>NC_072053.1:39115376-39803876 GCF_027791375.1 Indicator indicator
GTCTGTGCATAAATTGTTATGTTCTGGTCCTTTTCTACCACTTATAATAGATCAACTTTACGTTTTTACTATTATTATTACTTTAATTCAGAAGAAAAAAATCCAATTTAGTCATAAGACGTGGTCTATTAAGAAACTTGCTACAAGGTTCTTCTATACTTTAGTTTCAGATTTAAAGACAAATTGTTGAACCTGAAGAGAAAACTACCTCAATTCTTTTCATTTATTGCCATTCAGTGCAAACCTCTGAAGGTAATGCAACCCTGGCAGGAAAGTAACACAATCATGCTATGTTTTGCCTCTAACCAAGTGCTGACAGTGTAGAGGAAAGGGGGAAAAAAAAGGATATCAAGTTACGTTTATCTGTTTCACTAAGTGTATTTGTATTTTTCCAAATACAAACACTTCTGTCACACACCTTTTACAACACCAAAGTCTAATGAAATGAAGGTTTACATACGAGCATGTTGATGAAATAATATTCCAAAGCATATTCTCATGAGACTGAGAGTATTAGAGCCATTTGCAGATATGGAATACACTCAACTGCAGTTTCACTTCAAGTTGAATCATGAATTAATGTGGAATACCTCATATGCACAGTGTAAGAAGCATACATCATTCCACACAGGCAAGAGCTGAATGGATGAAAGCACAGAAAACTCCAGAGTAGTTTTCACAAGCTGATCTCCTGTGATTTATAATTTCAATGAACTAAGCAAGTTACTTCTACAGGTTCAGAATCTGGTTTTGGCATTTGACATGTTTTTGGCATTTCAGCGCTGCATCTGAGCACTCACAGAAGAAACTACTACATACTTTTTCATCTTTAAAACGGTCAGACTATGCGTTATTGCACTGAAGGATGAGTTTCCCTAGCAATGTTTCATACTATCTGCCCAGCTATTCAATTTGTCGGTTTTTACTAACTTTTTTTCCCTCTTACTAACTCTTTTCCACTCTTATTATTTTGAATCAATGCCAAAGCTTCAAAATGAGCTGTTAAACAAACCAGGGAACAATAAAACAAAATTAAAAAAAAAAACAACCATGAAACAAAAGAGAAGGCACAAAAATGTGTCAAATTAGGTAAAAAAAACATAGAGGAACTTCAATACCACAGCCCTGCCCTCTATATAATAAGATACTGTAGTCTTCCCATTGCTCAAAATGAACCCATATGATGTTGGGAAACCCAAAAGAGGGAAAGAATTTTAAAAGAAAACGCTAGCATGGATTTTCAGAAAAGATGACATCCTCTCACTGCATTGTCAAAATAAAAAATCAGACCTGTACTTTTTACAGCTTGACTTGATATTACTATGTTTTTCACCAAGGAGCATGGAACCTTTCCTATGCCCACACAGGGAGCATACAGGGAGCAAGCCTATAAACTCCCAAAGACTAACTGCTATGAAAGCAGAACTACAGCTGTTTCCTGCCTATCCAATATTACCTGGGGAGAAGAATGCACTTTACAGTTTGACATAATAAAATAGGAAGAGAAGGATGGCAAGAAAAGGGGAATGAGACTATCCAGAGATTCATATTGCAGACAGGAGGTTATAATCAAACATTTTTATTATAGGTAAATACAAGATTTGTCAGTACATTGTTTTCCTAGCCTGTTTATTTTATCAAAGGTTATATGTCTCCTGTCAAAGATTAATTTGAAGGATTATCTCTGACTCTTGAATTCAATTATGCTTTCCAACAAAGAAGATTATCTTTCCGTCTGATAAGGAATTCTCTTGCTGAGATAAAACAAACAAACCCCGTAATCCCAAAGCAAAACCCAAAAAACCCAATCCATCCCCAAAAAACAAAACAAAAAACCCCCTGTCAGCCACAGAAACAATGATGCACCCTAAACACTAACTAGTCTATTTTTTTCCAGAACTTTCAGTGAATTTTGGCTAGTCTCGTATTACTTTCTCCTAAAAGTTAAATTTTTCGGGACTTCAAATGCTCTAGTTTTCCACTCTTATCAGTCTGATCTGCCCTTGAAAGTCTGGCAGAGCGAACCTGCTGTAATCTTAGAGCAAGACTTTTGTAGCAAGTTCTGCTTAAATAACAGTTATAGCTTTTTAGTAGAATTTTTGATTTTGACCAATTTGTGTATGCGCTACTGCTGGATATGTACTATTAAGTACCACTGGGGAAACCTATCTGTGGATACAAAGATTTCAGGAGACTGTGCAACTATTTTTCAAGTAAATTATTCCCAGCCAGATTTTTGCTTAGTGTTTGAGCCTGATATGCAGGCACAGTGAATCTTTAAATCTGAATCCTCTTCATTGTGAGGTTACTTCTGTAACAGTATCACACATACCTAAAGTATGTGTGTGACTGTCAGCTTAGTTAAAAATTAGATCAAGTCACGGCCTATTTCAGCAAACTGCTGCTGTGCATGTGGTGCTCAGACATGAAGTGGTAGCTCATCTCAATTCTCAAGTCTGGGAAGAAGCAGACACAAGGATATCCTACTTCATGGCATCTACAAAGTACAGTGGGCCACAGTCTGTACCTGCTTGCATGATGATCTGAGAATCATAGAATAATTCAGGGTGGATGGATCCTCAGCACTTCCTGCTCAGAAAAAGTTCAGCTATATGATCAGACCAAGCTGTTAAGCACTTTATCCAGTCAGGTCTTGAAAACCTACAAGGATGGAGGCCACACTGCTTCACTGGGCCTCTGCTCCACTGATGGGTTGTCCTTGTGGAGAAAAAGGTTTCTCCTTACCTTCAATCTGAACTGCGCCCTCTGGGCCTATTTCAATGTATGCTGACTATCTCTACCTCTCCTGTAATGCATAACTGTGAACACCTTGGTTCTGCTTTTTTTGATGACCTCCTCAATTTGCTGGGGCACTGCCTTTAGATCCTGCACCCCAGAAGGCATCCCTCTCCAGACTAAGTCAGCTCACTTGGCCTCCTCTCAAGCAGTGCTCCAGCCCCTTGACTATCTTGATGGTCACTAATAAACTTGCTTCTTTTCATCTGCAATTTTCTCTCTACAGGTGGAGAAGAAGGGGGCAGAAACCGTATGCAGTGTTTACACTTAAAGCATCAAACAGAAGGCAGCAGTCATCTTCCTCATCCTACTGGCCACACTACTGCTTATAAAACCTTCTTAGTTGGTCCTTCTGACTCTCTTTGCTGGCTTATGCTCTGGTTGTTATCTTCCAGTATCCCCTTCATCTCTACAGAGCTGATTCCCAGTTATCATCCCCCAGTTGGTATTGTTGCCAGGGCTGTTTGTGCCATCCTTCAACATGTCAGCTTTCCTGAGCTCCTCTATCTTTTCGAACTGCTTTCCTTGGCATCTCACCTAGTATTTCCCTGAAAAAGACAAAATCTGCTCTTCCAAGGTCTGAACTGTGCTGTCCTCCTCAATCCCCTCTGGACCCTGTTCTCACCACCACAACTAAGACTGCCTTTGATATTACATCCCCAAATCAGTTCTTTCCTATTTGTGAGGTACTATATGTGAATCTATATGTGAACGAGTCCTGAATGGCCCACTCAGTGCCTACCTGCATCAAACACATCCCTCACATTTTGCAGAAATGCACTCAATGGTTCAAGTCCTGCTTTATGGACATTCCAGCAGATGTTAAGGAGACTAAAGCCTCATGAGAACCAGAGTCAGTAATCCAGAGTCTTTCTTCAATTGTTTAAAGGCTTCACGTACTTTGCCACCTTGATCAGCACTCCTACCTCAGCATCATATTTTGTGGCCTCTTCTCTGATCTTAACCCACAAGCTACTCTTTCACATCATGGGCAGCCCTTCACCTTTTCTTCCGTCTTTCCTGAAGAGCTTTTATCAGTCCATTACAGATTTCCAATTGCATGAGCTGTCCTACCACATCTGTTATTCCCATGATGTTGCAGTTTCTTGACCAGAAATAGCTTTTTCTTACTTGTTTCTGAGGATATGTATGTGTCTACTTGTGCACAGACAGGCCTCCTTTCTTCAAAACCATTAGCACCTCAGGAACTTCAGAGGTCCTTGCAGAAGCTCTTATGAGTAATAACTCATAATGCAAAACCAGATATATTCTTGTATACTTAACATCTGCTGCAATAGCAAGACGCTCCTGTTGTGCTGCTATACTAGGAACAATTTCTTAGGATAGAGGAATGTAATTTATTGCTTTATTTGGAGAAAACAGTTTTGGTGCTGTGTTATTTGGGGGTTACTGTAGGGCATTTTTTGTTGTTTTGGAATTTTTTGGTGGATTGTGTTTTGTTTGGGGTTTTTTGTTGTTGTTTTTGGGTTTTTTTTTTTTTTTTTGTTGTTTCTTCATTATAAAAAAGTAGTAAAAATGCTTTGTGATTATTTAGAGAATTCATTGTGCTCTAAAGTTACTGAAGAAGTAAATGGTATAGAACCTGACCAGTATCACATTTAGCAAATCAAGAAAGCTAGGAATTAATCTTTTCCACTTGCCTTAAAGTCCAGATAAGGATGAAGCACTGGGACACCCCAAGGGAATCAAGGGGGATTCACCTAAGAGGGTGACATAACCAGCCCAGCTGAAGTGCCTCTATGCAAATGCAGACAGCTTGGGCAACACACAGGATGAATTAAGGGGCACTGTGCTGCTAGGATGCCATGACATAGTGGCTGTTACTGAAACTTGGTGGGATGATTCCCATGACTGGAATGTAGGGATAGATGGGTACAAGCTCTTTAGGAAGGACAGACAGGGGAGGAGGGGAGGAGCTGTTGCTCTCTGTGTCAGTGAGCAGCTGGAATCAGTGGAGCTCCACCTGGGGAAGGATGATGAGCTGGTTGAGAGCATATGGGTGAAGATTAAAGGGAAGACAGGGGAAGGAGATGTTACTGTAGGGGTCTGCTACAGGCCACCTGACCAGCAGAACCAAGCAGATGAGGCTCTCCACAGGCAAATAGAAGTGGCTTCACGTTCACAAGCCCTGGTCCTTGTGAGGGATTTCAACCACCCTGACATCTGCTGGAGGGACAACACTGCTAGGTACCAGCATTCCAGGATGTTCCTGGAATGCAAAGATGATAACATCCTCCTCCAAATGGAGGAATATTTCCAAATAGAGGAACCAACAAGAAAAGGTGCTATGCTGGACCTTGTTCTCACCAATAGAGAAGGGCTGGTGACCAATGTGAGGCTCAGGGATAACCTTGGCTGCAGTGACCATGAAGCAATAGAATTTAAGATTTTCGGGGCAAGCAGAAGGACATATCCCAAGCCTACAATCCTGGAATTTAGGCATGCAGACTTTGGTTGCTTTGGGGATCTGTTAGGCAATGCATTGTGGGACAAAGCCCTAGAGGGAAGAGGGGCCCAAGACAGCTGGTCTGTGTTCAAGGATCATCTTCTCTGTGCCCAGTAGCAAAGTATACTGACAAAGGTAAGGCAGGGAAGAATGCTAGGGGACGTGCCTGGATGAGCAAGGAGCTCCTGGACATGCTGTCACACAAAAAGAAACTCTACAAGGAGTGGAAGAAAGGACAACTGGAATGGGCGGCATAGAAGGAAGCTGCCCAAGCAGCAAGAGACCTGGTGTGAAAAGCTACAGCTCAGTTAGAATTAAATCTAGCCAGGGAGATCAAGGGGAACAGCAAAAATTTCTATAGGTGTAGTAATGGTTAAAAGAAGACTGGGGAAGGTGTAGGTCCCCTCGGAAAGCAAACAGGTGAACTGGTGACAAGGGACATGGAGAAGGCTGAGGTTCTCATTGACTTCTTTACCTCAGTCTTCACTGGCAAGGGCTCCAGCCACACTCCTGCAATAACAGAAGATAATGGCAGGGACTGGAAGACGGAACTGCCCTCTGTGGGTGAAGATCAGGTTCGTGACATCTGAAGAACCTGAAAGTGTTCAAGTCCATGGGACCCACATGCTGCACTCACAGCTGCTGAGGGAACTGGTGGAGGAGGTTGCTAAACTGCTCTCTATTATATTCCAAAGTCCTGGCAATCTGGGGATGTCCGCACTGACTGGAAAAGGGGAAACATAACTCCCATTTTCACAAAGGGATAGCAGGATGACCCAGGGAACTACAGACCAGTCAGTCTCACCTCTGTGCCTGGTAAGATCATGGAGCAGATCCTCCTGGAGGCACTGCTGAAGCAGAAGAATAACAAAGAGGTGATTGGGTACAAACAGCATGGCTTCACCAAGGGCAAATCCTGCCTGACAAACCTGGTGGCCTTCTATGACAAGGTCACAACATTAACAGATGAAAGCTGAGCAACTGCCATCATTTACTGGGAACTCAACAAAGCCTTTGACAGTGTCCCACACCACATCCTGGTCTCCAAGCTGGTAAAGTATGGGTTCAAAGGATGGACCATTCAATTGATAAAAAACAGCCTTGATGGCCACACCCAAAGGATTGCTGTCAATGGCTTTATGTCCAAGTAGAGGCCAGTGACAATCAGAGTCCCTCAGAGATCTGTACTGGGACCAGTCTTGGTCACCATCTTTGTTGGCTACATGGACAGTGGCATTGAGTGCACCCTCAGCAAGTTTGCTGATGACACCAAGCTGTGTGGTGCAGCAGACATGCTGGAAGGAAGGGATGGCATCCAGAGGGACCTGGACAGGCTGCAGAGGTGAGCCCATGACAACCTCATGAGGTTCAAAAAGACCCAATGCAAGGTCCTGCAGCTGGGTTGAGGCAATCCCAAGCACAAATACAGGCTGGGCAGGGACTGGCTTGAGAGCAGCTCTGAAGAAGAGGCCTTGGGGGTGCTGCTGGATGAGAAGCTCAACATGAGCCACCAGTATGCACTTGCAGCCCAGAAAGCCAACCACGTCCTGGGCTGCATCAAGAGAAATTGTAGCCAGCAGGTGAAGGGAGGTGATTTTCCCCCTCTACTCTGCTCTGGTGAGACCCCACCTGGAGTACTGCATCCAGTTCTGGAGCCCCTATTACAAGAGGGATATGGATGTGCTGGAAGGTGTCCAGAGAAGGGCCACGAGAATGATCAGAGGGCTGGAGCACCTCTCCTGTGATGACAGACAGAGAGTTGGGGCTGTTCAATCTGGAGAAGAGAAGGCTCTGAGGAGAGCCTTCTCCCCTCTGAGGGGAGGGACTTTTTAGGATGTCAGCTAGTGATAGGACTAAGGGGGAATGGAGCAAAAATAGAAATGGGTAGATTCAGATTGGATGTTAGGAAGAAGTTTTTCACCGTGAAGGTGGTGAGACACTGGAACAGGTTGCCGAGACAGGTGGTGGAAGCCCCATCCCTGGAGGTGTTTAAGGCCAGGCTGGATGTAGTTCTGAGCAACCTGATGCAGTGTGAGGTGTCCCTGCCCATGGCAGGGGGGCTGAAACTAGATGATCCTTGAGGTCTCTTCCAACCCTAACAATTCTAACTCTTGTTCTTTGAGCTATCCTGCCCTCATTCACCATCCCCTATACAACAGAATTTTCTCTTCCATTCTGATCAAAAAATCTGTGTTTCTTTCTCATCATTGTTCTGGGTTTTTTTTTTAGTGGTGGTGTTTTTTTTCTGTTTGCTTAACCCTTTAGCTTTGATTGTTACACATAAAGATACCGCAGATAAATCAGTCAGATACTGCCTTCTCATTTTGGTCATCTCATGTTTAAAAAAAAAAGAGTGATATAAGAAAACTATAAACTAGTCATCAATTCAGATCTCATAATAAATGTAATATATGAAAGAGTAAATATATGAAAGAGTAAAAACGCTAGTCATAAATGACTCAGGGTGCCACCCATTACAGTAAAATCTTACTTCTTGCTAAGTAAGAAAACACTTTATGCATTGAAATATTACTGAAAAGAAGGATTTCCAGTGCTACAAGGATGTATCTTTTTTAAAAATTATTTACTTAAAAGACTAGAAACAACTGTTTGCTATGAAGTATTATTTACACACACATCAGGATACCTTCAAGGCATTCAACTCTCATAATACAACTGGAAAAATAACCTCCAAAACCCTTTGAAAACCAAAACTGCAGTCTCCCCGTCTAGAGTGTTACTGTTCCTGTAGTTCACTGAGCACTTACAGACTTAAGAGAAACCTGGGAATTAACTTGCTTTCCCCTGGGTAGAATTTCCAAGCAAAGGAAGGAAAAAATCAATTCCCTTTTTCCTTATTTCCTTTTCTATAAATTTCTATATTATTATTTCTATAAAAATAAGAGCAGCGCATACAGTCACATTTAAAACTGGGGAGGGGGAAAAGGAATAGTATACTACTGACTTGGTGGGGTTCCATTCAAAACAGAATAAATGGGTTTGATTCCTCTGCATGCATGAGAAAGCCTGGCAGAAATTTCACAGAAGAGCCAAGGTTTTATACCTACACCCTACAGCAAAAGTCTTTCAGATCACTTAGAAAGTCATTTACACATCAGGGCAGAAGTATTCAGCTGTAGTTAATTTAGCAAGCTTTGCTCCATGCAGTCCCAGAATTGAATTCATTAACAGTAAGAAATTAATTAAAAATTTTAATCTGTACTGTGGCATGACCTTCTACCATGATAGCTCTAAATAATGCTATATATAGTTTTAATACTTTTTTTAATTTGAGGACAACATACTTGTGCACCTATCATGGTTAAGCCCATCTCATGACAATAAAGTCTTCAACAAGCTACAAACTGAATTCAGATAATTTCCTATGAAGACGCCTGCCTGATAGTCAAGGAGTCTAGAAGTAAAAAAAAAAAAAAAAAAAAGTTAGACTGAAAGTGTTTTAATCCATGCTGAGGACTCAATGAGTGATCAGCCACAAACACTGCTGAATTCTTAGTTCCCAGTTTGAAAAATGTGTATATTTTTCCTAGTTGTCTTTCTGAGCAAACAGATCCTGAAATAGCATTTTCAAAATATACATTTGAAATTTTTGGGGAAAAAAAGACAGACAGACAGCAAGACAGACAGCAAGACAGACAGCAAGACAGACAGCAAGACAGACAGCAAGACAGACAGCAAGACAGACAGCAAGACAGACAGCAAGAGGCAAGGAATAAAAGTCTACACAGAAGAGAAAGTACAGAACACAGCACTATCCAAACAGAAATTCATTAAATTTCTGCTTTTAATTGCATTAAGAGCACCCACATAGCTCATGAAAATGAGTAATCTGCTTTATATACTCTGAGACATGGATAATTCTATTACCCATTCAGCCATGCTAAAAGCACTTAGCACGGCCATATGCTAGGCCTGAGGTGTAGATATGATACATGAAGTGTTTGGAAGGAATTTAGTAAGTTACTCTTTGAGGAGCAGGCTCATGATAAAAATGAAGCCTCAACAAACTTCTACCATAAACAGTCTCCACTTGATACAGACTGGTATTTCATTCTGGAGCCATAGCAAGACAACACAAGCAACTGGCAAGTCCTTCAAAATCAAGGCAAACTGACAGCTGAGTTTTTGTTGTTCTTCCAAAAGGCACCGAGATAAAATTTACAAGGCCACAATCCCTTCTTTTCAGAATTACCCCAAGAAGGGTATAAAGGAAAAATGCACACACACTTTAAAACATATTTTAAGATTCTCTTTCTGTGAAGTAGTCAAGCTGGCTTGAGTGTCCAGCACATATCAGAGCAGTGAAAACTGACTCAGTTTTAGCATGCAACGAGGCTTGGTATTTGGAAGGGATCTTTATCAAGTTATGACATATTACTCACCTTCCTATTTTTACAATAGTCTCCTTCCAACCTACAAAGTTTTAGAGAGCGTAAGTAAACTGAGGAGCATCTTCTCTCCATCCAGAGAAGAGCATACACTTGAACTCTTTTTTTTTTTTTTTTTTAATTTGCGATGGGATCTGATAGCTCAAAAATCCTGTTTAAAAAATCCTGTTTCCAACAATTTATGGTAATGTAATGATGCCTCCTCATCTATAGGAAGCAGGAGAAGCTTTCTCAGATTGTCATCAACACCTGCTGTGTTTTTTTTTTTTTACAGGTAAACCCAAAGACTTAACAGTTTGTTTCTGAGCAGTGTCACATCATTATTGCTAGAAGACAGGGCATTCTAGAGGAAACAGTTCTGATGACTTCTTGATCCACACCAATTGGCTTGGAATAACAAGAGTACCCTATTCCCTCAACACATGGGGCACTCCAAAGTTCCCTCAGAAGCTAAGAAAAGCTGCAAGAGTTTTCAATCCCATGTTGTTTTGGGATAGTTGCATGTTTAAAACAAATCAGCATTTTTAAATCTCTCATAGCAAATAAATACATTACAATACTTTAAGTAGAAGCTTCTGTTTTCTTAACAAGTATGATCATTTCCAGAGGAAGGTTTGAGAACTGAGAGCACCCACTATTTCACCACAAGAGCATCTGCTGCTCTGCATTAAGCTATTTTGTTCCAGTGCTAAACAACTTAACTTTTCCAAGTATTTTTAGTTACCATTTTTGTCCAAAAGCAAACAAATCAAGATACAATTAGCCTGAAAGCAATCTGTCTGACACTAGACTCCAGATACATCACAGGTTTTACTCATGTATGCGAAAGACAACTGGCAGTCTTTTCCCCTCCCCTACATTCTCCCTCAGCAGAGAAGGGCTGTTCCCTTTCATTCCCTTATGGTAAAATTTAGTTACCCACTTGCATCTACTGCATCTTTCACACCTGACCTAACTGCCAAGTCTGCATTTGTAAAAGATGCAGATTTTCTAACATGACTGGTGTGTCTGCAAGCACAGTACAAGTCAAACGTGATCAGGCATTTGCAGTGTTAGAAACAAATCTACTCTGCTGACTATTACTACTGTCAAAACACAGAGAGAGTTCCTAAAGAGCAATTTGCAAAAAATTTTGTATGCAAGCTTAAAAAGCTTTGTGGCAACTGACCTCAAAGAAACTTATGTTAGCCTGTGGATTTGGGTAGAACTAGAGTTGTTAGCCATCTGGGGTCAAGAGGCCAAAGACTTTGCTATTCAAGCCTACAGCATCCTGCAAATACTAGCCTGAATTCTATCCATTTCCTCAACTCTGTCTTTCATTCTGCACAACAGAGAAGCAGATTGTGAAGGACGCCTCCACTTTTAATTTCATTGTCATCCTCTTAAACTGAAAACAGTCCCCTCATTTAGAATTCAAAAAATTTTGGGGGTGGGAGAAGCCCCTCTCTATAGGGCAAAAGGTAAATTGTTTGTACATGAGATTTGTGGGTTCATCTCAAAAACATATAACCCAGCAGAGACAGAAAACTATGTTTACAAATGTTTCAAAAAGTTGATTTTCTTTAAACAGTGAAGAACTATCCGGTATTTTATTATAACATCGTTTCCCTTCCTAATCATGTTTCCAGGATCACCTCCAGAGTTCAGTTTACTTGTGACTACAAAACCTACCCTCCGTGCACTCCTTTGAAAACTAGAATATGCCATCTACTGGCAACTGGATAAATCGGAAGTTCACGCACCACCAACTTGCAGCATTTAAAATTAAATGCAAAACTAAAGGGACAAACTCCAGCTAAACTCTTCAGACTGCAATCTAGCACATACACCAGTTACAGAGTGCAAGGTACCTAACAACAAATCACACAGCTATAATTAGTTCTGTTCCATACGACCTTCTGAACCTTAGTCCAGCTGGCTTTACTTCTATCTGCTATTTTACTGAAGGAACAAACAACGTCCTATGCCCTGTTTAGTCTGAGGTTTCTAAATGAACAGCTGTTGTAGTGCCTTCCTAGCAACATGGAGTAATAGCAGTTACATAACTGAACCTAGAATTGCTTGAAAGATTGTGTAGAGTGGAAGAATTGAAACATATTTAACTTGTACTTAGAGTAATATCCACGTTTCAGTAACCTTGCGGTTATCAATTCACTTTAACTTGTACATGCTGCTTAACACTACCATAGCCCAGTTGGGATGCAGGCAATTGCCCACGGTAAATTTCCAAAACTGTGTATTTCTAAGGTCTGGCTACCATAAGGATAGTTGCCACCTCTACAACTTGTAAACACAGACTTCCGAGGAAGTAGTTAGATTCCGAGAACAGGGGCTTCACACATCCAAACTTGCTGTGTTAAATGACTACACTACAACTGGCAGTGTGTGTAAATGGAACACCTTTAACCCTGAGAGGAGTGCAAACCTCTGCAGGTGAAGCCACAAGCCCAGTTCAGTGTGGACAGCTGGCCGCGGGTGATCTTCCTCCAAAGAGCCGCTGGCGAGGGCGTTACCTGAAGCCGTGAGTTCATGAGCATAAAATCCTGCTAAGCTTTCAGACTGTCGTTCACGTGTTTCGAGAAGACGAATCCCATCGTGCCCTGGAGCGCAGAGGAGACCACAGGGGAAGCCGGCGCGGTGGGCAGGGTGGGCGGTTCCGCGAAAGCCTTTCCTCGGCTTCGCCCGCCCCGGGGCAGGACAGGCGGGGGCACGGCCGGTGGGAGTCCGACCGCGTCCGCGAGCCCTTGGCGCCTCCTTCGGCCGCGCGGGCCGCCCCCTCGCGCCCACCTCCCTGCCCGCGGGCGGGCGGTCCGCACCTTCCTGCGGCGAAGGCAAAGGCCACTGGCCAGACTTACCTTCCGCTCCGGGAAAGTCGCCCGCCGACCACGGATAGCGAGAGCAGTGCAGCCGATTCTCCAAGCAGCACAGCGGCCACCATGCCGTGCTCTCCGCGGCCAGGCCAGCAATTGGCCGGGGCCGGCGGGCGGGGTTTAACGAGCTGGCTCCCGGCTTCCCGAATGCGCATCTGTGGGTGCCCGTAACCGGCTTACGCGTTGCTGTTTGATTCTCTCTTTAAGCTAATTCCAAGCAAACGCTCTGGATCATCCGTCAGCCGGAAAAAAACGTCCGTTCAAATGGGACTGGTGCCACTTTAAATTAATACACAGGCCCTGGCAGGTTTACAACTTCGGCACGATGCACCCAGATGCTAAGTATAAATTAGCAAATAAAAAGAATTAAATGCCTTTGACACTTGATCTTCTTCTCTTACTGTGCCTTTCATCATATATCTGAATTTTTTTATGGCATCATCATCCATAATTCAAGGCTGACTTTGAAATACAAATAAATTAAATTTTCATCACTAAAAGAAGTGTTTGGACAAAAATCATGCTCTGTAGGTTGGCTTTTTATACAGTGATACAATATCCAATATTGGATAGAATTCTTTTGGCACTTAAGATTGTATCATTAAAGTTTCCAACACCAGTCCATGACAATATACGGTACCTCAGTCACCACCTGGAATTTGATATCTCACTTGACAGCAATAATTAAATAATCTTTTTCCAGAAAGCATCTTGTAGTTCAAGATGCAGATGTAATGAGTGTCATTTTCAAATATTTCCATCTGCTAATGTCTTGATCTGCAAGTGATTCTTGCTGCTAGTATTAATTAACTCTCTAAATGCCTACATTTTTTGCAAGTGTTATGTTTTTTGGGGAAAAACAAAAAAACAAAACAGAGAAAGCATCTGCCTTTCCATTTTTCCAACTCCCCTTTTTTTTAGCAGCACAGCAAAAACAGGGGGAAAATAAGGGGGGGAAAAAAGCTATTGTAGAAAATTGTTTAACAGTTTTCCTTCAAATCTTTCCAAGAATATGAAATTTTTTTGTGTGACTTTTAAGTTCTTGACAATGCATGGTTTTACTTTGTAAGGAGATACAAAGTTTAAAACCATAATGGCAGGGTATATTTTCAGTTCCAGAAGTTTGGCAGATTGGTCCATGCAAAACTTTCACTGTTGACATGGTAACGAGTAAGGCTGATTTAACTGCTTGTAGATGTGAGTACTTGCAAGGATAACTGCATCTGGTCCAAGATTATGAGGACACAGGAAGCAAGGGTCTGTCCCACAATTAATAGTTTTAATGAAGGTATTTTATTGCTCACTTAAATAAAAATCATAGAATGCACTGGGTTGGAAGGGACTTTTAAAGGTCATCCAGTCCAACCGCCCTGCAATAAGCAGGGACATCCCCAACTAGATCAGGTTGCTCAGAGTCAAATCAGACCTGACCTTAAAGTCTTCAGGGATGGGGCTCCCACCACTTCTGGGCACCTCTTCCAGTGCTCCTGTAAAGAACTTCTTCCTAATGTCCAATCTAAATCTACCTTTGTCTAGTTTAAAACCATTGCCCCTTGTCCAATTGGTGCATGCATTTGTAAATAGTCCATCTCCAGATTTCTGGTAGTCTCCCTTCAAATACTGGAAGGCCCCTATAAGGTCTCCCTTTAGCTTCTCGAGGCTGAATGGCTCCAACTGTCTTAGCCTGTTTTTGTAGGAGATGTGCTCCAGCTCTCTGATCATTTTTGTGACCCTCCTCTGGACCCTCTCTGTCAGGTCCATGCCATGCTTGTGTGGATGGCCCCAGAGCTGGATACAGTAATTCTGGTGCAGTCTTACTGAAGCAGGGTAAGAGAGGCAGACTTCTCTCGATCTGCTCACCATGCTTTTTTGATGCAGCCCAGGATATGACTGGCCTTCTCGGCTGCAAGTCACATTGCTGCCTCATGTCCAGCTTTTCATCCACCAGTATCCCCAAGTCCAGGGCTGCTCTCTTACCACATCATCCACCAGCCTGTATTGATAAGAAGAGTTGTCCCAATTCAGGTGCAGAATCTTGAAATTTGCCTTGTGGAACCCCATGAGGTTTACCTGGGGGCAGGTCCCTCTGAATAACATCCCAGCCTCACCATTCATTTTAGTGTCATCTACAAACTTACTGAGCATGCATTCAGTCCCACTGTCTGTATCACTGATGAAAATATTAAACAGCACTGGTCCCAATAAGGACCCTGAGGGACATGATTTGTCACTCGTCTCCATCTGGTCATCAAGTCATTGACCACTCCCATCTGGATGCGACCATCCAGCCAGTTCTTAGACACCCATCAAATCCATATAACTTAGGGAGAAGTATGTTGTGGGGGACAGTGACACAGGCCTTGCAAAATTTCAGATAGATCATAAAATCATAGAACCAATAAGATTGGAAAAGACCTTTAAGATCATTGAGTCCAACCATAACCCAACCACCACAACCACTAACCTATATTCTGAAGCACCCCATCTACAGGCTTCTTGAACACCTCCAGGGATGGTGACTCCACCATCTCCCTGGATAGCCTACTTCAATGTGTTCCCACTCTTTCAGTTGATTGAAGAAAAGAAGGAAAAGCCCAACAGACAGGAACCAGGACTTCCATCCCCTGTATAGATAACCTTTGACTTTCTGTGAAATATTGTCATTCCCTGTCATCTTTAGATAGATAACCTTTGTATAGACAGGAGGAAACAGGGTTGCCTGTGTAAACCTCAACATCCCTCTGTTATTTTCACATTGATATATTTCCGAATAAGATAAGAAACATGGACTATATAAGTTTGTACTGAAATCTCTTTCGATACACAGGTCTTTTGGAGAGATCCTGCCTGTGTCCAGCGCTGTAATAAAGGCATAATACCAGAAACTTACTTGAGTGTCCTGTCCTTCTCTAAATCATTTTGGCAACCGCGGCAGGACCACTCTGTTTGGCTGCAGGACCTGCTGAGGAACAGGACCTCTCAGGGTGCCCCCGAGAGATTCTCAAGGAGAGCTCCTCTACTCACCAGATCACCGCAGGAACAGACAAGACTGCTGACGGAGAGAAGGTATGCTTTTATTAAAAGAGGAGGGGTTGTACCCATAAGCCCCAGAGGGACGCCCTGCACGGGAGAGGAGCATATATTGCCACCCCTAGGGAAAAGAGCTCTTAGGTTGGACCAGGGGTTCCAAAGGGACTTAAATTATTGTTTATATTTTAAGTGTGCAGGTTGGGACCAGGGGGGTTCCTAAAGGACTTAAAGTATTATAAACACTGTTTATAATTTGAGTGTGTGGTTAAGTGTGTGTGATTGAGACGTAGAAAATCTACAAAGCGAGAGGGAGTCCCAAACTGCAGTTCTGTTTCTCCACAAGGAGGACGGCCAGAGAGGGACAAAGCGAATGAGTGAATGGGAGTGTGGCCAATAATTGTATGTTTGGGACCGGTCATTTTGTCATTATTTTGGTTTTTGTGTGTTGCAAAAAGCCAGTACTGTGCTGTATTGTGTAGAATGGGGGGGAGACAAAGTAGTGAAATCTCAAAACATACCCCACTTGGTTGTATACTTGCCCACTGGGATGAAATTGGAGGCCCTCCAGGAGGGTTGACAAAACAACAGACCCTAATTAAATTTTGTACCCGGTGGTGGCCATCATATAAGTTAGGCGATGGAGAAAAATAGCCTGTAAATGGGAGCCTAGAGTATAACACTTTATTGCAGTTGATGTTGTTTTTAAGAGGAAAAGAAAAATGGGAAGAGTCAATATATGCTGACATGTTTTTCTATCTCCGAGAACATCCTGAGCTTCAAAGGGACTGTGGTATAAGAGCTCCCTCAGATCCATTACTTTTGGCCCTTGAAAAGGAAAATAAGGCTAAGAACAAGAGGCAGGCATGTTTGAAAAGGTGTTGTTCTGCATGTAGCATAGGGCAGAGATGCCTTAAACTTGAGGAACCAAAAGACCTGCCTGAGTTTTATCACCCCCCAGGAAAACTGCAAGGGGTAGTGACAGCAGCTCCAGGAGATAACCTAGAGAGTCCTGGTAACAGCAGTGATTCTGATAGTGACACTGGAGTTAGCTCCACAACCCAGGCTCTGGGAAGCCCAGTGGCAAGGAGGACCCAAAGACAACAAGTAACTGCCCCGGCTCCCCAGCTACCCATTCAGACCCCTCTGCGACAAGGGCCAGAGTGTGACCCAGTCTGGATTAAGGTACCCTTTACAAGTCAGGATTTGGATAGCTGGAGGAAAAAGGCTAAAAATTATCGTAATGACCCTACAGGGACAGCTACTCATTTT
This sequence comes from Indicator indicator, assembly GCF_027791375.1. Classification (NCBI taxonomy): domain Eukaryota; kingdom Metazoa; phylum Chordata; class Aves; order Piciformes; family Indicatoridae; genus Indicator; species Indicator indicator. Next base: position 39,132,218 of record NC_072053.1, read on the forward strand.
CGATTTATGATCAGGCAGCATAACCCAGACTGGGATGATATCCAGTTATTACTGGAACAAATGACTGAAACAGAAAAACAATTAATTGAAAGACATGGATTGGAAATAGCAACAGAAAGAATACAAACTCGGGGAGGAAGAGCAAATATAGGGGATATATTTCCACTCCAAAATCCAGGACGGAATACAAACGATGCCCTGCAAAGAACTAAACTGGAAGAGTACCGGGAATTTATAGCCAGGGGAATGGAAAAAGCCATCCCGAAAACAATTAACTGGTCTGTATTATACTCAGTCAGACAAGGGCCTGGTGAATCACCCTCAGAATTCCTAGATAAGCTGAGGGATGTCATGAGGAAAAAAACCTCTCTTGACCTTGGGTCAGAAGTAGGTACACAACAACTGGTATCATTATTTATTGGGCAATCTGCTGGTGATATCAGAAAGAAGTTGCAGAAATTGTCAGCTCTGCAGGGAAGAGATTTGGAGGCACTTTTGGATGTAGCATGGAGGGTATTCTCTAACAGGGAAGAAGAGAATAGAAGAAAAGAAAAAAGGATGTTGGTGGCAGCACTGCAGGAAAATAGGGAGACTAAAGGGCCTACCAGAGCACGGTTGGAAAAGGATCAATGCACAATCTGTAGGAAGAAGGGACACTGGAAAAGAGAATGTCCAGAAAGGAAAAAGAAAAATAGGGTACAGGCACAGCTGGAAGAGGTTGATTAGGGGGGACCGGAGGGAATTACCCTGGCAGACCCTCTGGCTGTAATAAGGCTAGGGGAAAAGGAAAAGAAATTGGAGTTTCTGGTTGATATGGGAGCAACCTTTTCAGTCTTAAATGAAGCCTTGCAACCTTTGGATGAGAGCTATGTTTCTGTGGTAGGGGCTACAGGTCAAACTGAGAAGGTGTATTTTTTTAAACCTCTTAAATATAAATATAGTAAAACCTGGGGCTTACATAAGTTTTTATATATGCCAAATGCCCCAAAGTCATTACTAGGAAGGGACTTGTTAGAAGCATTGGGAGCTGAAATTAAATTTAATAAGGGGAAGGTAGAATTTAGGGTAAGGGAGGAACAGTTAATTGAGGTTTTAAGTCTTGCACTAATGAGCCCTCAACAAGAGGAAAAGAAAATAACAGAAAGTATAAAAGATCAGCTATATCCTGGAGTATGGGACACTGAGCACCCTGGAAGGGCCAAAAATGCTTTACTGATAACAATAGATCTTAAACCTGGAGCCCAACCAATCAGGATAAAGCAATATCCTTTAAGGAGAAAAGATAGGGAAGGAATTTTGCCCATTATAGAAAAATTTATAAAATATGGGCTGTTAACAGAATGTGAATCATCATACAACACCCCAATTTTGCCCGTGAAGAAACCCACAGGAGGGTATCGGCTAGTACAGGATCTAAGGGCCATAAATACAATCACGAGGGACATTCATCCAGTAGTAGCAAACCCATACACTCTCTTAACTCGATTGAGGACTGAGTTAGAATGGTTTACTGTCCTGGACTTAAAAGATGTTTTTTTCTGCTTACCTCTGGCCCCTGAAAGTCAGTCACTGTTTGCTTTTGAATGGGAGAATCCAGAAACTAACCGAAAATGCCAACTGACCTTGACAGTGTTGCCTCAGGGATTTAAAAACAGCCCCACTATTTTTGGAAATCAACTGGCAAAAGAATTGGAGAAGTGGGATCAGCCAGAAGGAGACAGAGTCCTACTACAGTATGTAGATGATATCTTGATAGCAACTCGAACCACAGAAGAATGTGAAAAGTGGACTGTGAGTATGTTAAATTTTCTGGGACTTAATGGGTCTCGAGTCTCCCCACAAAAGGCCCAAATAGTCCAGCAGCAAGTAACTTACTTGGGATATGAACTGACTGCGGGACAACGAGTACTGGGCCCTGAAAGGAAGGAAGCCATATGCTCCATTCCACTTCCCAACACAGTAAAAGAACTCCGAACCTTCTTGGGAATGACAGGCTGGTGTAGGCTGTGGATTTATAATTACGGCCTGTTTGTCAAACCTCTTTATGAATTATTGAGGAAGTCTGGTAGGGCTCTGCAACGGAACAGAGAAGCTAAACAAGCCTTCCACACTTTAAAAAGGGAACTGATGAGGGCACCAGCACTAGGCCTACCTGATGTCACTAAACCCTTTTTGTTATATTCCTATGAAAGTCAGGGAATAGCACTTGGGGTCCTCGCACAAACTTTAGGACCCTATAGAAGAGCTGTGGCATACCTCTCTAAACAACTGGATGAGGTAAGAAAAGGATGGCCAGGATGCCTGAGGGCTGTGGCTGCAGTCGCAGTCAACATTTAGGAGTCCCGCAAATTCACAATGGGACAGAAAATCACAGTCCTGGTATCACATACTGTCTCTGCTGTGTTGGAAGCCAAAGGGGGACACTGGTTGTCTCCACAATGATTCCTTAATTACCAGGCTGTATTAGTGGAGCAGGATGATGTGGAGATCAAAGTCACTAATGTTGTCAATCCAGCCTCTTTCCTCCAGGGAAGTAATGGAGAATCAGTAATCCATGACTGTTTGGAAACAATCGAGGCCACTTACTCCAGCAGACTTGACCTGAAGGAAGAACCCCTGGAGATGGCAGATCATAACTGGTATACTGATGGAAGCAGTTTTGTGATCCAGGGAGAAAGAAAGGCTGGGTATGCTGTAACTACAGAAGAAGAAGTGATTGAGGCAGAAGCACTACCAGGTAACACTTCTGCCCAAAAGGCAGAAATAATTGCTCTGATTAGAGCCTTAGAGCTCTCTCAAGGAAAAAGTGCAAACATATGGACAGAGTCCAAGTATGCCTTTGGAGTAGTGCATGCCCATGGAGCCATCTGGAAAGAGAGAGGACTATTGTCAACCCAAGGAAAAGGCATTAAGCATGCAGAAGAAATATTGAGGTTATTGGAAGCAATACAAAACCCAAGCAAAGTAGCTGTAATGCACTGCAGAGCACACCAAAAGGGAAATACTGGTCAAGAAAGAGGTAACCGGTTGGCAGACAAAACAGCTAAAACAGTGGCCAGGGAGGGAAAAGAGGTGGCAGAATTTGTTTTGGTCCCAGATGGTAAACTGACAGTTGAGCAAAAGGAACCAGAGCCTGTGTATAACACAGAAGATCAGAAATTAATTAAGGACCTTTTAGGGACTAGGGTAGAGAAAGGATGGGCTAGGACACCGGATGGGAAATTAGTCATACCTACTAACCTCCTTTGGGCATTTATTCAGATGGAACATGGAAAAACTCACTGGAGAGCAGAAGCTCTGTATCGAAAATTGGTTCAGGAGTGCATAGCATCAAAACTGCAAACCACTGTAGAGCAGGTAACTCGACAATGTGAAGTATGTCTTAGGGCCAACCCCAAGGTGGTGAAAGAAGTCAAGCTGGGACAGATTAGTAGAGGAAATTATTTGGGACAACAGTGGGAAATTGATTTCACTGAACTTCCAAGAAAGGGGGGATATAGATATCTTTTGGTCCTTACTGACACCTTCTCTGGTTGGCCAGAAGCATTTCCCTGTCGCACAAACAAAGCTCGGGAGGTTACCAAAACAATGTTACAAGAAATAATACCTCGGTTTGCTACTATTTCCTCAGACAGAGGATCACATTTTGTGGTCAAGGTAGTACAACAAATAAGTAAGATCTTAGGAATTGATTGGCAACTCCACACTCCTTACAATCCACACTCAAGTGGACAGGTGGAGAAAATGAACCATTTAATTAAGAATCAGATAATAAAAATTGGACAGGAGGCAAAACTCCCTTGGCCACATGCATTACCAATTGCCCTGCTGCGAATTCGAAGTAAAGGACTAAGGAGAGGCTAAGTCCATTTGAAATTCTATTTGGAAGACCCTATGTGATAGGAACAATGGATCCTTCTGAACCAGGGCAGTTTAGAGAAGAGATGCTGAATAAATATGTCCAACAGATGTATAAGAATTTAAACATGATTAATAAACAAGTGATTGGAACCAATGTGAGGGGACTAGACAAACCAGTTCATGATGTAGAACCAGGAGATTATGTCTATGTTAGATCTCTTTCAGAAAATCCCCTGGAATCCAAGTGGACAGGACCATATCAAGTGTTGCTGATATCCTTCACAGCTATCAAAATCAGAGAACAAGCTGCTTGGATATATCACACGCGGGTAAAGAAGGCAAAAGGCAGCCCTTGGAAAGCAGAAGAGCTGGGAGATATAAGTTCAGAATAACTCGTCAATAATGTTTACTTATTTGCTGTTATTTAAAATAGTAATAGTGGTAGCATGGGATAATAACTTCTATGTACAAGTAATGAGAAATATAACTTTAGGGTTTAAGCTAGAGTCATGTTGGTTTTGTACTACTCTCCCAACTGATCAATTAGAAGTGCCACTTTATGGAATACCTCATAAGAATTGGACATTTGAAGTTAAAGTAGGTAAAGATTTTTCAGATCTTACATGCCAATATGGAATGGGAAACGGAGAAAAGGGACCTAAATATGATCTTTTATCTTGGGATGAGAAACAAGAAATTAAAGCATACGTAAGATGTACCGACAGCAATATTACCAGATTCCCATTTGGGAATAGGCATTTTTTAAAAATTAAAAAAAAATTAAAAAATTTAAAATTGTTACCAAGTTGCATAAATACTACTTAAAATAGGAAAATTTAGAGAACTCAAGAGGAGGCTAAAACAGTATTATGATTTTAAAAAGCAATCATATTTGAATCAGTGTAAGATGGCTCCAGGTTGGTGGTGGCTGTGTGGAGATGGATATGCACGAAAGAGCTTACTGGAGAACTGGGAAGGACATTGTGTAGGGGGACAATTGATCCCACAGTATACAATACATAACGAAATAATTACAGGGATTGTAAGAAGTCCCTGGAGAAGGGTAAAAAGAGTACTGAACCCACTAATAGAGAGACCGACGGGATTCCATAGTTTTGTCAGATGGCTGATTCCTATGATAAAAGTAAGTGAATTAGAAAAGGCTATAGCGAATATCTCAGCCAGTATGGAGATTGCCCTTGCAGTAACTGAGGATGCCATTTGCGCAGAGCAGAAGGAAATAGAGAGTCTGCATAAAATTACAGGACAGTTTAAATACGCTTTAGATATTTTATTTGCCAAAGAAGGAGGACTACATACAATAGTGAATGATAGTTGTTGCTCATATGTAAATGAGGAAAAGAAGATAGAAATGGACTTGCATAAAATATGGGAACAAAGTAAGGTATTCCATGAAGTGAGCAGGGATGATATATCATACGGATTTTCAAACCTCTGGGAAAAGTTAACCTCGTGGATGCCCAACATTTTCTGGCTTAAACAATTATTAGTAGGAATTGTAATGATTATCATATTAATAGTATTAATAGTAGTCTTGATTAAGGTAATTATGTGTATTGGAAAGAGTGATGTGAAATCATATCAGAGGTATAAAAATGATAAACTTAGGCATGAGTTGGAAACTGGAAATTATTTTAAGAAAATATAGTATAGGAATATACTGTTGGATGGAAGAAAGGGGGGAAATGATTGACGAAAAGAAGGAAAAGCCCAACAGACAGGAACCAGGACTTCCATCCCCTGTATAGATAACCTTTGACTTTCTGTGAAATATTGCCATCCCCTGTCATCTTTAGATAGATAACCTTTGTATAGACAGGAGGAAAGAGGGTTGCCTGTGTAAACCTCAACATCCCTCTGTTATTTTCACATTGATATATTTCCGAATAAGATAAGAAACATGGACTATATAAGTTTGTACTGAAATCTCTTTCGATACGCAGGTCTTTTGGAGAGATCCTGCCTGTGTCCAGAGCTGTAATAAAGGCATAATACCAGAAACTTACTGAGTTTCACATCCTTCTCTAAATCACAATAAAGAAATTTTTCCTAATACCCAATCTAAACCTCCCCTGGCACAGCTTAAGACTGTTTCCTTTTGTCCCATTGCTAGTTACGTGGGAGAAGAGACCAACACTGGCCTCATTACTCTTTTTTAAAATGCATGTAATGTTTCCTTTCTTCCAGTCACTAGGACTTCACCTGACTACCAGGACTTTTCAAATATCATGGTGAATGGCTTGGCAAGTGGCTTGCATAAGTCTTGATTTATCTAAGCTAGCTGCCAGTAATGGGAAAGACACATTGAAAAGCCCTGTTCTGACAAACTTCTCTGGGGCTTAATAAGTGTATAAAGTTCTGTTTAGAATCAAAACATCCTCTGTCATAAAGATACAGTTAATGTCAGCAACAACCAAGGGAAGGGGAAACTGACTCACTAAATGACCATCCTGTGCAGAGACCTGGAGGATGCATTCGACTGTGTGATCCAGGAAGGTAAGTAAGGTTCGTGAAAGGACACATGAAAATCTGCTAGATGAGTGATGGGTGGTTGTGTAAAATACTATGAAAAATGGAGATTAGCATAATTATGAGAAGGAATATAAAACATAAATGGTTGCATACTGAGAAGGAGGGAGAAGGAAAACTTTAAGAAAGGATCAGCGAGTGAGAAGGCAGAGGAGGACAGAAATGAAATTACATCTTGCCAACAGACCTGCCCAACCATGAATAAAAGAAGCCATCCTCCAAGTGTGTTGAAGTAGTGTCTTGTGTCACAGGTGTCACAGGTCTTGCCTGCTACTGAGTGCAGCAGCGATCCAAGTCCTGCTATACTCCAGCTCTACACAAGATGACAGTACTGCACTGGCAGCCACTGACATTTATTTCTAAGGGCTTCATGTGATTGATGAGTCTCTCATGGCTACAATTGAGAAAATTGTGATTTTCCTTCAAAACAGGTTACCAAAGATGCCATCCAACCCTACCCACAGAACCCCTTTCAGCCAAATGAACTATTTTTGTCTGTCCAAATGTCTTCTTTTCTTGATTTCAGCGTGCAGTAGACCTCTGTATTGCAGCTCTTGGAGACTTCTGTATTGCAGAGGTATGGTTTCTGTGGAGCAGTTAACCTGATGGGGCAGCAGATTGCAATACTGTAAGAATACAGAGCAGTAGGGGAACTGTGGCTGATCGCTAGGGAGTTAGTGCTAGTTTCTGAATAAAGGATTAAGGATTTAAGAAGTAGCAGAGAGAACAGACACTAGTTTCTCATAGGTCATAGGGAGCCACTGTAGTTTATGCGTGTGGAGGGAACACAGATTTGAGCTAACTGCAGGCACTGGGGTGGAGACCATCTGCAACAGCTGCTTCAGCTTCTGCCTCTTCTTGATGACATTTGCTGCACCAGACACTGGCTAAACAGAACAATTTCACTGATACTGTGATTATTCCTGGCATCACACTTAGGGACATTCCCTGTCCTGTACCAGTCACCACAACCCCAGCCACATTGCTGTTCTCCATTTCACTGTCCGTCACAGGAAATCAGAAACACCTCCGCAGAGCCACAATCAAGTCCAGAGTCTCTGTCCTCCTTGGCTGAGTGATACCTGTCTTACCCCTCCATCTGTGTCTTGCTACCACTGTGTTTCAAATGCATAATGAAGAACAAGAACTGAGTTAAGTGACACTGCCAAGTCTACTTCAGTACAGTGCCTTGTTCAGGATGTCCTGGCACACCATTGGTTGGGTACCACTGTCCTGTGGAGTACGGCAGTATGAAACCTAGGTTTAGGCATAAGCTCTTGTTTCAGTACTGCAGGCTATGGCCTGTTGACCACCAATCATCAGTTCCACAGAAAAGAATCAGACAAAATCATATATTGCATGGTGCTGTTGGATCATTGGCATTTCTGAAGGCAGTCAAGGTTCCATCAGTCCAGAAAGTTATAGGAATTATTGCCACTGCAGAAGACCCACACAATCATCAAACATTCTATGCTAATGCAGTACTGGTAGCCAGTAACTGGGCTTGGAAACGTTGGTTGTGGTATTTAATTGAAAAAATTAAGTAGCCAAAACCTGGAACTAACTGTAATTTGTGCCAGTGCAGCTGCTCATTGGATAAGTTAAATGTGATGACAAGAAGGAACATAGAAGAACAATCACAAGAAATGTTTGTAATAAAGCAAGCATTCTTTCTCTTATCTTTGTATGTAGTACACCTGGATAAATCAGTTTGAATTTACAATCGTGATTTGGATGTAAACCAATTAATTATCCACTTCACGTTCATAATCCAGTTTGAGAAGGAAGCAAGTCATGCTAAATAGAGCCCGTAACATTAATGTTTGGAGAGGAGGTTACATCCATATCTGTCTGCCTGATGGATTCCATTGAACTGGAAAGATTATCTATATAATTAAATTCCCAAATCAGTATTTCCCAGGATACACTTATTTAGTTCTGTACAACTTTAAAGTCAATGAATCAAAATACTTAATTAGTTTGAAAGAGATAAAAATCAATGCCCTAAATTTCTTTAGCAAACCAATTTCCCTGGTTTACCACAGAGTATTATCTAAGTACGCTAGAAGTAAACATTCATGTAAACATGAATGACTGCAAGACTTTTTTAACTCTGTGGTGGTTTTTTTTTTTCAATTGTGACAGTTACTTATTTTGATTTGGGGGAAAAAAATCCATATTTTTACTGTGTTATGTTAATAACCAAAAAAAATTACATTCTTGAAGATTTTGAGGCTTTCTTTTTCCTCTTATTATTCAAATTCTGAAAAAATGAAGTGTTTGAATATATATAGATACACGAACTTTGAAAACCCAGGCACAAACACAGAGTGAATATAAACCTTTAGCTTTGACACAACTTTTCTTTAGCTTTGACATAGCTTTTTTTTTTTTTTTTCCCAATAGGGAAACCCCAATGTTATTTAATCCTGTTAAATAACCAAAGCATTCACAAGCCTAGTCAAGTTGCTTTTAAAGTAGGAGCTTCCTCTTCCCTTGGGGAATGTTTTTGTAGTCATTTGTTGTTTTTACCAGAAAGAGAGTTCTCAGGCTTGTTTGTGAGTGTTTTGTCTGGTTTTGTGACTGCTTTGTAGCTTTGTGTTTATGAACATTACCTAGCTGTGCAAATAAATTTGCCATTTACAAATGTCATGTTCATTACTAAACAATTTAAAGCTTATTAAAATAGGAGCTGAATTATTTGTACTGCTTACTATTCTGTTATGAATAAGGAGGAAATAAGGTGAGAAATCTATAAAAATATGTATTTATAAATTAGCTCTGCCTCCCTTGTAATGTAAGTTTATAAAGGTTTGGTCATTTGGTTGTGGGTTATCTTCACAATAGTAATAGTTACAGATAGTTTGAGAACAGTATTTGGAAAAGATAAATCCAAAAGTAGCAGATATCCCACTTACAAAAGGAAGGAACTTCCCGAGGACTTCAGGAGCATATCAGATACAATGCTGTTTGCTGTGGGAATTCTTCTTTTGGTCCCTTTTTATCAGAGAGTTCTCCTAAACTGCTACAGTTGCTTATCCAAACACGTGGGGAGGGAAACCAAGTTTAATTTTGTCATATGTCACAAAGGAGACCATTTTCCAGATCAGACAGACAAGAGAAGTGGGCGTCTGTGGTCAAGCAGGCACGGCTTCCGCATTACAGTTCCAAGCCAAGATGTTTCCAAGCGAAGACATTTATTGCGAAAGGCAAAAGCACTTATTGTGTTACATAGCCAACTTATATATGTTTCTATTGCAGACATAATGCAGTGTTGTCACACTCTATAAACATGTCAGCGTGAGCTGAAATCCCCCCACACCGACAATAACTAGGCTAGCAAATGAAGCTGTATTTACAAGCAGATCTACAATCTGTGATGAAATGCAATGAATATGTACAAATATACACAATTCACAACATTTACAAATATGTACAATCAACAGAAAAGCACAACCAAGCTCCTTTTGCTTACCCTCAGGGGACCTCTCCCAAGGGGCCTCTCTCCCAGGGGCCTCCTCCCCCCAGACCCCGCTGCCGGAAAGCAGAGTTAGTTAAAAGCAAAGAGGCTGTTAACTTTGCTCGCCAAGGTCAGTGTGTTATCTTCAGCCAGAAGAGAAGAAGAAGCAGCAGTCAGACAGCCCAGCAAGTTGCCCTGACTGCCCTGACTGCAGACTGCCCCACTTTGTTTTAAGTAGTGGTTCTTAAATATTTCTATCTATCCAATGGAAGTGTTTAGAACAATCATTATTTTGCTTTCTTACACCCAACAGTGACTTATTTACATTCTTTCACTTTCTCTGCTTGAACTTTGAAAAGAAAAATTAAAAAGACAGTTTCAAGCCACCACAGTCCATCCCTTCTAAACAACTCCATTGGCTGATACTACTATTTGTCTAATCTAAAACAATATTTACAACAATGAGCGAATAAAGATCATAGTCCATTCTGGCTATCTCAGATGTAGATGATTCAAAAGAGTCAAATCACAGGAAAAACAGCAAACAGCTTGTTTCCTCACAGATGGAGCAGGAAGAAAGGAACAGAGACTCTCAGGTGACTCAGGGCTCTCAGGGTTAGAAGGGTTCGTGCACCACAGATCTCATGGATTCTCCTCTTGGGTGCGATGTCGTATCTGCACAACACTCTGAATTTAACCTCTCTCAGTCAAAGTTAGATTTCTTTGTGGAATACACTGAATTTCACCATTCTCTTGCATCACCCATTAGGTGTGCCCAGGACCTTCAGCAGAAACCATCTCTTGGACAGGTTTGGCCTCTCCTGAAGGAGAAAATACCCAAACAGTTTTGCCTAACAGATTCTTTTCTCTGATAACAGAAACTCTATCAGCTTCCTCCTTTTGTAACAAATCTGATTGGGCAGGTCCAGCTCGAGTCATTGAACCTCTACTATTCACCAACCAGGTTGCTTGTGCTAAATGTTTCTCCCAGTTTTTCAAAGATCCACCCCCCATGGCTTTGAGAGTGGTTTTCAGCAAACCGTTGTAGCGTTCGATCTTCCCTGCAGCTGGTGCATAGTAGGGAATGTGGAATATCCACTCGATGCCGTGCTCTTTGGCCCAGTTTTTTACAAGATTGTTCTTGAAATAAGTTCTGTTGTCTGACTCAATCCTCTCTGGAGTTCCGTGTCTCCACAGGATTTGTCTTTCCAGACCAAGAATGGTGTTATGTGCAGTTGCATGAGGAACTGGATAAGTTTCCAGCCATCCAGTGCTTGCCTCTACCATAGTCAGCACATACTGCTTACCAGATGGAGAACGAGGTAGAGTGATGTAGTTTACTGACATGCGCTTAAGCAAAGCATACAACAGGTTAATGCTAGCAAACAAGTCCTGCCTGGTCTCTCTCTCAGTTACTGATAAGGTGTACATTTGTAACTCAAAGACAAAATATAGCCTTCTCAAAGTTGTCCAAAGGTAATTCTCCTCCTACAGGCATCAGGAACAGATAACCATCTCTCCTTCGCCCAGACTTCCCCCAGCACAGGGTCTGTGTCTTACTGCGCCTGGCAGGGCACATGGCCTGGGGGAAGGGCTCATATGAGTCTTATTGACCCACAGCCCTGGGTGGGGGGAAGTGTTCCCCCCCTCTCTCCCTCCATCCCAGCTTCTCCACTTCCACCAGCCTGGCTTCCCTGGGCTTTGGATGTACTGCCATATCTTCATGTCTAGCACCAGTTCTCATGACTAGTCCTTTCTGCCTCTTTTCTGAACTAAAATGACAAAACTGGATGGATAATTTTGAGCCCTACTCATCAAATTCATAATTTTTATAAATAAAAATCCGCATTCTGTTGTTAATTTAGGTGACAAAATCTGCAACTGGAGAGGAATTGTGGGTTTTAAGCCCAGCCAGCCACGAATCACCACCCAGATATGCTTGCTCCCTCCAGCCACCAGCAGGAAGATAGGAAGGAGAACTGGGAGAAAAACATAAAACCTTGTGGACTGACATGAAAGCTTAATAGTAAACCACTAAGAGAGAAGAAACAACAGTAATAACAATATTACTAATTAAATAATACATGAAGCAAGTGATGCACAATGCAAACGCTTCCTGCTCAGAACCTATTGTCAAGCCTGTCACCCACCCACCCAGAGCTGCCTCCCTTTCCCCAGCCAGTCCACCCCCCATACACACTGAGCATGATGGCAGTATGGCAATGGTATAGCCTTGGCAAGTTCAGTTTGGCTTATTCTGTCTGTGCCTCCTCCAAATTCTGGTGAAAATTAACCCTGTCTGAGATGAGCTCAGGTCAGGAATGCACTGAATAACAACTATGGAATAGTTCTGTTTCTCCCTGTAACTTCAAAGTGAAGAAGTTACTGCTGAAGAGATATGCTGCTTAATGTTTTCCAAGGATAATGATTACTCAGCTTGTATTTTCTCATTTTGGTTTTCCATGTGGAAAAATATTCTTGCATTGCAGATGCTGTAAATGCTAACTGGGTGATACCAACTCCACTGATCTGATTCTCTTCTCCTTTTTTAGTAGGATTTCCTTTAGGTCTACTACAAAGCACTTCACAGAATCCTTCAGTATTTGATCATCCTCTTGATATCATTAAAGAGGTTTCCTAACACTTCTGGATTCTCTTTATAGAGCCTTCTCTTCTATGGTATACGCAGAGGTCACAGATGCTGTTGCTGGAATAATGGTAGGCTCTGGTTACCCTCTACAGTAGTTCCCATGGATGTTAGAAGGATTTCCAGAGAACCAAATGTGCTATGAGGCAGATTCAAGCAGGTATCAGTTTATGAAGGCAGCTTCATAAAGTGAGGTGTTCACTTTAGTCACCAGCCTTCTGTTTGACCTGTAGTCTTTACATCTGCAAAAGGATTTTACACATGTAACATTACATATTAAATACCAAATGTGACTGCTGCACAAACTACCTGTAGTTGGTATGTTATGACACACTGAAACTACTATGACCCATGCCTGTAGTCCCAGGGAACTGCTGTGACCAAGTAGCCCTGTGATACTCAAACCTCCAGTGACAGTTAACAGGCTTTGTACAGTTTTTTAGGCTTCAGGGCTAAAGATTTTCAGGCCTATTCTACCTAAACTTTTCTTGACTTGCCAGCAGCCTGGTCTTATTTGGCATATCTCTGGCAGCAATTTCACCAAATGACCATTCTTCTATGGCCAATTTGTTTTATTTTTGTTATCTTTGCATCATGCCACCATGATTACTTGACTAACATAATTAGACAAATGCAGGCTTAGTATGACAGCAAAAATGTATGAGTTTTATATATAGTTCTGTTTCCCCTTTGTCTAGAAACAACACTCTAAGTGTACCTATCATCAAGTGTAGTTTATCTGTATTCTTCCTTCAGCATACTGAGGGTAAATGACCGTTTTTACACAGTTCCACTGAAGTTCTTTTTTGAAAACAAGGGAGATGTGCAGCAAACCTAAATGTGGCTATCCAAAACTGGTTTCCTGTGCTCCTGAAGCCTCAGGAAGGATGCAGTTTTACTGTGCATAAGTTGATTTTGGTTCCCAATGTGGAAAATATTTCCATATTCCATTTCCTTATGGAATATTGAATTAGTTTCAGTAATTCATGCATGATGGAAACTTGGACTTGCATCCGATGTTAGATTCAGTAATGAACTGCAACTAAAACTATACACCAGTAACAGACCATGGTATGTGTTGAGGTTGGAGTAGACATCAGTCATTAAGTCAGTAGGTCAATGAGAGGAACAAACGTGGAAAGATTAATTTCTTCACAGCAAATAATATACCATTTTCAATTGAAACTAGTAGTTTTGTAGGTGTAAAGTCAGTAGTAATTTTGCATATAAGTGCATAAATATTGTTTGGACCATGTAGCAGAATACAATAAAACATTCCAGCTATTGCATTCCAAATGTAGCTCTTTTGTTTTTTTTTTTTTTGAAAAGTATCCAGTGCGCAGAGAACAGGAATAACAGTTGTTGCTGCTGTGATTCCAAACAACACGAGAAGTTCTGTCTGTCAGGGGAATCAGACAAATCTGACAGCCAAAGAGATGTGAGGCTGCCACAGTCCCATCACCACATGTTCAACCAGTATAAGGTGATCATGTATTCCTGGTAGGCTTGTACACACTGGGCACACGTATACATCACATTATATACATACAGACAAACACAGCCAGCCACATAGGTGACACACACACGGCACTAACACAGACAGTATCAGTCACTTCATACTGTTCATCTCTCTGAGCAGGACAGAAGTCTGCTAGTGGGAATAGCTATACATACATACATACATACATACATACATACATGCATACATACATACAAGGTGGATTCCTCCTGCAGGTGTGTTCAGACATTGAGTCTGCCTACCAGCTGCCCCTGGATCCCAGTCTCAAAGACTTTAAAATCAAAGGCCCATGAGGTCTGCAGCCCCTCTCCAGATGCTGGTACTGACACCTCCCTCACATAAATAAATCCCACTCCCAGAAACACAACTCCACCTCTAGCTGGCCAGAACTATTCTGCTGCCCCAGTAACAACACATCATAGTTTCTCTCTTAGGGGTGTACACCCTTCACACATCCCAAGTGGGCCTTTTCCCTACAGACTCCTGTGATGGGTTTAGGGTTATGCCTTTAAAATTTTTCACAGATTTTGAGCAGAAAGTAGTAAGAATATCACTATTGGGTGTAAAAAAGAAAAATAATGATTATTCTAAACAATTCCATTGAAGAGATAGAAACCTTTAAGATTCAGTTCTCAAAACAAAGTTCAGTTCTCTCTGCAGCATTCTGGCAGGGTGTTTCTGCTGTCTCTTCTGGCTTTGCTTCAGAGATAACAGACAAGCTATTGATCTTGAAAGCTAAGTTCTAACAACCTCTCTGCTTCTTGTCTTTCTTCCCTTTGCCAGGGGGGTCTGGAGAAGGCAGGGAAGGGGGAGGCAGTGGGACAGCTTTCCTGGCTTTGGCCAGGAGGGTTTTGTGCTGTTTTTGTTAATTGTACATATCTGTAAATATTGTAAATACTGTATATTTTGTATATATTCATTGCATTCTATTGTAGACTGTAGCTTTTGCTTGTAAATACAGCTTCATTTGTCACTGTTGTGGCAGACAGAGAGCCACACACACACACTTACAGTCATCAACAGAGTAGAGCATAGAGCCTTTATTTAACAACACACGTTTATATGTTTTCTATGCTATTGTGGCTACTTCTAATTGGTTAACAAGTTGTTTTTAATATTCTTATTGGTTATTGCTATATCACTACGGTAATAATACACATGGGAGGATTCAAACCTTCTATCTTACAGTTTCCCAGGCACTCTTCGTCCTTGCAAACCACCTGCATCCCTGGAACCTTCCACATCTTTACTGATACGCAGGAATCTGCCCAAGGTTAAATTCTTCTTTCCCAGGCAAGGAATCTGCGGACCAACCATAGTTTCCCACATTCGTTTGCTTCCGAACTGAGCTAGTCTGGTGCGGTTAATGTGGGAGGGGAAATTTCAACCCACCACACTACAACAACTCCCCAGACCCCATGGAGCAGCTGCTCTTGGTCTCTCTGACAGAGTCACAGCTCAGTCTGTGATCTTGCCCTTCAGAGAATCCCACCCCTGCCTTCTAGGCCACCACATACACCTACCAGATCATACAGCTGAATATTTCCTCACACGCCCACTCACAACCTGTTGCTCTGGGTGTTGCACCCAGGGAACATGGGCCTCTGATCCCCTGTTCCAGTCCAGGGGCTGGCCTTTGGTGTCACTCAGGTCTGCCCAGATGCCATCCCATGCGTAATGGCCCTCTGACCCATGGGCCCAACTGCTGGTACCACAGCCACAGGGGCCTCTAAAACCAAGGTCTTATGCCTGTTGCTGGCACTAAAGTTTACTCACTCCAGTTTCTAGTCACTGCACCACAGACACCTGGGTGCTCCAGCCTATGGTATGACTCCAGTAGCTGGCACCCAGACCTCCAGATACAGACGCATGCACACTGAATAAAGACTTCCTTACCCATAAAAAGAGTCAGAAAGAAATTTTGTGAGAGGACAGACTGCAGTAACTGGGAACAGGGCATGGCTAGACAAGTGCATCAACCATCAGCTATTTATATGCAACCAGTTCTTTTTATCCAACTATCCCTCTATTGTTTCAGACTTGTTCCTCCCAAATATACTTAGATCTGTCTTTGGTAGATTGATGTCCTGAGCAATATTCTTATTTTAGGAGTGTTTTATTTTCGGAAAGCTGTAGCAGAGATATTGTTAGGGTTATGTTACTAGAGTAAGAAACACTACCACAGCAATGTAAGTATATACCACACCATATTATCAAAGTGTATTACGGGTTACTGAATTACTGTTACCTGTGACAGGTAACAGAGCTATTTAAATAAAGTGGGGTTGCTGCTCTGTCTCTGGAGACCCATCACGCATTTCCTGGACTTTGCAACCACACCGGATGCTGTGTAATCAGCCAGATTTGCAGTCCCTTGGCACTGGTCTTCCTCCATCTAGGTGTACTTCATTACACAAGGCATCCGTTTGGGGATGTGAAGGATACTATTCCTCCGTAACACAATGCTTCCCATTAAAAAAAAAAAAAAAGAGAAAAAAAAAAAAGGCAAGCAACCACGCAGACTGAGCGATGTTGGGCTCCCCTTTTTCTAATAAGGAAATGCGACGGAGAGCGGCGGCTTTCGCTTTTGTTTTCTGAGAGTCAGGCATGGAAAAGACGCCCGAAGTTGCTCTGTAGCCCGCTCCGGCTGAGACTCTGGGAAACACGGGTCTGGGAGCACGGTACTGGGGCTTTTCGAGCAGTTTTTTCTTTCCACAGGCGGCCACCAGCCGAGAGAATTTCCCGGCGTGGCCTCTACCAATGAACCCGACGCGAGAGCTGGTGGGGAATGCCCAGGCCGGGTCGGGATCCAACACACCAGGTGCAAGCGGAGAGGCCGAGGGAGGTGAGCCGAGGCGAGCCGGCACGGCAGAGCCCCACCCGTTGCCGTCGCCGTCGTCGCCGCCGCCGAGATGGCGAACCGCAGCGGCCCGAGGCCCCGCAGGTACGGGAAAACCAAGCTGCCCTGGGCTGCGCTGGGCTGAGCTGGGCGTGTCCTTACCCCGTCGCACCGCGCCTGGGGAGGGTGGGAGAGGAAGTTTCTCCGCCGTGCGGCACCTGCTGCACCCTTGGAGGGGGAGCACGGTGGCGAGTCCCCTAGCTGAGGCTGGCGAGGGCGGCAGATGCCCTGGTCTGGCTCCGAACGAGGCTCGCCGTGAGGCGTCCCTAGCACCGACGGCTACCGAAGCCTCTCCGCGTCAGAGGTACTGTTTAGGAGTACCCGTGACAGGCGGGAGGAGATAGTTGTCTGGAAAAGGTGCGACAGAACACAGGTCAAACGAGCAAAACTCCAGCAACCTCAGAACCTGAGAAAATGTAATTAAACCTGGTTTTAAGCACAGGAGAAGTCAGTGGAAATTGACCTCCATCAGTATCACCTATTATGGAAATCCACCTCCTCGACCTTGTAAAGTAGTTTCAGATTATTAGAACCTAGATGTTACAATCAGCTTTTTTCGTATACCACTGTCTTACCGTTCCTCCCACATGACAAGTAAAAAGGTTAACTCTGAGTGGATTCGTGTATTACGTGTTTCTGTGACATAACACTGCACATGCATGTGTCAATTGGAAAGAAAATACATCCGGAAAGCTTTTAAGTGGTCATTTCACGGAGTTTCAACTCTTCTGAGAATGTCAACCCTTTTTTTTTGAGATGTGTGAAGACAACAGGAGTGAACTCATACCGAAATGTTTGTTTAAAGTTATATTTTGTGCTTTTTGTCCCACTAAAGTCTGCAACTTAATGTGAGTACATCCTTTGATTTCTAATACCTGTTTTTCCTCTCTGTATTCTTGAATGACTTCTAGAATCAAGAAAAAAAAGAAAAAGACAGTGCTTTTTACTTACCTAATGAATAGTCTTAACTCTTCTTGCACTATATAGTAGCAAGGCAAAGGACCTTCACTGTGCTCAAATCTTGGGGAGAGAATATCTTTTCTCACAAGAGAAGGGTAGACAATGCTCTTCTTGTTATTCCTACTTATGACCTTTGCAGCCATGCACAAGATGTGTAGGAATTTCCAGTCATTATTAGCAGCTATTTAGCACAGCCTGAAATAAACACCGTTGTAGGGACTCTGAGTTTTGTAGTTGGATGACTTACTGACACTGCAGTTCCGATGAGTGCTGCTCACATGAAGCTTTGATCAGATGACAAGTTTCTTAAAATGCCAGTGGCAATTTTCCCAGCATTTCTGTTTCTGGTTACAATGAACCACTGTTAACAATAGAGAATTTTCCCTAGAGGGGAATTTTCCAATAACGGGGAAGTTTCCTGAAGAAGTGGGTGGCGTTACATCAACATGCAAGTTCTGTTACAAGAAGTCTTTGGGCAAATAGTTCTGGTTTTGTTGTCTTCTTTTGTTTGTGAGGGAAACACACAATAGCAGTACTGGAGAGTATTTGGTGTAGAGAATATCGTTTAGCCTTTATATAACTCTGTTTGCCATAGATGTCAGAAGACAGCAGGAAGCAAGAAGGAGCATTGGGACAGGTTCTGTAAGAAAAGTAGTGAGAAGATTGCAGTTTTGATTGGCATCTACATTGCAAGCTGTTTCAGCCAATCTAGCCAGGAGATCCTTCTGCTCAGGGTGAAACAGTAGAAGGGTCTGTAATGGTTGTTGCAGTGGCTTTTTTTCATGTGCATGTGGATTTAACCTGGACCTACTTTTTTTCTTGCTGAAAGTGAAAAATCCAGTACAGCAGAAGACTCAACGACTTTTGTAAGTAATAGTCATATTTCTTTGGTGTGTAGTACTGTTTCTTTTCCTCTGTAGTGGGAAAAAAACCTGCAAATTGAAGTTCAGCAACAACAGGATATGAACATGCATTTTAAAACCCTAGAAGCTTAAATGTTGTCATCTGTCTTTCAGGAGTTAATCAGAACAGCTCTCTTGGAGTTCACACTGATTATTTAGATTACCTAACAAAAAAGTGGGTATGAGTTGCATGCATAAATAGAGCTATCCTTCCATGACTGTAGTACACACTCTATTTGTTTTGAGCAGCTTCTCAGCTACAGCCTCTACTTAAAAAAAAAAAATTAAAGTATTGTGGGACCAAGTGTGCTGCAACTCTGGTCATCCTGGGATGAAGAGTACTCTACTTGTCAGTTTCAGTGGCTCACTCTTCTGCAGGCTTGCCTCTAGAGTAAGCATTATCAGAGCACACTTGTGAGTTTGGTATGCCTCTGTCTAGTTTGAGAAGCTTTATTCTGGGGTTTAGTTGGTGCCCTGAACAGCTTGTTGCTTAGGAAGTGGCATTATGATGGAAGCACTCTCATGTATATACATCACCAGAAACTCTTAAGTACCCACAGGATTCGGCATCAGTTTGCTGGGTGATTTTAAGAACATCACGTGAATTGGGTACCTAACCACAATAAGAAGCCTGGAACTTGTTTATCCATTAATTTGTATTTTCCTGTTCACGTCAGCAGAACGTACTTTTGTAGTTGTATGCCTAAAAATGTATTAGACTGACTTCCTTTCTCAGCTTTATCTGTGTTACCTTCTGCAAACTTACTATTGGGATCAGGCAGCAGCAATCAGGAAAAAAAGTATCTTCAATCAAATTCTTATGAGAGGTCTAATTCCATTAAACAGTAACACTGTAAAGGCTTGTATGTGTCCTATGATTCAGGACAATATTGTTACTTTTTAATCTTCTTAAAGTTGACAGCGAGAGAAAGAAAGATGAAACAAGTTATGAAAATGGTGAAAGTCACAGCCTGGATAGAACTTCCTTAGTTAGGAAGCATGATGGGTATTACAGTTTTCTAATTTCTTACACAAATGCTAAAACTAGAGCTAGAAAGTTCAAGGCAATATTTCCTTATTTGTGTGGCTATTTGTGTATCCAAAATGAGGGCTTTATTTAGATAAAATTCTACAGTTCTCTTTACTCACTAAAGACTTCCATTACACTGAATTCGAATTTTTCTTCATATTAATTTGAAAAATGCTAGCACTGTTTGTTGCTGGTATTTGGTCTGACTTAAAATACACACTTAGCAAGTAGGTATGTGAAGGTTAAGGGTGTGAATTTACATTAATCGATGTTTTATAATATTAAAGTGTTGTGTAGCGGGATGGAAACTGTCTATAAAGAGCAGAAAAACTTCTGACAGAAAATTGCAATAATTTACATGTTCAGAGGTAGACCAGCAGAAGTAAAATAAAATAGATTTTTGTTTTATGAAGGCACTGTTGTGTAGGTACTCATTATGTGATTAATTATGGCATGAATTGTGTTCATGATATATATAATTTAACATACTCCGTGGTAAGTACTGTGAGACTTCTTGTTACAAGATGGTATGTTCACAGCATATTAAAGTAAGGCAAACAGGTGGGAAAGAACTAAGTTCTGTTTCTTCCACTGAATGTGTATAGAAAACTCTTGATTCTCTTCCTAGCAGGAGCAATGAATCCTGCTACAGTTTAGGGGAACAGTTGGGTAGTTGTTGAGTATTTATTTACTTATTGACAAGACAGTGATAAAACATGTATTTTGCCACAGCCAAGGACAAATGTTTAAAGCAAATAAAATTAGTTCTTCCTGGTCCCATGCAGAAAGCTTTCTGGCTCCTGCTGTAGTTGAAGATGTGATTTTGTCATGGTTTTGACTAGAGTACAATTCACTGTCTTTTGTTCAGCTTTTTGTGTGGGGTGACTACAAAGTGTATTTTACAATGCAAGTTAGAAAATGAGCAGATATTTATATTTGTCTATTATTTTATTATTTTAGGTTCTGTCTACATCATGGAAAAGCCTTTGATTTTGTATATATTTTTATTCTACTGGCATTTCCTAAATGGTAAGAAGCTGAGTTGTAAGAAGTAGAACTGTTTGTTCCCTTTCCATGTATAAGCACAGAAATATTAACTCTTCAGTTTTATTTCAGGTGTTAGTGTTTGGAGTTTTTTTTTTCCTTAGTGTTTTAAATAAAAATGTCAGCACATGCTTTTACATTAACTAGATATGTGTGCTTAATATGTGTACTTTGATATGGGGCTAGGTTGGAATCTTTGTTGGTCTTTCAGCAGAGACATCATTTCAGATAAGGTACCATTTGCATTACACAAAAAGTTTGATCAGCGCTGACAAACCTGGGAATTGGCATTGACATTATTATATAAAGAGAGCATTCTGAGGCACTAACAGCTGCCTGGGGCAGCATTCTGAGAGCAGCAGCTGAGAAGTTGTGCACATACTTTCACTTGTTTTTGGTACAGCATCACACTGTGTGTGTGCATAAAGCAGGTATCTGCAGGTATAAACTTGGGCAGGTGCATGCAAAAATGTTTAACTTTTCTGAACAGGGCAGGTGCTTTTGGTCCTTAAAATATCCTACATATATGGTACAATATGACTTTAAAAGATTAGGCTTGTAATTGGAAAATTTAATTTCCTTCCAAATTTTGTTTTTCAGCTTTATTCACAGTTGAAGCTCCCCAGTCACTCTATATCGTGGAACATGGTGACAATGTGACTATGGAATGCAGATTTCCTGTGAATGGGAAATTAAAGTTTGGAGATTTAAATGTCAGCTGGGAAAAGAAAGAGGAGTTAAAGAAGCAAGTGTATGTACTTCTCAAAGGACAGGAAGACTTAAGAAATCAGGACAGTGACTTTAAGGGAAGAGTAAAACTGTTGAAGGAGAATCTAAAGTTGGGACAGTCTCTCCTTCAGATCATTGGTGTGAAGCTCAGAGATGCAGGAGTTTACCACTGTATTATTGGCTATGGGGGAGCTGACTACAAGACAATTAATCTGAAAGTCGATGGTGAGTGCACTACTTCTGGAGGTTCAATGTTATCCAATTCCATTAAAATATTTCAGAGGAGTGCCTGAAATAGGAAAAATGTTGGTTAGCATTTCAACAAATCTCTCCAGAGACAGGAGCTGCCTCATAGCCCTTGAGCCCTTTGTGGTTTGAGTCAGGTGGAATCCATGTTCTGTCCTTATTTCTTATAATGACAAACGAAGAATGGTGTTGCAAAACCATTTACACAGGACAACGATCAGAAAGCTAATGCAATTTTCTAAACAGCGTCAAAATAGTAATAAATCCTGTACCTGCAGCTACTATGGAGAGATACAATACTGATATTTACTTTTCCTGTTTAAGGTGTTGTTTGCAAAATCCAAGCAGATGTACAGAAACTTGATCCAGCAGCTGGGGAGAAAGAAAAGATGTCTTGCTAATAAATGCTGTTCTACTAGCTTCTTGGTTGTAATATTTTTTCTTCCACTTGTTTAGCTCCTTATAGAGCTATAACCCGAAGAATAGTGAGAATAGGAAACAATGAATGGAAGTTGACATGTTGTTCAGAAGGTTACCCACAGGCTGAAGTGATATGGCAAAACAGAGAACGTGAAGACTTGACTGATAGGGCAAACACAAGCTACGCAACTGGAAGTGACCAGCTGTATCGTGTGACAAGTACCCTTACAATCAAAAGTAGAACTGATGAGGATTTCTACTGTATATTCTGGAATAAAGAGCTGCAAGAAAATACATCTGCTGTTTTGCACATATCAGGTAACATTTCTGTATTTGATTTATTGTACTATGTAATTTTGTCCCAGATAAATCAGCTGTGATGACTTCCTCTTTCCTATGTAATTTCAAAAAGCCTTAAAGGAAATACCTGTGTTAAGTTTCACTATTAGTGTACACTTTCACCATACTAACATGTTCCTTGTGGATGGGATTCAAGGACAGGAATTTTGCATGACCTACAGTTGTGTGAAAATTGAATCTGAGTATTTAAAAAAGTTCCATTATTTGATGCCCAGAAGTGAAACCCTCCCACATAAATTAAACATGCCTTCCAAGAATGTTCTGTTTTGCTGGTAATAACTTGAATAGTATGGTCTTTTCCTGCCACTCCAGCCTTTGGTTTGAGCATATTTAAATTTAACAAATTTTAGATAGATTTTTTTTTTCTCATTGATTCTAGATTGAAGGAAGGTGCATGAATGGAGAAGACCAATACAATCTCACTAGACCTTTTAACTGAGTACAAGCCTTACTGCTTTTGCTTTTGGTTACTCTTCTAATTTTTGTATTGTATTGTGGTACTTTTCACAGTTTCAGCCAGATGGGAGGACTGACCCAACTCAAAAATAATGTTTATCAGACTGTCACATGGTCAGGTCATTTACCTGGTCCTCTTCACCAGACAGTTTTAAAAATGCCGATACTGGCACACTTTTGGGGACTGACAAGGGTTGGAAGCATGCAGCTGAGAGTGAGAAAGCCAAGTCATCCTTTCAACAAGTGTGTGTGTAAGTTTGTTTTCAACAGGAAATACTTCTGGGATTCAGGAAGGCCACTGATCCTTTGCATACAGGGCTTTGCCAGATTTGAGGGACTCTCTGCTGTCTTTCTAAGTTAGCTCTTTCCTGTAGTCCTGACATGAAACTAAGCTAGATATAGCACTTTGGTGACAAGCAGGATTTGTGACAGGAATCAAAGGTACTATCACGTGGAGTGCAGGAAGCAAAGATAAATATGAATGTGCCTTATCTTTTTCTCCCTTTGTTGGGATGAGACATGGTAAAGTCCAGGACCAGCACCTGACCCTAGACACAATCTGAAAATGAAAGAGAAAGGGAGAAGCTTATGCATTTATGTAATGCCTTCCCCCAACTTGTTTTTCTTGAAGATTCAGATGATGGTGTCCTGTGGACTGAGAGCAGACGCTTTGTTGGAGCAATTGTTGTTGTGACTGCTGTCTTTGGTTCAGTGCTTCTATTTATGTTCTGCGTAAGAAAAGGTATTCAATTATTTATTTTAGTGTATCTCAGTTGTTAGCTGTCTGTTCTGTTAATTCATCCTGGCAGAAGTGGATTAAGATAATAAAAGTCTGTGTTAGGTCTTTCATCCTGAAATCACTATTTTTTTTTACCATGTTGTTTATTTCTTTTCCTTTATCTGACATAGCTAAATCCTAGTACATTAGCAGAGTGGAGCAGGTTGTCAGCCGCTCAGAAATCACTTATCCATGCATCTCTATTATTTTTTTTTTCTTAGAGATAATGATGTAGAGCAATAGGAGTACTGTCTAATCTCTTCAAACATCAAAGCACAGCTTATGCTTCTACTGAAATGGAAGTTTTGATCAAAAAAGTCCTTTTTTGATTGAGGACCAGAATTTAAGTTGCATATAGACGCACTGGAGTTTTCTTAGGTTTTATTTTTCCTTCATTCTCACTGTGTGCACACTTATTTAAAGTGACCTAATTGCTATTAATCCTGCATATATGTCTTTACTCTGGTTAAAACGCCATGAAAAGCAGTGGACTACATATGAAGTGATAAATCCAAGGTTTTCAGTCTGGAAGATTTTTTTTTTTCCAAAGTAGGAATATTCCCACTGCAGTTTCATACCACATTGACTTTCGACATCTTCAGCATTACAATATCCTTAAGAGCTAAAGCAATGGTGGTGATTTTTTACTTCCTAGATAACTAAAGAAAAAACTTGGAGAAATAATCTTTAGGGTGTAGTGTGAAAAGAATATGGTTTGCCCCAAAATGAACTGAAAGAAAAAAATGTTTAAACATGTTGCTTAACCCAAAATGCATACTGTTGCTTTTTTTTCCTTTCTCCACCCCCCCTCCCCCTTTTATTCTTTTTTTCCCCTTGGAGTAAAAGTAGGTGCGTTTGAGGATTTTATATTCAGGGATAGTTTTTGCTCTTCATTTTAACAGATATAATAAAGTCATGCAGTTCTCAGAACATCAACAGGACTCATTTGAAAATGTCTAAAGTGGTTTTATGGAACATTCTGGTTTTGGCCAGAACTTTTCCTCTGAATAACAATTTTTTTGATTCCTTTTAGCTGATGCATAGCTAGTTCGTTTTTTTTTTTTCCAAATAACTTCTCAATTTTGTTTTTTTTTTGTCGTCAAGTTGTCTGCAGAGAAACAAGTACCAGAGGTGTTGAAGCTGGTACAGTTCTGATAGCATTACAATATCATACAAGCATAACTCTGTAAACTATTACCAGAAATAATTAAAAAACTTAAACAAGATGGTTGACTAAATGCTCCTCTGGAAATTTTTTAATTGTGTAGGAGATGTAAATGTATGTAGCTAGCATAAAATAAAATGTAATTCAGTAAAATAAATACAAGATGTAACTAAATATGGATATTCAGTGTTCAAACTCATATTCTGCTATGGTAACATGACCCAGAAGGAGTGTTTGTAAACTTAAAACATTTGCAGGTGATGCTAAAAGGCTGCAGAATGCCTGTAGATAAACCTGCATGAATAAGGGTGTTGAAAGAACATGATAAGGATATGAGTAGAATGTGAAAGTAGAAGAAGTATCAGCAAAATCCTTGACTTCTTGGAAGATTCCTATCTGAATACTTCAGTAAAGGTCAGGTGTTTCCTAGGTTGCTTGAGTAATATGTTATTTCTGTGTAGATGATAATGTATATACCTGTCCTAATGTAGATGATTATCATTATTATGTGGTATATATCTATCTCTATCTCTACATGCATGTGTACATGATAAACTACAAGTTGATTCAGAAACTAAGGTAATAGCCATGTTTTTCTTTTAAAATCCAATGTGCCGTAGACAGCCATACAAGTGATTCTTTCAGAATGGAAACTCCCTGGAATATGGGCTTTTTTTCCCCTCAAAAAGGCACTGAGAAGGTGATCCTCTTCTTGTTCCCTGTTGCCCAATATATATTTATATTTTTGGTGAAAATATACAATGGAAAACCATTTGAACAAGTATTTTCCACTAATGTTAGTGTATAGTGTAATTGAAGTTCTGGCTTAGGAACGAGCAGTGGAAATCAGAAATGGACATACTAGGGGCACTGAAGAAAACATTTTGCTGTCTTTGAAGAAATGGAGTGTTTTGAGAACCAACAATTACGCTTATACTAAGTGTGTCTTTACTGCCAGGGTGCTTAAGATGCCGTGAGATCCTATGAAGGGCATTTTGGTTTAGTTTTTGCTTTTCTCTCTTATTTCCTTTCAGCTAGAGCAAGTAAAGACTACAGAACACCTGTGGCTAGTTCTTTAATAGCAGGTATGTATATATGGCTTAAATCAAGCTCAGTTTGATTCTTGTGGAACTAATAACTTGAGAATTTTCTTTGTAACAATGACAACCAAATGCAGATTTATATTAAACTTTCATTTTGCTTTTTAGTTCTCCTTTATCATAGAATCATAAACTCTTACAGACTGGAAAAGACCTTTAAGATTATGGAGTCCAAATGTTAACCTAATACTGCCACGTCCACCACCGGGCCATGTCACTAAGTGCCACATCTACATTTGTACTTTTTGTTACAATGTCAGCTTCCTGAAAGGAAAACCAGAAAGAAAAGCATACCAGTTTCATGAGCAATCTTAATATGCACAGGAAAAGCACAGAGTAGTGTGCTGTGTTTTGGAAACTCTGTGATAGGATGGTACATGTTCCCCATGGAACATATAACCCGGGATGGGAACAAATCCTGGTGTGCAGACTCTGTGTTGCAGTCTGAGTCACACTGACATGATCCTGTGTTTTCTACAGTCTTCTAATGTGCGCTTAAGGTTCTTTGTCACAAGATTGAGAACAGAAGGTTCAGCTTTATCTCCCCTAACATTTTCTTCCTGCAGAGATAGTGATGCTATTTGGCATGAGCAAAGCTCTGCGAATGACCAATACCACCATGACAGTGAGAAGTGGAGGAAAGAGTGGATGGAGTTCATATTTACAGTGAGAGAGATTAAAATACATTAGCCTCCTTTCATGATGGGTTATGGTTGTTGTTTTTTAAATACGTTGTATGACTTCATTTGCAGACCACTTCGAATTAAACTGCTATGTGAAAGTTCTTTCATACTGGCAGTTGGGGTTTTTCTTAAGAAAACCTCTTATGACAATACTCACCTAAACTAGGCACAACATTTGGTGCTCATCTTCAGATCTGCGTTTAAGTCACATAGTTCCTGTATGGCCTGAGATAGTAGCTTTTAATGAAGATTTATCACGATATGAAAAGTTCAAGCTATACTGATTGTTATCTCTATGTATGTCATTTGTTTAAAGGGCTGTCCAAAGATAAGGATATGTATGACTGCAGAGATGCTTCTTTTGAAGAAAAGGAGCTGAAGTGTAAGTATAAATGGTAATGGGAAAAATAGTAGCAAATTGGACACAGTGTATATCGTCAGAGCCTTGATTTGTGGGTGGTTTATTTAGTCCATTATTTCATCAGACAAAGGCTTCAGAAGAAGTGCAGCCTCCCATTATTTGTCTTACAAACTCACCATCGTAACTCTTTGTGTACTTGGAGTTAAATCTCGATTTAAGAACATAAAGAAAATCCATGCAAAGGAAACTGTGATGTGGGATGTGTAACAGCCCAAACAAGTAACTTCTCTAGCTTTCACTTTTCACAGAATCACATAATGGTAGGAGCTGCAAGGGAACTCTGGGCATTATCTAGGCTACCCCTCCACCCCCAATAAAGCAGGTTCACTTAGATCATGTTGCACAGGAACACGTTCAGACACATTTTGAAAGTCTCCAGAAAGGGAAGGTCCACAACCTCTCTGGCCAGCCTGTTCCCGTGCTCCATCACCCACAGAGTAAATTTTCTTCCTACATTTAGGTAGAATTTCCTGTGTCATATTTTGAGTCCCTTGCTGCTTCTCCTGTTGCTGGGCCCTGCTGAAAAGAGTCTAGTCCTATCCTCCTGACTCATGGTTAACTTGTTGCCTACCAGGACTCCCAGGACTTCTCTGGGGAGATGCTTTCCAGCAGGTCAGCATTTAACCTGTACTGGTGCTACAGAAACAGCTGTGCCAGCAACTGAAGGAGTGGTGATGGCAGTGGGGTGGGAGACCTTAACCTCTGTGAGCTGTGAGACTGTCTCAGCAAAGCAAGAAAATGAATGACCAGGTCTCTGAAATCTCTGAAGCATACTGAGTTTTCCTTGGTTGATGAGGACTGGAGTGATGATGGTTGGGTTAGTGAACAGTTATGTCAACTGGACATCCATAAATCCTTGGGTCCTGATGGCATGTACCCAGGGGTGCTGAGGGAGCTGGCAGAGGTCATTGCCAGACCACTCTCCATCATCTTTGGTAAGTCATGGCAGACAGGAGAGGTGCCTGGAGACCGGAGGAGGGCAAACACCAACCCAGTCTTTGAAAAGGGTAAGAAGGAGGACCCAGTTAACTATTAGACCAGTCAGCCTCACCTCTATTCCTGGAAAGGTAATGGAGCAACTTATCCTCAGCACTGTCCTTAGGCCTCTCAAGGACAAGAAGGTCATTAGGGGCAGTCAACATGGTTTTACTAAGGGGAAGACATGTTTGACCAACCTGATAGCCTTTTATGAGGACATAACCAGGTGGATAGATGATGGTAGAGCAGTGGATGTGGTTTACCTTGATTTCAGTGAGGCATTTGACACTGTCTTCCACAGCATCCTCGCAGTAAAACTGAGGCAGTGTGGTCTGGATGATCAGGTAGTGAGGTGGGTTGGGAACTGGTTGAAGGAAAGAAGTCAGAGAGTTCTGGTCAGTGAGACAGAGTCTAGTTGGAGGCCTGTATCTAGTGGAGTCCCCCAGGGGTGAGTACTGGGACCAGTACTGTTCAATATATTCATCAATGACCTGGATGAAGGCACAGAGTGCACTATCAGCAAGTTTGCTGGTGACACCAAACTGGGTGGAGTGGCTGACTGTGTCGGTGTGAGCTGAAATTCTCCCCCACCAACAATAACCAGGCTAGCTCAGTCTGGAAGCAAATGAAAAGCTGTATTTACAAGCAGAGTCTAAAATCTATGATGAAATGCAATGAATATGTACAAATATACAAAATTCACAACATTCACAAATATATACAATCAACAGAAAAGCACAACCGATCTCCCTTTGCTTCCCCCCAAGGGGACCCTCCCAAAGGGGCCTCTCTCTCTCCCAGGAGCTTCCCCCCAGACCTCCCTGGACAGAGAAGCAGAGTTTGTTAATCAGAAAGTTGTTAACTTAGCTGCCAAGGTCAGTACATGTTATCTTCAGCCAGAAGAGAAGAAGAAACAGCAGCCAGACAGCCCAGCAACTGCCCCCACTGCTGAACGCAGAATGTGCAGAGTGCCCACTTTGTTTTGGGTAATAGTTCTTAAACATTTCTATCTATCCAATGGAAGTGTTTAGAACAATTGTTATTTTGCTTTCTTATACCCAATAGTGACTTATTTACATTCTTTGACTTTGTTCTGAACTTTGCAAGGAATAATTAAAAAGACAGTTTCAAACCATCACACTGACACACCAGAGGGTTGTGCTGCCATTCAGTGGGACATGGACAGGCTGGAGAGCTGGGCAGGATGAAATTGAATGAAATTCAACAAGGGCAAGTGTAGAGTCTTGCACCTGGGAAAGAGCAACCCCATGGAGCAGTAGAGGTTGGGGACTGACCTGCTGGAGATTAGTGAAGGGGAAAGGGACCTGGGGGTCCTAGTGGATGGAAGTTGACCATGAGCCAGCAATGTGCCTTTGTGGCCAAGAAGGCCAATGCTGTTCTGGGGTGTATTAGAAGGAGTGTGGTTAGTAGGTGGAGAGGTTCTCCTCCCTCTCTACTCTGCCCTGGTGAGGCTGCATCTGTAATATTGTGTCCAATTCTGGGCCCCTCAGTTCAAGGACAGAGAACTGCTTGAAAGAGTCCAATGGAGAGCCACAAAAATGATTAAGGGAGTGGAACATCTTCTTTATGAGAAGAGACTGAGGGAGCTGGAGCTCTTTAGCTTGGAGAAGAGGAGATTGAGGGGTGACCTTATTCATATTTATAAATATGTAAAGAGTGAGTGCCAAGAGGATGGAGTCAGGCTCTTCTTGGTGATGCCCAATGACAGGACAAGGGGCAATGGGTGGAAATTCAGGCACAGGAAGTTCTATGGAAAGAGGAGGAAGAATTGTTTCACTGTGAGGGTGACAGAACACTGGAACAGGCTGCCCAGGGTGATTGTGGAGTCTCCCTCTCTGGAGATATTTAAGACCTGCCTGGTGAGTTCCTGTGTGACCTGGTAGAGGTGATCCTGCTCTGGGAGTGGGTTTGGACCAACCCCTGACATTCTGTGATTCTGTCATACCATGGTTTGGAACAGATGGCAAAGTTACTGAGGTTTTTTTACCACATTCTTGCTGACTTCTGAAGCATCAGTTTTCTTGCTGCTACACCTTACTGCAATAAACATGAACGAAAGAAAGAATCTGGTCCTGCAGGTATAGATATTCAAATCAAAGAGTTAGGGCCTGGGGATGTGCTGCTGGGGATATAGATAGAGAGAGCACTGAATGTGTTTGAAAAACTTCAAAAGAAGATTTAAAAAGAATGGGCAACCTAAGCCACAGCAGTATCACTGTATTTGCTAAAAAGTGATTCTTTGCTAAAAAGTGTGTTTGAAATACCAATTTATTTCATCCCATGATAATAATATTTTTATGTTTGATCTTTATATTAATTTTGGTTTAGATATTAAATTTTGACAATTAGGGAAGACATTTTGGGACTTCCAATTTCTAGGAAAGTGTCTCAAAGCCCGAATGTTCTGTGACTTTGTAATTGTTCTTTTCTTTTTTTTTTTTCATATAATTCTTCCTTTTACAGATATGCAAATTGAGAAGACCTAGAGAAAGCAGGGGAAGCTCCTTTTCCTGTGTGGTGAAGGCTTGACAGCTCAGATGTTCTGTGTTCTGTCTATTAAGGGGGATATTCTTTTTGTTGTTGGTTTTTTTTTTTTTATTCTGTGATGACAATCTTCTGTATCATTTTAACTCTGGAAAAGTGACAATAGAGTTATTGTCATATAAAAAAATATCCTTGGATTTAGGCTTCTATGTGTGTGGCTAGGTATGCCAACATATCCATGTTTCTGCATTTTTAAGACTGTGCACTTTCAAAGATCCATTTCAGTAAAAGAACCTTTAAAATAAAAACTTTAGATCTATGACCATTCTGAAGTTGATAGCAAGTTCTTCAACAAGCCATTTTCTGGGCTGCCCTTGCCCTTGCCCTTGCCCTTGCCCTTGCCCTTGCCCTTCCCCTCTCCTCCCCCTTCCCCTTCCTCTTCTTCCCTTTCCTCTCCCTCCCTTTCCCTATTGTGTCTCCTTCCTGCTCTCTTTGACATTTCAATGGGTAGCATTGGCACTAATGCTTTTTCTGTGAAAATCAGGTATCTAAGATTTGAGTGTACAATAGTGTCTACAACCATGTCATCCCTCTAAGGAGTCCTACAAAAAAGAGACAGTGAAGAGGTGAAATCTCATTGGACTCAGATTTTGCTTTTCAGTTTATAATAAATGAGCCTGTTATGCAGTCCTAAGGATGCAAATTCAGCCCTCAGCCCAGGGTTTCACTGCTAGGCATTATTTGATCTGTATGATGTAAAGTTCTGTTAATACATCTCAGTAAGCTGTCCTATGTTGTAGGATAAAGAAACATGTCTCATAACCATAACAGAGTAGGTAGACCTCAGTTAAATAAAATAGTTACTATGAAGTGATTTCCCTAATTTGTTGCAGAGCTTACCATTTGATTCTTCAAAGATGCTATATGAACTTGAACATCACCTCCCACTTCCCATCATGCTCTTTGGGGTGATAGTCTGGGTGTCACTGAAGGTGACAGCCAATTTTTGATTATTCCTGGAGTGCAATCATGATTTTGGAAATATTAGGGCCCCCAGTATAAAAATTACTGCCTCTCCTCAACACACAAAGGTAGTTTTTTATCATCACATAAACAATTCCCTCTTTGGACAACCTCTTCATTTTCTGCTTCCTCTTTGGGACTACTGCAGCTGTTTGCACAGGGTCAAAGGGCTACTTGTAGTTCTATCAGCCTATGCAAGGCAGTGCTATTAGTGCATGTTTAAGTATCATGTTACCAGTTCATCTCTTTATCTACTCCACTGGAGAGCAGGAACTGTCACATTTATCTTTTCCCAGCAGGAGAAAATGTAACTTACTGTTAACAGTGCTGTGTATTATATGAGTAAGATAATGAAATGAGGGGATATAAATGTATTTTCAAATTCTGTTGCTGCACTCTACTGTCCATGATGTCACTGATTGAATTCCTGAGTGGTTGATATGAAGCTTGAAATTTTGCTACTTCCTTAGATAATAAAGATGTGTGAACAGGTGATGTGAAAAGACTTATCCTCTCTAAATAAGCTCTGATTTATAGTTCTCTGACATCCAAACCAGAATTTGTCTAATCTAATTTAGGTAATTTTACAAATTAGGCTTTTAGGATAAGGTGTTTCTAAGCTCCATTTTTATGAAGACAGGCCCACATGCTAATCCAGTGCCATGGATTGTGCCAGCACAATTACTTTCCACTTGTGACGGGGAGAATAGAAACCTAACAGAACATACAGCACACTTAGGTCATGAGAACTAGATAAGAGGAAGTCCTTCATATCGTTCATGCAGGTAGAGAGTCTCCTTTGGTAAGGCACTGGTGTTCCACAAAGACATTGCCATGACTCCAAATGGGACATCCATCTTTTACAGCAGATGGTTATCTGCTGCCTGTCTCACCTCAAAATGGACTCTGCATAACTTGCCCACTGTTCATATTCTCCGCCTTTTTATTTTACCTTTAATAAATAATTTTAAAATTGTTATTAATTGTAAGGTGCTTTTGCATAAAAACTTCTCCCTAAATGGAGAAGTCCCTATTTGGGCTCGTTGACCTTAAGAGGTCTTTTCCAGCTGAAACAATTGTACAATTCAATGAAATAGGGTACTTGTCTTAGTGTGGAAGGCCACAAAGTAAACAAGGTCTTTGAGGGTTGGTGCCAGGTGGAGGGTGAAGATAGATTTGAGAGAAACAGTAGGCATAAGTGTCAGTCAGGAAGAAGTGCCTTAAGGAAGATTCAATTCCACCACTCTCACCTACCTAACAAAAATACCATGGATCTCATTTCACTTCCGTCTTTCTCCCTTTGCTTTTACTGAAAGCAGGACATCGGGCAAACTTGATTTAATTGTAAATCGTAGATCAAGTTCAACTCTGCCCTATGGAATTTTCTCTCTCCTTCAAATGTCCAGTTGACTAAACCATTGACTTCTAATAGCTGCAGAAGAGGATACTGGATTTTTTTCTGGAAAAATATCACGCTACTCAGGAATTACTTTGTGTGGTAGGGCTACACAAGACAAGGGTACTGAGAAAATAAGTAGTGTAACAATGGTTTTGTTGCTCTGTAACAGGCAGTAGGAGACATGATTTCATGATCCGATTTAGACTGGAATTCTGATGCAATCAATCATCATACATCATCAAAAATTATCAAGGGGTTGGAGCACCTGTGCTACAAAGACAGGCTGAACGAGCTGGGGTTGTTCAGCCTGGAGAAAAGGCGGCTCTGGGGAGACTCCTTCCAGTACCTGAAGGAGACCTACAAGAAAAGTGGAGAGAGACTGTTTCCAAAGGCCTGTGGTGATAGGACAAGCAGCAATGGCTTCAAACTAGAGAAGAGTAGATGTAGATCAGATGTTAGGAACAAGTTCTTTACCATGATGGTAGTGGAACACTGGAACAGGTTGCCCTGGGGAGGTGGTTGGGGCCCCACCCCTGGAGATATTCAAAGTGAGGCTCAAGAGGGCTCTGGGCAACCTGATCTAGTTGAAGATGCCCCTGCCTACTGCAGAGGGGGTTGGCCTAGATGACCTTTGGAGGTGCCTTCCAACCCAGACCATTCTGTGATTCTATGACTCTATGATTCCAAACCAGCCAGGATTCGTGAGAGTCAAGTCACATAACTTAGGTAGAGGTAGAGCACAACTCTCCTAAGTGATAGGAACTAACTGGAGACAATGAGTATATATGTCCCACTTGTAGTATCAATGTTCCCAAGAAACCTGGGAAGAGACCACTGGATCCTCTTTTATGTCTCCCATTTATGATGTGGTCATAAATTAAAAGGAGTGATAAACTGCACTATAGAGGTAAATAGTAACTAGAAATAGCAAAATACACAGACATGCATTGATAAGGTTGTTTAATAGAATTAGGCTACTTTATGTTGGAGAGAAGCTCTGACATTCACCTAGTCCAACCTCCCACTCAAAGAGGGGCCAACTTAAACTCAGTTGCCCTGGTTTTGTCCTGTCCAATGTGGTACATTTGCTATATTGTTGCTAGGCAACGGTCTTTCACTACCCTTATTTTTAATAATATGAATACAGATAACAGGAAATGTGTTGTGCAAATGTTAGGTAACTTCTTGAGGAATTCTTGTAAGAAATAACCTGCTGAAAATAAACAAAATGGAACTCAATAGTTTCATGAACAATCCTAGTAAATGCATTTCATATCCCAAGCCTATGTACTACTCTAAATAGGTTAAGCCTATCAAAATGAGTACAGCTAAAAGCAGAATTTGAGTTTATGAATTCTACCGAATGCTCGGAAAACATTTGTTTGGATGAATATTTCCATAGTTCCATATAACTTCAAACTGTGAGACATAAAGAGTGTTAGATGCTGCACCTGTCTTGCAATTCAGTCTTCTGCTATAGTGGTGCTAGGAAGCCTCTTCAGCTCATGTGCTGGGATGTTGCTATTTGCAAATCTTTCATTCTGAATTTCAGGGAAGAGATGTATGGAGGGAAAAAAAATCTGTATATATTTCTATCTGTGTGTTCCTGCTTACTTTCTTTTTTTTTTTTTTTCTTTTTAGTTGTTACTAAACCCCTAACTGCAGATGGTAAGTTGTTTTAACTGTATAGCAAGCAAGTCTGGGTACTTTCGTCTTCTGCATTGTCAGGAGAAGAAAAGGCAGGAAAAGAGAATTTCATGTGCTTCACTGAAAGTCTTTCTTTCTGTAGAAGCAGATGTGAAAGAAAATTTGCAGTGTATCATGCTAAAGTTTTACCCTGTAGTGTTCAGTGCTGCTGCTAAGAACTGTGTTTGTTCCTTAGAATACACAGCTGCATGCTGGACTTGATGAGCTAAAAGGTCTTTTCCAATGTGATTAGTTCTGTGATTGTAAATGTAATGGCATTTTCTGTAATAAAATGCCATTCCTAATATCTATGGGGAAAAAATATTTGAGATTATATTGGAATTATTTTGACCCAAAAAAAGTGACATTGAAAAAGAGACAAGAGGTGACTGTTAAAGAATGCAGGGAAAGGAAAATTCACAGCAAGGGTGAGCAAAGAAGGAAGTGAGAAATTATTTCACCTGAAAGCTGAAATGAGACAGAGAGCAGTCTGAGACTATGCAAACAGGCTGTCACAGGTGATGTGGACATCAAATATTTGGTGTTCACAGTCAGTAGATTGACTGCACAGTAAGGTAGACAACAAAGGACTACAATAAGGGTGCAATAACAGAGAGAGAACAGCAGGTAAGAGGATGTATGGGTGAGGTGGATTGGAAAGAAGGGCAGAAGACTATGTCCACAGAAAATACTGAGACAGGCCTGAGAAACAGACTTTAAAAAAATGTTATTATGTATTGGGTTTTTTTTTAATTAAATCCCTGAAATGGAAACAAATTACCTTCTTTCCAATGGTAAGATACAGAACAGATGTGGTTTGTATAAGGATCTAATGCTTTTTATGTTGTTTATTTTCTGCAGGATGTTTAAACATTAAAAATAAAATCTTTCACTGAGGAAAATTAGTTTAGCCATTCAGTGAAGAAGCTGAAAGGGTTGTGTGTTTTTTGCATGTGTGAGACCATTGGAAGGAAGCTTTTGAAACTGCAAGAAAAGAAAAAACAACAGAAAAGAAAGGATTTCCGGTAACAAGAGAAACACAACAACAGAAAAAGGTAAGTAGGACTCCTAATTCTTTTGTAGTGCACATATGTGCATGAGAAGATAGGCTGCTTTGTAATAAGATGAGCATAAAACTCAGTTTCATACAGAAATGTCGGAATTACTGCAAAACAGGCCAGCTTAGGCATGTGAAGCAGTACAGTCACATTAGCCTGGTATTTTTGTGATGCTTTCCTTCAGCCAGAGCCAGGCAGGCTGTCATGTTAACACAGTTTGATTGTTTCTTTTATTCAGGTAAGTTTGCCTTTCTGGGATATTTTCAGAGGGCATAGTACTGTGCTTTGTGCAGGCACTACCTTTGCAGTATGAAAATATAAAGGCTGTAGAAGGAGAGGGAATAGGGAAAGAGCGATGCGAGTTGGTCTCTAATGTTTTAGTGTGTTAGCAACAGAGCAAAAATGTTTAATGTAGGAATGAAGAAGCAAATTTCAAGACTGCTGTTTCATATCTGTAAAAAAAGTCTCTCAGCTCAGGCTTTCTCACCAGTGTTTCAGATCACCTGCAGTATCTTGTTTGCTAAAGTGCACTTGACAGTTCACGGGGAAGTGAACACAGGCCATCTCTCAGTCTGGTGATGTTGCCATCCTCCTCCCAGTTCTCAGATGTGGACTGCAATGTCCTTGCTTGCTTTTGGGAACTTTGTAAGAGCACTTGTGTTATACTGCTAAAACTGATCCTGATCACATCATGTGTTGTCAGTGGTCTAAGCTGGTCTGCAGGGAAATGCAATACAAGTGAGGGTCTGTCTGCAACATCTACTTAATCTTAAAGGGACCATGAACCCTTCCCTTAGTTCTTTAATTCTTTTATATTTCAGAATGAAGTGTGAGTGATTATTGTGAACTTCTGTTTGACTTGTGTTTTGAACCTGGAGAAAAGCTGATGTTCTTGGAAGCATGTTTAGATTTTCCAACAGTCCTGATTATTGTAGTGGAAGATA
This sequence comes from Indicator indicator, assembly GCF_027791375.1. NCBI lineage: Eukaryota > Metazoa > Chordata > Aves > Piciformes > Indicatoridae > Indicator > Indicator indicator. The sequence continues at coordinate 39,169,041 of NC_072053.1, forward strand.
AGCTCTTGGTCTACAAAACTAGCTTTGCTTACTGCTGCTGAAAGTCATTATATGAATGCTAAGTGTGCTTGTGTGCTGTTCTTAATTATCCAGTCACTGGAATACAAACCTTTTAACAGCTGACAATGTTTCCAGGAAAAGGGTTATCCATGATTTGTTAGACTGTGAAGTCCCTGGATCAGTGGCAGTGCCTCAGGTTGTGTTAGTTTAGTGAACAGCATAAAGATGATTCAGCCATCATAGGTTACTTTGTTATCCTTCTGTGAGCAGCAGTCATAAAATGGTAGAATATTTTGGGTTGGAAGGAACCTTTGAAGGACATCTAGCCCAACTCCCCTGCAATGAACAGGGACAATCATAGCAAGGCTACTAACCAAAGGTGGTGCCAGAGGGTCTTATAATAAATTCTTATACTAAGATGTTCCTTTTATGTAAGAGAAGCACCATGATCTTTTAGATGCATGGATGAAAGGAATAGAACTGAATTCTCGGTTCACATTATTGAGATGGTTTTCAATCTTTGTTACTAAGAAGATTCCTAAATATTATGTGATTTCCATGGTCCTTTGCTTACAAAGCTTCTTGGAAACCATTCAAAGGTAGTATTTTGTGAGCTGTAACTAGCTAACACAAGTCCTAACATTTCTGACCAGATTGGTGCCAGCTTCACTCATCAACTCACTGTGATTCACAGCCTGAGTGTTCTTCAAAAATAAGATCCAGTAGCCATAAGAATAAGCATACCAAAGAGATCTATATGAAACACACTCAGAAGTATCTCAGCTTTTGTTTGGGAGCTCCATGGTTTAACCGTAGGGTGGAGTTTGATCTTTCCCTTTTGATACTGCTTTTGCCTCTTGAGAGCAACCTTGCAACACACCTCTTTACTTCTCTCTGTAGAACTGAATTAATTCTATATGTTGAAAATTGAATAATATGCTGAAAACAGTGTTGTGTCTTGGAGCATACAGTTTGTGCAGTTTGAAATGGGAATGTCAAGTTTAAATTTTCTGAAGGAACAGGAAATATCTTTCTCATTCCTTACCAGGAAAAGTTTGTACAACTGTTTGAGATTTTGTGTGAACTGGTGTATTCCATTGGCCATATATTATATTTTCTTTGGAGATGTTATAATCACTGTAGGTATGTGATCTGGGGCCAGAAATAAAATCATAGACATGGTCAATTAAATCTAAAGAAAGAGAACTATACATACCATCATTTTGACATCTGGGAAAACTATAGCAATTTTTTATTGTTGTCCTCTGGATTTCACTCAGCATTCACTAAGAAAACTTACCAGAATCTGTTCCTTTTGGGCCAAAGAAAGTCAAGTATGGGTTTCAGTTCAGTACTTTAAGTGGAATAAAAAATCTGGGTAAAAAGAGATTATATTCTTCCTTTTTCCATTCATTTTGTCATGCCTTTTTTTCATTGTTCACATGCAAATTTTCAGTCTTAGGCCTACATGCTCACTGGAACTGTTACAACTCATAAAAAGCCATTGTGGTTTTTTAGACATCTGATGCTATGGTTTTCATCACCGCAACCCTCAAAGGTTTGTTCAGCTTCATTTTCATAATCACACAGCACTGTGTGAAAACTTGCTTTTTCTTCTGCAGATTGGTCTGGGAAATTCACTTGCTGACAGGATCTGAACTGCTGTTGAAATGTCATGCAATTGCCTCATGTTCTCAGATGTGGATTTCAATTTTTGACTTTGCTGTGAGAACAACTGTGTGGTGATTTTTATGGTTTACTGTTCCATTGTTATATCCCTATGAAATAGTAACAGGAAGGAGATGAACACAATCTAGAAATGGCATTTTGCTTCAGTCAGAAAAAAAAAGGCAGTACTGCATGCAAAATTTTAGGATAGTTGTGTACAAGGACTACTACATAGCAGGGCATGGCATATGTTTTACAAAATGCAGGGAGAAAATGAGGGCTGTTCTGTAACAGCAGGAATGGTTGGCTCTCCAGGGTCAGAAGAAATCACCTTCCAGATGCCCGTCTAGATTTTCTCTATGGAAGTGCACCAGCATGCTTAGCAGAGCCACATGAGTAAGTTACATATATAAGTATGTTATAAGTAGATTACACTGAGGTTGCACAAGTGGTTGATGTTCTCTAGTAAGATCATGGAAATAAAGAAGGAGGCCTTCTAATACTGATCGTTCCTTGTAGATCCTTGATCCTTTTAATATAGATCCTTGGTGATCCCCACAAGCATGACTTTGCCTTCAGTATCACAAGCAAAAATGTTTCCCCATTTGGGTTCCTCTGTTTATTTCTGATGTGTCATGCTCTTTTCACACTAATCCAGTTGGTGAGTCAAGATTTACTTCATTTGTTTTTTAATAATTACGATTGCTGTCTGCTGGGGCTTTGGTTATGTATCCCTTTATTTATGTGCTATCCTTTTTCTCTCAATGATATGTATATTCTAAAAGTCCTATCCTCTGTATTATGCGAGATGCATGCTTTGCGTTCACAATGTATTCTGAGATATAAAAAGAGAGTAGATCATGTCAAATATCCCACATGAGACTGAATACAGGGATCTAAACATTGATGAGCTGGGGTTGTTCAGCCTACAGAAGAGACAACTCCAGGTGGACCTCACAGCTGTTTTGCAATACCTGAAGAGAGCTACAGAAAGGCTGGAGAGGGAATTTTCATAAGGTTGTCTAGCAATAGGACAAGAGGAAATGATTTTAAGGCGAGGGAGAGTAGGTTCAGACTGGATAGCAGGAAGAAGTTCTTCAGTATGAGGCTGGTGAGACTCTGGAATAGGTTACCCAGGGAGGTTGTGGATGCCTCCTCCCTGTGGGTGTTCAAGGCCAGGTTGGATGATGCCTTGAGCAGCTGAGTCTAGTTGAGCAGCATCCCTTCCCATGGCCAGGACATTGGAGTAGATGATCTCTGAGGTCTCTTCCAACCTAAGCCATTCTATGATTCTATGATTTTATGATGTTAAATTACAGAATGATAGGGGTTGGAAGGGACCTCTGGAGATCGTATAGTCCAAGGACCCTGCCAGAGCAGGTTAACTCAGAGCAGGTTGCTCAGGACTGTGTCCAGGCAGGCTTTGAATGGCTTCAGAGATGGTGACTCCACCACCTCTCTGGGCTGCCTGTTTCAGTGCTCTACCACCATCAAAGTAAAGAAGTTCCTCCTCATGTTTACATGGAACTTCCCACGTTCAAGTTTGTGCCTGTCACTTCTTGTCCTGTTGCTAGGCACCACTGAAGAAAGGCTGGCCTTCCTGACACCCACCCTTTAAGTATTTATCAGTATTGATAAGATCCCCCCTCAGATTTCTCTTCTCTAGGCTGAAATGCCCTAAGTACCTCAGCCTTTCTTCATAAAAGAGGTGTTCTAGGCCCCTAACAATCTTCACAGCCCTTTGCTGTACCCTCGCAAGCAATTCCCTGTCCTTCTTAGACTGGTGAGCCCAGAACTGGACATAGCACTCCAGATGAGGCCTCAGCAGAGCAGAGTAAAGAGGGAGGAGAACGTCCCTTGATCTGCTAGTCACACTCTTCCCAATGCATCCCAGTATGTCCCTTGGCCACAATGGCACAATTGCTGGATCATGGTTATCCTGTCTGCCCCCAGGACTCCCACGTCTGGTAGGAATACTGTTCCATTTTTCCTTCAGTTCTCCTCAGTACATCAACCTAATTCAAGGTAGGCTGTGCAGAGAACTGAACATAGTAGGAGACTGTGGAATGTGGAAGCAATCAGAAATCTAGCTCTGGGGAAATCTAAAATGTCATATTGTCTTATTTACTTCCTTATGCTTATTTCTGGATCTTCTTCACTGACTTGTCAGATTATTCAAAGTAATTCTTACTTCTTTCCTGTTTTTGCATTAGTTTTGTCATAAATGTTGTCCCTGTTTTTTTGGTGGAGTGTTTTTTGCTTTTTAGTTATGTTGATTTGCACATGAAAGTGCAAAACAATAGTTTGCTTGTCACTGGAAGAGGAAGATACTCTGAAACTGGACTTTCTCCTTTTGCATTGTTTCAGGCTGTTAGTCTACTGTCAGTAATACAAAGTGTATGTTAGACACTCCCATGTCCTAAGTGAAAGAGTTAGCAGCAATAATTCTTCATATCTAATCCATTCTGAAGCAATTTATAATTCACCCCAAGATTTCCAGCACCTCACACTGTTGGACAGGTATCTGCTGGTCTTGAGGTTAAAAAGCAGACAATTAAGTATCTTCAAAAAAGTGTGCAAAACAGAGTTAAAAAAAAAAAAAAAAACAGGGTTAGTGATCATGGAATTGTAGTGTGGTAGGTGTTGGAAGGACCTCCAAAGATCATCTGGGCCAGCCCCCCTGCCAGGGCAGGATCACCTAGGGCAGGCCACACAGAAATGCATCCAGATGGGGTTTGAAAGTCTCTAGAGAAGAAAACTCCACAACCTCTCCAGGCAGCCTGTTTCAGTGCTCTGTCACCCTCACAGTAAAGAAACTTTTACTTACGTTGAGGTAGAACTTCCTGTGTTTCAGTTTGTGTCCATTGCCCCTCATGCTATCACAGAGCACCACTGAAAAGACACTGTCCCTTTCTTGACACTCACCCTTCAGATATTTATAAAAATTAATAACACCTCATCTCAGTCTTCTCCAGACTAAACAGCCCCAGGTCTCTCAGCCTTAGTTCATATGATGTCTAGATGTTCCAGTCCCTTAATCATCCTCATAGCCTTATGTTGGACAATCTCTAGTATATCCCTGTCCCTCTTGAATTGGGAAGCACAGAACTGGACACAATACTCCTGATGTGGCAGAGTGGAGGGGGAAGAGATCTTCCCTTGACTTGCTGGCCACAGTCTTCTTAACACCCCCAGAATACCATTTGCATTCTCGGCCACAAGGGCACATTGCTGTCTTGTGGATAACTTATTGTCCTCCAATGCCTTTTTTCATAGTGCTGCTTTCCAGCAGGTCAACCTCTAATCTGTACTGGTGCATGGGGTTGTTTCTCCCCAGGTGAAGGACTCTACACTTATTCTTGCTCAACCTCATTAGGTTCCCCTTTGCCCAGCTCTCCAGTCTGTCCAGACCTCGCTCAGTGGCTGCACAGCCTTCTGGTGTGTCATCCACTCCTCCCAGTAATCAGTAAACTTGTTGAGGATACACTCTATCCCTTTATCCAGGTCACTGATAAAGATATTGATAAGACCGAACCCAATACTGACTCCTGGGGACACCACTAATTACAGGTCTCCAATTGGACTCCGCGCCACTGATCATGACCCTCTGAGCTCTATTGTTTAGCCAGTTCACATCCATCTCACCATCCACACTTCCTGATCTTGCCTAAGAGGATGTTATAGGAGACAGTGTGGAAAGCCCTGCTAAAGTCAAAGCAGAAAATACCCACTGTTCTCCCTGTATCTACCCATTCAACCACACCATCACAGAGGCTATCAAATTAGTCAAAGGTGATTTTTGCTTTGTTAAATCCATGCTGGCTGCTCTTGATGACTTTCTTTTCTTCTGTTTGCTTAGAGAATGATCTATTCCATCACCTTTCCAGGGCTGGAGGTGAGGCCAACTGGTCTGTATCTTCCTGGATATTCTTTCTTGCCCTTTTGGAAACTATATCAGGCGTCAGTGCAGGCAGTTTGAAAAGTCTGATTGTGCATTTTTATGAAGCTGTCTTGCATGTGATTTTTGTAATTTACAGTGAGATTTTCAATGTGAAGTCGTTGCAAAAGCGCTGCCCTGTCAGACTATTTAAGACTGCCTGCAAGATACAGATCCCAAAAGTGTCACAGGTGAAGTTGTGGAAATGTTTTATTTTTCTTCATTGCCACACATTGGTGGCTCCATGTTTGTTTTTTTTTTAATCTGGATTTTCCTTGTTTCTAGTTCTTGTGTTTATTTTTATTTTTGCGATGTTTACAATTTTGAAGGCTAGCATAGCTCCAATCCACCCCAGCTGAAGGTAGTTGTTGCAAGTTCTGCTGCAGTCTTACTGTTGTTTCAGATCCACCTGAGAAAATGTTCCAGATCCTCACAATGCTGCTGCTGGAAACACATCTCTCCATGGTTTCAGGTGAGAGAGAGAAACTGTCTTTCAATTCCACCAGAAGAAACAAGATAGCAAACATCCCTTGCACTGTCAGTACATGGTCATCCGCACCTTCAGCAACAGTTGCAGGGATAGCCAGTGATGTGTGAAGCCTCTGCTTTGCACAGTCTGACAGAAGGCACTGTGTGCTAATTGAGCACAGGACCGATGTCTGCCACTTCCCACAATCAGTCTTCTTTAAAGTACAGTGTATTGACAGCTGAGGCATCCAGCATTAATTAGTAGGCACAGCTGTGAGAGGGAGGATGACCAAAGCAACCTAAGCCATTTGTAAAATAGAACAACCCCAGTGTGAGGCAGGCTGAAGCAAAGCCACTTGTATTCCCCTGTCCACACCTGCAGCAGGAGCAGCTTGCTAAGCACGGAAGAGACTTGGCATTTTAAAATTTCCCCCCCCTCATTGCAATTGTATTAAAGTGAATAAAAAAATATTGCTAAGAGGAGTTGAAGCTTTCCCTGTCATTATTTCATGAATACATGAAATAAAGGGAATACGATACAAAGTTGCATAAACATCTCTTTTGAGTGTCACTATCAACACTTCCAAGTGGTTCTCAATTAAATCTAACAATATATTCTACATCCAATATAAAAAGTAGTAACAAGGTATATTGAACTGTATATCATAAATAACTCTCCTTTATCAAGTACACCTTAAAATGGTAGCCTATTCATGACAATACAGATTTCAGATTTGGTCAATGGCTAAGAGGATTCTTTGTACATACTTTCTGCAATGCTGTTCCACATATCTGAGAAGATGCATGGAACCCAATGACACTCATATGGTACCAGGCTTGTGGATGACAAACTCCTACGCAGCAGTTCTTGCAAGTCATGTGTGCTTATCCAGTGCAACTCTTTTCATGCAAGTTACACTGCATTTTCTCTTTGTAAAGGATAGTGAAATTGGATTTACAATTTCCACAATTAATTATTGCTTTCACTAGAATCTTAGGACATATAAGATACAAGATAAAGCTTGATAGAAGTACTCCCTGGATGATCACTGACTCAGCGTCAAAATACTTCTAAAATGTAAAAAAATTTCTTGCTCAATTTGTCCTTGTCTGTCAGACTTTGTACCATACAGAATATAGATTATTTGTTATCAATACTAATGACATGGTAAAAATATTTGTGTGAGTAGGAACAAAAAAATGTTTACAACCTTTAGTCAAACCAGTAACTATATGCCTGACTACATGACACCTTTTTGCCCAGATTTAAAGAAAATCAGAGCATACTTTAGTAAAACAAATGAAACTGGAAACTGACCTTTTCTTGCTTTAGCTTTATTTACAGTTGAAGTTCCTCAACAGCTATACATTGTGGAGTATGGGAGCAATGTGACCATGGAATGCAGATTCCCTGTGAATAGCTCTTTAAACCCAGGATTACTGAGTGTTGTTTGGGAGCAAAAAAGGCAGGGGAAATCAAAAGAGGTGTACACACTTCACAGTGGAAAATCATTTGCTTCATCTCAACATCATGATTACATAGGACGAGCAACAGTTCTACACAGTGAACTCAAATTGGGAAGAGCTATCCTTCATATTATCAGTGTGAAGATCACAGATGCAGGATCATACCTTGTCTCATTGACTACCAGCGAGTGGACTATAAGTACATTACTTTGGAAGTAAAAGGTTAGTGGCTGAATTGTATCTAAGTATAGATTGGTTGAGAAGTCTCTACTAAATTCCTACAAGCTTGTAGAAATTGATCACATTGGAGGAATTTGTTGCTAGTTCTCTCACCAAGATCCTGTGCTCTGCCCCTAGGTGAACTAAAGCATCTGCCAGTGCTGGCTAGTCTTTGTTCAATGGCCAGATGAGCTTCTCCAGGAGCAGTCCATGCTAGAAAGGGAGAGCAACTGCTCCTCTCCATCCTTCATCCCTTCTCCTTCTTCCCACACACTCTTCCCTAGTGGCCCCCACCTCCCATTTCTCATCTCACCCCCTGTCCTGTTGGGCTACCTGCTAGTCACCTCTGGCCATTCCCAAGAGTTTCTCAGAAGTTCTTTAATTTGCTTAGGAGCTCTGCTGCAACTACCTAAGTGGCTGGGAATTTCTCAAGGGACTGCAGCTCCCAGAGGCAGGATGTGATTTTCTGTGTTCGCCAAAGCCAAATGGTCAGTAGTAACAGAGGTATCTGCTACTGGATAGCATGATAGACTGCTCCTTTGAAAGGCCTCTAATGTTTCCCACTAACTGCAGCATGTTTGTATGATACAAGGCAGCACTCATTTCCCACCCAGACATTTGAACAGTGAGCTTTGTCAAATGCAGAAATGGATATAGCCATTTTAAAGACCCACATTAATTACTGAATTCTAAGTTTGGTTGTTTTTTTTTTTTTTAGTTTGTTTTGGGGGTTTGTTTGTTTGTTTTAATATGATGAAAACACTGCACTTGTTTAAAAACTATGACAAAACAAACCTTAAACCCAGGCTTTATCTTGAAGTGGCATATTCAAAAATTGGAAACAAAGTCCCACAAAACTTCAGTTGTTTCCTCTGTATGGATAAATTATAAATTCAATGTCAGCTACTGCCTTGCATAAAGTAGTGGAGTAAATTCTGTCATTGTAGACATAAGAAGGATTTAACAATTAATACTGTTCTACAAGACACCTGTCATAATTTCAAATAAGTGTACCCCAAATACAGCTATAGATAAAATACGGTATTAGAGGGAAAGTGAAGTGGGACAATTGATGTTTCTGCAAAAATAATTTCTATCTTCTTATGCAGCATCCTACAAGAGAATAAATACACAAGTAATGAGAAAACCAGGTGAAGACAAGTTTGTTTTTTATGTGCCAATCAGAAGGCTTTCCTCTGGCAGAGGTTTTCTGGCAAAACGAGAAGAACTTCAGCCTCAGCAGATCTGCAAATACCACCTATACATTGACCAGAGAAGGCCTCTACAACATCACCAGCATCCTGATGTTCAAACCAAATATGAGTGAGAACTACAGCTGCGTGTTCTGGAATAAAGAACTGGGTGCAGCAACTGCAGCTCACATTTCTACTTCAGGTTTGTATAACCTTCAACTTTTGCAAGCCACAGAGTGTTTGTACACACTTTGTCCTATGATCCATAATTGGAATTTGGTTCTAGAAAACCATGTAATATTGATGCTCCAGAAAACAAACAAGTCATTATTATTTACAGCTGAGCTTGCTCACTGTCATTGCCAGACTGCCACTTTTCTGTATATTTTAATTTTAGAGCAGATCCCATTATTTGGTTGCCAGTACAGAGGAAATTATTTAATCTGCATGTGTCTCTTCCCTGATCTAGACTCCTAATTGATTGTTCTTCAAATGGGATACAGATAAATTTGAGTAGTGCTAACTCAGATGCCATACAAACGAGAGATTTGACTTATTTTTTGGTAAAGCTTCTTACAGTAATGCTGCAGAATAAAGTATTCATAAAATGAGTGTAATACACTACATTGATACATTTTAAGAATCTTTTTTCAGTCAGAGCAAGACTTTGGAGTATCAGAACTGATAATTTCATAAACAATGCTTGTTTTGTAAGTTGTACATTTACTTTCTTTTCATGTTTTTTGACAGCTTTAATTAGTACGCAGTATAGCGGACAAAAATCCCCGATCTTATTTATTGTCCCCACATGTGTGATGTTAGCTGTCCTTCCCTCTGCACTAATAGTCTTTCAAAAGAGAAAGCTGTTCAAGAACAGGCAACCCCCAAAAGGTATCTTTTATTTCAGGTAGTTGATCTTTTCATACATTCTTTATTTTTCCTATGAATGACCTTTTGGAAATTTTAATAACTCTAGACATGCTTGTGTGACATTTGGTCACATTTTATTTCTAGGTGTGTTCTGTTCTAAAATGAGAGTTTTAATAACTGAAGTTTTTATTTTCCTCACCTTGTTATTTAATGACACAAGGTGAATGGAAAGATAATATTTTTTAATCTGACCAGCTACTCTTCTGTAAAGAACATAAACAAGTTTTGTCTTGGGTAAGGATGGCTGTAAAAATGCCATTTGAATGGTAGTTTTCTTCTTTGCTACAAAAGCATTGAGGTTAAAGCATATAACAAAGAATTTTGGGGTTTGATCTCCATTAATGCTGTATAACTGAATTGATATGCTGTTCTGGACTACTGTGACAAATACTGCTTCTTTCTTTCTTTGCAAATGCAATAGTGGAAAAGCAATAAAGCAAATACACTATTAATCTAGTCTTTTCTTGCATGTGAATAGACTCCAGTAAAATCAGCCAAAAACATTTAATGTCATGAAATTAAAATCTTGCTACTAAGGACTTCAGGACTTTGTTCAAAATTTTTAAAAGAAGTCTACAGACGTTTGTGTATTTGGTCTGAGTTACTAATAAATGTCCTTAAAGCTCAGTGCAATCTATAAATTCATTGAATTACATTGTTTCTTACAACTCTAGAAATATTTAAGCTAAATTTATATATATTTACTTCAACAGACAGGAAAAGAAAACCAAACCCTAACCAGAAAGATAAGAACAGTAAGTCATAAGATCTTCTATATTTATGCTTACAGCTTTTGATATCTTACAGATAAAATCTCTATAAGATGGCAACTTAAATAATGTTATAAGAAAACAGAGGCCATTTTTCAGTTTAAATTAAACTCTTCTTCAGTTTTCTAAAAATGCAGTATTTAACATTATGATGTTCTCACAGCCAATCTGAAAATTCATGAATGTTCGAGCTTGCTTGTACAGTTCAGGATACTAATAGCAGTCCTAGTAGCCTTGGCTGAGTAAGGTACACACAGAAAGCTGGTTGCATTGGAAGACATCAAGATTTTTGTGGTAATAGTCTGTTATACTTTTGGTTCCAGCCATAGGTTTTAACCACTAATAAATTGCTACCTAATTTATCTAGAATATTAAATCATATCACAGAGCCACTTGCCATCTTATGAATGTGTGACTTTCCTAGACATACAGGAATTTTTAGATTGCAAAGGGAAAGTAATGCTAAAACAGTATCAGGATGCATCTAACTGTCATGTACTACAATTGAACTGATAAAAACAGAAATCACCATAGAAAACTATAAAACAATATGATAAGAAAGCTCTCAAAACACCTACTTGCATAAATTAGTTTTGTTACCTATAAATAAAAGTCTGACATGTTAATGTATTTTCAGGAGAGAGGCTGTGGACAGTGTGGTATGGTGGTACTGGGTTCAGCTGGGTTTGAATCCTTGATGTCCATCCAGACCCTAACACAGCTTACTGAGGCCCAAGGCTGCCTAATGTGTTCCAGGAATACAAATTATTCTCTCACAGGGAGCAAAATCAGAGCAAAACTGTGATGCAGCTGACCGAGCAGCCTGAAGACACAATGTATAGCATCTTCTGGACACATAGGCAGCTTTGGTCTTTCTCAAGGACAGGATTTACTTGAGAACCACTGGTGTTCCTCACTGATAGAAAAAACAAAACAAAACAAAACAAACCCACACCTAAAACAAAACAAAACAAAAAACCCCAAGCCAACCCAAAAAACATTAAAAAACACCCCAAAACAAAAACCAAAACAAAAATCCCAAACAAACAAACAAACAAAAAAACCCCCAACCAACAACCAAAACATCAAGAAGTCACTATCTTAAAAAATAAATGTTGTAGGTGAAATAAGAATTAGGGACTAGACACTGGGCATGTACTCACTGATTCCCGTATCTGCCATAACTCAGATCCTACCATTTGCATCTTACACATAGCTATCAAATCCACTGCCATCAGCAGATCTTACAGTCAAAATGACACTCAGAAAACCAGTTTCACTTTTCAGAAACCAGCGCTTGCTGTACTCAATGGCCCTTTCTTATTTTCCTGCGGCGGTGTGAAACTGCTGTGGAATTACACCATGTGCAAATGAAAGAAAAGCTCCAGCAAGCCGGAGGACAGCATTGGCACATGCCCAGACATTACTCCATTGCATGTTATCTGAGCACAGCATGGCTTCCCATGTCTATTTGTAGTACTGTTGCAGATTTCTTTTTCACTTGGTAGTCTCTAATGTCCTCGGTGCACTTACTGAAATGAAGAAATTAAAGGAGAGGCAGCTGCTTCTTGTGGTTTGTTTAACTTCTTCATTTTAATGCTGAAAATCTTTGTGCAACATGCCGTCAGTCATATGACAAGCATTTCTATTTCTCAGCATCAGAGTTTTAAGAAACTGGAAAGAACCTTGTACTATGATGAGTAGGTAGGTGAAGCATAGAAGTCACAGATATTTTACCAGAGACCCTTGGAAATGACCCACATGGCCTTAGTTACAGGAACAAGGATTGTTCATGTTAGCATTTTAACTTACAGCTCAAGCTGTATCAGCACTGAAGATTCAGAACTTTTGACTTCAGCACTGAAGTCCCAGTTCTGCAAACTTTTATTTAGATGCATAGATTTTACCGATAAGCATTCCCATGGACACTATTTAGCCAGCTTTCAGTTTCGTTATTTCATTTATACAGCTGATAGGCAACGATAGATTTGAAGTAACAGATAATTCAGAATTTGGACCACAGATAAGAGACACAACTCTTCCTTCTGAAAAGACTGCAGCAGGATGTCTTTAATTCATTAGAGAGCTTTAGGGAGCCATTGTAACTTCAGCATGGCCCAGAAAAGCTTGCATACAGTGAATATAGGGCTTTCACTCTTTACTATTCAGTTATTAAAATGAGGCTATTTATTTGCTAAATTATTGCAGATTTAAAAATCAATATTATTGCGTTTTCTTTCTTTAAGGAGAGGATTTTAACACTCAAACTGAGACCTTGTACTTGTCAACTGTCACAGCTTCAAGAGACAGTGGGAGTGTGGATCTGTGAAAATTCTGCATCTTACATGCCATAATTTACACTTTTTATGTCTGGTTTTGAGCATTCAAAGAAAAATTACAGCACTTTAGCTTGGGATGAATAGTGAAGTCATGGGGATTTATTTACACTGCAGCAATGGAAAGATATGCCTCTTCAGATGCCATACCACAAAATTACTGAGAATTATGCTGTCATGAAATGTGGCTTACCACTGTGAAGACGTTATATGAATGCCTTTGATACACTTTATTTTTTTACTTACTGTTGCTCAAGGAAGTTTTGCTCAAGGAAATTTTTTTTAAAAACATGCCTTTATTAATTGTTCCAGTCTTGGGAATGGTGCTTGGATTCAAACATCTCATGGGAATTTGAGTAAAAGCTGTGCATATTTTGTCTACAGATGTCTTTCAAGTGGAGACATCATTAACTGTCCATATCTCATTTCCAAACTTTCCAATGCATTAAACTGAAAATCACCAAAAGAGCCAACCAGCATGGCACAATATGGAAGATATTTCATATCAAAAAAGAAATAAGAGATTGAAGTTAAATTGAAGGACAGACAAAAAAAAAAAGTCATCACAACACCAATAGTAAATCAACATTACATCACAGAAGACAATTTTAATGCACAGTCTGTGTAAAACCCCATAAACAAGCCAGGTAAACCCCCCCAGGAACTGTAATGCTATGCTACGTGACCGTAAGAAGTTTTACATTTGAACCGATTACTCAACAGGATTTCTTTAGAAGGTATTTGGAAGCAAAAGTGAAAATGAAGCTCAGATGGATTTCTCCACTGATTATTCTTAAACGATAATTTTAACTCTTCACGGATGAAAGGATAAGTCTTCTTCTTGCCAGACACTTAGCTGTTTTACTTTCTGTTATTGGAATGCCTAAAATTCATTCAACTGTGAACGTTCTGTGTGCTGGGTGTAGCTTCAATAGTGCCAGGTTTGAAAAAATGCCCAACAGAAACAGGTTTTCATCAGATAGTCATTGGGACACTGGCTCTGGTGAGCTGCATTTTCACATAAGATAGATATAACAAGATTGGGGAAAAAATAGTGCTCACATTATCTTACATTATAACATCACGTTATCTTGCTCTTGGGAGAGTGCTATCTCGTTCACAAAAAGTACCATGTCAGTAATGTGAAGGTTTTCTTCACAGCACTTGCTCTGGGTTTAGATAGGAGCTGCTTCTCCAGTGTCATGTTGCAGCTATTTACTTCAGCACGAAGGGGACCTCTAGTGCTGCTATGAGACCAGAAAGACAGCGCTCACACCCATATCTGTTTCACCAGGACTGTTGATTTTACTTGTGTCATTACCTCTGCTTTAATACCTATGTATTGTACCTTTAATTACTTGTTTGTAGCCATTGCATTCAGCTGAGACCAATCTGCACTTGACTTGTTATGTCCTTGCTGATATGGCAAATCAGGTAGATGTAAGAGAATCAGAGGCAGCGTCTTGAAGCTGTGATTAGCTTCAGTTGAAGTTGCAGCTTGAGACTGCCCTGACTTGCACCATCTAGCAATAGGGTTCACTGCATCAGGTCAAGCAATTTGTCCCCATGACAGACTTGTAGCACACCAGGAACTGTTAGCTCCTTCTGTCAGCCACAGTGGAAAACCTAACTTACTGTATTTCTAGGACTTAATTTTGCATTTTTTAAATTTCTTTTTTCCTCATAATCATGAAATTGAAATAATTCAAACTGAATTTGTGTAGATAAACATTAACAGTACACCAGAGACCTCTGAAATTAGATAAAGGTGATTATCATTGCTCCTTACTGAAACAAAAGTCATCTTGACATTACCTTATGCTGCTGAGTAAAGATTGCCTTAGTGTGGGCAGGGAAAATCAGGTTTGGAAGCACTTGATGCCTATTTTACAGGCATAGCAAACACTACTCTGTTTTCCCTCTTAGCAGTCTGTACACTAAAAGGTTTCGGCTGGCATCCCTAGGCAGAGGCAGTTCAGCATCATGCAACAGTCCTATGCCTGATCAACTCCATTTCATATGAAAACAGCAACAGTACTATTTACTGTCATAACCATAAGAATACCCAGAAATCCATCTTGACTTACAAGTTTCTGTTTTTACCAGCTCCCAGTGCCATGAAGATAAATCAGGTTGATTGTCACATTGTAGTATGTGAAAGTTAGCTTGTCAGCACCTTGACCAGTCTCTGTGTGACTATGAACTCATGCATGAGCTGTTTTTTACTGTAAATTATTGAGCAAACGATACACGTGTGACATGATGAGTCTCTGTTCTTTCTGCTTCAGCTCCTCTTTTACACACTGTTATCCTGAAACAGCTAAAGTAAGAGTTTAAAGGTACAGATAAACTGTCTGGAAAATATTTGAAGGCTTTGGTGGGGTTTGTGATAGTTTTACACTATCACACACTATGACACAGTGAGTCAAGAGTTGGTATTATTAGACCATAAAATGTAAGATATTTTTATATGCAATACGAAGATTAGTTATATTAGGGATGGACTTTAAAGCTTACTTAGACTCTCAACTGGCATTTTAGAGTGGTATAGCAGATACCTTGCACAGGAAGCTTTTGTAATCTTTTCTGATATATATCTCCTCTCATCTCTGTATTATTGTCTCAACTAAGGGAATGTCATAAGCAACAGCATCTTAGTATATTCTATATATGTATGGATTCAGATAATGTTGGTGAAAGCTTTGAGAAAGGATGTGCAAACAATCTACTCACTGGTTTATAGTCATCTGCTGAACATTAATGATGACCATTCTCGACAAGCAAATGTTTAAAAATTAGGTTTAAATTATTCAATCATTCTTGTCTGGCTGAGGAGCATTACTGACCCACTTTACTGTGAGTGAGATATTTGCTATTTTAGCACAGAAATGACTGGCAAATTGGGTGATTAACTGGTCTGGCATTCCTCACCTCTGCTATTAAAATAGATTCATTTTGGCTTTTCTACCACAGCAATATTTTAGTATCTGTGACTTACAGGTTTCTCTGTGATTAGAAGCACTCCTTTGTATCGCATTCACTTTCATAGCAGCAACAGCTTAACCCCTCTCTGTTTGCTTGATTTCCACTAGCACAGACATAGCTGAAAATGGAAAAACATGGAAATGCAAAAGTGATTTCTAATGGACAGTTGAAACATGAGTCTGCAAGACTTAGGTCTGCATACCAGAAAACTACCAGCTGATTCTGACTATGACTTACTGGGAGCAGCTGGAAATGTCTTTAAAAAGTTTGGATTTCCAATGAAAAAGAAGCCTGTGTCTATTCTACTTCACAAGACGGCAAAGGAGAAAGGCTTCCAAAACCCCACTATATTGCAAAGAATCACTGTTACTGGAAGAGATCTAGCTTCAAGGTCGTTTTTTCTTTCTGAGGGGATGGAAGTCAACTTAGAGACCTGCAGAAATACTTTCTAACCCAAAATGACATTTGATCGTAAATTTGTTGTTTGATTAGTTTACACTTCATTTGTAATTATCTGACTTTTCTTATACTCTGATGGAAGAATGCAGCCCCAGATCCATGACCACTATCTGTTTTGACAAGACACCCTGGTTTTCCTCAGCATGTAGTCAAGTGTGCCCCAAAATATTGTTTTAAAGCTATTACATTGTAATATTTCAATCAACCTCAATATGCAGCCATATGGTAAAAAGTAGGTGACACAGGTAAGTGTACTGTGCAAATATTGTTAAAACCTGACTTGAAAGAAACATTAACCAAGTTCTGTTTACTGCCAGTTTTCTGCAGCTGGGGCTTGTTTACTCACAATCCTGTTTCCTTAATGGAACTTTCCAAGTGAGAAGTGAAAGGTCTTTTATGGAAAGCCTGTGTTAGAAACCACTTTGCATAAGACAATAAAGGAATCCATACGCAGTAGAAATTTGACGAATGGGTAAAAGTGTATTCCTTCCGCAAGTATTTTTAAAGCAGTGGAGCAAGATGATGATGATTATATGAGTTTCAGTTGGTGAAGACAAAGCTTTCTGTGGTGAAATTTGGTAAAAAATTTAGAGATCTACATGTAATGCAAATCTTGCTATCAAGAAGAGTGCTGTACTACTGGATGACTGCATTACTGTATGAAATCCACCTTTTTTTTCCAGGTGAGTTGATGAACATATTCCTCCCAGATCTAAAATGGGTAATTGCTAGACTTAACAACACCCCAGTTTGGCAACAGCTATACCAAACTGCTAAGTTGACAAATAGCAAAAGAACACTTTCCACTTTGTATTCATGGAGCAGTAAAGTAAAACTTTGCAGAGCAAAGCCAGATATCAGTGAAAAGACGTCAAATATGAGAATGCACTGAGAAGGGAGAAACTTTTGCTGGGAAAAGGGAACATAAGAAGGTATACAATTTTTGTTTCAAGAGGGACCCAGAATTTTTATGAGAATAGTAAAGTCAGCCCTGAGAATTTCCTGGTTCATACAAGAAGCTGTGAACTATTGAGGGATGCTTCTGTACATCACCAAAATTTTCCCACCCTAGTCCATAGAACTGCCTCAGACTGGTAAGAAAATTGAAGCAGGAAGACAGATGTTAATTTACTGAACAAAAGAGAAATATTTAAATCTCTAATTAGACTTGTTTGATTTTCTGCATGTTTACTATGCATACCATACACCTCATCCTCCTAAAGGGTTATGAAGTAAAATGTAAACCACAGAATGCAGACATAGTTTTACAGTTTAACTTCAGAAGAGACCACTAGATCAGATGTTTTACCTGCCTGTATGTTACAGTGTATGAAGGACTGTTCAGGTTTTTTATAACAAGCGTGAAATGTCACCTCTACAAACTTGCTGTTTTCCAAAACCGAAAATGTGTATGCAAATTGCTGGAGGAGGATAGAACACCAGAGGAGGAAGCTGGTTGCATAAGGCATTCCTTGCCCTTGTTGAACTTCATGAAGTTCACCTCTGCCCAGCTGTACAGCCTGTCTCACTGAATGGCAGCACAGCCTCCTGATGTTTCAGCCACTCCTCTCAGTTTTGTATCATTAGCAAACTTCCTGGGGACACACAATTTGTCCTTTCATCGAGGCCATTGACGAAGATGCTGAATGTGGCTGGGACCAGTACCAACTCCTGGGGAACACCACTAGCCACAGCCCTCCAAGCAGACCCTGTAGAGAGAATCACAACCCTCTGTGCTCTGTCATTCAGTCAGTTTTCAATCCAGTCATCTAACTCACAGGCCTGCAAACATGGCAATATACAGAACAGGCACATGGTCCATTCAGGAAAAGCAGCAAGTCAGGAAGACAGACACCAGGGTTGGGCACAGATCTACCTACAGCTCAGTTCAAGCAAGGTTTGGGTGCCTGGGAATCAGCTGAAAGAGGGCTACTGGGCCCGTGGCCAATGGATGTCTTGGAGTGGGTAAGCAATGAGGCTGGCTGGGGCAGGTAAAGCCTCTTGTTGCAGGTAGCCCCATGTAATGAGGAGTCTGTTGCCTTCTGTAAAACATCCCATGTAATTAAACTATTATATATAATAGTTTATATATATAACTAATAGCTTATATTATATATAATAATAACAATAGTTTTAATTGCAACCACCTTTGTGCAAGAGGACACCTCTTGTGACTCCTGTTCTTAGAACAGCCACTTCTTCAGTAACCTCTGTTCCTTCTGCTTTAACTGCCACATTTAGCTATGTCATCACAAGCTGCTATTTTTAAACATCCAAGAGATTTTTTTCTGTGATAGGGAAGCATAGCTACACAGAACTGTTATATTCACACTCAAATATGGCTGTCTATTAGCAAAAATTAAAAGTCCATTAACTTCCAGGTGCTCTTCATTGCACAGCAGTGTGATTTTTTTTTTTTTCTTGGGAAAGCAGGAACAGTCTGGGTTCCTAGCAGAGATTTGGAAAACTCTGAGTCAAAATACAGCCAGCTTGATCACTATACTCACTTCAATGGACTTTTCATCCTGAAAATATAAAAGTAATTAAGAAACAAAAGTTATCCCAAATTCTCTACAGTCAAGTTCTGCCGAGCTAGCAAAGAGGTTGTTAACAGATCTGAAGTTACGTGAAATTGCTACGTGCTTTAGTGACCTATTTGCTTCTCTCTTTTTCAAAATGAACTTACTAAATGTAACAAAATATCGTTTTAGGGCTGCTTCCCAAAGCTACGCAGCATGATTTTGCAATTTTGCTACTTCTCACAAGGCAGCAGACCAGAAGATCAGTAGGGCTGATAACACAATAGTGAGTGGCAGAGACCTTCCTCACATTGGTTCTGCTTTTACCAAACAACCATGCTTAGGAAATGCCTTTTAACTTAAAGAGAGTGCTATGCATGGTATGGAGCCAAGTGACTTTCAGTTGAACAAATCATCAGCTCAAATTTATAAAAAGATTGAATTCCAAGCAGGGTAACAGAGAATTATAAACAAAGTCTCATAATAAGATCCCATCATTTACAGGAAGGCAACATGACAAAATAAAAGAACTATTTAAAAAACACAATGACAGATAGTAGCTATGACATTTTCCCTCCCAGGAAACAGGCTGCTAAAAATTGTAACCACGTTTTACTAAGCAGCCCTGAGAATGTGAAAAGAAAATAGTTTCATAGTTATTTAAATCCTTGTCCTGGCTGTTGGGCACATAACCCTAGCTTACTGTGTGTCTCAAATAGCAAGAGGATTTCAATTGGAGTCTTTAATGAGAAATTTGTTAGCAAATTAGTTAAGGCTTCTTTGTGGGCTAGACTAATAGTTTTCAATACTATTTTCTGTCTCGTTCCTCTCCCCTTGCCCTCCTCTCCATATTACATATTTCAAATTTCTCTTAAGTAGTATCTGCCAACAGCTACAGAAAGAGCTACAGAAAGAGCAAAACCAAAATAACACCACATTTATTTACATTTTATCTACATAACTAATGAGTCTGAGTACTACTGTTTTGCTGATGTTTCAAATAAACTTTTTTTTTTCTGCTAGTAAGCCTTGAATGGATTTATTTTATAAACGGATTTATTTTGTAAATATAGAGATCTGAATATTTTCTGTTATTTGTCTAAGGTGCCATTTCAGTTGAGACTGCAAACACAATCAGACAAGTTGTCTGATGCCTAAGCATAGAGGGATGTTGAGTGCATGTGAAGGTACAAGAGCAGCTCGAGTTACTTTTTGTAGGAAACATTTAGAGAAAACAATACTGTTCTTTATCCTTCAAAACAAAAACAAACAAACAAAACAACCAACCAACAAAACAAACCCTCCTTTAAAAAAAAAAATTGACACACACTAGCAGCATGCATGCATTTTACAATAAAGAGACTTGGAATCCATTTCTGATGCTCTTACAGTTTTAATGACACATAGTCCTTGTTAAACAGGCATTCCACTGCTATTGACGTGAGGGAGGTTTGTATTTTACCTGCTGAAGCACCAGACTGCTAAGTGGTTCCACTTGTGTCATCAGTAATGAAATCGTAATCACTGAATCACAGAATTCCCTACACTGGAAAAGACCTTTAAGATCATCAAGTTCATTTGTTAACCTGGCACTGACAAGTCCTTGCCAAAACCATACCCCTAAGCACTAAGTCTACATTGCTCCTAAATACTTCCAGGGATGAAGGCTCCACCACTGCCCTGGGCAAGCCAGTCCAATGCCTGATAACCCTTTCAGTAAAGAAATTCTTCCCAATATTAAATCTGAACCTTCTTTGGGCCCATTTCACTTGTAACTTGGTAGAACAGACTGATTCTCACTTCTTTACAATCTCCTTTCAGGTAGTTGTAGAAAGTGATAAGGTCTCCCTTCAGCCCCCTTTACTCTAGGCTAAACAATCCCAGTTCTCTCAGCAGCACTTTAAACAACATGTGCTCTAAGCCCTTGATCAGCTTCGTTGGACATGCTCTAGTACTTCAATGTCCTTCTTGTAGTAAGGGTCCCAAATGTCCTGGTCTTGGTGCAAAATCCTGTGTTTAGGCACCTCTTGTATTCTTCTATTGACAGAAGCTCAGTTCTCAACACCTTAGTTCAATTGTCAAATCACATTGTACCTTTAAAGCCACATTTGCAACACAGTGCAGGTCTCTGCCTGTAGCACAGGCATTTTATTTTGCTGTCTAAGTATATTATTTTGAAATCCATTTTTTAAAATGGGAACATGAAGGAAAGAAGGATGAACCATATGTATTTCAAGAGAAGAGGATCACAAGATAGATGTCTCGTAAGTTCAATAATGTCACATGACTCTAGACCTCACAGGCAGGTGACCACGCACTTTCAAATCTAGCTTTTCTTGAGATTTTGCATAGCATATCTGTGTTTCCCACATATACATACAGCTAAATTCTTAGGGGCACTGAACTCTTGCAAGTCTCTTTATGTGCAACAGAAGCTGCAAAAAAATGAACAATTTCAAGGACTAGATCTATAAACTGAAATTTTAAAGTGACTTCAGTCATGCATGCCCTGTGCTTGCTTACAAGCCCGATATGCTTGTAATTTTTTTCCATCTCAAAAAGCAAATGTTGCAAGAGCAGTCTTGCCCTTGTGTCTTCCCATAAGTTCACAGATATCTGAGGAATTAAACAAGAATATAAGATTTTGCAAATATATCTATTAAAAAATAATTTCTAATTGGCACCTCACTAAAGTTATTGTTTTTATGTCACTGAATATCTATCAAAATTCCTTCTATTTGCACATGATTTCAGGATAAAATAGATACTTTCTCAAAGAATGCAAGCATGGTATTTTGAAATGTGCTGCCTGAGTAAAAGCTGAAGATGGATCATTGCATACTACTTTGGATGAAGCACTAATTTTGGGGCTGCTCATGGACTATGTATGAAGCATCCCAAATGGAGGTGACACAGAAGTGACATTATGGGCATAAGGTATTAATTCTTTATGCAATCTTATCTGTGCTCTTTAAGGAACAACAGATAGTGACTGATCCATCAATTTGGAAAATCATAAAATCATAAAAAGGGAGAAAGTATGTGTCTGCAACATAACAACCTACTGAAAAAGTGGATCCAGTGACTTGCTCCTGCTGCTTACTCAGTCTTTCCTCACCACCTCTTCCTTCTGTGATTCCTACATAAACACAAAACACATTCACATAATCATAGACATGCAAGTGGCCTGATTCAGTTCCTCCTCTCTGGCTGATCCGTCTTCAAGGTTTGCAAGGTACGTGAGGAAGTAGGATTGCAACCTTGGACTTCAGGAGAGCCAAAATTGACCTCTTCAGAGACCTCCTTGGAAGAATCCCATGGGTAAGGGCTCTAGAAGATAGAGGAGCCAAAAAAGACATGTTTAATATTCAAGCACCACCTCCTCCAAGCTCAGGGTTAGAGCACCGCCATGACAGAAAACTTGACCAGGTTGCCCAGAGAGGTTGTGGCCTCTCCTTCTCCAGAGACTTTCAAAACCCACCTGGACAAGTTCCTGTGCAACTAGATCTAGTTGCACTGCATTAGCAGGGGTGTTTGACTAGATGATCTTCAGAGGTCACTTCCAATCCCCAGCATTCTATGATTCTAGGAAACGTATGCATCCTCTCATTTATGTATCTTAACATGTACATTCACATTTGCAGTTCACATAAAACAATTTTCCATTCTGTTCACTGAGCATAACCCTGAGTCAGATCCTATTTAACAATCTCTAGTCCTGAGGCCTTTGATCCTTCTTGTTGTCCTTGGCACCCTTATTGATGGAGAACTAACAACAATGTTCAAGTGACAAGAATATCTTGAACTTACACACTGATAAAATAATGTTCTCATTACCAGTGTAGAGTAATACTGAACTGGTATTTGTCAGGGCAAAACATCAGTGATTTAAAAAGTGTTTAAGAGCTGATAATGTATCCCTGGCTCAGGGGTGCATTAAAAACATGCTTAATAATTTTCAATGTGTGAATAAAAAGCTTCTTTTCTTTACAATATGGAACACTTAAGGTACTACAGTGTTTAATGGATTTAATTAAGTATCACTGAAGCTAGTGTGAGTCACCAAGGCACTTAAAGCACACACCTGCTAACCTGGAGTCTTCTGGCTAAACATCTTGTTGCAACTCAGGCATGCACGTTTGGTGGTATGTTTCATCATATGATTCCAAAAGACAAGTAATGGAAACATTTCTGCCTGAGCATGTCCCCATTTTGCATTAATTATCCTCTATTTACTACAAGTATCAAACCAAGTCGTAAAGAAGTATCTAACCTTTAAAACTGGCATCAAGTGATCCATAATATGCTTACCAAAATAAGTTAGCATATGTGAACAGAACTGTATTTTATTCTGAGAGCATTCCAACCAATTTGCTTAACACTCGATAATTTTGTGGGTATGGAATGCAAAAGCTGGTATGCTACCATTTTGCACTATAATAATAATAATAGTAGTAGTAGTAATAATAATAATTATTATTATTAAGATCATCTCACTGAAAATAAGTGCTTTGTTTACATTTTTTAAATGTCCATTTAACTCTCAAGGAACTGCTGAGACATTGGTATAGTTCAATGACTGAAAAACTGTGGCTAGTGGAGCGTAACTTGAAAGAAGTTCATACAGCACTTCTCCCTCCATCTTGCTGGTTTGATGCTGCGCCCAGTGCACACCTCCAGAGCAAGCTCTATAGCGCCACACAGTGCTTATTTACAAACACCAAAACGCTAAAGAGGCCGCAAGGTAAAAGCAACAAACCATTTACGTAATTTTCCTAATGCACTCTTTATTTTTCTTTTAGGCTATTTAATACTTGTGAGGTCCACCTAAGAATACCACTGACAGTATTCACTCTTTTTATGTGTGTGTGTTTTAGCAGCTGGTCCTGACGTTGCATGTTTGCCACTTCAGGTCTTCAGATGAATAAGGTACAAGCTTCTGCTTGACAAACAACTTGGAACCTGTCCCATAAATTAATTTACACACATATGTTTGGTGAGGCACACTTTACTAGCAAGATTTTAACAACAAAGACTTAGGTGGCTCTCTAGAGACCAGAGATATGTCAATAATAGTAATTGAAATAGTCCTCTTTTTCTTTCTTTTTTTTTTTTTAATTTATCTTCATCTTTGGATAACTGAAGCACTGAATACCTCAGTTAGGGTAAAAAAATTACAACAGGAAACTTCTGTTGTAAGAGACACTTCTGTGTCTCTTCTGTTACTATGCATTCTAGTAGAACAATTCCATGAGGAGAGATGATGGCTCAGAAGACAATTCTGGTTATCTTCTATAGAGAAAATGTGAGGGACATGGTACCTCTGCACAGGGAAGATGAAAGCCTCACAGAAGTAAGCAAAACTAATTAAAAAATAAAATCACTCCAAATGTTTAGTTTTGCAAAAAGTAGAGCTAGACTATACTGAAGTATCCTAGAATCACCTGGTTGGAAAACACCTTAAGATCATTGAGTCCAACCACAACCTAACATTTCCATGTATACGACTTTTAGACCATGGCCATAAGCTTCTCATCCAAACATCTTTTAAACATCTTCAGGGATGGTGACTTCACCACTTTCCTGGGAAGCCTGTTTCAGTGTCTAGTGACCCTTTGGGTGAAGAGATTTTTCCTAATATCCTGTCTAAATCTCCTTGTTTACAACAGTTTATAAGTTTACACACCACATTCTAATAAAAACTGTAGAGAATTTTAGCTTCTAAGTGGCCTACAACTAGACTAAAATGGAGAAGACCCAACAGCTCTTTGCCAGTGCCTGCATTTCACTTGGAAGTGTAGTAAGTAAAAAACACATTCCTGTCAGCATAGTCTAACTTGCCTGACCATTGGCATCAGAAAAAACCAATATAATATGATCTTGAATGGGAGTTACTTGTGCAGATACAATCTTTGGTCTAGGATTCCTAGTAGAGTTACTTAAGAAAGCCACTGACAGCACACTGAAAGAGCTGAACTGATATGACACCAGCTCAGCATTTTGTCACACACTGCATTGCTACTCTAGACTGTGGAGCAGCTGTACCAAACAAGTTGTAGCTTTGTCAAATGTGCAAAAGCCTGTGACCAGGACACATCATTACAGCAATATGGAAGAGGATTTCTTGGCACTTAGATCAGCAGTACCAGATTAATTCTTATCAATTAGTATTGATAAGAAAAGGCTTTAATATTAAGATTGTTCTGCATCTGCAAGTACAGCCATGTGCTGAAACATTTTGTGTGCTGACTATCTTGAAAACACCTCATCTCTTTCCATAGGTGGGGGAAATTTGGTGATTTGTTCTTCCATAAAATCTAAGGCAACTGGGGGTGTATCATGTACTGGCTCTTCTTACCTCTCCTCTTTATCTAAAATGGACAACTAGTCAGAACTGGATGCCAAACTTCCATGTGGCCAGTGAGAATAACAGCGTGTATACTGACCTGCAGTCAGTATTATCTGAGAAGCCAGATTAATTTTGAAGTGAACCACAGCATACCACATCACCAGTTCTAGACACTAGATTTTGCCTTCAGCCATTTTCTTTCTCCTCCTCTGAATAAAGGATCCTTGAAAGACATCAGATATGTGTCTGAGGAACAGCAGATTTGCACAAGTAGTTATGGAGACACAGTTCTAGGCCCCACCAATTAATGGCATTGTTTTTCTCTCAGGTATCAGGTGTGCTACTAATTATGTCTGATACCAAAAATGAGATCAAACAGTCTTCTGATATGTCCCTGCTCATCACTGAACATCACAGAGTGGGCTACTCCTCTGTTTCTTTTTCATTGCCTAGTCACAGCCCACTTGAACTCTTACTTTGCAAAAGAAAGCAGCCACAGGTTTTACAAAAGCCTCTCCCTCAGGGCATGTCTTGTGGCACATTTTTCCTGATTCCCTCACACATCAAGGTCGAGCACAATTAGTTGGGAGGGATGCTTGTCAGCCTAATGCATGAGCAGCTTGCTCATGTTTCCTGTTGGTCTCCTAGCCTCCAATCAGCTTCCTTTTTTTCAGCCACTCATTAGCATGAGGAATTCTGCCCTATCTTTTTGTTAATTATGGGCCTTGGTTTTAAGAGCTTCCATTCCATGTGCCCCATAGCAGGTCTGTACCTGGTTTATGTTTGGCATTACGAATTTTCAGCATAGCTCCAATATCCCCTCAGGTTTCCTTTCCGTAAAAAGAAAGTCAACTTCTCCCCTCCTTTATTTCCCCAGTCACTTTCTTTTGCTATGTCATGTGTCAATTCCAGTTATGGAAACTTGCTTCCATATTCCCCAGCTGATCATGGAGCCACATGAACAGGCTATTTCTGAACATGATGGATCCTCTCTCAGAATGGATGGATCCATGAGTTACTTGCATTATTCTGCCAGTCAGAGGACCTCAACTTTTCACTGTGCAGCTTCGCCTGCCACCTCCCAGTGCCTCAAGTCACCGAATCCTGTTGGGAGTCCCTGTGCTTTTCAAAACAGATTACTTATTCCTAATCAAATCAGTTACCTGAGTGACTTTGTGCTGTGAGAGCACGAGTTGAAGATGATCAGGAAGATTCACTTTCTGACTTCTTCGTCAAACTGCGCTTAGGATTCTCACATAAACTTTCATGGAAAAATAGTGGCAACTCTTCAGGATTTGCTTTCTTCATATGGATATATAAAAAGGCTGTGGTTCACCCAGCAAGTGTCTTTTAGTGTCTAGGACACATTAGAAGTGAATGTGCAAACCCACGCAGAATAAAGCTGTGTGAAGAAATACCCAAAGCAATTTTAAAATACCCGTTTATGCCTTGAAATGTGACATTTATGTTCCATGCAAATTCTTTATTTCTTTTTATGATATGCTTTCCTTATCATTAAATAATTTTATGCAGTTCAACCTGGAGAGTTCTATAGCTGAATGACTCCTCAGGTAGACAAATACAACTGATGTACTCCCTCCTGTTGTTTTCACATTGATTGCTTCTGGGTTTCACCTTATGTGCTCATGAGGAGAGCAACTGGAGAGGAACTGAGATTCAGTTGCCCTCCTCTCTAGCATACAGCCATCTGTTTCCTTCTGTTTGAACTGCATGACCCTCCCCTTCAGTTCTTGTAGGAAGAACTTCATGCGTTCCATTCATGAATGCTCATTTCAATGAGCATGCAGGGTTAAGATTAGTTTCTGACAAGTGCGAGCAACCATTCCCAGTGCTTGCAGGAGCATTCCCTGGGTTTGGAGAATGTGTAGCATCCATCCTGTGACCTCCTTCAGGCCCAGCTGTCCAGACAGACAGTCAATCTGAGCAGTAAAATACTAGACACAATTAGCTGTCAGCTTTTGAGGAGGAAAAGTACGTTGACTCTCACATCCACACAGAATTTCTTCCTTCTTCTGTAAGTAGGGCAAGTCTGTTTTGCTATTTCTTTGCAGAATTTTGGAGATCAGCATGCAGTGGTATGCTGTGCAATGCAAGTTTGCACCCATTTCTCTGAGCAAAGGTCAAGGTTAGCTATCCATCCTTTACCAGTGTTACCAAGTGAGAGCTTTTTGTGCTTGTGGGTCTGGCTTAATAGACAGACAGATGCAATAATGCTGGTGACTTCCCGCAACCATATCCTGTCCCTTCCAGTTCAGAGCCTGCTGGTCTATCTTCATCACAACTCAGGTGAAGTGGGTCTGATCTAAAACTACTCACTCCCCAAGAGAAGAAAACAGCAATTGTGCAGACTGTCCAACTTCTAGGTAGGCCACGTAAGTAAGCCTCAGATGTAGTCTGACCATGAAGGGGACAGTTTGAAAAAGTGCTGCAGGAGCTGCACCCATATATATCCCTTGCCTTGCTGCTGCTTCATACAAGCGAGAGTTTTACTGTGCCTCCATAATTCTGAAGTGGGATCCAGCTGTGCTAGGCTCTGAGAAACAAACTTTTGCCCCACACACATACTGTCTTTAAGGGACTGTTTTTTTAGCTTTATGTACTGAGCATACTGGGGATGCATATTTCCGTCTCCACCCAGTATGTAGCTGTGCACAAACACCCACATTGGTAGAGGAGATGACTGTCAGAAAAAAGGCAGAATGCAGACTCTTCTGCTCCCCACAATCTGTCCTCCCAACAAAAGCAATCCCATCACAAGGAGCACCAGATGTGTTGCATACTTCAGGGCCTGAGAAGTGACCCCTACAACGTTCTGCAAGGCTATGCACATCAGGACAGTTACTGCTGTAACAGACGGGAGATAGGACTTGCAGTTTTGCACACAAGTAATTTGTCATGAAAGTGACTCCAGGTTTCTTCAAATACATGTAGGGAAAACTGGGTTTTTGTTCTACAATTTTTTTTTTCTTTTAATAGCAAAATTGCTCTTAATCTGCACTGGGATTTGCCAGAGTAGCTTTCATTTACTAAAATGACTTTCTAAGTATAGAATGGTTTGTCTGACATCATTTACATTCCCTAGGGATCGATTCAGAACATTCATGGGAGATGCCTTTGGTACTGGGATAGTGGAGAAGCTCTCTAAAAAGGAGCTGGAACAGATGGATGTCACCTCTGAAGTCAACATAGTCAATCCTTTTGCCTTGGAAACAATACTTGATAACGATGAAACAGAGACCAAGAAATCCTACGTCAACGGAGGCTTTGCAGTAGATAAGTCTGACACCATATCCTTCACGCAGACTTCTCAGTTCTAAAGCCAGTAGCTTTCAGGTAAAACAGAAGTACAATGGGTATGCAATATTTCTTAAAGCTTAGATAATTGAGGATAATTGAGAATTAATTATGTCTCACATGTATTTGATTTACTTACACAGAGTCTGATTCTCCTTACCAGTTCTGCCCCTATCTTATCACCTCTACCAAAAATTTCACAGAATCACAGAATCACAGAATGTCGGGGGTTGGAAGGGAACTCGAGAGATCACCTAGTCCAACCCCACTGCCAAAGCAGGATCACCTCTACTAGGTCACACAGGAACTCACCAGGCAGGTCTTAAATATCTCCAGAGAGGGAGACTCCACAATCACCCTGGGCAGCCTGTTCCAGTGTTCTGTCACCCTCACAGTGAAACAATTCTTCCTCCTCTTTCCATAGAACTTCCTGTGCCTCAGCATCCACCCACTGCCCCTTGTCCTGTCATTGGGCATCACCAAGAAGAGCCTGACTCCATCCTCTTGGCACTCACTCTTTACATATTTATAAACATGAATGAAGTCACCCCTCAATCTCCTCTTCTCCAAGCTAAAGAGCTCCAGCTCCCTCAGTCTCTCCTCATAAGGAAGATGTTCCACTCCCTTAATCATTTTTGTGGCTCTGCTCTGGACTCTTTCAAGCAGCTCCCTGTCCTTCTTGAACTAAGGGGCCCAGAATTGGACACAATATTACAGATGCAGCCTCACCAGGGCAGAGTAGAGAGGGAGGAGAACCTCTCTCCACCTACTAACCACACTCCTTCTAATACACCCCAGAACAGCATTGGCCTTCTTGGCCACAAAGGCACATTGCTGGCTCATGGTCAACTTCCATCCACCAGGACCCCCAGGTCCCTTTCCTCTTCACTAATCTCCAGCAGGTCAGTCCCCAACCTCTACTGCTCCATGGGGTTGCTCTTTCCCAGGTGCAAGACTCTACACTTGCCCTTGTTGAATTTCATTCAATTTCATCCTGCCCAGCTCTCCAGCCTGTCCATGTCCCACTGAATGGCAGCACAACCCTCTGGTGTGTCAGCCACTCCACCCAGTTTGGTGTCACCAGCAAACTTGCTGACAGTGCACTCTGTGCCTTCATCCAGGTCATTGATGAATATATGGAACAGTACTGGTCCCAGTACTCACCCCTGGGGGACTCCACTAGATACAGGCCTCCAACTAGACTCTGTCTCACTGACCAGAACTCTCTGACTTCTTTCCTTCAACCAGTTCTCAATCCACCTCACTACCTGATCATCCAGACCACACTGCCTCAGTTTAGCTGCAAGGATGCTGTGGGAGACAGGGTCAAATGCCTCACTGAAATCAAGGTAAACCACATCCACTGCTCTACCATCATCTATCCACCTGGTTATGTCCTCATAAAAGGCTATCAGGTTGGTCAAGCATGACTTCCTTTGGTAAAACCATGTTGACTGCTCCTAATGACCCTCTTGTCCTTGAGAGGCCTAAGGACAGTGCCAAGGATAAGTTTCTCCATCACCTTTCCAGGGATGAAGGTGAGGCTGACCAGTCTAGTTACCTGGGTCCTCCTTCTTACCCTTTTTGAAGACTGGAGTGGTATTTGCCCTCCTCCAGTCTCCAGGCACCTCTCCTGTCTGCCATGACTTACCAAAGATGATGGAGAGTGGTCTGGCAATGACCTCTGCCAGCTCCCTCAGCACCCTTGGGTACATGCCATCATGACCCATGGATTTATGGATATCCAGATGACATAACTGTTCCCTAACCCAGTCCTCATCAACCAAGGAAAATGCTTTATTTGTCTTGCCTTTCTCTGGGGCCTCAGGAGCCTTGAGCTCCCAAGGACAGCCTCCAGCAGTAATAGATGGATACAAAGAAGGCATTTAGCCATTCTGCCTTCTCTGTGTCCTCCTTCACCAAGGCATCCACCTCATTCAGCAGTGGGCCTACATTGCCTCTGGTCTCGACTTTTCTTGCAAAGTATGTGAAGAAGCCCTTTCTGTTGTTGCTGACCTCTCTTGCAAGGCTGAATTCCAAGGAGGCCTTAGCCTTCCTAGTAGCCTCCCTACATCCTCTGACAACAGTCTTATACTCCTCTCAAGTGGCCAGCCCCTCCTTCCCCTCTTGCAGATGCTCTTCTTCCACCTGAGCTTGCTTAGCAGCTCCCTACTTAGCCATGCAGGTCTCCTGACCCCCTTTATCAATTTCCTACTCTTTGGGATGTTCTGATCTTGAGCTTGGAAGAAGAGGTCCTTGAATGTTAACCAACTGTCTTGGGCCCCTTTGCCTTCTAGTACCCTGCCCCATGAGATTTCCCTTAGCAATTGCCTGAAAAGGCCAAAGTTGGCCCTACTGAAATCCAGCATTGTAATCCTGATTGATACTTTCTTCCTACCACACAAGATCCTGAACTTCACCATCTCGTGGTCACTGGTCTCATGGCTCTCCTCAACCTTTGAACTCACCACTTTTAGTCCTTGCTGATAGGTTGAAGAAAAACTTTGTGGGTTTGGGTTTTGCTTTTTTTTTTTTCTTTGATTGTTTTTAAGAATGCACACTATTGCTAAGGTTGTGAAATGCCTCTTTGGTGTTTGGAATCAGCTTGCTCACGAATGGGTATCCGTAATAAAAATGTCCATTTTTATACATTTTACTACTTAGTATCTGGGCAGTTGTTTCTTCAAACTCCACAGTAACTCAGTTACAAAATGTATTCACAGGTTCAATTATTCAGTTGTGGGTTTTACACTACACATATAAAAAGACAGTTAAATGATTTAAGCACAGAACTAACTTTTCCAATACAGCAATTCAAATTGGACACACAGGTGCTGTGACCTGTGGTTTTCCCACAAATGGGATTCCGTGGCAGATTGGCTGGGTACTCAAGGTTGACTTGCTCCTCTGTCTGGTATCTTCCCAGATGCTGTGGCTATAATGAGAGCAGTCCTTAGCTTGGAGAGGGCTAAGGGACCTCTCTCTTGTCATGCCCAGTTGCTGGGCTGTAGCCTCTTCTGGGATTCAACTCCCTTGGAGCTTTTCCCCTTTCTGCCCTGGTCCAGGTGAAAGGCCTGGGTGAAGTTGTTGATCTACTAGAGCAGGCTCTTCAGCTGCCACTCGGGCAGCATTTGGCTCTTGTCTGGGTGAGAACAAGGCAAGTTGCCTGACTTCTTGGTTGTTTTAAATACTGTCCCATGACAATTAATGCTCTTTGGTAACATAGATCCCTGATAACTGGACCTATAGGCTGGGCATATCCAAACATGGCCAGGGGCACACAGAGTTCACAGCTGTGTTACAAAGTTAATTACATGTGCTACATGTTTATCTGGACCCCAGGAAGTGTCCAGGTTTGCACATTTGCAGGTGCTCAGCCCATTGTCTGGGTTAGGGCATGTTTGGTGGTTTGACCCTTCAGGACAGTATCTCAAGTGGAGCAGCCAAAAGTCTCTTACTCAGGAGTAGCCCAGAATTTCATCTCTTACCCACATTACCTATATATATCCATGCCTTCTAAACAGATTGCACTGTACTTGACACCTACTGTAACTTGATCATGTGCCAAAATACTCATTTCTGCAGCTAAGGGGTTACCACTTGGGTGATTCAGGAATGAACAGACCAGGAAGGCCTTGTAATAAATATTTTACTAGGAACAGGTTTCATTTTTATTTTAATTGTGAAATAATTTGTCATGGAAGAATTCCGACTGTTTATGTAGCTAGGTTTCCCCAGCCCTTTCATGTGAATGCCAGATGCTGAGTGTGACCTTCAGATGTAAAATAAATTGCTGTGCATTTTCTCTTCTGGCATTTGAAGAGTTTTGGTAAAGTGATACTGTTTTAGGTCCATTTTATTGGCCTCTTAGCGCAAATAAGTTCATTTACTGTTGCTCAACTTTGACTCTCCCAAAAGAAAGGGGATATCATGAAGATGAAAACAGATCATACAGCAACATGTATTGCGAAATTCTAAACCTTTCCTTCTCGGAATAAAAACAGATCTGTTATCAAGAATATGGGAGGCATAGCCTTCTACTAGAAAGAAGCCACTGTCACTAAGCTTTATACACAGACTGGTTGGGTTTTGCCCCTTGGTTTCATTGTGCAGGGTGGCGGCTGTCTGCCTGTTGAGGGTGTTCTGGTTTCTCCAGGATAAGATCTGCCCCAGACAGCAACTCTCCAGTGACTGAAGACTTGTATTTTTCATTGGCATGAGGGCAAGGGCTACTTGCTCAAGAGCACAATGGGCTGCCCAGCTGAGGAGAGAACTCAGCAGCAGCCCAGAAAGATCTCAAGAGAAGGCTGAGGACACTAGCAGTACTACTGCAGAAGATGAGTGTAAATTCCCTCCGGCTATTCTCCCCACATTTGCACCAAGCCTATGTGGCTTGACTGGGCCAAACAGCCCTGCAGACCAGTGTCCTCCTTCCTGGGGCCACCTCAGCTACACGGCAGTGACGGAGCTGGGCAGCATGGCCATGTCTTTGTGGGATACTATAGCAACTATGGGGAATACTCTGAGCCTCGTGCCACCCTCCTGCCCCCAACATGCTGTCAGTGCCCTGCCTGCCAGAGGATCCTGCCTGGACCTCCACTGCCCAATCCCAGGTACCCCTCGTTTAAAAGGCAGAGGACCAGAACCACATCCTTGCAGGGATCTGTCATGCACTGGACTTGCGTCCTCAGGAATGGTCCTCAGGCTTTTCTCTGGTTCCTGTGGCTAGACTCATTCAGTGTGAAAATGACATGTTTGGCTCACTCCTCCAGTTTGTAAGTACTACATCTACTCAGTCTGGACACAGAGACAAAATGTGATGGCAGGTCTAGGCATTCACAGGAATGCTGGTAGTGCTCTCTACCAGGGGACTCTGGGTCCTCCAGGATTGCAGCTCCTCAGCTTCTAAAACAAAATCCTCACCCATGTGAAGGGCTCTGCCTCTAAGGACTGCTAACACCCTGAGGACTCCCTCTTTTTCAAGAAGAAGATCACCATCTTGATCAAGAAGAGGCCCTTCTTCATAGTGCTCTGTTTGCCCGCTGCCAGTGGGGGCAAGGAGGCATCAAGTGTAAGCTTCAGCATGATTAGGAGAGGCACTGGTGGGGCCCTTCCAATCTGCCATGGCTGCAATTCGGGAAGTTCTCAGGATGCTCACTATATGCAGCGACCATCCAGCCTCAGAGACAACAGAGGAAATGAGCGTGCAACCCATGAAGCCTGGTGTCGGCGCTCACTGCACCAGGGAGCGGAAGCGAGGTGAGCTGTGGGACGCCAAGCGTGCTCAGTAGCCAGGGCTATGCTGATAACCAAGGCCCGGGCAAAGGGTCCCTACTTGGAGCTGCAATCTCTCTGCCCCATTCCCCGTGCCTTCAGTCAGCTTCTTCCCACTTTGATATAGGAGGAGACGGCGCGACTTCAGGGATCATTAGCAATCTCAGCAAAACAAAGGTCTCTTGGCAGTGTGAATTAACTGCTGGTGCCTGCTGCGGTGTCTTCATTTCACACAAACGATTTGCCACAAGAGGTCAGCAGCTGCTCGAACAGGTTAAGTTCCACAAAAGGAGCGCTACTGGCAATGGCTTATGGAAAGTGCACAGTTCCTCCAGTGCAGGCAGTGATCCACAGAGGCAGCAGCAGCAGCAGCTTCTGCCATGCCTTCCTAAGGCCACAGATTCAGGAAAACCCCGGTAGCTCTAGTGTTTCAAAGGAGAGTCTTCCCTTTACAGGTGCTGGCAGAGCAGGCTGCAGCTGAACTGGAGACGGAGTGGTAAGATCACTCTCCTGAGCTGCAGCACATTTGGTGGGGTAAATGCAGACGAGCTTTTTCTGTTTGCATTTGCTTGCACGTTGCCCATGTTGCATGAAAGACTGTCCTATTGTCACAAAACCCCAAACCCTGCTGATGGCACCAGCCATGTAGCTTGGAGATGTTATTCATTGTTCATCTTTTTCTGGCTACCCCTTTTCCTCTAACTGGTAGAATGGAGGAAAAGCTAAACTTGAGCAGCAATGTTTTTTTACTTGTGGCCCTAGGGCTTTATGGTCTTCCTCAATTCTGCTCAGGTGCTGGTTACAGCATCATTCATGCCCACATGGAAAAGTAACAGTAGGTAGTAGTGGGTGCTCTGGACAAGTTGTGGCACAGTCTGTCGAGTTTGCTGGGACCAACTGTCTTTAGCACAATGCTGAAAAAATGGTTACAAATTTAATTCTTAGGCAGCTTGTGCCATCCCAGCAATTAAATCACATCCTCACCACCTGTAACTAACAAAAGAGTCTTTGCATCCTCATGGCCAAAGTTTCCACATATATCTTCCATTAACTAAAAAAGTGTCCTTCAAAACCAGCGAGAACTAGCTGATATGGTCCAGGATTTGAAAAACACAGCGATGATCTAATTTATGACCATGTAAGGAAAAAGAATTCAAAGGTTCAGACAAAGTTCAAGAAAACTTCCTCTTAAGACCACCAGAGACCACTACAGACCACACCTCCTAGCTGGAAGAGTCCTGCACAGAATAAACCCTTCATCTTATGAGCATGCATAGTGAATTTAAGAGAAGCTAGACCTTTACTATGAAGCCAGCAAGAAACTGACTAATGGATGGTTCATAGGTGTTGACATGAGGCGTAACTACTACATTTCACTGTGTGAATACCTGCTGCAAGCTTTGTGGGAATGCCCAAGCACCCAAAGGTATGCAAGTCTGTAACAAAGTAATGCCTGCTCGTTCATGTGAAACTCAGTGTTAAGGAGTTTTATTCCCTATCTCAGTGACAGTTTCAGTGACCTGGATGGGACTCTACTTATGATGCTCCATAGATTCAGGAGATCCTGAGGACTCTGGCACCACCCAAGGTTTTTTTATGGAGATCCTCTGATTCCCTGGTCTGATGAGTTCAGAGCAAGACCCCTGGTATTTGTTAAGGCATGATGAAGGACATACCTATTTGCAGGTCAAGAAATGCTTTCCAATGGTACTTGGTTATAAAGCATTATAAGGGGGTGTCAAGACGGAGAATAAAGGCTTGGTTGCACATTACTATAGGGACTCCTGGAGTGCCAGATAGCGTATAATTGTCATGTGAAATTAATGGTAGATTTGGTAAGAGATGAGTCCTCTTGTGTTCTAGCCAAGTCCTTAGAGATTAGAGGGGCTAGTTGCAACTGGGCTTACCTCTTAATAAGGGCACCAGTTAGGATGGGTTGCTTTAGGTTTGAAACCAGACACACTAATAGCTCAGTTCTGCTCTAGGGCTGGTTCCCTTCAAAATGAACAGCTGGATACACAAATAACAGCACAATTTCCTGTCACTATAGGTCTGACACCAGATACACAAACAGCCTAGTTTGCCATAGGTCCAGTTACAATTAAGCAGTCAGATGCAGGAGTAACATGATTTATTTACACTTGCAACATATATACAGATGCTTTATGATTGCTGGTGATAAGCACTTAGCTTAAGAATCACAGAACATTAGAGGTTGGAAGGGACCTCCAGAGATCATCGAGTCCACCCCCCTGCCAAAGCAGGATCACATAGGGTAGTCCGCACAGGAAAGCATCCAGGTGAGTTTTGAATGTCTCCAGAGAAGGAGAGTCCATAACCTCTCTGAGCAGCCTGTTCCAGTGTTCCATAACCCTCACTGCAAAGATATTTCTCCTTGTGTTGAGGTGAAATCTATGCTCAAGCTTGCACCCATTGCTTCTTGTCTTGTGTTGGCCACCTTGCCCCCCCCTTCCCCCAACTGTATCATCAGTGAACTTGCTGAGGGTACTCTCAATCTCCTCATCCAGGTCGTTGATAAAAATACTGAACAAACCTGGGCCCAGTACTGATCCCTGGGGAACACCACTGGCCACAGGCCTCCAAGTTGATTCTGTGCCACTGATGACAACCCTCTGAACTCTGTTGGCGAGCCAGTTTTCAATCCACCTCACGGACCAACTGTTTATGCCTCATTTCTTGAGCTTTTCTATGAGGATGTTATGGGAGACAGTATCAAAAGTCTTATTGAAGTCAAAAAATATGACAGCCACTGCTCTTCCCTCATCTACCCATTTGGTCATGGTTTCATAGAAGTCTATAGCTTAGTCAGACAGGATCTCCTGTTTGTAAACGCATGTTGGATAGTTCTTATCTTCCATGTGGTTAGAGATGACCTCCAGGGTGAGTTGCTCTGTCATCTTTTCAAGGACTGAGGTGAAGTTGAATGGTCTGTACTTGCCTGGGTCTTCCTTCTTGCCTTTTTTGAAGAATGGAGTAACATGTGCTTTCCTCCAGTCATCAGGTACCTCTCCTATTCTCCATGACTTTTCAAAAATGATGGAGAGAGGCACAGCAACAGTATCTGCCATCTCTCCCAGCAATTGTGGATAGAGTCCATTGGGGCCCATGGACTTGCTTGTCTTCAGTTGGTACAAGAGATCTCTAATCTGATCCTGACTGGCAATTGGAATGTCCTCCTACCTACAGTTCTGCTCTCTGCTTCCAGAGACTGAGGTTCCTGAGGGCTGGTCTTAGGAGTAAAGACTGAGTCAAAGAAGGCATTCAGCCACTCTGCCATCTCTGCATCGTCACTGACCATATCTCCTATATCATTCAGTAGTGGGCCTATGTTTTCTCTGCTCTTCCTTTTGTCATTGATGTATTTGAAAAAGCTCTTCTTGTTTTCTTTCACCTCCCTGGCAAGACTCAGTTCCATGAGGGCTCTGGCCTTTCTTGGTACATATCTACATTCTCTGGCAATGTTTCTATAATCCTCCCAATTGACCTGACCTTTTTTCCACATATTGTAAACCTCCTTTTCCTTTTGAGTTTTTCTAAGACCCCTTGGTTATCCATGCAGGTCTTCTGCCTCCCTTACTTGATTTTTGTTTTCAAGGGAATATATTTTTCTTGATCTTGGAGGAGGTAATGTTTGAATATTAACTAGCTCACTTGGGCCCCCCTTCCTTATAGAGTCCTGGCCTACTGGATATTTCTAAGTAGAGTTTTGAAGAGGGCAAAGTTAGCCCTCTTAAATCCAGGGCTGATATTTTGCTTATCACCCTGCTTCTTTGTGGATGTTAAACTCTAACACGTCATGGTCACTGCAGCCAGGATTACCCCCAACCTTAACATTTACAACTACTCCTTCTTTGTTTGTTAATATCAGGTCCACCATTGTGCTTCTCCTTATTGGTTCTTCAACTACCTAAAGGAGAAAGTTGTCATCAATGCACTGCAGGAACCTTTTAGACTGTTTATGCTTGGCTGTGTGATCTTTCCAACTAATATCAGAGTGGTGAAAGTAACTTATGAGCACTAGGGCACTTGATTAAGAGGATACTTCCACCTGCCTGCAGAAGGCCTCATTGACAGCTTCTTGGTTTGGTGTAGTAAACACCCACAACCATATCATCCATGTTTGTACATCCCTTGACTCTTACCCATAAGCTTTCAATGCTTTTATCATCTCCCCCTGGGTTAAGCTCAATGCATTCTAGTTGTTTACTCCCATAGAGAGCAATTCCACCACCTTGCTTTGTCAGTCTGTCCTTCCTGAAAAGTACATAGTCGTCCATAACCACATTCCAGCTGTCCCACCATGGCTCTGTAATCACAATGAGATCATAGCCATGTGACTGCACCCAGATTTCCAGTTCATCCTGCTCATTCCCCATGCTTCTTGCATTGGTATACAGACACTTCAGAGACTGAGCAGAGGAGCATCTGTTACCATTGTGAGTATCACATAATTCAGCATTCCCTACAGCCCTTGGGATAGCAGTGGAGCTGGTACACTGCCTCACATGGTACAAGTAGAGACACAGTCATAATTCACTACAGGCAGTGCTGGTAAAGGCAGAGGTGAAGTAGGTGTTGACGACCTCTGCTTTTTCAGCTGGTTCATCTCTCCTGTTTAATGGTGGGCTGATACTCTCCTTCTGTTTTTGCTCCTGGTAAGGATGACTCTTTAGTCGGTCTGCTTTGGCCATGTCCAGCTATGCCCCCTCCCAGTCTCTCATGCAGCCTCAGCTTACTTGCTTGGAGACACAGAGAGAGAAACAAAACTGCAATCTGTCTGCTACCACCTCTGCCAGTCGGTGTGAGCCGGTTCCTGAGCTAAGGCAGATGCATGGAGTCTGTGGTCACTTTTTTTGAGGAGTAACATTGCTTTTTTCTATGGTTTCTTTGCAGAATGGCATCCCTGGAGCTTTTGGGATTTTTTTGAAGCTTGTCATATGGAGCAACCACAAAGAACGATGAATGCAGGTTCATTGGAAGATTATTAGAATGAAATACCATGATAAAGCTGTCTTCCCTCTGTAAGAAGAAGAAATTAAATAAAAAGATTGGAAGAAATTAGTTATTTGTCTCATGCAGAACAAACTCGTTTGAGAGGTCCTCTCAAAGCTGCCAACTTCTGCTTTTATGCAGGCTGAGACCTTCCTCAGGCCTTCTGTTTTCTCTGCACCATGTGGATGCTTCTTAACTGAGCAGAAGGAAGCAATGTTCTTCTAGCCTACCCTTGCCTAGGTTCTTTAACTAAAGCCTTTGTCATGAGTGACACACACCCATCTTGTCCTAAGAAGGAGTCATTGGAGCCTGGCAGTGTGGTAGCCATGGTGCCCAAAGCACTGGGCCATTCCATTCGGACAGCACCTTCACTCTGGATACAGGGTCTAGTGAGCAGTCCACATGGTACAACAACATGTCTAGAAACTGCGAGGAGGCCTGAACAGCCTGACCACCAGAGAGGGGGCAGTGCTGTCTCAGCTGCCCCATGCCCAGGTCACTCCCAGGCACAGCCCCCTACTTCTGCCCTCTGCTTGTGTTTAAAACAGCCACTGTTCCCCCATCTTGAAACACCATGTTTACAGAAGTAAATGTATTTAGTTCAGCTTGTCAGCCTGTAGTGAATTATGACCATGTCTCTACTTGTCCCACGTAGAATAATATTCAAAGCAATTTGTACTCTTCAAAGGCATGAAGCCACAGGCAAGTAAATTCTTTTTACATTGTAATCTGTCATACCATTGACATTCCAGTTTCAAATAATTACTCCCCCAATCTTTCTAATTGCAATCATAGAATCACAGACCAGTTGAGTTTGGAAGGGACCTCAGGAGGTCACCTTTTCCAATTAACTTGCTCAAGAGGGGTTCCCTGGAGTCAGTTGTCCAGGTCTATGTCCAGACAGTTTTTGAGTCTTCACAGATGAATACTTCATCATTTCTCTGGGCAACCAGTGCCAGTGCTTAGTCACCCTCAACCGGAAAGGTTATTTCCTGATGTGTAGGGAGAACCTAACCAGGTTTCACTTTGTGCTTGTTGCCTCTGGTGGAGTCACTGGGCATTACTGAAAAGAGCCTGGGTCTGCCTTCTTTGCATTCTCCCTTCAGGTATTCACAAACATTAACATAATCCCCATGAGTCTGTTTTTCTCCAGGCTGAACAGTTCTGGCTCTGTCAGCCTCTCCTCTTACGGGATCTCCACTGGACTTTCCAATACAGCAACGTCTCTCTTGTACTGAAAAGCCTAGAACTGGAGATAGGACTCCATATGTGGCTTCATCTGTGCTGAGTAGAGAGAAATTATCATTTCCTTGCACATGCTGGCAGTCCTTTGTTTAATGCAGCCCTGGACCTTTAAGTCCTTTTCTGCCAACCTGCTTTCCAGCTGAATGGGCCCTAGCATATACTTATGCATGGATCTTTTCATGCCCCTTTTCCTGCATGCCTCTTTTCATGTAGCAAACACATTCAGCTGAACCAGCCAATAGGTACTGGATACCATACTGACATCATGCCCATTAGGTAAGGGAATGGCTGGCTTGGCAAGGGAGAGGTGCTTTGCACTTGTGACTGTGATGTGGCAAGGGTTGTGACAGGGCAGAGACCAGTCGATGGGGTGAGCTAGGCTGTTGCAGTATCAATCTGTGCTGTTCTAGTAAACTCTTATCTCAACCCACAGGGATTTGCCTTTTTCTCCCAATTCTCCTCCCCATCCAGACCAGAAGTCAGAATTCTTGACACTTAATTGTCCTCATTGCTCCAAACTTCCTGATTGGAAAAGATACTTTGTTTGATGTGCAGGCAATAGGTACGAAGAAAACTTTTTATTTACAAATACAGTAATGTTGCTGATATTCTGGCATTGAATGGGATGACTATTTGGAGTGAGTGATCAGTTTTAACGTAATTTACCAAACAATAAATTATTTCTGAGTTTTGTCCTACAACTGGATGATATTTTAACCCACAACAGACAGATCATTAAGAAGCAGGAAAAAAAGCACAGAGTTTGAAAAGTTTACACTGACTCAAACAGGAAACAGCTCAAAATATAATGCCTTCTTTGACAGTGTCAGTTTCAGTTGTACTTGCAGCTGTAACTTTGGGATGTTGAGGCAGCTCTACCCCAATATATGCTTTGCTGAATCTGGTGTAAGGCTGTCACAGGAAAGCTGATTTGTTGTTTGTGACTGATCACAAACACCCATTTCTTTCAGACACAGTCAGTATAGACAGAGATAAGCTCCTACAGGGAAAATAGATGGAAACTGGAATTCCTGTTGTTCAGGATGCTGTATGGTTCTAACACAAACTGATAGGAAACCAGGCTTCTGAAACGAGCGTGTAATTTGTTTGCATAGCACTTTGTGAATGTTCACTTACAGCACACTCTGTTTCCAGGCGGCTTGGGAATAAAATTCCAAAGTTCAGATGCTGCTCTGGTAGCAAAATCTTTTAAAAGAACTAGCTCAACCAGTAAAAATACATAATCAAAATAAAGTGGAGTTGCTACAGCTCTCTTTGCTTACCAAATAAAAGCCTGCAGAGGGCATTGCTAATGCTGTAGGTACCTTAAAACAGTTAGAGGTTGTTTAATATGCACTTTAAGACTTTAAAAATGATCTCAGATTCTTTATGTTTCAGCTTCCTAATATCAAATACCTTCAATGAATGTAATTCTCCAGACATATTCAGAAACCACAATGGCTTTTGGCAACACAATCCTGTGCACAAAGCAAGTATTTTAATGGCAGGCTGCTCAAGAAATTAAGAGCATATTTGTCAGTCACTGAATACCAATATAAAAAAATCTGAAAGAAGACAACATATTTCTAAGGATATTTTTACTAATGTACAAGTATATTTTTTAAAATAACTTTCTGTTGAATTTATAGCAGTTATGAAAACCAAACTGAAGTCCTTGGGATTATTTCTATATGGAGTTTATTGCAAAGAACCTAAACCTTATGCAAATGTTGTAGTAGCTATGTTAAATCCAATAGCCTGTGGTTTCGCCATACAAATTTACTGAAAATGACAATCCAGTGATATGGGTTGTGTTCAGAATTTTTGAAATGGTTTCTTTCTTCATATTTGGCTTTATATATTGTGTATGGTTCTTAATTATGAAATGGTAAATAGTGTTGCAAAATAATTTTGTGACCATCCATGAATAACTGATTGCTAGGAAAAACTGGTGGCATGTATACAATTAATTTTATTTCTTGCAGTTTCTTTACTCAGAAATCTCTTTTTATTCTGCATAACTGCAGCTGGGTATAAAAATTTAAAAAAATTACAAAAAGTACAGATATAATAATCTAGAAGAACTCTTTGGGTCTCTTCTAGAATGAATAGGTAGCTTTTGTCTGGTAAAATGATTGAGTCTAGCTATTGTAAATTACTATTGTCCCAGTATTTCAGGTCATATATTGTATATAAACACCAATAGCTGACTTTGATTTTGCAGTAGCAATATACTTCTCTTCCCCTTCTTTCTAACAGTCTCTTCATAGGAATACTCCTTCCCTCTCTCCTGGATGAATTCAGAAAATGCCTGCAATAATTAGAATTATTTTTCTCTATGCTTCATTAAAACTCATAGCTTTGTAGACAACTAGTTTTTCTATTTAATCCAGTATTTTCCTTTTTGCTTTTAAAATATCTAAGATTTTCCTGTGGTGTTATATAACTTCCCTTTGACTGTGTTGTTTGCTTGTGGTTTTTTTTTTTCCTTTAATTTCTGGTATTAATATTTTTATATTTCTTTAATCTTTAAGGATGGTAAAAACCATTAAAATTAATCCTCTGAAATCATCTCTGTGTATGGTCTATAGGAAAATGAGTTGAGCATTTGCCTTACTTTGTTCTGTTCTCAAAAAGTCCATTTTTGGCGGGTCAAAGGATGACTAATAAAAAAGGCAGTTTAAATCACAGGCTAATCTATGGCAATCAACACATTTCAGCAGCAGAAATCTGCAAGGCAAAGGACTCATATGTTCCATAACCAGTATTAAGAAGATTATTTAAAAATGGTATTTTGATGTATATAACAGAGATGCTCACTCATTGCCACACATCTTCTTCCGTGATTTATGAGATAATGCCTGCATTTGTAAGCAGCATGGCAAAAAAACTTCACGCCATTGACTATGACCGTGCCTCACAAACAGTCTTTGGGTAAGGTTTTTGTGTGTTTGTTTGCCTTTTTTTTCCCCAGCTTTGAGCTATATTGTTGGTATTGGTAGTATTAGGGGGTGGGGTGGTGATTTAAAAAAAAAAAATCATGTACAAAGACTGACCCTCCATAACTGTTCATGCAACAGCTGTGGATACAATACGTGAAAACTAGCTATACAATTTAAATGCCAGGTCAAGGCAACAGCTCCAAAACAGTGTCAGGAGTCTTAACAGTGGCAACTGTGCAGAATACCTGCCCTCTGCAACATACTCATTCTGGATCTACTTTTGCCACCAGCAGTGTTCATTCCTTTCTTTCACTAGGCTGCTAATATCAAGACACATGTCATCTAGGACTATGATATTTCAATGTCCCTGGATGTTTCCATAGCTCTGCATGAGCTCTTCCTTTTCAGGACACAGCTATCTTGAGTGCAGTTTCCAAAACAACATGAGTGCCACTGAGTAGGCAGTTGCAAGCAAATCTTATCTTCAGCTAGGTGAACTTGATGACAAATGACAACTAGACTTCCATGTATAAAGGGCTTTCACAATCCTGTCAAGCTTTGTTATCATAGTCTTGCTGCTATATCCTGTGACTGTACCTTAGTAGCAGTGCTAGATCTCTTTAAGTAACTCTGTAAGCTTGGTCCTCATGCATTTTATTCTATACAACTTTTGCATCCCCAGGTATTATGAGTTTTCTCATACCACAACAGTGAGAAGTGTGCTTATGTTTTTGCACTCAAATGCAAACAGCCTATAATTAGAAAAAGTCTATTATTACTAAATTGTCATCTATGTTCTTGACTCATCCCACAAAAATGTACCAAAACTGACATGGTTTAGACCATATTTATATCACTGATGTGAGGGTTTTGATAGTCACACTTTTTTAATGAAACACTGCATCATTATTATTCTGATTATGTGCCCCATGCCTCTCCACAAGAAACCAACAGTAGCAATGCAAACACTACAAGGACTTTAGTCTCTGTTTTTTGCAGTATACAGTTACAACAAACCCCTGCAGTGTTGTTGCTACCAACAGCGATAATAATTTCCTTCATT
The DNA here is from genome assembly GCF_027791375.1 of Indicator indicator. Classification (NCBI taxonomy): domain Eukaryota; kingdom Metazoa; phylum Chordata; class Aves; order Piciformes; family Indicatoridae; genus Indicator; species Indicator indicator. The sequence continues at coordinate 39,213,193 of NC_072053.1, forward strand.
AATGCTGCTCTCAGAACACAACCTGTCATTGTTCTGCAGGAGCAGCATGTGCTGTAAACACGTTTGCCTCTCATGTGCACACGTGTTGGGATCCTGTGGCATTAACTAAGGAATCTACAAAAAATATAAAATACATGCAGGTTCCTTTACTGATTGTTTCATGGATTTTGAGAAATTTCTGTTCATCGGGATGAACTGGGCAAAATGTAATTATTCTACAAGGATGATTCTAAGTCATACCTGTTCTTCAGCACATATAGTAGGAACAGAAGACTTAATAAATCAGATGCTACTATACTCCTAAATATTACTTCCAATTCCTAGGCTGACCAAAAAATCAGGCCAAAAAAGGGTTCAAAGAAGATACTGCAGGAGGGAGGGTTTTGTAGCAGAAGCACTGATTAGCACCTATCACAGAGCACGGATTTTGATGGCAAGGCATTTCCAAGTTACCCACTTTAAAGTTTAGGTACAAAATATCATGGGTTTTGCCCCTTTTTGTTTTCAAGGTATACTATGGTTTAGTCTGGATTCCAATATATACTTGCTTATAACTCACTTTCTCATGTTTTGTGTTGATGGAAATATTTCAGGTGGAATGTGGTATGCCTACAGAAACAACTGTAATTTGTCACCAGGAAGATACTAGGAGAGAGGCTTTTGGTGTGGTGAGAGATCACATTTTTTGAAAGAAGCTAATTTGTATACAGTGAAACCTGTTTCCAGACAGCTTTGTCTAGAGCAACTCCTCCAACACGCAGTGCTGGGGGACTGCTTCAGTAAACTTTCCTGATTATTTCTATCAGTAGCTACTTCCAACACTGGCGCTGCCCTTGTAGCGATGTGGTCATCTACATTTAGTTCTCTTGCATCTCCTTTTAATTTCCAGTTATAAGTGACTAATAAGTCTGACTACATCTAAAGCTATAGCTATAGTTTCTACTTTTCATCCTTCATACCACATGCCCCTGCTCTCTCCTCAGTGTGTGAATAAAAGCATTTGGGCAATAATGGGAGCATGATTAAGGGGCGGGTTTTTGTGAAAAGTAACTTAGTGGGAAAAACAGTGGGAAAAAAGGGGAAAAAGGTTGTTTGTTGTGGGTTTGTTGTTGTTTTTTAGATTCATTAGATTCCTTGATCCGACTCATCCTTTGGAGGAATGTTTGCGCCAGCACCTGGCAGACACCTGATGTCAAAACCATGATGCCAAAACACACTGGGTGAGCAACTATGCACTCTGCTTGTAAACAATCTCAAAGGCAACGTCCACGGCTCAAGACCCACAGATCTTTCTCACCCAGACTTGTCTCTGTCACGTACAGCAGCCCTCCCTACTACCTGTGTCACTCTTCATCTAAATAGCAGGCTTGCTGCGAAAGGGACCTACTTCTCGACAGCACCAAAGCACGCAGGTGTGACCGATCTCAGAGCTTGCTAGGAGCAGTTTCCCCTGCCCTGCGAACATGCCCTGTGACAGCAGGCCCGTGGAGGGACGCTACAGCTCCCCGCTGCCCACCGGCGGCACGGCCTCCCGGGCGCTGAGCCCCCGTGGCAGCAGCCGTCACCGCCAGCCGCCTCACCCTCCTTTCCCGCCCACGCATGCGCACACTGCCTGGAACCAACGTCCCCATCCCACTCCCCACGTGTGAGATTTGGGGTGGCGCCTCCGCGCGCTTGCGCAGAACGCGCCCCTGCAGCCCGCCGCCTCGGCCTACCTCCCAAACGCCGGCGTGCGCCCTTTCGCCCGGAACCTTGACACCGCGTCTCTTGAGGCCGGGGGCGGGAGCGTCAGATGCTATGACGTCATTTCCGCGTGATGCCGCAGCCAGGGCCAATGGAGACCTTCACACCAAGCCCCGCCCTGCCGCGGGGCCGCCGTCGTACTCGGGGCCGCCGTCGCGCTCGGGGCCGCGGCGTTCGGACGCCGTAGCGGAGGAAGAGGAGGAGGAAGAGGGAGATGGCGGCGGGGGCTTTGGTGTCTGCAACGACTATAGCGACACAGAGAGCGGGCGGGCGAGACACTCACAGGACGGAGGAGCCGCCGCTGCAGCCGCCGCAGTTTCCGTGGGCCTGCTCGGAGCACTGACTGGCCGCCTTCCCCGTCGCCTTCCTCAGGCTGCGGCCCGCTTGGCTCTCGCCACTCGCCGGACTCGCCTCTGCCTCTACCCTCGGCGGCTGCAGCGCTCCCCGCCCCCACTCCTCGAGAGCACCGGCCCCAGCGGCAGCTGGGAGTGACAGCCTGCGGCCCTCGGCGACGGGAAGGCCTTAGCCACCCTTCTCCCAGGCGCGGGCGGTGGTGGTGAGCCGAGGGAGCCTTGTCGCTCTGCTGGTGATTATGCATGGTCGGTCTCAGGTCGGTGGTCAGAGCCCTTCTTCCAGAGGCCGTCGAGTGAACAGCGAGTCCTTCGCATCTCTGCTTCGGCTGATGTCCCCGCCGTCCCCCGCCTAGGCTGGAGTAAGCTAGGAGCCCACTTATCGGGAAGAGGAAAGTCTACAGCCATGTATTTTCTCAGCGGCTGGCCTAAGAGGCTGTTGTGTCCTCTGGAGTCCCTGGAGCAACCTCTTCATATCCAGACAGATCCCCAGAGAGTTTTCTTCGCAGTGTTATCCCCGTCTCAGCTAAGCATCTGGTACTGCAGAGTGAGTATCCAGCTTCCTGTTAGCCCTCACACCCTGCACTTCCAACTGAAAAGTTGCAAAGTTTGGGGTTTTCTTCGTTTCTGTTCCAGAAGGGGTTCTAAAATTTGGGACTAAAGCTTACAGAATACTTCATTAGTTGTTATTCAGTGTGGTTAAGCAACGACGTTTATTGATAGCAACATGACGTTAAGAAAATACCTAAGATCAATCTACTTGGAGTTAACACCTGTTATTCCTGAAAGTAAGACTTGTAACCAACTTACTTTTTTTTTACTTTAAGTAGCATTTAATACAAAATGTTTGTATCAATGCTTTTTTTTTTTTTTTTTGCAAATATGCTGCATGTCTTCTGCCTTTGTGTACTGCATTTTATACAAAAGAATATTTAAATGTAGGAGATATGAAACATTTTTTATGAAACACAGAACATATTTAACACTCTAGCTATGTAACACAAATTTTTGCAATCATAAACAGAGGAATCATCATGGCTTTTGCGTGAAAGTTGCCGCTCTGACAACATGCAGTTTGAGGAATAATTGACATTAAATGCCTCGCTTTTCACTCTGTATCAGTGTGGCAACAAAAATGAAATTTGTCAGTTTGGTTTGATGTAGTCAATGAAACAGCTGTTATATGGATTTTAAATTTGGAATCTGGATCTTATTAAATACTGCCTAGTTATGTCCTAAATCTGTTTATAAATGTCTCCAACAAATTATGCAGAGTTCATTTCAGATTACAGGAGAAAACAATACAATTTTAGAAAGCTGATACTGAAAGATATCAAGTGACAGTCACAGCCTTAAAATTTTTCTTTTATATTATGCTGAAATGTTACCACTTTACCTTGTCCTGCACTCTTTATGGCTATTCATTAGTTCCGGGGTGGTGTGGTGGTTCATTTTTTTTAAACCTGTTCAACTAGGCCATATCAGCCCAGTAACTATGCTGTGTGAACACCAGCGTGTGGCTTCTGTTTTCATAGGTTTGTGGCACACAGTAGGTAAGATGTATGCTCTTGCAGCTTTTGCCTGTAAAACCTGTTGTTGTAGTCTGTCGACAGAGTACAACTGATCTTCTTTTACAGGAAAATACGTAAAAAAGATCAGGCTTGTCGAATGTAAGTTTATCCTTTTTATTTCTTTAGAAGCATATTTTCACATTGATCATATCTAAACTTAGCCTTGAAAGTTAAGGCTGATGCCCCTTTTTTGGGAAGGTGGGAAGTGGCTTGTTTCTTAAAGGGAGGTATTAAGATGGCAACAAAACAGCTGGACAGGGACTTATTACAAGGGCTTATAGTGATAGAATGAGGGGGAATGGCTTTGAGCTTGAGGAGGGTAGATTTAGACTGGGTATTAGAAAGCAATTCTTTACATTGAGGATTGTGAAACAGTGGAGCAGGTTACCCACTGGAAGTGTCCTCCCTGGAGGTGTCTAATGCCAGGTTGGATGGAGCCTTGAGCAGCCTGGTCTAGGGGAAGGAGTCCTTACCCACGGTGGGGAAGTTGCAGTTCAATGATCTTTCAGGTCACTTCCAACTCAAACCATTCTATGAACCTGTGAGTGCATGCTTCTCAAGATGTGTCCTGGTGTCTAGAACGTAGTTCCTGAGGACAACTTTCTTTAACTTACGTGCTTAGACTTAGTTTGAAATATTAGATACTGTACAGCTGGCTACTAACAGAGCACTAGAAGAGTTCACTCAATGCAGAAAACTTGTGCAAACTTACAGGTCATTGACATTTTTTAAATACATTTTTTTCAGTATGCAATGGACACTTCTGGTGCTGGCTTTGCTGGGCTTGATCACTGACTGATCTTAGGCTAAAAAGTATTTTAAAATCTCACTATCTCAGTGGACATTCAGCCATTAGCAAAATCCTGTAAGACAAAAAAAATTTTTAAGAGAATCTCTTGCATTATTTTAACGCCTATTAATGCCTGGGATCTTGAGTGGTTCTTTGTTGTTGTTGGGTTTGGGATTTTGTTTGCTTGTCTTTGAAGCAGAAGCTTAAAATAACTTACTGGACTTCTACAAAACAAAACAAAATTCTTGCGTTCTACAAAATGTTTTCATTTGTGAGAAGTGTCTTCTTTGGACCAAGACTTAAGTTCTCATTGGGTTGAACTAATTTCTTGAAGTAGAAAAGCCTTCAGGCTAACATTCTTGTTAGGACTTATTACTATCTCAACTACATATGAAAGGTTTCATGTGAAAATGAAGTATTAAGATTAGCAACAGAGATAAATGATGTAGGTAAAACCAGATGGAATTCTGTTAATGTTTTTGGGCCAAAAATGTCCTTGACTATTTATGTGCTATTTTTCATGGAGAGATTGGATTTTGTACAGAAAAGACCACCTATTAGTGGTGATTATTTTTGATCATGCACCAGTATTGTGTGTTTATTTGTGAACTAATGTGCATGTGCTACTGTACTGGTATGCACATTATCAAGCATACACAGCATAGAGTAGAAGAGACTAGACTATTTCAGTTGGAAGGGATCTACCAAATTATCTAGTCCAGATGCCTGACCACTTCAGGGCTGACTGAAATTTAAAGCGTATTATTTAGGGCACTGTCCGAATCGAATGCCTTTTAAGCACTGTCAGGCTTGGAGAATTGGCCACCTTTCTAGGAAGGCTGTTCCAGTGTTTGAAAAGAGGAGAAAAATACCCAATGAAGTAAAGCGGAAAAAAAAATTAAAATGTTTACCTTTTTTTTATTAATAGTACAAAAAACGTTTTCTTCTTAGACCAAAATGGATTGCGTTAAATGCATCCCACTTTGGAGACCGCTATTCCAAGTATTTTTCTTAGAAGATTTTTTTTGGCCTAGGTACTTCAGAAGATTACTTGACACTAAGAGCCAATGAAACAGTTTTTTGTTGACAGCATTGGAAAGCTTGTCTGTGTTTTCATTCTGGTAATTAAAGTACTTGAATGCTTGAAGTGAAAAACTTTGATTCATAAGAAAGTTTCTGGTGTTTAATAAACTGGCTTGGGTACTACAATTCAGATTTCACATGGCAACTATACAGTCATAAGTGATGGTAGTATTTTCTGCCTGCACCTGAGCATTAGTGGCTCTCATAGTAGACTAATGATAGCTTTTACCAGGTAGTTCAACTTGCCAAACAAATAAAAGTCTGTTGGGTTTTGTTTGTGGTTTGTTTTTTTTTTCCAATTCACAAAGGGATCAAATGAGCATTGTAGTTGGCCTGTTGAAAGTTTTTAATTTGTTAACAGTGGTGGCTTTTAATTTTATATTGATTTGGTTTTCTCGTGAGATAAGAGCTTGAGTCAGTATGAGGAATTCTTGATACTCTCTCACAGGGCTGTAGATATTAAGAGAAGATGTGTATCTCATTTTATGCCTCTGCTGTGTGTGAGTGGAGTTCCCCTGTAAGTGTTGAAGAGTGAATTGTGTGCAACAAGAATAGTCTGATGACATAGTTGTATGTATAAATATACCTCAACATTTCCTTTCCTTAATCTTAACGACTTCTGGCAATGACAGGGCTACGTGTTGGCCTTTAATATTTAATGAAAGCTCATGATGGTTGGTTGTTGGGCTATCTGGTATGACTGCCAGTAAAAACCTGTTTTGTAAGTTCCTTGAAGCCAAGAGTAGCTTGCCCCATTTAATCATTTTGAGAAGGATTTCTTAATTACCTAGGTTCTTGTCAGCTTATGATTTTCATCTACCCTTGTTTCTAAACTTTACTGTTTTGGGATTTTTTTTATGTGATGGTCTGATGTGAAATCAGATCGCCCAAATGAACTAGAAGCTTGTGGGAAAGCATGCATGTCAGACTCACACAGATTGTCAAGTAATCTGTATTCATTCCAAGTGCTGAGTAGGTATATTCAGACAGCTCTCATAATTCACTCTTACATGCTTTAAATTGAAGTGTACATGTTATTTAAACAAATAGAACAGGGTACTCAGCTACCATTAGAAAAAATCTCTGAATCTGGAATTTTGGCACACTATAAAAGGAGCTATATAAGCACTTATGACACCAGTGCTCATCGTTCATAAGATATGGGTACATGTATTTAAAAATATGCAGTGGCTTTTACAGTTGTTTTTTTTTTTTCTCATTAGAGTTGGCCATTTAAAAGAAAAAATACTTTCACCATGCTGTCAGCATTATGTTTTCATCACAGAACCATGAGAAGAATAATCTGCTGAATTATTTTTCCTAGATACAGTCACTGTAGTGTTTTTATCTGGGACTTGTTTGCAAAATGGACAACAGACATCTTGATAATTGTATAAGTCTTGTGTATTGTGAACAATATGACACAGATAGCATCAGTGCAAACTAAGATGTGTTGCCTCTTCTGCTGCGCTTTTTCCTTAGTAACTTAACCCCTGAAATGATAACCTGTTACTGATACCTATCAGACATTTGTCTGAGAGGTGTTTTCTTTTTTTTATCAGTAACAGTGACATTTGTGCTGTTGCTTCTATTATAAAGATGCTTGTGTTTACATAATTAAAAAAATTAGAACCACTGTTCATTAGACTGATGGATTTATCATGTGAAATGTAAAAATTTCATGTGTATATTCAGTAGACCTTGCCAGGTTTTCATTGCTTCCTGTATTACTATAAAATAGATGATCCCTGAAGGACATATCAGAGTTACTTTCATGCAGAGAAAGTTATCCTCGGTTATGAATTTGAACTGTCCAATTAGTTCCACATTACAGTCATTTGCTAGTATGAGATCAGAGATGAGCTTAGTCTGTTCTCCATCACACACAATTCCCTTTAGTTGTAATTTAATAAATTGGCAATTTATGGGAGTATGGATAGATACAGCAAAGATATATAGAATATGACCTTTATTACTGGCCAGTGTTTCTGAGATTAACTGAACACTTTTACTTGGGAGATGTAGTGATTGCCAGTTCTAGTGCACTTGGATTTTTTGGAACTCTTTCACAGTACCTTACTTGAAGCAGTTTTGGGAGCTGTATCTGCTCTGTTTGTTGGATGAATACTCTACTGACTTGAAGCATTCCAGCAGCTTTTAAAACTAAATTAAAGGAGTTAAGTTTTTATTTTTGACCTTTCTTTTATAAATTCTTTTGTCACTGCCTTGTGTCTCTTGTGGTTTTCTTTCTTCTGGTCATTACTAAGGAATTTTCCTCTTCATTATGTGTGCATGCTTTTATTTTCTTCATCTAATCTTTATTGATTATTAGTTCATAAACCTACAAAGCTTCAGCCTTTAAAGGTGGAGCACTGGCCATCTAATAATGAAATAAAGTACGTAGCACCACCACGCTGTTGTTCTCTTTTCTCCCAGAACTTTTAGTAATTTTTTGGTTGCCTATAAATGGCAGTGTTCCTCTTTTAATCTTTTTTCTTCTGGTGTCAAGTGAGTTAGTAGCAAGACAGCAACAAAAAAGGAGTAGAGGGAAGTTTCAGTGTCTGAATGTGTATATGCTGTTAGGTATTTGCTTTTCAGACTTAGTCTTGTAGTTTTCTGTTGTTTACTGACTTAATTAACTTGTTAAATCCACTATAAGCACAGTTTGTCTTTAAGCTGCAGCAGTCAAACCACAGAATCCAAATCAAGGAAAACAATTTTTATTTCCTTATTCTGTATTCTGTGGAACAAACAATGGCTGTATCTCTCTCCAGTTAGTTAATGTTCCATTTTCTTCAAAATCCTTTAAATGTTTCAGTTACGACAGACACTTATTCCTATGAGGGCTGCTGTTCAAGCCAGGCCTGTTTACAGACGCCCTGTTCAGAGCAAGGTTCATGTTGTAGTTTATGGTTTAAATGTCTACTTGATTTACATTTACTTCAAATGTGGTAGAATGTTTGTGTAGAATATTCCATGTCTAAGCTTGATGGGAGAATTTGCTGCAGGGTTTGTATACCTTGATAGATTACTTCATAAAAACTACTTTGTGTGGTTCAGTGTTCTGTTTTATTAAGTAAAATGGTAACAATTTAAAATTATATCACCCTGATTTTGGTTTTGTGTATTGCTTTGTGTTGGTTTTTTTTAATTTGTTTGCTTGGGTATTTTGTCCTGATGTTGATGCACAGCTCATCTTTCTTAGTGTAAAGTCCAAAGGAATTCTTAGTGTACAACAACTGATAATGAAACTAAAGTGAACTTTAGAGTAGTTTAGGTGTCTTTGCTCATGAAGCTAGCTTACTAGCTTACTGTTTTATAAATTCTGCAATTCCGAAGTGCTCTTGTGAAAAGATAGCCAAGGTAGCTAAATGGTGTGTAAGAACATGGGACACAGTAGATGAGAACAAGAAGTTCTGTTTCTCTCTTCTCAGTAGCATTGACTAGAGCACTGGAAAATCTGTTTACTCTTTCATAGTGACACTACTTTATACTCTTTTTAAGGTTACCTTTCCCTTTTTATTTTGTCACCATTTTTGTTGCTCTGTGAGCATCCTCCTCCACTGTTCTGTTCATAAGTGGCAGCTTCTGTTTTGCCTGACCTTGCTTTCCTTCTATGAGGCAAAACAGACTATATCAACGTGCTAGATTTTCTCTGCAGCAGATTGTAAAATGCCAGATATGCTTCCTAATTATTTGTAAGCTTTTGCTAGTTTCAATTTGAGTAAAGACTTATTTTTTCAGTTTGTTTTTGCTTTGTCCTCTGTTCTTTACTTCTGTAGACAATTTCTTAAAAAACAAAACTGGTAGGTCACTTCCTGGGTTTCTGGAATCGCCATGTTTTTCAGAAGCTGTGACTCTACCATTAATACTTTAGCAACTAGATTTTAAGCATTATGAAAGAGAATAAGTATCTTGGCTTGCTTGAGACAATGTGCATTTTTCATTAGTTGTGCTTAACTAGATTTCTTTATAATTTTAGTAGCTGCATGCAGAAGTGTGAAGGGGGAAAATAATGGAGTTTTCTTGAAGCTGTGTATGGGGTGTGAGTTAAATATCTAAAACTAATCTGAGAAGTATTGTACTGACTAGGCCCTTAGTTTTGTTAATATGTGTGTTTAGTGGCTCAGTCTGTTTGGTGCAAGTAAACAAAATCAGGATGATAGGCTCCTGTTCATAGAACACGCTTTTGTACCCTTACACATCTTTGATCACTTCAGATGTAAAATGACCATTCGTTTCTCTTGCATGAGCAGAACAGGATATGGAGGTTCCCTTCCAGCTTTAACCTTGTATCTATTAAAACTTTCATTGGAAGCTTGTAGACAGGGGGATGAAGTTTGTATGTTTGGATTTCCTTCACGTGTGAAGTAATGGTTTAGAGTTACGGAGTATGTGGAAATAAATTATGTCAGTGAACTATTTGTGATTTAATTATTAGGTAGTCTTTGTGGCTTATTGAATTAGAAATTTATTTTGCATTCTAATAAGTTATTTAATAATTGAAAAAATATATAAATGATTGCTTGTGCTTTTAATGGTAATGCCTTTTATCCTTATCTGTAAGGCATAAAAATGGATCAGTCTAGAAATCATAGAATCAGTCAGGGTTGGAAGGGACCACAAGGATCATCTCATTCCAACCCCGTGCCGTGGGCAGGGACACCTCACACTAGATCAGGCTGGCCAGAGCCTCATCCAGCCTGGCCTTAAACACCTTCAGGGATGGGGCCTCAACCACCTCCCTGGACAACCCATTCCAGGGTCTCAATCTGTATACATTTTATAGCCCCTGTGTATGCAGAGTTTTCTTCCAGGTTCTAAGCTGTAATAGCAGCTTTCTCATGAATAAATATCACAAGAACATTACAGTATAAATGCTGTCATTATGTTCTGTAAAAGCAGCAATATAGAAAGAAAACTGTTGTGCATTAATGAGTTTCTAGAACTGCTGCTAAAACGTGTGAAGCCAGAAGTACTTTAAGATTGATCTCCAGATCTGCAGTCATGATGCAGATTACAAGCTTGTACTACAGAACACTTATTTGTGTATATCTAAGGCAGTTAAGATGGGTCTAAGGCAAGCAGTGAAGGGCAATGTAGTTCATGGAAACAATCAATATAAATCTGTTGATTTAACTACCTACTTAATGTTAGGTTATATAATTTGCAAATATCTGCAAAAGAAGTCACATTAACTGAAAAAAATGGTGTAAATAGTTCTTAGGGTAAAGATTAGTTTGCTTGTTATGCTTTAAGAGTATAAATAACGTTATTTTTGATAATTCAATTCTATGAGCATGCAAAATTTAATAATGCTGTTTACAGGGTGCAAAATCATACTGTGACTTTATCAAGGCTCAGACCACCTGAGTGATGTCAATTCATCTCCTTGTTCATATGTTTGGTGAAAACATTTGATTACTTCACTTCATACTTCATGGAGAAAGACCCCAATGTGCCCTTGTGGCCAAGAGGTCCAAAGGCATCCTAGGGGGCATTAAGAAGAGGTGTCCAGCAGGTCTAGGCAAGTTCTCCTTCCCCTCTGGTCTGCCCTGATGAGACCACATGTGGAATACTGTGTCCAGTTTTGTCTTCCCAATTAAAAGAGGGACAGGGATCTGCTGGAGAGAGTCCAACAAAGAGCTATGAGGATGATTGTGGGTCTTTAACATCTCTCCTATGAAGAAAGGCTGAGAGAACTGGGGCTGTTTAATCTTGAGAAGGCTGAGAGGGGATCTTATCCACATCTATAAATACCTGAGAGGTGGGTGTCAAGATAAAGGTGATGGTCCCTTTTTGGTGGTGCCCAGTGATAGGTCTAGGAGCAAAGTGTGCAAGCTAGAACAGAGGAGGTTCCTTCTCAACACAAGGAGACACGTCTTTATGGTGCAGGTGACAGAGCGCTGGAACAGGATGCCCAGAGAAGTGGTGGAGTTTCCTGTGGAGACTTTTCAATACCTACTTGAATGTGTCGCTGTGGGGTCTGCCCTAGGGTGATCCTGCTTTGCGGGGGGACACACAGTCTCTGTCGGTCCTGTTCAATCCCTAACATTCTGTGATTCTTTGATGCTACATTTCCTTTAAAAGTGATTTAACCCTTCTTTTTCTGAAAGGAAACTGTGGCAACAGATTTCAAATATGAAGGTTGTGGATACCGACCAAAAGCTGAGGTAGCCAACACCCACATGTGTAGAAATAAGGGGTTTAGATTTGTTGTACCAGCTTCTGCCATTTAAGCAAGGAAACCAACAAAAAGAATAGTAAGATGGCATCACCTGTGGTCCTAGTGATGGATAACAAACATCACAAAGCACTTTCAGCAAAATAGTTGATTACTGTTTAGCCTCTTGATGCTCTTATATGAACTGGAGAAGTATGCTCTCTTACCAAAGAGTTTGCTGCTACCATGCTGAACAAAAATTGGCAAGTGTGGTTTGTTTAATTTAACTGAAGGCTGAGGAAATATAGGAAATCTAACTAATGGGGGTTGCAACTAGATGGTCTTTAAGGTGTCCTTTCCAACTCAAGCCATTCTATGATTGTGTATTTATCCATCCGCATCTCCAAGTGGTAGCAGAAGGAATAACTGTCTCAGCTGAAGGCTATTACTGGTTCAAGAGCAAAAATATATATGTAAGGAGGAAGAATGTTTCTAAACACTAGAGCAATGAAGAGTCACTTTCCATTAGGTTTCTGTGTCAGAGCTCCCAACTGCTTTCAGGAAAGATGAGAACTTAGTGCCCGTGGTGGTTGTGCTGGGGCTTCCTGACCCCAAAGGTTTTCTCTGTTGCCAGGAGGAGAGGTACAGGTTGGTGCATCCCATCATAATGCAAAGTATTATCCACAAACTGTAGATTTGGATTTTCTGCACAATTTCTGGCAACCTATTCTTGAAGAGATATAAAGCATATTTCTTGGTTATTGTTTCTAATGCAATAGCCCATTCATTTAGTAGAAGCTAAGCAAATGGATTGTACTAAATACTCTTACAGAGTATTCCATCCTAGTTGATTCAACAGTTCTTTCCATTATAGGAGCCTGTTTGAGATGCTTCTGTTCATCTAAAGCATCAGTCACCCTTTGTTGTAACTTGAAACTACTTCTGTATTTTGTAAGACTCTCAGGGCAAATGAAATATTTTAGTGTCTTGGGTTTGAGAGTGAGAGTAGAAATGACAGTGTGGCATGACAACTCCCTTTGAAAGCATCATTTTGTAGTGCATTGTCAAATATGCACTGATTTTTAAAGTTACTGCTCTTAAGAAGGCATTGTTATTTATGGCTATATAACAATAAAGCAAACATCGCATTCTTTCTAGATATGAGGTGTAATAATTTTCTTTGTTTTTGCTCCAGCCCAGTGTATTAATTGTAAGCTACAAGGAACTACCAAAAGCAGCTTCTCAGTTTGGAACATATAAACAAGTGGAATGGCGGCCTGACAGTACCATGATAGCTGTTTCAGTAAGTAGGTTTTTACTTCTTGTTGTGGCTAAAATATTGCAAAGAGAGTTTGGTATTACCAGTTTCTATGCTTGTACAAATACTTAATGGATGTTTATCTTGTTAAAATACGTAGTAATACCAAGGTTTTTCTGGATACCAGAAAATTCCTCTAGTTGCATTCATTTTTTCCCTTGCCGAACAAACTGCTGTTATTTATATTAAAATGTTGTTTGATGTAATGGCAAGGGCTCTTCCAGCATCTCATTACTTTAGTAATCTGGTGACAAAGAATAAGGGAGTTTAAAGACATGTGAATGAAAGAAATGGTTGAGGAGTTAGGTGATGTAAGCGTATTTAGCTCGATGAATATGTAGACACATATTTCAGAAATAGGGGTCTTTAAGAGGATGAAATTGTGGCTTTATTAAGGTGTGGTATGTTTTAGTGATTAAAAAATAAAGAGAACATCGGAGCATGGGCAGTGATAGGTGAAGTATAGACTCTTCTGTTAAGAGTCTTAAAGGTAAATATGGAATCTTTTCTCACAGGGAAATAAAATCTTGTTTTGTAGCTAGTGCTGTGCTCACAGCAAAGTGGACTGTTTTGGCGCCAGCATAAAAAAATTTGAGGCGCAAGGTAGATGCGGCAAGGGTGGGAGCAGAGTTTGTAAGAATCAGGAAATGGGATAATGCTATTGGTGACTTTTGGTCAAGTCACATGTTATGACCAGGTCTTAAATTAGCATGTTTCTTTTTCTGGCTTTTAAAATCAAGGATATTATATTTAACATTTTCTTGTGAGAAGGTGCAAAAGATGAGAATGAAATCATTAAAATTACCCATCAGAATGTGGTTATGTGGAATTACAAACTGGGTAGCAACTATTTATGTTCATTGGTACACTGACTTAATCTTCTAATATAAATCATCTTTTGTGCTTGAAATGATGTGCATAATGCTTTGTAGTTTTTAAACCAATTAGATATTGTTATCTTAGTGGAAATTACTAGATGGTTTATGGAATAGTTCCTGTCTCTACCGGTATCATCATGAGTAAATCAACTAAATTTCCTGTGTTCCAGTTTTCCTGTGTGCAATGCCAGGGTAGAATTTTTTTGAGTAATTTTTGTTAATGTCTGATTATATTTTCAGCAGAAAGGAGACTTCTATAACATTTACTATGAAAAAAAAAATTCAATTTTATAATACAGCATATAATCACAAGTAAACTATCCAAACACATTCTAATTTTGCCTTTATACATTAGTTTAGAAGAAAGTTAAATTGTTATATTGAATTACTTTGCATATTACATTTTTTCTGTGATGTTTGGATCCATTATCTCAAGAGCCCTTATGGTTCAGCTGCCAGTCATTTCTTCCAGTTCAGTTACTATACTTTTTAGTTTTGCACCTAAATGTATAGTGTTTTTCGGCAGGTTATGTCAGAATCTAGCTGCCCATAAGGTCTCTGTTTATAAACTTAAGTTTTAGAATAGCCAAACCATTTCTAAAATAACATCATGAGATTTGTAATACTCCAGCTGTTTCTTACACTTACATCTCCTGGGTGTACATGTACAAATAATATAGTCAATCATGTTCATTACAGTAGTTTTGATACCAGTTCTGGTTTGCAAGCTCTTTTAATATGCTTTTGAAATATATATATTACATTTAATTTGAAACAGTTAATGAGTTTTTTGCTGATCACATTTACGAATATCGGTATTTTTGTTTCAGAGACACAGGGCAGCAAAGTGGATTGTGGAGCTTAGTGAAGGAGATAATCTTTGCTGATGATGCATGATAGCTTTTACCCTCAAGTAAAAGGGTGAACCACTGCCTAAAAGAATAAACATTTTCTCTTTGTGACTTAAGAAAACCGATGAGTACAAAGGAAGGAACAGAAGCAAGATAATTTATTAATTAAAAAAAGGAATAGTTTGTACTACTAGTTTTGTTTAACTGAATTCAGTTAATTACTGAAGTCCTGTGCAATAGTTAAAAATACTAGTTTGAAAGCTGAGTTAGGTGATCAAATTTCTCACCTGTTGCTACA
Organism: Indicator indicator; assembly: GCF_027791375.1. NCBI lineage: Eukaryota > Metazoa > Chordata > Aves > Piciformes > Indicatoridae > Indicator > Indicator indicator. The sequence continues at coordinate 39,228,238 of NC_072053.1, forward strand.
CATGCTCTTGAGTTTCTTGATGGTAGTTTTATGCAATATTAAAATCATGTTGTACTTTGTTTTTAAGAAGGTGAACAGAAGGCTTCATGTGTATTTATTAGCCACGTGATACATTAAATTGTTCTTGGTGTTTTTTAATAACATAATGATAAAGCATGTAGTCTGGATTTAATGCCTTCTAGAGCAGAATTACAAGTATTTTTCTGGCTGTGTTCAAGAGCACCTCCATGAATGCAAATCACTGTAGCATATGCTTTGAGGTAATTGTTGTTTGTATACAAGGCAGACTGTGGTCTAGCATCTAAGGCTTTGTAAAATATGTCAACTAGCTTTCATGGTATGCAGCTAAACAAGTTTAAGCTATTCAGCTATTCACACGTTTGTATCATCCCCTAGCAATTTTATCTTCTTTTACTACTAGTATATTCTATTGCTAAACTGCTGGCACATTTTCTAAGCTGTTATTTTTTTTCCCTTTCCTAGTTTTTTTTGTTGTTGTTGTTGGTTGGTTTGGGTTTGCTTCCCTTTTTCCCTTTTGTAGTTTCTTCTCTGATTGCTGCATCTGTAGTTTTTCCAAGGTCACTGGAAAATATTTTGCTTCTTGACTAGATCAGTATGTACACCTATGGTAGCTAATTCTTAAAAAGACTTGTCAATCTGCTCAAGATACTTCAAAGAAATACACAAGGCATTTTGGTCCTTCCTTTGCTACAGGCAGTCCTCTGCTATGAACTGCTCTTCAGTGCACATTCCCATAGCTAAAGCAGAGCTTGATTAAAAATCATAGCATATGATAAAACATGTAATGAAATCTATTTAAAACTACTGTATGTTTATGCTTTTGACTGTCAGAGATGAGAATGATCCGGCAATAGATGACAGTGATGGTTACTTTTGGAAGTTTCACTGCAACACAGACACTTCCACAGCAGTGTGGAAACCTGTGTCAATGAATATGATCAATTTGCAGGAAGGCGTATGGTTGAATGCATCTGCATTTCATCCAGCTCTTCATGGAACTTGAGGTTCTCTTCAGAAAGGAACCTGTAACAATAGAAACTTTGTGCTTTGAATGGTGTACAGTAAGGCCCTTTGTACTGTAATATCAGTATAAAGATACTGCACAGTATTGTTTTACTTTTCCTTCCAGGATGAGATAACTTACAGGTTAAATATTTAATGATGTGGTGGAAAGAACCTGTAGAGAATCCATAAACGAGCACGTTTCTTTACCACATAATATCTGAACATGATATTAATGCCCATTAAAAACCTTCCATGTATTTTCAGCCTGTCTCAAGATCACCATTCTTGCATGGGAAAGATAGACACTTTGAGAATAATTGTGTTTCTTGGACATTGAAGCTGAAATGCAAATGTCTTTCATGGCAAAGCAAAACATTTGTCTTGAGGGAAAACATGACATCTCTAAACTGATAAGCTAAGCTAACAAAGAGTGTTACTTTTTCCTTTATTCAAAGAGAAGGAAACCTGCTTGCAAAGCAGCTTGAAACCATTTGTTTCAGTGCTTCTTGTCTCCAGAAATAGTACTTCGGGTATATGCCCAGGCCATATTAAAATGATTGGATGGAAACACTGTGTAAACAAAATACATTTGCTGATTTACCTTAAGGATCAGTTTGTGCTTTAAATAAATCATGCTTCTTTGAACAACTAGTCTAACTGGTCATCTGCCTCTCCTGTGCTTATACAAAAACTGGATCAACTTTAGTTGTGACTGGAACACCTGATAACTAAATAATTTATGTTTGTTCTCTGAATAGTGTTTAATTTGAAGTAGGTTTTCCAGAATGACAGAATAGGACTTGGGATTGAATTATAGTAAAATTTTTTAGACATTGGAAGTTTCTGAAAGGGTGTTATAGCATCTAAAGATGAGGATTTTTTTTAAAAAACTATCTGAAAGACCATCCAGATAGTGCCTAGATGCTCTGTGCTCTGTAGTGTCCATATGTGTTCTGACACCTAGAGGTCTTATTCTGAAGGCTTGCTACTTTCTGCTACATGCTTACTGCATTGATTTTTTTCATTGATGGGAATTAGGTGCTTGGGTTCTAAATATCTGGTGTAGCTCTCTGGGTTTTTGTATTTATGTGAATTAGAGGAAAATTTTCGTTAGACACCTGCATACACTTTCCTACATACTACCTAGTATGGATTTTACCTAGAATGAATTTCAATGCACGGTTTTTAACATATGTGAAACTTGATACGAATATATATTTGTGCTCAATATATGAGGCATGTATAGAAATTACAAGTCTGTATAGATTTTACTCATTCAGATAAACGATATATATCTTATCAGTGTTTCTCTTTCAGACTGCAAATGGGTACATCTTATTTTTTGAAATCCCTTCAGCAAGAGACAAGTATCTTTATGAGCCAGTGTATCCCAAGTAAGTATTTAAAATCTTTGCATCCCAACGGTGTTAAAAAAAGCTGATTTTATTATTAAAAAATAATTTCCTTCCAAAGTACATTTTAAAACTTGATGAGTACACAGAATGTCATTCCTAAGAGTTAGTCAGTTCAGGGAATTTGGTCTAATTAGCTTTCTTTGCACCAGTAAAATGATTTAGGTACATCTTACTAGCTCAGAAAATCATAAATAGCAGGGTAAACATTGTCTAATTTTATAATTCAGGGTATTCTGTGGAATTTATGATCTGTAAGAATCTTTAGTAAATTCTTTTGAGTAACTGAGTTGAACAAGTTATGCTTCTTAAGAATTATTAGGATGCTTTTTTTAAAATAGATTCTCTTCCCCTAAGTTTGTAAGAACTTTTTTGAAGCAAATGTGGAATGAACTCTCAATATTTAGGAAAGAATATGAATAATTTTTAGTAAGAATACACAAGTGTTCTAGCTGCAGTGTTATGTTATCATCTTATTTTCCTTATTGTGAATAATAGAATGCATTTTATGTGTTAAAATGTGACTGCACGTTGCACGTATTTATGATTGACTTAGTTGACTTTGGATTTGGCAAAATTGGGAAATGTTTAGGAAAAATTAAAATCTCAAGAGATTTGTTCATGTGTGTTTGTGTGCATTTAGGTATGCAGAACCTGTAGTCATTGCTTGGATCAAATTTCTCCACAGGAATAATGAAACACACTTGTTTTCTGATTGCCTAGAAACTACCTTTTTTTTTTTTTTGGTACATCTCTTTATATATATTCATCATTATGATAATGCTATTCAGCTTGATTTTAATTTTTTTCATATTCATAAAATGAGTTAAAGTTGATTAGTGGGTGTCTCCAAATAGGTATCGGTGAAGAATATTGGATAACCTGTGATGTCATGTAAGAGGAACATGCTTTGATGTTCTCAAAATGTAGCTGTTAAACCATGACTATTAAAAAATAAATCAGGTTTTCATGAGTATTTAGATTTTAAATCTATTCTTTTACAAATGTGTATAGGAAGAAATGACTGGGGAGGTAGCAAACCATTTCAGATGAATTCTGGCTTCAGTGCATGGAAAATTTTGGCATATTACTACTGTAATGCATCTTTTGGTTTCTGAAAAGGCCCTCAAAGCTCTGTAATTAAATGCAATTTGATGTTGCAGTTCACTTGTCTATTTTCCGAACACTTGAGTCTAATGTAGACAAGTTGCATTACTTTATTTGTTTGTTTTTTTTTTTTTTCTGAGAGCTAAATAGCATTTTTCAAATGGATTCTTCACATCTGACCTACTGTCATCAGAAAAAAAAAAAAGGCAGACAACATGTTGGTACAGCCTATTTAGATAAATGACGGGGTAGTATATCTGTATATGTCGCGGTACTAATGTGAAAGACCAAGCAACAGTTCATGCTATATTGTTCTTGTTGTATTTAGGAATTGCGGGGGGTGGGGGGGGTTGGGATAACTGACAAAACCTGCAAATTCACAGCAAAAGCTTAAAAGAAAAAACTTTTTGGAAAGTTTATTTTAAGACATTCCGTGTGTAGGAAGGTTTGAAAACATCAATTAAGCAGTCAGTGACTAAACAATCTAACTTCTATTTAAAACACTGGTGATTGATTTACATTGTTACCCTAAAAGCATCTGTTTTATGAAAAAAATATTTATTACCTGTGTGTTAAATAGTCAGGATTGTGAGATATATTTGCATAGCTTGAAGGGGCATAATGTTAATTTTGTGGATGAGCAAGATAAGATGTTTGTTCCTGGAGTGTTCGTGAGAGGTTGCTCACAATCTCCTAAGACTAATGTATGTGCTTAACTTTAAGAAGATGAATGATCCAACTAAATTTACTGGGATTACTGATCTGTCTTTATTTAGCCCTCAGTTTAAAAAAACGTACATAAAATTACTGCTGTTCTGATTATATTACATCAAAAGAAAGAGAGAAGTATTTGTATGTGAATTATACCTTCTGTGACTAACATTGAAGTATTCTATAAACTATTCACAATGGGATGAACTTTTTGGTGCAGTTACAGTGTGCTGCCTCTAGCCAATTTCATCATTTTTCTGTAGATCAAATACTAAAACCCAGATGGATCAAAACCCAAGCACAAACTCCAACCCAAGATGAACAGACCAAGTAAACCAAAAGCCCAGACTTGAAACTTTTATTTTTTTTTCCTGACATATGTTCATTTTCCAAAGACATTATTGGACTGAACAATATTAAATTAATTTTGTTAACTGTGAAGCCACTAAAAAAAAAGGCCTTGTCTGTGACTTGCCTTGTGCTTGGAAGGGGACATCTTAGTGTTTTCTCCCACTGTAGCAGTGTGTTCTTGGCTCCTTCCTATATGCTCACAGCACTGATTATACATCTGTGCCTGAAGTAAAGTCGGGTTGCTGATCTTATGGGGAAATTAAGCCTTCCTCTCTCACTTCTTTACCCTCCCTGGCCCCTCCCACAGATTCCAGTAGCTTAGCTTCCAAGTTGAATATAACAGAAGGGTGGTGATAGGAAATGGTGACCTTGAAATAGGATTGAGTGGCAGCACTGGAAAGTTCAAAAGCAGAGTGATAACTCAGTGGTACTTGTATGATCATTCTTGTGTGATAGCTGATGATAAATCGATTTCTTGCAACATTTTAACTGTCATGCAAATGTTAATTACAACTTGTCCAGCTGTGTCTTACGCAATTACCTACTTGTGTTAGGCAAAGTGAGTGGGAGGGTGGTTATTTTTGCAGAGTATAAGATGTAAGGCTTTCCTTCCATTGGTAATGTGATAGGGCAGCTACTGGAAACAAGCCAGTATAAACTGAAACGGATGGACCACTGAATCAAATGTAGGTCTCCACATTTCACATATTTGAGGTAAAAGTTTTTATTAGAAAGTTAAGTGTTGTAGAATACTATCAGCTGTGGTGTTTTATTATATTTTTTAATTATTTTTTTAACCAAGTGACTGCACTTCTGTCAGTGCTTCTAGAAGTTTAGTCTTATTATACTTTTTAAAGTTACAGGTAATTCTTGATAAACTGTCTGTATCTACTAAATTTTTTGTGAGGAGAATGATGCCTGTTTTCTAGTGGCCTTGCCTTAAATAACAATTGCCAGAGAGAAACATAATATTTCAATGCAGTGACTGCAAGAAGAAGGGTAAACTTTTAATACAGCTTCACCTTAAATACAATTCTTACAAAGTAAAGGTGGTTGTGCATTAGGAGTAAACACCATTAATGTCCTCATCTGCATCAAAGTTGTGGTGCAAGATTTTCTAGATTGTCTAGTTGAAGTTGAACTTGCAGTTAAGTTTTATCCCATATAAGTGAAAACGTTGGGAAAGATTGTGTTTAAATTCTTCTGTCAGCTTCCTCTGTCTCATTTAGATGAAATGTGTGTACCATTATTAGAAAAGAATATCAGAAAAGTGGATAGTAAGCTGTGTGACAGACAGCCAAGTTCCTTGACTTCAGTTATTTTTGCTGTCTTCCAGATAGGGACATTAGTAACTACAGTAAAGTTACAACTTTATGCAGCATTGGTGGTTCTTAAATAACTACTTAAAAAATTGTGTCATAATTATTTAGCCTTGATTTGAAGAAAAGTACCAAGAAAAATTACTGAAAGCAAAAATCATTCATTTGTCCATATGAGAGGGGGATGCTTGCGGAGAAAAAGTACAGTCCTTCCAGTTCATAGTTGTCATTACATAGAGTTATTAATAAATACGGCTGCTCAGCAAGATGATCTAAAAGAGCCTGTCTGTATTTGATGTGTTAACAGCCCTATTCTAGCAAATAGTTATTTTGTAAACTGTAAACTTTTGCTGATACTGCTTAAATAAAAAACTTAAAGGTTAAAAAAAAAAAACAAACAACCTGCATGGAAAGTGTCAGAAATACTTTTGCTGTTTATAACATTTTTTTTGCAGTATGTCTAATCACAGCACAATTTTTTAAATCTTATTTTTTTCAAGGCCAAGTGTCTCTCTTCTCTCCCAATGTAATCAACACAAGATTGGTAGAAGAGCTGAGGTGTGAATTGAGGTTTAAGCACTCGTCTTTTTCCTTTTAGGAAATAATCAGATTTTGGAAATTAGGTTTGAGTGAACTCTATCTCTCTCTTCTGTTATTTGTTTAAATACAGTATCAGAGTCTAGAAAGATGGGTTTTCTGTTTAAAAAGGCCCGTTTGGCATTACTTCCTCCTTTTATATCTGTTTATATCATCTTCATATTCTGAAATTCAGTTCTTTAACAGAAATGCTGGGATTCAAGATTATCAATGTTTGTGTCTGGAGCCCACATAGTTTGTTCTGTCAATATCTGAGGGCATAGTTATTACAAAATTAAGAATATACAAGATGTGTCAGGGTGATCGATTGGGAAGTTTTTTTAAGTGCTACTATTTTATACCTTTAGAGCTTTCATCAGTTTACAATATGCAGATGTGGTAATGGTTAAGGAATTTACTTGTCCAGCTTATGCACATTGTCTATAAAGTCTGTTACTAGATTAATGTGATTTTAAAAAGTGAGCATATCACAACCATGGCATTCTGTCATGAATTCTGAGTATTTATATAAAAAGGAAGCCTTTTAATTTTATTTTGTTTTCTTGGAGCCAACTGATAGAATTTCTGTCAATTTCTAATATTTTAGGAATGTTATGAATTGCAATCGGTCTGTTGATGGAAATATTTCTGTCTCTGTTGTATTTGGCTAGGAATTGCTAGGTCTGTTCTTGGAGTGAATGGACATTCATGCTCAGTGAAAACCTGAAGTATCCTGCTAACAAATGTTAGATTAAAACCGGGGGCGGGGGGGGGGGGGGGTGGGCGGGAAGGCAGCAATTGTGTGGTTTTTGTGTTTTTTAAATTGAGCCAGAATAGTCTGCAGATTCATTCCAGCTTTTAGAAACTTCTTTCCAGTTCAGAGCAGACTTGGAAGAGAATGAATATTGGCATCAGCCCACATTCTGAGATACTTCCTTGCAGTGAGTGCAAGTACAAAGTCCTGCTTCAATTAGTTAAGTCTAATTTTATGACTGTAATACTAAAGTCATTGCAGGATAAAACTGTGTATACAGGGTAGGGTGAGAGAGCAAAATTAATTGCTACATGCAATACACTTAAGAAAAGTGTCAGTGCACACAGGAAAGTTTATATCTTTGTAAACTGTGGCAAGGTAAAGTAATGTTTTTCAGAGGAGTTTCCAAAGAAGTTTGAGCAGATACTTCTTTGTTTCACAGAGAAGTGATGTTTGCACCACCACAGCAGAGACTTCCTTGTACTGAACTGATGGTTGTTTTTTTTCTGTTTGGAATTTTGGTAAGAAGACTGGCTTAAGATTTGTCACTTGAAGAGGCAAAGTGCGATGCCTTAACACTGAGAATATTTTTGCCTTTAAAAAAGGCAAAACCTAAAAAACTTGGCTAATAAACTAAATGTTGTAATTAGAGATTCTTTTTCCTCCAATTTCTCCACATCCTCAAGTAGGGCCTTCATTTGTTGGTTGGGAATGATACGAATGTTGTGTAAATTTTGAATGTGACCTCACTGCTATAGATGAAATACCTGAAAACTTGAACTTGTCTTCTAGCCAGTGTTGGGATTTGAACAAGATAGTGTTTACGTCCTGGTTAATGATGCTGTATGTCTGCTTATACATCTGGTGACAGTGTTACCGTCCCACTCTTTCTGCCACTTTGCAAAACTTTTTACTTTCTTGTAGGAAGATGTTTTATAGGTGCCATAAATTACCTTGTCAGTGAGGGGTTTTTTCCTTATTCAATGGACTAAAGATTAGTCTATGGAACTTTAGACTCTGCAAAGGTAACTGACGAGGTGGATTCTTAATTAACTTACTAAATGATTTTTGTTCAGAATTAAGTTTATGCAAAACTTTAACAGTCTGTTTTTCCCCATAAATTGTTTTTGGCATTGTTTAGTGTATTTTTTAAAACAAATTAGCTGTAGAATTTTTTATTAGCCATTTTGGTATTTTTATTAACTATTATGGTACTTGCTAGAGCTTCATGTGATTTGGGAAGTTTTAAATATCAAGAAATCTTTTCAACTGGAATAATAAATTGATAAACCATTTGGCTTTTTTACATGAATAGTTATTAATATGCTAGCTAGCTGTTTCCCTTCTCAAGCCACAAAAAGCTGTTATTACCCAGATGGGTAGAAAAGGCTGTGCTAAGAATTAATTTTCTAAACTGCTATTCATTCATTATCATTGTTTCCAGAGACTGACTGTAAATTTTTGTTTGTCCAGCTCTTGCCAATCTGTGTGCATGTAGCTCTGCATCCAGCCAGACATATTTAACCTTCAGCAGGTGGCTGCCTGCCCACTGTGGGGGAGATACGCACATATGGGGGTGAGCATACACTGGTTGTGTAGAACTCAAAGTTTCATAACATAACTTGCATTAGAACCATTCCTAAAAAGCATGGTGGGTGTAGACTGTTACCGAGGAATCATGTGTGATGATTCAAGCACTTTAAATCAGGTGTAAAAACAGTTAAGTCTTCACCTGTATAGACAATTCACTAACTAAAGTCTTTGTAAATCAACCATTTAAAAACACTCACTCACTGTCTTTACTAAAGCAACAGTAATAGCTGTTGTCAAGTTTTCTGCTTCTGTGCCTTAAAGTAGAGCAACTTTTGAATTCTCAATGATGTAAATTAATTTAGAAACATGGTTTGCCTTGTTTTTTGCACATGTAATGCTCTCAATAGCTGAAACATGAAGATGTTGAAGGTTTTGTTCCTTTATTTTCCAAAAAGTACTACTGAAGAAACCATTTTAGCAGCAACTATTAAAAATGTAGCCCCAAAGCTGTGTAAAAATACTTTACCTTGTGTGTATCAGTGATTTGTTCTAAGGATATTTAATTAATAGAAGAAGTCTGTAGAGTATTTAAGATTTTTTTCAGCAAAATGTTTTTATTACTTTCCAAGGAATGGCAGGAAATGGGGGTGGTTGAATACACTTCTCCATTGTCTCATTATTGCATCTTGCACCGTATTTGGAGCCTAAATATTTTTTTCTTCTAACACAAAGTGTTACTTTCAGAGCCAGTTCTTTCCCTGTAAGGAACTCAAATAAGTACAAATAATTATGACTTCATGCTAAAAATTCTAGCAATTCATTTAAAAGTTGCTCTTTCATTTTGGGGAAGTCAGGTTAGAACTGAACAGCAGGAGAAGCTTAATGTTGGGAAAGCTGAGAGAATTTGAGTTGGGAGAAAAAGAGCAAGCCCTTACAGTAGGCTTGTATTTACTAGTTCTCTTAACCCTTATTTAAATGGCATTTCATTAAATACAATTAGGTAGGCTTTTTAATATCTGAATGACATTAAATAAAAAATACACTTTGATCTTCAATTTAAGAACTGCAGCTTCCCCAAGTACCTTGTATTCTACCTGTTAGAAAGAAAGAAAGAGAAGAAAAACACCTGCCATTGCTAATCTTTCCATGTTTGGGGGTTTCTTGAATTGCAGAGGCAATGGGAGATTTATCTAAATGCTCAGTGTTAAGAGCTTTTGTTCACAGATTTAGTTACATTAACAGATGCTGTGCTGTTAGGAGTGAAGTAATTGTATTTATTTGGACATAAAACTGATCGGTTGTTGGCATGTGTGGTTTTTTTGTCACAATTCTTGCAAAAGAGTTACTTGAAGCTTGGCTTTAAGGGTAGCAGATGCTGGTGTGGCAATATAGATGAAACATTTTTTCCTGCTTCCATTGACAGAGCAGATTCTTTGTTTAAAGGTCAAAGTAACTAGTAAGGCTGACTCAGGCAGATGTGGACTACATGAGCACAGTGTACTTTTGATTGCACGCTTATGGCACCGTACTAAGGATTCCTTTTTGGAATCAATTAATTTGATGTAATCACAGAGAATTAATTAAAATGCTGACATTTTGGAGCTTCAGTCATAATAATGTGAGTGGAAAAATACATACTTCACAGATGGTAACGAATTTGCTGAAACTATCTTATGAAACTGAAATTGTTCAAATATTCTTGCAAACTACTTTTATCAAAGGTATTTAAAGAAAAAGAAGTTTGCCCACATGGAGACGTGAAATTTCTCTTCCTGCAAAAGAGGTCTTTCAAACCACGTTATTTCCATTCTGTCGTTACAATTTGGTTCAGGCCCAGCTGGCAGCCAAGCCCCATTCAGCTACTCACACAGTTGCCCCCCATCCCCTGGTGGAATGAGAAGGAGAACTGGGAGAAAAATAAAGCAAAGCTCAGTGGGTTGAGATAAAGAGAGAGTTTACTAGAACAACAGGAAGAGATGCCATGACCTGCCTGGCCCTGACTAATGATGCGGAAGATGAGAGATTGCCTCTTAGCGGTCACAAGCTCAAACCCTCCCCTTTGCTCATCTTGCATATAGTGGGCCCTGACTATCAGCATGGTGTCAGATACCTATTTGGGTTCAGGTGGCTGTCTTGGCTATGCCCCTTTCTAGCTTCTTGTGAAGGAAAACAAAGCAACACAACACAAAACAAAAACCCAAACAACAACAGTAAAAAGGTATAAGGAAACCAAAAGCTTAACCCTATCCTAGCCAAACCCCAGACACATGGTTGTGTACCTCAGTCAGTTAGAACAGGTGTTTATGCATTACAGAACCCTTTTTCCTCAGTTTTGATTGTCTGGTTACAAGATTCAGTTGTAACACTGGTTCTTGATAGCCCGGAATAATTTCACCTTGCTTGGGAGTATACTATTTGGATCTGTATATCCATATGGGTTAAAAGACACATCTCCAAATACCTGAGATTTTATAAGCATTTCTTCAGCCTCCAGGGTGCTGCTTTGCAGGTAGTGACACAAGAGATTTGGAGGAATTAATCCTGTGTGATGTATATTTTAATCCATGAAATCCATGACTCTGAAAGATAACCAAGCCAAATCATTGGCTTCTTGGAACTTGAAGAAATGGAGTCTCATTTACTGTTTAAAAATCAGTCCCTGATAGCTAGTTTACATAATGGGATAGTATTTCCTGAGGCAGTTGTGTTTTGCAATTTTCTTCTGAAATGCAAGACAAACATATTAATAATTTAAATCTTATATAAGTTATCATCTGTGGGTGGCAGATCAACTAACCTTGTATTTTTTTCTCATTTTTTGCTGTAATCCTTCATGGTCACCATGGTTCTCTTCTGGAAAGAGTACGTCTGTCCACTAATTCCAGAATGTCAAAGATTGTCTTGGCCTGACCTTTGCTAGCATGTCCATTGAAGTGTTGTCTCCATTAAAGAACAACAGATAGGAATTTTTTTGGTTTTCTGTAAAATGATAATGAAATTAGGGCACCTCATACGAACCAAGACAGGAAAGAGATTGTGGTATCTTTGTTGACTCAAACTTAATGTAAAACTGCAGCTGCTTTGATTTCTTCCAAGTCTTAGCAGTCAAGCACTGGTGTTGCCCAGGCTGTGCTGGCTTGATGCTGCTCAGACCTCTTGAGGCTTGCTGCTAAAAGGTTGCTTTCCAGTGCTTCATTCCTATTTTGTTGAGGTGAAGCGCTGGTATGCCCAAGCACCTTTGACTCACAAGGGAATCCTGTCTGTGAAGATAGTTAAATGTCATATACCTCTCAACCTGAGTTGAATCAGATTTACTGATTCGCTCAGGCAGAATAAAGTGCACAAAGCACTGAAGGTCCTGTTGTCTACATTTTTATTTTTCCACAAAAGCTTCTCTCTATTGATTTACTCCATTCAAATATATATCACCAGTCCAGGTTCTAGCATTGGTCCTGCCAAAGTATGTGGTGTATGGGAGCACGTGGTCTGATGTCCCACCACTGCTGTTCAGTTCAGTTTTATATTCATCCCTCGTTAGGGATGACTGTCTTTGAAATTTTCATTTCTTGACAGAACTCAGAAGGTTCTGATGTGGAGATTTTGCATCATTTGTGAGTGTTTGAGACATAGGAGAAGCTAAAGGGAGTCCTCATCCCTCCCTCACTTTTACCAAGTTCCATCTTTGCTGTTCTTCATCCTCTGCTGAGCCAACAGCCCTCAAACAGTATTACACAGTAACTCTTCTATTTATTGGGAGACATTTTGTTTCAACTGTAGCATTTCTCTTTTATTTTAGAGGAAGCCCACATATGAAGGGAAGCCCACATTATAAGGAAGAACAGTGTGCTCCTTCATTGAATCTAGCAATGAAAAAAGTGCTGGACTTGCAAGCCTCTATCACAAGGTATGCTCACTAATCATGTTGTAAGGATTTTTCTGTGTAGTAGTTACTTGTTGAAAAATGAAGGGGAAACTGGATGGAAAAAAAACCCTTCTAGTAAGTTTTTAGACTTTTTAAGGACTAATAGTATGTTGCTACTCATAGGTATGAGAAGGTGAAAAATTAGATTGCCATTGAAGAAATCTTTCATTTGTGGTTGGCTATACTGGTATTTTTGGTATATGGAGGTATTTAGCACATGTGTGTTCAGTTTTACTAAATACTACTATAAATGTGTTTGTCCTTGGACTCAAAGTATGGATTAGGGATTTCATGGAGAGGTAGGTACATAAAAGCAAAACTGTACATAGCATTTCAACATGTCTCCAGCTGCCTACAGAGGGTCCCTATCTGTCTTCAAAACCTTTTTTTGTTTACCTTATCCATTTTTTGGCAAAAGTTGTAGTCTCTGAAAAATAATCTTTTAACATGCTACATAAATGTGTGTGAAAATGTGGGACAGGATGAAAAGGTAATAAAGGGCAATTAGGGAAGAGGCCCCATGGGAGAAGCTGGATGTTGGAAGAAATGCAGTATATACTGGAAAAAAGCTTTCCTCGCAAGCTGCAAGTTGTTATTGTATGCAAATAGATTAAAAAGAGTTTGCAGAATTTTGGAATTGTCAGAGGAAATAATTTAGAAGTCTAATTTGTGCTTTGTGTGAATTAGTTAAGATGCCAGGTTAGGAAGTGTATTTACAGCCTAGGCAATATTGGTAGTTTTCTAGGATAGATGAATAATTGATTGTTGGGAACAACATCTGTTGAGTAAAAAGTATTAAAATGATCTTCAGCAGTTTGTATGCCAGTTAAACAATTGCTCTAACAACACAGAACTGTTCATGAACTTAGATTCCTGGAGAGAAATAGACGTATCTACCATCTTTTGTCAGCTTGGAACCTTTACTGTCTAGAGGACTTAGGTACTTATTTTGTAACTTGATGTAAGTTCTCAAAATTTTTGTTGATACAAGAGAAGTAATACAGTCTTTGTTACATTAATTCATTTTTCTGTGGCATTGATTTGTGAGGTTTGCACTCTTTTAGAGAATGACAAATACATTTGTTAGTTTGCAGTCCATGTTAGAGGATCTACTTGTTGCTACTGCTGATGGATTTCTCCATCTTGTTCATTGGGATGGTATGACCAACGGAAGGAAGGCCATCAACCTATGTACAGTTCCATTCTCCGTGGATTTACAATCTTCTCGTGGTAGGTTTTTGTTTTTTTCTGTAGCTTATGATAGTTATTGCCAAAATAATATCTAATATATTATCTCTATTCCCAAGCAAAGTTTCAAGCATTTACAGAAGTGCCTTTTGTAAAAGGGAACAAAATACTATTTTTAAATTTAGTGTTTTTTCTGTGAAGTAAGAAGTTAAAAAATGAAATGTCTGTTGTCTTGCAATACCACTGTTCACATATGTTTAAATTACCGATATTTTTCTCAGCAGGCTCATTTTTGGGCTTTGAAGATGTTTACATAAGAGATATGGAATACTGTGCCACGCTTGATGGTTTTGCTGTTGTTTTTAACGATGGCAGAGTTGGTTTCATTACACCAATGTCAAGTAGATTCACTGCTGAGGTACGTTTCATTTAGTATTTCTAGTATGCACTCTACAATACATGTGTTTTCTTTGATCTCTGCATTTCAGTTATCTATCTTCTTTTTAAATTCTGTTCAGCTGCAAAGAAATTAAAATTTAGCACTGCGCAAGCACTAATGGAAGTCTAGGGCTGGTACCTGTCTATGGGAGAGCATAATTGATAGTGGATTTAATTTTTGTTTATTGCTTCAAAATGTCCGTATGGTTCTGAGGTCTTCATACTGCCTCTGTGACAGACTTGCTGTTACTAGTTAAAAGTGATGGGGTGATAAGAAGTAGTTTCTCCCATAGTAAAGTGTCATGGGTGCTACTTCTAGCATTTAGCCGTAATCAGGTCTCACTCTTCTCAGTGACAAGCACGCTTCGGAATTTCTTTCAAAGAAATCTCTGGGTCAGGTGTTTTCTTACCTGTAACTCAGCTTATAAAACTGTGCTACATTTTGTCATTAGGTGCCTTTATTTCGATGACAGAAAACCCAGAAGGATTTGTTTAGTTTGTCTCAAAGTCCTTCACACACTTGAAATGTCTACAACTTCAGCTGCTGCAAATGGGAATTTATTTTCCTGTTTTGTGTTCATCCTTAGTAGCAGCTACTAATTTTTTTCTAATGCAGTATCAGGGATATTCCTGCCTTACAGGAACTGACTTCCTTTAATTTTTCAGAATTCTTATAGTTTCCTTCCATACTGGCATTTTCCCATAATTTTTATCAAGAACAATGAAATGAGTTTTACATATACTGGATTTTGTTTATCTGAGGCATGTCAATTAATCTTGACTTTTGCAATGGAAATTTCCTAAGGTGATGAAGGTCAGCAGGCAGATCTGCAATATGGTGTATAGGGGTAAAAAATGGGTAGAAGCTGACCGCAATGAATGAAAGTGTAATTTAACCAAAAATTCTGTGAATTCCTTTCTTTATAGCAGCTCCATGGCATTTGGGCACAAGATGTGATTGATGGAACTTGTGTGGCAGTAAATAACAAATACAGGCTTATGGCATTTGGATGTGCCAAGTAAGTTATGTAAGGCTGGTTCACTGAGGGGGGAAGTTACTTCATTACAAAGTAACTAATTTCTTCTTACCAAGTTGTGTTGCAAAAGCAGTAAAGGTACATATGGTTAGTCTTCTTAGACTGCATAATCTGTTCTGTCAATAAGGTAGGGAAGAGTAAAGGAATGAACTGCAGTTGAAATTGATGCTTGTTTTTTTAGCTCTGGAAAAAAAAAACCAAAAAGGTAGCTGGTCCAGTAGCAAGGATTGGAAAGTGCTGCTGTCCCAGTTAATCTCAAAGTAGAATTATAAAGTGATTTTCCAGCAGTTAATAATCTTGGACAAGAATCAGCACTTGGCACCCAACTGCAAAAATGCTCTGTGTAGTGTTGATTTGGTTAGGAAGAATGCTGCTTGTTGGACTAACAGTAAATATTTATAAATTAAATGTTGCAAAAGTGCTTTTAGTTGTATCACAGTACAGTAGAGGTTGGAAGGGACCTCCAGAGATCGAGTCCAACCCCCTGCCAAAGCAAGATCACCTAGGGTAGTCCACACAGGAATTCATCCAAGTGGGTTTTCAACGTGTCCAGAGAAGGAGACTCCACAACCACTCTGGGCAGCCTGTTCCAGTAGTTGTGGTATGCTTACTGCTCTTTGAAGACAGTTGCTCTTGTGTAATAGTGCCTTATCTGGTCTGGGGTGGACTTTTTTTTTTAATTCTATTGTATTTGGTTTTTAGAGCATTTCAAAAGATCTGGGTAGTTTACTTGTCAACTGTCTTCTTAAGAAATAGTGTTCTTGGATGTAATAACAATGCATTATTTGTTGCCTCTGAACAGGAGTAGGTACTATTAATTCATTGATCTTGATAAGCATCAGTGCACTCATAATGAATTTTTAACACTGAGTGAATACAGACTTCCCTCATGGGTGGTCTTGCAAGTGGAAGCCAGAAATCCATTTTCAGAAATGTAAATAGTTTTATTTCATTAGTGGTTATAGGGCTGGTGTTTTGAGTCCTCCACTGCCTTCTGGCAAGTATCTTGTAAATTTGTTCCATAAAGTTCTTTGAGTGTTACTTGACACAATGTTTCTGCTCTGGATAAATTTGGTATTGCTGAGAAGAATGCTGCTTTTTTTATAGCACTGATGAGAAATCCAAATGGTCTGTAGTCTAAAGTATGTGCAATCTCTTGCAGCGGCTCTGTGCAGGTTTATACAATAGATACCACCACTGGCGCCATGCAGTTTTCTCATAAATTGGAGCTGACACCAAAACAATATCCTGGTGAGCTACTTTATTAAAATTTTCTGGTTTTAGAGTACTAAAAAATATTTTTGTCCACATGTAGTCTTGGAATTATTAGTCACCTGAGAATGAAACATTATTGTCAAAACTATACTGAATAGAGGTGTCAATTACCTTGAAACAACTGACATGGAAGGTACAGGAAAAAAAACCCAAACCTGAATAATCCAGCACCCTGTCTGAACTGCAGTGAACAAAAGCTTAGTTGAAATTTTCTTGTAGTAGTGATGAGTATTGCAGGCTTGAGAGTGAAGAACACAAAAAGTGGTTAAATTGCATCGACTGAAAATGTATGCCTACTAGGTTGCATTGAAAAAAAAAATCAAATCTCAGAGTAGCAGTTTTATAATTGTGCAAAATTCCAAAAGGAGAGGTTTCAAGGGTGAATATAAAATCTTCTTTTGTCCTAAAAGTCACTTCACCAGAATTGCAGTTCTGCTGTTGTGCCATACCACAGTGTATTTCTGGTCTGCTTTCTTATATTCTTAGTTTCATATGAAACCAAACAGTATTGGGAAGAAAATGAGAATTAATCTTTTGCTGCTTACTGATTTTGAGAGGGTCAGTTTGATGAATTAAAAAAAAAAAATCCAGTATTTATTTCCATGTAATTTTGTTTCTTTTGGTGAAGTAAGTTGAAGAACACTTGATGTTTTTAACATGGTATTTTACGGTCTGTTTTTAAACAGATATTTGGAATAAAACAGGACCTGTTAAACTAATCAGATGGTCACCTGATAGCTGTGTTGTGATGGTGACCTGGGATTGTGGAGGCTTGTCCCTATGGAGTGTTTTTGGTGCTCAGCTTATTTGTACTTTAGGTGGTGATTTTGCGTGAGTATCTTTAATGAAATTGTAAAATGTTTTATTAGAAAGTGTTACTTACTTTGTTTTTCTAATTAAAAGCATTCGATTAGAAACTAATAAAATTAGCCTCTAAAAATATTGTTCTGTTATAACCTTTGGATATTGGAATAATTTAATAATATTTAGGACGAGATAATTTTGAATATAAATGAAAATATATTATTTTCTTTTTGTGTGGCCTTTTCGGCCACGGATAAAAGTTACCCTAAATAGGGTAATATTAAATATGCAAATATTAAAATTCTCTCAGTGCCAGAATATATTTGCTGAAAACGTGCTAACATCCATAAAGCACAATTCAACCAGTTTATGCTAGACATCTGACAAATGTATTGCTTTTTGTGGGTTGTCATGGATAAAACAGGCTGTATAATTTGAGGTGGGACTCAGTATGAAACCATACGACAGTACAAAAATAGGAAGACAATTTCTCATTTTGAAGTTATTTTCAAACTCAGACTTGTTTCGGTTCTCTTTTTAAGGTATCAGTCTGATGGTGCCAAAAAGGATCCTCTAAAGATCAGTTCTATGGTAAATATGATGTAAAAATACTGTGATAGGATGGCTGTTAATTTTTTTAATTGTTTGTTTTCTGAAAATGTGTTCTGTCTTTAAAGAAGAAGATATCTTTACTACATTTCCCAACACAAATGTTGTATTGAGTGAAGAGAGAAAAGAGGATGGACAATTTTGTTTTTTTTGGAGGATCAGTATTTTTTCATACCTGATTCTGTTTGTAGAGTTTCTGTTAGTTCCTTTATGCTGCAAACTAGAAAGTCTTACTTAATTACATGGATGTCTTGCATAGGTACTTTGCATTTAATTAATAATTTTACATAAAAAAAGAAAGTAAGTTGAGTTAGATTCTTACTGTTCCTGGTGGATTTTACTCTTATGGTTACTTAAGGTTCCTATGATGTTACATTTTAGAACACCAAACTGTTTTAGTGGGTTTTTTTTTATTTGGTTGGTTGTTTTTTTTACCAGACTCCTGTCTCTTGTAAGGTACATTTCTGTAGTTCTTGTTTTCTGAAAATACATAGTGTTGGTTTGGGGGGTTGATTATTGTTATTCTTTTACATTCAGACCTGGGGATCAGAAGGGTATCATCTGTGGGTTATTGAGGGGAATTCTTCAAACATGAGACCTGAAAGAGACGCAAATAATGAACCTCACCAGTTTGGTATTCTGCAATTTCATTTCATTAAGAGTGCACTCACTGCTAATCCATGTATGGTAAGTTCTTGCTGATGAATATATTCTTACTTTAGAGGATATTTCTAGTATTCAGGTAACCTCTGAGTTATTTTCTTAAGTTTTAAGTCAGTTTTGAAGCCATTAGACTGGTCTTTTTGTCATAAAGTCTTTGAAATGGTACTTTGGAAATATTGCTATGCAGTACTGTAACATAAAGCCTACTAGTGAATAGTGGTACAAAACCTGAGAACTGCCTTTATATTTGTTTTTTCTATGTTAGAACCTGTTAATTTATTGATTGGGTTTGCCTTCATTTTCTGTACATGGAGTTCAAGGTTGCTTTTCTTACTCTGTTGTTCTGTTTTTAATGTAGAGTAACCAGGAACAAGTCCTTCTTCAAGGAGAAGATCGCTTGTATTTGAACTGTGGAGATGCAACACAGGCTCAGAGTCCCAGAAATACTTCACCACACTCTGAACATAAGCCTGCAAGGGAAAGAGGCCCATTTTCAGATGGCAGTTTAGATTCTCAGGGTTTAAGCACTTTACTAGGACACAGACATTGGCATGTTGTACAGGTAATTGGTGGTTGTTGCCCATATATGCTCTGTGATTTCAAGAGCTTAAAGAACTGGGCTTTGCAGGTGATCTTATCACTCTTTGCCATACCCTTTTAATTCAGTATGAGATCATTGCCTCTTATTTCTTCTTGAGTTTCCCTGCTACAACTTTTTCTTATCGCCAGATGATAAAGATTTGCTGGCTGTCAAGAGCTGAGTTTGCATCCTAGCTCGTGAAAAAAACTGAATGTCTTTGAGTACAGGGAAGAATAGTTAAATTGATTTTTTTTTTGTTTTTTTTTATGCTTTGAAAGACAGAATATGTGCAACATGCAAGAAATAATTTAGGGATTTGTTCTGTTATTCAGGCAAATTGGTTTAAAAATATTCAACTAATTAATCGTCCTTTGGATTTTGGCTGTATTTTTCAAGCAACCTAAACGGACTAATATTTAGGGTTGAATAACTTTCTTGTGTTGATGGGAATTGTATTTAAAAAAAGAAATCCGAACTTCAAAAACCTTTAAGCCAGTATGTTCAAAAACCACAGACATTCTAAAAATTCCTTTAGAATATTATAATTAATCACTAATTTAATGATGCTTAATATAGTCATGTCATTTTGTTTCTCTGGTGTTTTAGATTCATAGTACATATCTAGAGAGCAACTGGCCAATAAGGGTAAGTTATTTTCAGAATGTGTTCTTTCTTCATTAAAATGGCTGGGGTTCCATAGCTGTCCTTTAGGATTGGATGAACTCTGTAAGAATAAGTAATTGTCCTAAATTAAACAAAAAACAGTATGTGTGGGCAGTAAAAGTAGAAAACATGAAGATACTTTAAAATTTTTGACTCTGACATTATAACATCTTGAGTTGTATACTTAAGAAGAAACTTATGTATATTATATATCCTACCTAAGATTCTGCAGTTTTTCTCTTTGAACAGTTTTCAGCTATTGACAAGCTTGGACAGAATGTAGCTGTTGTTGGCAAGTTTGGTTTTGCACATTATTCTTTACTCACCAAAAAATGGAAGCTGTTTGGAAACATTACCCAGGTGAGCAGTTAGGGAACTTTATCTGGGTATACTGGGAAGGTTGTGTTTGTTGGAATGTGACTCTTGGAGAATGTCTTTTTCAAATAAATGATCTGTTGACATACATGGGATTAGGGATGCTGGTTTTGCCTGTGTTTATCATAAAATGGCAGAAATATCTTGTGGCTTTGACACAATAATTTGTGTCTGATTATTAAAAAACTTCCAAATTTGTGTGCATATCTTCAGAAGCTCTCATATGTTGCAACTGAAAGTTTGTGTGAGACATATCTTTTTATGCCAAATTGATAAATTGTGGTAGACACAGAAAGCTAATTTGAGAGAGTTCAGGGATTACAGTGTCGTAAGGAATGGTGGAACTGTGAAATGGCTGTTGTCTGCCACATACCGGTCTTTAGTACTTTAGGTTTTGTTAGGCAACAGAAAACTTCATGTACATACAGCTTGTCTTGCCACTATGAGTAAAGAAGTATATAAAACGAACTACTTGTCTCTCGTTTGCTTGTGTTTTCAGGAGCAAAATATGATGGTAACAGGTGGCTTAGCGTGGTGGAATGACTTCATTGTTCTTGCATGTTATAATTTAAATGATCATCAAGAAGAGGTGAGGTAATTTTTCTTCAGAGTAAATAAATCATGTTTAGAATGTCTGATCTATTCTCAAGTAGTGTTATAAGTATGAGAAGCTTGATACATAGGTGTCTTTTGGCCCTGTTTATAAATTCTTTATTAATATGGAAGCAATTTTTTTTTGCAGAAAAGTATTGCTGCTATTAAAAAATACTTTCTGTAACTACTATGAATGTACTGATTGTTCTGAAAACTTTCTGACATTTTTGCATGTTAGCATGAAGCCTGGTTTGAGACGGTTACTGTATTTTGAGTTGCTTTTAAACTAGTGAGTAAAACCCCTTCCTTACTTTTGTTTTTCAGTAGTTCAGATTTGACCATACTGTTCTTTAACCACTTGGGATGAAATAATGTAATGCAACCAATAAAACATTTGAAATAAAAAGGTAGTAATTTGTCTTGCTAGAAATCCTTGGCAGTCATTCCATTAAAAGAAAAATAATTGAATGTGAAATTATTGTTAGTTTGTTGGTAAACTGCACCTGTGTTCACACTACTTCTCTTTTTTTTGTTGTTTTTTAATAGCTGAGAATCTACCTGCGAACATCGAATCTTGACAATGCATTTGCACACATCACCAAAGTGCAAGCAGACACATTACTACTGAGTGTCTTCCGGGACTTTGTGATATTGTTCAGAGCAGATTGTTCCATTTGCCTTTACAGTATTGAGAGAAGGTCTGAAGGGTGAGATTCAGTATTTAATTCTTTTGAAGTAACATACTTGTCTGAGTAAATTGTTATGATAATATAAAGTTGTTTGATAAGTTGTGGAGTCAGGTTTTACTTTTGTTAATATACGGAGAGGGAACAATTTGGATAGCTGATAGGTGGTGTCACTTGCACGCATGCAGATAAACACATGAGATCTGGAGACAGCAACTGTGATATGGATATTTCCAGCTGCTGCACAAGCATGTTCTAGCTGACAGGAAATTGAAAACTGAGTGTAAATAGAAGAAAAAGGTACTAAAAGGCACATCTTAGAAGATTTTTAATAAAAAGTGTTTCTAATATTAGAAGTAGGATTTGGTGAAGGGGCCAACAGAACAATGAAGATGAAGAGAGGAAGTGTGGTCTGTGGTGTGGTTGAAGGCAGCTATTTTGATGCAAGAGAAGTAGCAGTGTAAGAGCCAGATACTTTCAGATAGTTAAGATTAGTGAACCTAAAGAGGAGATAATGATTCCCAGTCAATTTTTTGAACTGCCTAAGTGAGTGATTTTTCTTTCAGTTGTGGCATCTTGGTTTCAGCAAGAAAGGACTTTTCAAAGTGTTTCTCAAAGAAAACTCCCAAAAAAATCCAGACCCTGAAACTGTCTCATTGATGGTTGAATAGAGTCTTATTCTGAAGTCTGTTATGTTGTCTTCTATCCATTCTGCATTCCCCCAAACTAATGTCAGGTTTATTTGGTACTGTGGAATAGATGTGTGGGCCTGTGGGATTCCTGGTTAAAGGGAAGGCGTATTGGTCTGTAGAGTAAACTGTTTGCTGAGGCCAAGCTGCTTATTTTCATTAGGTTTATTTCAAGATACTGATTTTTGTTAACTACATTTAGCAATTTTGAAATAATATTTATCTTTTCTTTCAGTCTTAACTCTACTGCCAGTATCCAAGTTCTTCAAGAGGTGTCCATGTCTCGGTATATTCCTCATCCTTTTCTTGTAGTGTCTGTTACATTGACATCAGTGAGGACAGAGACTGGCATCACCTTGAAGATGCCTCAGCAGGTAACAGGTGTATAGTGCTCAAAATTTAAAAGGTGCGGTGCCCAGATTTTTTAGCTTAGTCCTTACTTGGCTTTTAGAAGAATCACTGATGTATGATTACTTTATGTGGTAAAGTGCAGAACATATATTTTCTGATGTTTGTTATGTAGACATTTTGTGTTAATAGGGGGTGAAGTGTTGGAAATAAATTCCAAACTCTTGTATTTCATATCGTCTCTTGTCATCTTGTAAAGTCTGGGGCCAAATCTCGAAGGACTAATTAAACATAATTGTTTTGAGGGTGTGTCTCTCTATTGTGGATTAAAAGCTGAACACCAGAGCAGCCATGGCATTAGGAAACGCTTTTCTGGTAGCAACAGGTCACATTACTCAAAGAATAAATAGAAAAAGGGAAAAGATGGTATATAATCCTGTAAGGTCACTTCTAGTGAATTTCTTGCTACACTAAACTGCAGTTAGATAAGCTCTCCCAGTAGTTTTCTTAGGAGATAGGACAGAAGCCAAACACTGAATAAAGTGTGAAGTTGGAGCCCTGTCTTAACTCCAGGAAATTATTCAGGCCACTGAAGACACAGTGAAAAAATAATTTAGATTTTGTTGTCTGTGGTGTAAACAAACTACACTTTACTATTTGAGTAGCTGCAGCATGAAGCACGTATTCTGGTCAGAGCAGCTGCCTTAAGATATTTTGGAAGTTGTGTTGTCTGTGAGACAAGCCTGTAGGCATGTGAAGGTGTATATTTTTTTTTTTCACATACTAAAGCCACTCGTGGACTTGAAGGCAGTGGCAGAGAAATAAAAATCTGAAGGTTGATTGCTTCCTTCAGTTCATTCTATTTCTCACAATGCTGTACATGTGTCCCAAGACTTTGGTAAGGTGTTAGACAAGCATGTATAAAAGCCACATGCTTATGGTTCTGTAGTCCTGCTGTGAGACGGTGTCCTTATTCCTGAACTTTCTGACTGATAATGTTTCCTAATTTTGAGAAAAAGCTACTGGAACTTTTTAGAGCACTAGTAATATTTTAAACTTAGCTTCAGACTGAAGAAATACTGCTCCTTTTTTTCCTAAGAGTCTATATATCTTCAAACTTTGTCAATTCTCTGCATCAAAAGTATTACTGCTAGCACTGAATATGACACTGCACTGTAGACAAAACGTGTCTGACATAGTGAAGTGTGTCAGTTTTCCAGTGCTGTAATCATTAGTGACCTTAAACCCTGATGCTGCAAATTTGCCATACAAGACCTCTACGCGTGTATTTTAAAATTAAACTTCATGCACAGCATGGTATTAACTCCAATTAGTGATTTGGTTTAAAATTAACATGAAACAATTCAGAAATACAAATCTTTGGAAATAATACTCGCTTTCTTGATATACATGACTCGAAACATTCTTCTGTTACTGCAGCTTGTAAAAGTTAAAGGTGCTGTACAAGTGGGGCCAAACAATTTAGCTCAGCTCTTTGGCTTGTGTACCAGTGTTAGTCTTTGCAGTCAGATACTGGCTGTCATATAGTGGTGATACTGATAAGCACAGAGCTTTATTTTTCTTTAAATACTGTTGGTTTGACGATGCCAAGAGGCATAATGGGGAAAAGCCCATATCAAGTAAACACATGGAATGAATCTAGTGATCAAGGAAACTCCATTATTTACTCCTTTGCACAAAAAATACATAAATTAATCTATCTGTGAGTATTTAGTTCTGCTTGTTTTTTTTGTTGTTTTTTTGTTGGTCACCTCTGTACGGCAGTGCAGTTACTTTAATCTTCTTGTATTATGGTTGTAGGTAAAATGATGAGGTCAAAAAGCTGAAATAATTTGCATAATACTCTTTTATCCTTAGGCTTGTGAGGCTGAAAGTATTATGCTAAACTTAGCAGGACAACTCATCATGTTGCAAAGGGATCGATCTGGACCCCAGATACGAGACAAGGACAATAATCCTAATCAAAGGAAACATGTGAGTAAATGCATGTTGAATATTGTATATGACTTCAAACATGTCATTGTCTGAAGTTCTGGAAGGGAATGGTACAGGCATAAAAACAGAGAGGTCTGTAATTCAAGGAATTCAAGGCAGCATCTATACTTGCAGGCTGAATTATTAGCTGGAAGAAAATCACTAATCCTGTGTTTTGGGGTTTTTTTAAATTTTTCTTCTCTAAGAATCTGTGAAATGTTACTACTTAATTGTGTGACTGTCTAGCTGAAGAATTTACTTCTTGCATTGCAGTGAAAGTGATGAGTTTTTAAGTGTAAAGGTCCTGCACAGAATTTAGTGTGCACCAATGACAAAATCTCTAGTCTGTCTAAAACTGTTGTGTATGTTTATGGAACATTACCAAAATCGGTGACTTCTGAATTTTTCTGTACTGAGGGAAACATTTCTGCATGAAAGAAGCACTTTGAGAAAGTGGAATACGGAAAGTTTAGATGAAGAGTTTGCAGCTCAATCAAATTTGAGCAATTTTGGTGGTTGTAGTGATTTTTGTCAGTTCTAAGTTTGATGTTTGGGCTAACTGAATAAGCAGAAAGCCAGTTTTTATTTTCCTTCCTTATTTTCACTCCTCTGGCTTTCTAGCTAAGTATAAGGAGGTTAAAAAGTCAAGGAAATGTCTTGATTTATGTAAGTAATAAGCGGTGTTTTCCCAAGTGCTAGAGTACAGTAAAGAGGTAAGCAGTTCCTTTCCAGTTAGAAGAATGGCACATTTGAAGATTAGTTGAAAAACGGAGTTATTCTGAAGAGGGTGAAGAGCAATAATGAATTCTGACCTTTTTTTTCCTTTTTTTTTTTTTTTCTTTTCTTAACTAGTTGCCTTTTTGTGCTCCAGTCGTCCTAGCCCAGTCTGTTGAAAATGTATGGACGACTTGCAGGATCAACAAACAGAAACGTCACTTACTGGAGGCTCTGTGGCTCAGCTGCGGTGGGGCAGGTATGAAAGTCTGGCTTCCCCTGTTTCCCAGAGATCATCGAAAACCGCATTCCTTTTTGTCAAGACGGATCATGCTGCCTTTCCACATCAACATATACCCATTGGCTGTTTTGTTTGAAGATGCCTTGGTTCTTGGTGCTGTTAATGACACTGTGCTCTATGACTGTTTGTATACTCAAACCAGTGCTAGAGAACACTTAGAAGTTCTCTTTCCGTTCTCCATTGTTGAGAGAACCTCTCAGATCTACCTCCATCACATTTTACGCCAGCTGTTGGTGAGGAACCTTGGTGAACAAGCCTTGCTTTTGGCCCACTCCTGTGCCACATTACCATACTTTCCTCATGTACTAGAACTGATGCTTCACGAAGTGCTGGAAGAAGAAGCTACCTCGCGGGAACCCATTCCCGACCCTCTGCTTCCCACTGTGGCGAAGTTCATTACAGAGTTCCCCCTCTTCCTGCAGACAGTTGTTCATTGTGCTAGGAAGACAGAATATGCCCTGTGGAATTACCTTTTTGCTGCTGTTGGAAACCCAAAGGACTTATTTGAGGAGTGCTTAATGGCCCAGGACTTGGACACAGCTGCCTCTTATCTTATTATCCTACAGGTAATGGTGCCTCATGCATTGCAAGAGAGGTGATACTGGCTAATGGTGTAGCATTTAAAAAATGCTGTCATGCCCAAGTTACATGTGTTAAACAAAATTTTAGTTTAACAGTAGTCTGTGATTATGTCCAGTTACAAAGGAGGGGAATGTAATGCAATGTAAGTGGCTAGTTTACTGTTACAAGAAGGAAAATAATAGCATGAGATTTGCTGCTTCTCATCTCTGGTATACTTCAATGTGACATGATGTGGCTTGATTTGATAGGACTTTTGTTGCTCAATGGTAAAAGTAAGTGACTTAATTATGCTTTTTTAACTTGCAGAATATGGAAGTTCCAGCAGTTAGCAGACAACATGCTACTCTCCTATTTAATACTGCCTTGGAGCAGGGAAAATGGGATCTTTGTCGTCATATGATTAGATTTCTTAAAGCCATTGGCTCTGGAGAAACAGAGACACCCCCAGCTACACCAACAACTCAGGTTTGTGAGAAAACAGTAAATACTGTGCACCAAACCTTGTATTAGCTTTGCTGTTACAAAGCGTGCTCACTCCTTTGACTGTATGTTTGGGTTTTCTTTTTTTTTAGGAACCTAGTTCAAGTAGTGGCTTTGAGTTCTTCAGACACCGCAGCATTAGTTTATCCCAGTCGGCAGAGAATCTCCATAGCAAATTTAACTTGACAAAAACACTGAGTATGCCTTCTGGCCCATCTGGAAAAAGGTAACTGCTAGTAATGTCCTCCCTTCCACACTTGCTAGGTACTATACTTACTCTGTTAATGGTTTAAGTTACAGGGGTACGTTACATGATAGATTTGTTGTAGTCTTCCTCCACATCCTTCTGCATTTGCCTTTTTCCCACTTCTGTAATGTCTGTGCCTCTCTAAAATTCTCGGGAGAATATATTCTCACACATGTAAATACGTGTGTGTGTGTGTGTTCATGTGTATATACATGCAGGCTACTACAAGGATATTGCTAACGAAAAAGCCTCTGTATCCACGGCATGCATATGTAGTCATTTAAATAGCTAGTGAGGCTGCATGCTTCCCATTTGAAGGATCTGTTCTTGTGAAAGATACCTCTTGAATAGCTCACAGTACTGCAGTGTCATACTATATATTGCTCTGTGATACTGTGTACATCTTGATCTAGCAGTGTGTTGCCAAGCCATAAATAGAGCCTTTTACACTTTGGGTTGAATCCCTTTTAAACTGTTGTATGTGCACAATTCATATGGATCAGTATTAATGTTCAGAGGCAGCACTGAGTTGAGATTCAATATGATCCTGGGTTTGGGGTTTTTTTCCCCACATAAGACCTTCAAAACAATCTTAGGACAAGTTCAGATGCTTTTGTATAGTAATCTTCTACAGTACTATCTTAAGAGTTTTGATAGGAAGGGTCCTAGACTTAATACTTAACTTGTTTTTTACACTTGTTTCTCAGAAGTCACTTTGCAGTGACAATCTGCCTTTTCTCTCTCCTCCGTTTTTTCCTGCATTGTTAATAGTGTAATACTCTCTGGACACTGCTGCTGTTGCAACTTCCTTCCCATATTTAACTTAATCTGATGAGGCAGTCAACATAAATAGCAAGGATAGGTAGAAACTGCTTTTGTTGCTGTATAGTAAGCTCCCACTACTACTCTGGTCACTTGATACACCATGGTTGCAGCCAGAAGCCTTTCCAGCTGAGCTTCACTATCAGCCTGAATGTTGCTGTTCTCTGGTCTGTCTGTCTATAGGTGGAGCAAGGACAGTGACTGTGCAGAGAACATGTACATTGACATGATGCTCTGGCGGCATGCTCGGCGCCTGCTGGAAGAAATCAAGCTGAAAGACCTGGGCTGCTTTGCAGCACAGCTGGGCTTCGAGCTGATCGGCTGGCTGTGTAAGGAGCGAGCCAGGGCTGCCCGCGTGGAGGATTTTGTGCTTGCTCTGAAAAAGTTACATGAGGATTTCCTCTGGCCATTTCCAGTCATACCAGCTCCATCTATTAATTCACCTTTCAAGAATGGAAAGTGCAAGACAGGTGCTGTAACATCTGCATTGATTTGTTTTAGGTTTTTCCCTCCAGCAGTTCTAAACCCATCAATCTGAGTCTGTCCTTTCTCAATTCAGCCAACCAAAGAACAGGCTGATGCTGGCCACCTACACAGCTTTTTCACACAGGCTGTTTTGAAGGGATTTGATTTGGCAGAGACAGCATCTCTTGTGTAGTCTGATTACTCTCCTCTTTCTGTTGAGGTTTCTTGCTTTCTCAGGTGCACTGAATGGGATATCACTTTTGTGGATGTTGAGTTTAATGTCGATACTGCTTTTTGATGTAAAGTCTGCTACAGAACATCACTAGAATCAACATTTATATGTAGTCTTTAGATGAGGTTTTGCTTTGATACTTTTTTACATTAAACAAAGCAATGTTCCTAATACTTTAAATGTGATTTATGTTAAAAGTTAAGAATTTTGAGGACATGCTGTAAACCCCCCTTGTATTATTAATCTACCAGTTCATCTAGTTTATCTTCTTAGAGCAAAGTTGATACTAGCTGCCAAGTCTTCATCTTTTTGATACTAACAGCCCCATTATTTTGTTCTATTGATGCTAACACTTGCCAGCTGATACTGCTTTTATGCCAGTTCTGACATAAACTGATCAGCAATTCTTGAAATACCGAACTTACTG
This sequence comes from Indicator indicator, assembly GCF_027791375.1. NCBI lineage: Eukaryota > Metazoa > Chordata > Aves > Piciformes > Indicatoridae > Indicator > Indicator indicator. Next base: position 39,257,163 of record NC_072053.1, read on the forward strand.
TATTTATTCACTTTTGGTGATCCCTCAGCAAACTGATTGAATATTTACTTAAATATAAGTTTTGGCTTTCTGAAGAGCCTGGAGATAACTTTTCAAATTTACTTTGTGATGGTTACATGACTTTGTTTGGTTTTAGCTATAGGGGAGCAGCTGCTAAAATCTCAGTCTGCAGATACCTTTGTAAATATGGAAATGGACACAGAGGCTTCAAACACACCTAGGAGTCGCAGCTGGCTTGGCACTATCAGCTCCTCTCAGAGAGAGATTGACACTGTTTCATCCCATGGACCACACATGCAAGATGCATTCCTTTCTCCTCTGCTAAGTAAAGGTTAGTCTCATCTGCTCATTGGAAAAATACATCAGTAAGTACACATTTCTGTTTTGGTATTTACACGCCACTGATGTATTGTTGTTTCTCAACTTCTGATAACCATAATTCAGAAAGGTGAAAAGAAAAGAGGAGAAGACATGTTGAAAATTGAACTGAAATTTTTATAACGGATGTATGCCTGTCATACATCTTTAACTACTTGAAGCAGAATATGAAGCTGTTATTTGCTGAAGTTACTGTCTGTGGTGGTAACTTGAAATGTAGTAGTTTTGCAGTCTGACTGGGAGGAATGTTCTAAGCGTTTTACATTTGTCGCTTGCACAGGTTGGCCTCTTTTGCAGGTTGGCACAGGTTTGAGTTTCTTTAGAAAGATATTAGATACATTCTTTATTGTGGAAACTGAGGAAATCACAATCAAATATAGTTTCCTGTTTTCCTGTGGCTTTGTTTAAATTGTTTTTTTTTTTTCTAAAATCATAGAATTGTTAGGGTTGGGAGGGACCTCAAGGATCATCTAGTTTCAACCGCCCTGCCATGGGCAGGGACACTTCACACTAGATCAGCTTGCTCAGAGCCATGTCCAGCCTGGCCTTAAAAACCTCCAGGGATGTGGCTTCTACCACCTCCTTGGGCAACCTGTTCCAGTGTCTCACCACCCTCATGGTGAAGAACTTCTTCCTAACATCCAATCAATCTGAATCTACCCGTTTCTATTTCTGTGCCATTCCCCCCTAGTCCTATCACTACCTGACACCCTAAAAAGTCCCTCCCCAGCTTTCTTGTAGGCCCCCTTCAGATACTGGAAGGCCACAATAAGGTCTCCTTGGAGCCTTCTCTTCTCCAGACTGAACAGCCCCAACTCTCTCAGTCTGTCCTTACAGGAGAGGTGCTCCAGCCCTCTGATCATCCTCATGGGCCTTCTCTGGACACGTTCCAGCATGTCCGTATCCCTCTTGTAATAGGGGCTCCAGAACTGGATGCAGTACTCCAGGTGGGTTCTCACCAGAGCAGAGTAGAGGGGAGAATCACCTCCCTCGACCTGCTGGCCACACTTCTCTTGATGCAGCCCAGGATGCGATTGGCTTTCTGGGCTGCAGGTGCACACTGCTGGCTCATGTTGAAGGGCTGCTCTCAAATATGAAAACTCAAATACACAATTCAACTCATGAAAATACAAAGGGGAATTTCATTTTCTATGCATTTTTCCTAACCACAGTCAAGAGACCAGAAATGTGTCTGACCATTCATCTGTTTTTCTTACTCTTAAGTATAGAGTAGCATTTTCAGCAGCGTCTACATCAAGTGATTTCAACTTTATTAGGCAAAAGCCCTAAGAACCTACAATCTCCCTGAGATGCTGGGACCTCCTGTGAGAGTCAGAGCCCTTGTAGCTGCTATTTAACAAATTGACAGGCTTTAAAAAATAAAAAAAGAGTGATATTCTCTCCTTCAGCTTGGGTACTCTCTTGTTCTATTTTCACTCCTGTTTGTCTTGTCTATTACTTCTGGAGACTGCAAGAATACATTAGGTTTAAGTAAGTTTGGTGTAGAGCAGTCCAAGAAACCACATGGGGAAAATTAAAATGGGGAAAATTTGTTTCCCTTTTAATTGCACTATATTGTGCTGCTGACTGCCACTACCACTGTTTCTATAAACTAGTACCTCATTGTTTTTTCTGACACAGATGAGGGCATTTGCATTTAATGACCTGTGGTATACATTTTGAAGCATTTTATTTCTAAAGTGAACCTAAGTTAATAGTCTTGAAAATGGTGTGAGCTGAAGTCTAATAATAGTAATTTCATAAGTAAGCAACCCAGAGATAGCATTATGGGCAAGAGGCTAATAAAACAACTTTGTGACTTCCTAAATGTTTTCCATAGAAAAGACATCTACTTTAATAAGGAAACTCTTCTGGCAGGTGCTGCCTTCATGCCTCACCACTGTAATAGTTTTATGTGGAGAGAGGCTGGCCCTTGCTCCAGTTAGAGAAGGATTTGTTTCGTCTTTGAGTTGGGAAAGAAGGTAAACATCTTGTAACTAAAGAGAAAGACTGGACAGGATTTGGTTGGATGTGTTAAAAAGGTTGTTTACTAATTATAACCTATTATATGCTTTGCTTAAAAGCATGTCAGTAATTAATAGCCAATTAGGATATGCCATCTCTGCTTAAAGAAAAGTATATAATCTGTCTGTGTAACGCAATAAACATCTTCACTCGGAAACAACTGGACCTCACGCAGCCTGTGGAGATCTGTGCTTGCCTCCATCAGTTTTAGCTTTGCTGTTACTGTTCTGTGAAAATTCTGTGGCTACATTGACACTTCTTCTCATAATTAGTGCAGGTAAATATTTACATTACTAAGCATTCAGAATCTTCAGGGTTTTGTATGCAGAGAAGAACTTGCTATTTCATCTTAATTTTTAACAAAGCTGAAGGTTAAGAAAGGAACATCTTTAGACAGTCTGCAACCCTTCCTACAGACTTAATTCTAGGACTGTAGTATGGAAGGAGCTGTCACTGCGTTCTTGCAATGATTGCCAACATGTTTTTAGGTTACTTTATTGATATTTTTCTGCAGAAGTATTTTTATTTGATAGAAAAAAATGGTAATTCCTGTAATAATTATTCTACTCTATAGTGCAACAAGGAGAAGGCTGAAGTGGGATGGGTGTGTGCCTGAGGTAACTTCTTAGCATTGCAATGTGTAGCAGAGCATTGCTGTGTTACACGTCAGTTCCATAGGGAGCAGTAAGAAGTCCTTACTGAAGTGAGCACTTCAGTTTTTCCCTTATGTTTCTGACAGGTGATGAATGCAGCATTGGTTCAGCCACAGACCTGACTGAAACAAGTTCTATGGTAGATGGTGACTGGACCATGGTAGATGAAAACTTCTCCAGTTTAAGTTTAACTCAGTCAGAGCTTGAACATCTCTCTCTGGAACTGGCTAGTAAAGGACCACACAAGTCACAGGTCCAGCTGCGGTAAGTAACATCAGCTTTGCATTTGAAACTTAACAACAGCTCGTATGCAGCCTTAGGAGAAAGAAAGACTCCTTATAGAGTAATACAGGGGGTTTGTCTTCAGAGTAGAAAAGTAAATAAAATGACTGTTTTTCCGTTTAGGTACTTGTTACATATCTTCATGGAAGCAGGATGCCTGGATTGGTGTATTGTCATAGGCCTTATTCTTAGAGAATCTTCGGTAATCAACCAGGTTTTCAGTGTAATGCAGTCTTCTGATATTGATGGAGAAATCTGTCAGAATATCAAGACTGGCCTATATGCTGTTGACAAATGGGCTTCTACAGATTGGTAAGTGATACTAGTTACCTGAAAAATAACTTAGAGTTATCTCAGCCCTACCTGAGACAATTCTTTAAAAGCATATTTGCAGAGAGTGTCAGCACAGTCACTAACTACAACTGTATTCAAACTGGGAAAAATGAAACCAACCCAACCCAAAACAACCAACATTCCAGCTTTTATTTTTTGATTATGCTTCCCTTTTTCGTTCTGTTAAAACTAAGAAAGAGGGTTCTGTACAGGAGGGATTATGGAAGATACTCATTTATATTAAACATCTCCCAAGAAACACTGCTTTTCAGGCATATGACAGAAGTACTAGTTTTTAATTCACTCATGGTGTTCCTTACCATTATTTTCCTAGCCCTGGGTACAAGCCATTTCTAAATATCATCAAACCGCAGATCCAGAAACTAAGTGAAATAGTAGAAGAGCAAGTACAGCCAGAAGCTTTTCAACCTGTGAATCCTTCTAAGGTTATTGAACAAGTGAACCCTAGAGCTGAAGAAAGCAGGACTTCAACTAGTCATGGCACTAATCCTCAGAGTGATGCTGGCAACAGCAGTGGAAGCAGGCATGAAGAGGACAAGTCTAAGACAGAGGATGAGGATTCCTTCCAAGAAGGCAGTTATGACTGTGTTGTGTCGTAAACAGAAGATGGACAACTTCCCAAGCATCAGGTGTGAAAGGAAGCAAACCAGCTCTTAGACATACTTCCATATTTTGGTTTTGAATTTTTTTTGTTTGGTTGGTTGGTCTTGTTTTTGTTTGTTTGTTAGTTTTATTTTTAATATTTTAGTCTTTGAAAACTTTAGTGGGGATAACTAAGCAGCAATTTCATTTATTAGTTTCAAAAGGAGGCAAGATTATTATTTTTTTTGATCCAATCTTCAGACTGCAGTTTTAGGTTTTGATTCTTAATAGTGTTGGGAGACATCGAATACTTATGGGGACAGGTTCAGCTAATGTGCATCAGTAGCTTTGCATCACCAACAGATGTTTTGAGGAAACTACTTATCTTTTGCTTGAGTTTAAAAGGTGAAAAGGGGATTAAATTTATGCTTTGCAGCTTGCCTGCATAAGAGATGTCCGATCAATGCAGTTGAGATTGGTTTGATATTGTTTTTTTGTATTAAAGGACTGTAAAATATATTGTATGTTTTTGTGAATACTCTTGTACAAATACTCAAGATTGTACCTTATTTGAAGGTACCTGTATGTATTGTGCATGATCCTAGGTGACTAGTAAAGTCAAAGCAGAGTTGCACTTCTTTCTGGATGAGGCGTACTTTACTGACCTAATATTGACACAAGGTGGCTTACCTGGGTTTTTTACTGCCACGTACAGATCTTGTAGTTGGGTTTGAGGGATTGCTGAAGGTTATTTATTTCATTGTAAATTCTTTTCTGAAAAATTGATTTTTAAAATGTAAATAATCATCGTATACTCTTGCTATGGAAAATTAGTTTAACAGCTCATACTTAAACATTTTTCATACATTTTATAATATGCATACTTGTAACTAAGACATATTTAACTTTCATACAATGTTATGAAAGCTGGCTGCAGAAATCTGTTGCTTTGAGGTACTATTTTTTCTAGCTGCTGTCCCTATGTAATAACTACCTGTAACAGTATTAATTTAGATATTAGCTTGTTTGTACTGTGCAATCTGAACAAAAATGCAACATTACTCATTTTATACAAAATAAACTAGTTTATTTTTTATAACATCATTTGATTACTGACATGGACCAAAGTACTCATCATAGGGTAGTTACAGCATCTGTTGCTTTTCTCATGTAGTTACTAAATGCACATCCATTTTAACTCTGAAAATTAAGCCTATTCACAGTTAAGTTGAAAAAAATTGTGATTCTGTCATCTTTATTTCCTTTGTAGATAAGGTGAAGTGCTTTAAAATGTACAAATATTAAAGTGTTGCTCTAGAATGGCTTTACTAAGCCAATACAACCAGTACAAGTGCAATAATTGCAAGTGTTACTTGGAAAGCTGGAGGTTTTAATGAATGCAGCTTGCATTTACATTGAAGAGGTGAAGCTGATACTGAAGTTACAGGAAAGAAGTCTCATTGAAGAGTTCCAGCATTATGTTTAGTCTGCATTGTAGCTGCTGGTTACAGATAACGTCTGTCATACCTACAAGCTTGTTGTGATCTCACATCAAAATCCATTATTGTTATAAAGGGGATACTTAAAAACTTTTTTATGATTAAAAAGAACCTGCTTAATCTATGTTAAATAAACTGTGCGTCAAGTTAATACTTTTCTGTGGTTCTGTGGTAATGATGTAAGTCAAGCACAACCTTGATAGCTTTCTGCTGTTCAGGTTTTGGATCTGAACAAGCGAAAACATACATTAAATGATATACTGACATTCTTAATATTAGTATCTAACTACTGTGCTACTGTTGTTTAGCAATTAAATCTTTTTAGTTGTGACATTTTAGAAGTTTGTACTTTAGTAGTAATTATCTCTATGCAAATCTTATGTGCTAATTTTGTATATCAATTTCACTGCTGTTATACTGCAATTAAAAGAAAAATGTATTCAACTTTACCTTAAGTTACTCCTCTGGAAAATAACTGTTTCTGACTTCAAGCCTTTTACAGTAAATTACTAGAATTCAAGTAGGTTGTTGCTGAGAAAACTTTCAAATAAACTACCTCCTGAATCACAGAATCACAGAATGTTAAGGATTGGAAGGGACTTTGAAGACCATCTAGCCCACCCCCACTGCCAGAGCAGGATCAGCTTGCATCACACAGGAACACTTCTAGGCAGGTTTTGAATGCCTTCGGAGATGGAAGCTCCACAGCCTCTCTGGGCAGCCTCTTCCAGTACTCTGCCACCCTGGAGGTGAAGAATTTTTTCCTTATGCTGAGATGGAACCTTGTGAGTTCTGGTTGGTGTCTGTTGTTCCTTGTGTCACTGGGCACCACTGATACAAGTGTGACACTCACCCTTTAGATCCCACCTCAGTCTCCAGCGGGCTCAACAGACCCAGCTCTCAGCCTTTCTTCATAAGGTAGATGTTCCTGTCTCCTAACCAACTTAGTGGCTCTGCACTGCACTCTCTTCAGTGTATATTCCTGGTCTGTGACCTGGGGAGTCCAGAACTGGACACAGTATTCCAGATGAGGTATCACCAGGGCAGAGGAGAAAAGGTGAGGAGAACTTCCCTTGACCTTTTGGAAGTACGCTTCTTACTGTGCCCCAGGATGCTATTGGCCTTCTTTCCCACAAAGGCACGTTCTTGGCCCATGGTGAACTTGTCCATCAGGACTCCCAAGTCTCTTTCCCCAGAGCTGCTCTCCAGCAGTTCCACCTGTAATGATGGGATTGTTCTTACCCATGACAAATTAAGATTGTTACAGCTTGCCACCTTACACTTCTCTGGTCTGTTTCACAGGATGAAGATATCAAACTCCTAAGTTTAAAAATTATCTTATTAATGTGCCTTTGAAGTTGCATCTACTTCTTGTATTGAAAAGATGTGTATTGGGTTGAGGTGGCAATGATGTGGCCTCTGTGAGTAGAGCCCAGGAGCTACCCCTGTATCAGGCACAGCCAGTTCAAACAGCCCCACCAGCCAAGCTTGTTACCTCCCCTCTGTAATATATTTAGTGACAGGTAAAACAATGCAGTGCAGCAGCTGTGAGAGAGGTAAGGGAGGAAATAAAAGAGGTGAGGAACACTCCCACAGCCAGCCAGGCCCAGAAAGGAGGAAGTGCTCCAGGAACTGGAGCAGGGATCCCCTCCAGCCTGTGTGTCGTCTGTACAGGTAAATGCATATATGAGCTGATGGACTAAGATTCTTAATGTCAGTATCTTACTACTGTGTTGTTTAGCAGTTAAATCTTTTTTGATTGTGGGGAAGCAGGCTCTGTGCCCGCAACCCATTGTAACAGGAGCTGTTACCCACCCAGCAGCCTATGAAGGACCTCATACCAGAGCTGGTGGATGATGCCTGAAGGAAGCTGCAGCCCATGGAAAGCTCAGGCAGGAGCAAGTTTTCTCATAGAAACTGCATATTTTTTCTTCATCTTCTCCTGGCCTGCTTGAGAGGGCATGAAGGAGTGGTTTGGTGGGTAGCTGGCAGCCAGCCAAGGTTAACCCACCACAAAAATTCTGTTATCTACAAATGGGCACTATAACCTCAACCTAAACGTAGGAAAAATGGGCTGTTTAACCACCTGGGGGAGGAGGGTCAACATTTTCTATGTAATTCCAGCTCTGTGTGTCTCCTCTTGCTTATCCAGCTCACATAAAACTGGCAGCCCTGGCTCTTGCCAGCCTGGTTTACTTTGACCATTTAGCATTTAACAGCACAGAAAGATTCCTCCTGCAGTAACATTTGCATATCATCAAGTTTGCTTGGTCTGTTTCTCATCTTGTACACAACTGCCTCTGAAAATGTAACAATGTTGGATTACTTGCTACCCATATGAAAAATCCTCTCACAGGGTGTAAGTGCAAAGGCCACTTCAGTCAGTCTGTTTCTGAGGGTAATTTGCACCATCACTTTTTTCAGCCAAAGCAAGCTAGTTTTTCCACTAGTGTGTTTTAGTCCAAAGCAATCACTTCACACAGTTTCAGAGCTGATGTGTCTCTCAGCTACAGACTGAGAGCCACAGCTAAGTAAACATAAATACACCAAGGCATAATCCAGCCAGAACCTGTACAGAAAAAGGTCTCTTCTTTTTATTATAAAGTGAGGGGAGATGTTGCCTGCCTTTATAAAGATATAAAGGATAATGGGTGACTTGCTGAAGGTGGTAAGATTGCTTCAGCTGAAAGAGAGCCCCCATGAGGAAAAAAAAGGCTACAGACTCAATTTATTATTGTTTCCTACCACAGAGCTCAAGATTGAGATATTCTAGGGGGCAGTGAGATGAATGCCAGTTTGTGATAAGTAGCAAAAGTAACCCCATGCTTAAACACAGAGGAGGGAGGAGCTTTCTCATAGCGCTCTAACAGAAAGATAAAATTTGCCCTGAGTTTTCTATTTATCATGGACCACCTGAAGTAAGTAAACTCAAGGAGTTTCCTACCAGGCAGCACTGAGAAGGGACTACCAAAGGTGGGGTTTGAAGCTACCTGAACATCTTCAGATGTAAGGAACAACTTTTTTCAGCTTACTGATCCTGTCAAAAGAAAGAAACACCACCACCACCACCCAGAAAAAGCAATATCCCAGAACCATGCATGGGCACAGTTCACCTCTGTATATTGGCTTTGAAGCTTGTACTTGTTCCAGTCTCAGACAGGATTGTTCCTTTCTAGACAAAATACTGCTAACGTTCAAGACCCATCTTAAAGCTTTCTGAAAAGGAAATTTTTTTAAACCCCTGTTCTGTTAATGACCAGCAGTGCTTGGCACCCTGCCTAAAATTCAGGTGGCAGTGACTAGATCTCCCTAAACTGCCTTACACTTCCTGGTCGAGTCTCAGCTTTATCCCTGGTATATTCTCAAGCTCCATCTGCAGCTTTGACAGAACCATAGCTATTGGAATACCGTATCCAGTTTTGAGCTCCCAGTTCAAGAGAGAGAGAGATCTACAGAAGGTAGTCTACAAGAATGACCAGGGGACTTCAATATCTCTCTTATGAAGAAAGGCTGAGAGAACTGGGGCTATTTAGTCTGAGAAGAAGGCTGAGGGGGGAATCTTCTTAACATCTGAAAATATCTGAGGGGTGGGTATCAAGATGAAGGGGATGCTCTCTTTTTGGTGGTGCCCAGGGACAGAAAAAGGAACAACACATACAAACTACAACACAGGAGGTTCCATCTCAACAAGAGAAGGCACTTCTCTACAGTGAGGGTGATGGAACACTGGAACAGGCTCCCCAGAGAGGGTGTGGAGTCTTCTTCTCTAGATCCTTTCAAGACCTGCCTGGATGCATTCCTGTGCAGCCTCCCCTAAGCGATCCTGCTCTGGCAGGTGGATTGGACTAGATTTATAGAGGTCCCTTTCAAGCCTTAACATTCTTGGACTGTGTATGATTCTGTGATAAAGTGTCCTAGCCCAACAGAACCTTTTCTGCGGTGACTAAGAAACCCCTAGTTTTTCCTCCAAGAACGAGAATCCGTGCTCTATCTTCAAAACAGAAATCACACTTACACAATTTCACATTATGTAACCACAGTTTTGTGATAGGACTTTGGGCTGGTGATTTGGCAAAGCTTTTTAACTGTTCTTCTCTAAGAATACATAACAAGCTCTAAACTGGGTCATCCTGCATGTTCCTTCCAGTTTATTATCAAGAACCAGATTAAGTTTAGCCCTCAAGGTAAAAAAGTACTGAACAGCAGCGCTGTACAGGCAAACTCTTCATCAGCTATGTTTCATGTGGTACGATTAGCTCTGTACAGATGTGTTAGAGCTTGTCTATTTGCGCAGTGTTTCTTCAGCAGACTTGCACCACAACCTAGATTGAACAGAGATTAAAGACAGGTCTTGCTAACACCAAACAACTCCCCTCAGCTCAGTCTGCCACTTTACATATGCCAGCTGAAATGCTCCTGTTCATTGCACTGATCCCAACACCTTCTTCAAATGCAGCCTTCTGCTTGGCAGGCACACTGAAGGTGTGGCCGCACCATTCGATACTGCAGTAGATCATATAACTGCAACAGGAACAGGCCTTTGCAACCACATTCTTAACTTGATGAAATGCATATTTCTGAATGTCTTCCACCCACAGAGACCTAACAGAGCACTATGTATGTTAATGGAGAACAGTAGAGGTTCTCAAAGCCATCAAAAATCAGGGAAGAAATCTAGCATTAAGGAGAAGTAAAGCAATTTAGAAAAGGCTGTGCATAGAAATTGTTTCTGATTAACATGTGGGATTCTGATCACCTAGCTGCTTAAACACTTTTTCTACTCCCATACCCTCCTGTCCTTTAAAACACTGCTTGCTTTCTGTCTCTTTCACAGAATGATACACACAGTACTTTTCATGAGAATAATAAATCACAGCAAACAAGGACCACTAACAGCTTGTACTAAATAGGGAAGCAGATGGACATTACAACAGTTGTCAAAATTGTCTATCCTATTTTTCAACCTGTGATCAACAATACATTTGCTCCTAAGTATCAGTTTTGCAAAGAATACCTAGCTTTGCTACCAGTGACCCTTCCATACCATGCCAGCCAGGGCCCTCATTTTAACATTTCTCAGCTCGGATAGCTTTCTCGTTCTTTGGCAACACCTATCTTCTGCACAGCTCTGACCCCAGTTGTCTAACTCCAGCATCACTTAGCAGTATTTCTACCCCATTTTTAAATAAAACATTAGTACAATGAATAAAACAAATCAAATATGCCTTTAATAATAATTTTGGTTTGGATTTTCACTTTTGTTTACAAAGAGAGAAATTTACAACAAACTAGACATCCCTCACAATTACATTTTTTAATAAACTTTAAATTCTAAGTTGGCAAAAGTTATTGCTTTGCTGAAGTTCCAGGAATTGCTAACAGGCATTCTTTTATTTTGGTTCCCAGTGCAAATTCTTCACACAGCATTTTTCAAAGTCATAAATCAGAGGTAAACCACAAAATAAAAATCAAACCTGAGGAAGACAGTAAATATCAGTGCAGCTTTATTTAACTAGCTGTGCATCAGCCAGAGTACAGTACAAAACATTTGGTGAGAGTCAAAACATGAGTTCTAACTAAATCTCCATTTATAACTAAATCTCCATTCATAACAAAATCTCATTTTTTCCAGTAATTAATAGCACTTTTTAAAAAAAGCGTAATATAGGGATTGTAGTTTAAAATCAGACACAATAAAGAGAGTGGTGATTTATGCACATACTAATGTAGAAAGAGCCACAGTAATTCAACCTTTTACCCTAGTTCATGAGTCAGTTGACAATCTTTGTGAATTACCTTGCAACAAATTAAACTGGTTCTTGCCACTACCTTACACAACTACAGGACAATGTGAAGGAAAAATACTTGATCAGGGAGTTGCTGTCCATCACAGCTCAGAGAAGCTGTAGTGTAACAAAAACCTTCTTTCACAGGCCCTGGAAGCTTCCCAGTACTAGCATGTTTTTACATGAAATGATGATGAGTGCATAAAATTTGCTCTGCAAGCGATTTGACAATATTCATGAGATGAATGTAGTATTAATCTGTACAACTTGTAGTGTGGTATTGACATCACAGAATGGTTTCTATGTAGTTTGGGAAAAAAAGCACAACGTTTCTTCAGGTACACAGAGTTATTTGAATTTAAAAAAACAGTACTAATGGAAGAAAACCGGAAGTATTAAAAAGAAACCAAAGAGGTGGCTTCTGAACTAAAAGCTTGTCAATCAAAATTGGAAGACATTCTAAATCACTCACAGTCATTTATAAAATCCATCCTGTCAAAACAAAGTAAGAGCAATCCAGAGACTAGATATATTTTTTAAAGATGACTGTTATTGGTAGTTTTCCATATGGAAAGCAAACTGTATTTTAAGAAACAGTTAAATCTATTAGTGAAGTGCAATACTGTCACATTATTAAAAGTCTCTCCAGAGGAGATACAAAAAATTAGACAATTCTAATAATTAGAAGATAAACTGAAATTTAGAGTCAATTAATTATAAAATGTCCACATAAAGGAGTGGGGACTTCGCACTCTTACATACAAGAGAGCAAGTCACATGCTTGTATGCTGATACTGAAAGATCCCAGTGGGAACAAAACGACAAAGATGATAGGTCAAACTTACTCAAGTTCTAACAGTGACAAGACAGGCAAAATGTTAGGTACTAAGTTTTCAACTGAAACATATTAAATTTGGAAAAGATAATCTAGATAAATAATTACCAGATTACATAATATTTTTCTGCATTGTGCATTTGCCAAAACAAGCAACACAGCTTTCAGTAACTTCATCCAGTGATAAAAGTAAGGCTTAAAATTTTGCCACCTCTGCCCCCCCACCATGTAAAGAAGCATCTTTTAGCTGAAGGTCTTCATTTCAAAGGACAGATAGGCCTGGTAGGCAATAGTCCCTCAAACGTAGTTTTATTTTGCATAATGTCAAAATAATTTATTGAGGCCCTTTTCATTACAATTTCCATCAATACTGTGCTAATGTTATCTCCTCAAACATAGTTTTCACTACAAGAAGTCAGTTAGTCAAGCTACTCTTTCAATAGAAGAACTGTATTCACATTGACACGAAGTATCACTATATCCCCAAGACAGCAATAGTCACACTGCCAAAGAAAGACCACTTGCCAAAGTACTTTTACATTCTATGAAAGTGTCTGTCATCTTGTGAGAAAGGGTTGCCACAACAGGCATGCTGCATCACAGAGATGACCCTGTCAAGAGCTGCATTACTGTCAACATTAGAAGACAAAAAGGTCATAAGTGCAGGACCAACCAGAAGAAAATGTCCAGTTTGGAAAACTCTCCAGTAAGGCACTGAGTTGAGGTGACTTTTGATCCTCCCCAAAAACGTAATGTGCTGCTATGGCAAGGGAGACTATTCCATCGGGATGCTCTTCTGGGACCTGAAAGTGAGAAAAGGGCAACACAGTCTTTATGATTGTTCATCGCTTTTAAACACAAGATTAATCCAACCCAGGTTTCCTACAGACGTAGTATCTATGCAACAAACTTCATCCTGGTCTTTGTCCTCTATGTTAAAACACTTCCAACCTTCAAACATGTCAGTCTGATTACAGGTGAGTTCAACATGAATTGAACTTGCAAGTCAGTACTGAGATCACTGTGCCTCTGATGACACAGCTTGCACATGCTCTGACTTCAACATTTCTATCTGTTGATTTTGCTGACAAATCAAACATGGACTCAAACACAGCATTTACACTGATCCTACTGCTGTGAATCTTTAGGATGAAGTCTTTTCTGCCTAGCTATCCATCTTGCAAAGCTTGTCACACTGAAGATTCCTATCTGCCTTTGTCAAGTACTCTCAAAGGATTTATTATTTACGCTGCCTGATCCAGGAATGAACAAGGTCCTTTCTGAACTTTCAAAGGTTCTTGTAATATTTACCTCAAAGAATAAGAGACTGTTAAATCTGTAATAAAAATACACATCTCTGCAAGAAGTTCTTCATTGCCAAGTGAAGGAGCAGGGAGTAAGGGGATCATAAATCCCACAGGAATAGTAATGCTGGAAGCCTTGCTTCCAACTGAAAATAACATAAAAGACATTTAGAAAAAAAGCTTTTACAACTCCCTTCAAGACTGGTAACTTTCCCCCACTGTAGTATCAAAAAACCCAAAGCAAACAAAATACATAAACTGGAAACTACTCACAATAAGAAAGGAACTCTGAAATAGCAGTAATAAAGACACAACTCCAAGAACTATGAGGTAAAGATCAGAGAAATCCAAAGTTCTGATCTAAGGCCATGGAGAAGCCCTCTGGCTTTTTAGCAACTTATTAGAGCAAACATTAAAAATACTTGTGAGCTCATACATAGTGCTGATGGACAAATCAAAGGAGAGAACCTAGAATTAGGATCTGTCAAATAAAGAAATGCTTGAGAAAGTTAAGACATTTTTCATTCAAGAACACACAAGTGGTGACAACAGGGCAGGCCAAGGGGTAATTGGGGTTCCAGCAGCAGCATACTCACCCTCAGTTCTACCCAGAAGCGCCATGGTGTAGCCTGCAGCCCATGGGAGTAAAACACAAAGTAGTCTCCTCCTATGCTAGCAACTGGCACGCCATCCCCAAGAGACCAGGTGGCCAGAGCCGACCCTTCATGCGGCCGCACATACAAAGACATGTGACTTGGACCTGCAGGGGTAAGGATGTTTCTACATGTATCAATGGGTCGAGAACAACCTATTTTCCTATGGACTAACATGTTATCTCTGTATTACTATTTGTGTCTTCTCAGCTGCTGCCACACAGCCACCTGCTTGCTCCCCTCCTGCACCTAGCAGGATAGGAAAAGAGTATTGGGGGAGTGTGTCAGAGCCCTGTGGGCTGAGATAAGGAGAGCTTAATAGAACAACACAAAGAGATTAAAAAACAGCAGTAATAATATTAACGATGTAATATATAAAACAAGTGGTGTACAATGCAACTACCTGCTCACCACCTGGAGCCTGCCACCTCCAGCTACCTGTACCTGCCCTTCACTTGTCCCAGTCAACTTCCCACCCTATGTACTGACCATGATGTCAGAGCAGGGTATGGAGTATCTCATTGACTGGCTTGGCTGACTATCCTGGCTATGGCTCCTCACTGTTCCTGTGAAAATTGATCTTATTCTAGCTGAAGCCAGGGCAAACTGTCTTCATAGAACAGAACTGTAGAATGGTTTAGGTTTGAAGAGTCTCAATATCATCATGTCCAACCATTAATCTAGCACTGCCAAGTCAACTACGAAACCACATGCCCAAGTATCACATGTACAAGTCTTTTAAGTACCCGCATGGATGGTAACTCCACCACTTCCCTGGGTAACCTGTTCCAATGCTTAATAACCCTTGAAGTTTTCCCTAATATCCAACCTACACCTCCCCTGGTATAATTTGAGCCCACTGCCTGTTGTCCTGTTGCTTGTTACATGGGAGGAGGGACCAACACTCAACCCCTTTACAACCTTGTTTCAGGTAGTTGTAGAAAGCAGTAAGGTCTCCCCTCAGCCACCTTTTCCCCAGGCTAAACAAACCCAGTTCCTTCAGGTGCTCTTCACAAAACTTGCACTCCAGACCCTTCACCAGCTTTGCTGCCCTTTGGACCTGCTCCAGCACCCTAATATTTGTGTTGTACTGAGGGGCCCAAAACTGAACACAGCATTTACGGTGCAGCCTCACCAGTGCTGAATATAGAGGGACAATCACTTCCCTACTCCTGCTGGTCACACTATTTCTGATACAAGTCACAATGATGTTGGCCTTCTTGCCCACCTGGGCACGCTGCTGTCTCACATTCTGCTGACTATCAATCAGTCCTTTTCTCACTTCCTTTTCTGCTGGGCAGCTTTCCAGCCACTGTCTCCCTAGCCTGTAGCATTACTTGGGGTTATTGTGACCCAAGTGCAGGACGTGGCACTCGGCTTTGTTAAACTTCAAACAACTGGTCACATCAATCCAGCCTGTCCAGATCCCTCTGTAGTGACTTTCTACCCTTAAGGAGAACAACACTCCTGCTCAGCTTGGTGTCATCTGCAAATTTACTGAGAGTGTACTCAATCCCCTCATCCAGATCACTGCTGACAGTACTGAACAGAACTGCTCTCCAACCTGTGCCCTGGGGACCACCACTTGTGACTGGCCACCAACTGGATTTAACTCCATTCACTAAGTCTCTTCAGGCCTTGCAGTCCAAAGTCTATTTTTTTTTTCAATCAAAGTATACAACCACCCAAGCCATGAGCAGTCAGTTTCCCCAGGAGGATGATGTGGGAAACTCTGTCAAAGGTTTTACTGAAGTCCAGGTAGACAACATCCACACACTTTCCCTCACTGACAAAGCAGGCCACCTTGTCATAGAAGGAGATCACATTAGTCAAGCAGGACCTGCCTTTCATGAGCCCATGCTGACTGGGCCACATCACCTGTTTGTCCTGGGCCATATCACCTGTTTGTCCTGTATATGCTGTGTCACGGCACTCGAGACAATCTGCTGCATAACCTTCCCTGGCACCAAGGTCAGACTGACAGGCCTGTAGTTCCTCCTTCTAGCCCTTCTTATATATGGCCTTCACATTTGCTAACCTCCAGTCAGCTGGGACCTCCACAGCTAGCCAGGAGGGCTGGTAAAGGATGAAAAGTACCTTCACCAGCTTGCTTAGTACCTTTGGGTGGATCCCATCCAGCCCAATAGCCTTGTGTGTACCTAAATTGTGTAGTAGATTGCTGACCATCTGTCCTTGGATTATGGGGGCTTCATTCTGCTCCCAGACCCTGACATCCAGGTCAGGGAATGGGGTACCCACAGAACAACTGGTCTTACTATAAAAGGTTGAGGCAAAGCAGGCATTCAGTACCTGAACCTTTTCTTCATGCTTAGTCACTGTTTCCCCACACATCCAATAATGGATGGAGATTCTCCTTAGTCCTTTCCCCAATAATGTATTTATACAAACATTTTTAATTGTCTTTTACAACAGCAGCCACATTAAGTTTTGATTGGGCTTTAAGTCTTTCTGTTTCTCTCCCTGCATAACTTCCCAACATCTTGTAGTCCTCCTGAGTTGGCCTCTCTTCCAAAGGTCATTTTTTTCATGAGTTCCAGCTAAATTTCTCTATTCAGCCAGGCCAGTCTTCTTCCCTGCTAACTGGTCTTTTTGTATGTGGACAGCCATCTTTCCTTTTGGACTCCTTTGCCCTTCAGGATGACCCCTCAAAGGACTCTCTCAACCAGTCTCTTAAATAGGCCAAAGTCTGCCCTCCAGGAGTCTAAGATCGCAAGTCTGATGACCTTTCTCCCTACTTCTCCAGGAGCTGAAAACTTAGTGAAGTCAGTTTCATGATCATTATGACCAAGACAGCCTCCAACCTGCCCACAAGTAACAGATACACAGAAGAAGCTTCAATTACTTCTAGGCAGTGATATGAAATTATAATGTAGGAGACAGAGCTATAAAATGGACATTAAAACTTGCTATAAAAAGATCAAAATAAACAAGGTCATTAGTCCTCCAAGTAACAACTGCAACACAACACAGCTTCCAGTGTATCATGGAACTGAATTCACTCATTCTAATCTCACAAAGCTCACACTGTGTTGGGGATAGCACCAGAACCTGCAATACTGGAGTCAAAACCTTATGTATTATGGACATAAAAATAAACATAGATCACAAAACAGAAGATTGAGCCACTCACCAGTTACTTCAAAGCTTAACCTCATGGAGTTTGAGGATATCTGATCCTTGGACAGAACTTTAAAGTGAATAGGTCTTCTTGGAATCATTTCTGGAGCAGGAAGATACCAGTTTTTTCTGTAATAAAAAAAAAATTAACTTGTTCTCAGTGCAACACTCAGAGGTATTAAATATGAGACACCAAGAAGTGTGCTGTTACTAAACGAAATACTGAAAAGATACTGATTCTAGCAAAAGGCAGCTAAATCAGCAGCTTGTGGCTGAACAAATAGCTAAAGTGCACACTAAAACAGTCACCAGTATGTTTATTCATTATTGTTTTGTAAATTAAGGAAGACGAAGGCAGAGTAAGTAAGAACATTTGCATCTTCAAATTGCTACACTTTTGCTCATAAGGCTCTTGGGGTATAAGAAACAGTCACAGACACTAGTTTTCTTCTGTGCAGATCACCCACTCTAGACTTCCTCTGCTGTCAGCTGAGGTGAGGGGGAAAGACAGGAAGAGACACACATACTTCTACTGTAGGCCTGCTCCTGCACCTTTTTCTGCATTGGTACTGACACCGATTTTCCACACATCAACTTCTACAACTCCTGCAGCAGATCCAGCAATCTCTTGCAGATTCTGGCAGAAGACACTGCAGTGGGACAGCAGGTTAAGTGTCTTCTGAATGATTATTCACTTTTAGACCAAGAATAGCCTTATTTTTTCTTCCCTTATATATATGAGATTGCATAAATGACCAATGTGCTTTGGCAGTAAGCACCCAAGTGAAGCAGTGTTCACACCAACCGGAACATGAAATGCACTGGCAGAATCCAAGGAAGACCACAGAAAGGAGCCTGCTCCTCACACGGAGTTCTAATGGTGTCATTGATTTCAGGTGCATGGGGAGTTATATGAGATATTCCATTATAATCAAAACCATTAATCCATATACCAGAGTCACTTTTAACCAGATTTCCATCTAGGTCATGAAATCTTCTGCTTGTGTGCTAGAAGTAAAAAAAAAAAAAAAACACACAAAAAGATGATCAAGCCTGTGCAGGTCACAAAAGGAGAAGTGATTCTGAAACACCCTCCGTATCAGTCCTCAAGGTTTACTGCATTTTCAGTATGCACCAACAACATATCTATAAAATTAGATAAAAGAAAATTGTAATACAAACACCTACATTCAGAAGTTGTCTGTACCTGGACATATTTGCTTATCTCCCATAATGTTCACCTTTTTTTTTTTTTTTTTAAATTACCATTGCTTACTAGACTCTCTCACTTAAAACCCTATAAAAAAGATCCCTGCTTTTCTGACACAACTGAGCTGAACACAGAAACTGAGCAAAGGAAACATTAGCAATTTTTTCAAATCTTGGAATAATCATAAAGAGCTTTTAAATCAAGCAAGAAAGGGAAAGGTTACTCTTTTAGGGGCAGGGGATATTTTCAGCCTGGGGAAAAAAAAACACAACAAACAACACAAACTTTCTCACAACCAACAGAGGTAATACTGCAAGGCTTTTCTTACCTGGAGAAAGACTCGCTTAGGCTTTGGATTAGCAGCATCAGAACTGTAAGGAAAGAAGATTCCACTACAAACGAGAATCAGAGTGACTACAAACACAGCACTTAAAGTTACTAGCGTCGTTTTTGTACTTTTGACAAGGTAAATGAAGTTAATCTAGAGAATAAAAAGACAGCCCAGTTATAAAACTGCAAGACTTAAATAAGACACTGTTCATGTAACTCTAATAAAAAACAGTTATGGAACTGAAATTACATTAAAAAGACACCACTGCAGTACCACCTGACAGAATATACTTCTTTGTATTCTCAATATTTAAAACCAAGAAGAATAAAGCGAATACTTCCTGGATGTCTTTAAAAGCCTCTTATATTGCAAAATATCTGCCAACAAAAACCTACAACCTTAGTAGCAAGGGTAGCAAGACAAAAAGAGAATTTTTTTTAAAGTGTAGTACATGTATTGTTCAGCCACATACTGCAGTTTACATAAAATGAATGCCTGCTCAAACTCCAGCATTAAATTGTTATTTTACAGCAATCTTTAATACATCATCACAGAGCAGACATAATTTTTTAACTCCTGCTTCAGTGACTTTTCTTTGACTAACATACCACAAAATCTTTCACACATTTCCTAAGATTTTCTTGTATCATTTAAGATGTTGTCAAATCATTATTAACTTCAAGTATTAATTTAGAAAAATATTGCTTCTACTTTAAACAACATTTACAAATTCTACTTACAAAATAGGATGACAGAATCACAGTGAAGACCACGATAAATCCTGCCAACACCACATCTGGTAGAATTTCTGAACCACTTCGACCCATGATGGGCGTAAACATTTCAAATACAGTCCAACTAATATATAGCATATATAGATAGGGAACAAACATTCCCAGCATATAGATCATGACAAACTTAATTGTAGCACCTACATGGGACAGAAAAACACCAAAAGATAAAAATATTTTAAAGCTTAAAGGGAGATAAATACACAATTTTATTAATATATCTCCATACTGCTGCATGGCTCAATACATAATACTGGTCCTCATCCCTGACATGGATATGGAAAGCTTTGCATAGTCAATACCAATGTAACTCCTACAAAAACACCACAAAACTGTTCTTGTATTGAAAGAAAAATAAATTAACAAGTAATAAATATTGCTTACATATTAGAGGTTGTTAACAGCCTTTTAGTGCCCATCAAAATATTGATCACTTATTAATAACCTCACATAGTATTATTTAGACTGATGCACAGGATGTTTTCCAGTGTTTTGTTTTGTTTTTCAGAGCTTCTCCATACCTTGAAACTGTCTTCAGTTTGGGAACCCTTTCTTGTCACAAAACTGCTACATGGGTACTTTGACTATTCAAAGTTTGGGATTTCTTTTGCTTAGTAAGAGTTTGGAGGAAAACACTCAATACACAATAGCAGAGGCAGAAGTTTTGAAATACAACCCCTCCCCACTTCAAAACTCATACCTTTTTGGCTGAATTCTCTATGGATCATCAGTTTAGCCAGTAAAGGAAATGCTACCCATAATGTACAAATGTATGCTGAACAAAGGCCCATCTGAGTAAAGACAGCCAATGCTATCGACCAAATCATCAATGAGGCATCAAAAAACGTATCTCCCAGGTACTGCTTATTCATATTCTGTAACAAATAAAGCAAATGCCCTCATGACTGGGAATATTCCATGTATCACATCTCAAAAGAATACATAGAAAAATCCTTATTTCTTACATATAATTGTTTTCCTTGGACAACAAAATTTTGACAATCACCATCTCGTCTTTCTTTTACCATTTAGAATTATCCATGGCAGTATACTTCTTTTAATTTTTAAAACTTACTCTGATAGCTTGAAAGAGAGGTTAATTACATGGCATAGAGAACAGAAGGGACTGTATAAACTACAATACCAAGAAGATAGAAGGCTAATGGTTCTGATTCACAGAAAAATGGGGCCTTTTTACAAAAAACACTGATGTCGGTGAATCATTTTAAAACATCACATAGTATTTATGTGTGAAAAAAAATTACATCTCCCAAGATTCTAAGCCTGCTTTTCAACAGCAGCTGTTAGTATACTTCTTATATAGTTAGTGCACAAATACTACACTGGTGCCTTTTTATGTCGTGACACAGGTGTCACTTCACAAGTCTGCTTTTTTAAACATATTTTTTGTTTTGAAGAGAAGACATGCATGGGTCAGATAATACCAGATACGTTTTGAAAAAAGAAGGATGTTGAACCATCAATCACATTGAAACAGGCTGTTCCAATGTGCCAAAAGATATGCCAATGGGGGAGGCAACCAGCCTGGATGGGCAAGCATCTTTAGAAGGAATTAAGGGGAAAAAAAGAGGCTATATCACCTTTGGAATGGGAGGGAGGTAACTCAGGATATGTTTAAGGATGTTGTTAGATCATGTAGGAGAAAAATTAGAGAGGCAAAAGCCCAGACAGAACTTAAACTGGCCACTTCTGTGAAGGACAATAAAAAGCATTTTTATAAATATATTAATGGTAAAAAAGAGGGGCAAGAAGAACCTCCACTCTTTATTGGACATGTAAGGGAATATTGTAACTAAAGATGAGGAAAAGGCAGAGGTACTAAATACCTTCTTTGCCTCCATTTTTAACAGCAAGGCAGGAGGACTTCAGGATAACTGGCCTCCTGAACTGGTACATGGGGTCAGGGAGCAGTATAGTTCCCCTGAAATCCATGAGGAAGCAGTTACAGACTTCCTGAGCCACTTGGATCCTCACAAGTCCATGGGATCAGATGGGATCCATCCTAGGGTACTGAGAGAACTGGCAGATGAGCTCACCAACCCACTGGCCATCATTTACTACCAGTCCTGGCTCACTGGAGAGGTCCCAGATGACTGGAAGCTGGCCAGTGTGATGTCCATCCACAAGAAGGGCTGGATGGAGGATTCTGGAAACTACAGACCTGTTAGCCTGACCTCAGTGCCAGGCAAGATTGTGGAGCAGATCATCCTGAGGGCAATCACAGCACTCCTGAAGGATGGCTAAGGGATCATGCCCAGCCAATACAGATTCAGGAGGGCCAGGTCCTGCCTGACCAACCTGATCTCCTTCTACGACTGGGTGACCTGCCTGGTGGATGTGGGGAAAGCTGTTGATGTCTACCTGGACTTCAGCAAGGCCTTTGACACCATCCCTGACAGCAAACTGCTGGCCAAGCTGTCAGCCTGTGGCTTGGACAGCAGCACTCTGTGCTGGGTTAGCAACTGGCTGGAGGGCTGAGCCCAGAGAGTGGTGGTGAATAGTGCCACTGCCAGCTGGCAGCCTGTCACTAGTGGTGTCCCCCAGGGATCAGTGCTGGGCCCCATCCTGTTCAATATCTTTATGGATGATCTGGAGGAGGAGATAGATTCCACCATTAGTAAGTTTGCAGACGACACCAAGTTGGGAGCAGGCATTCATCTGTTGGAGGCTAGGAGGACTCTACAGAGGGACCTTGACAGGCTGGACAGATGGGCAGACCTGATAGCATTTAACAAGTCCAAGTGCCAGGTTCTGCACTTTGGCCACAACAACCCCAGGCAGTGCTACAGGCTGGGGACAGAGCGGCTGGAGAGCAGCCAGGCAGAGAGGGACCTGGGGGCACTGATTGACAGCAGCTGAACATGAGCCAGCAGTGTGCCCAGGTGGCCAAGAAGGCCAATGGCATCCTGGCCTGCATCAGAGAGAGTGTGGCCAACAGGAGCAGGGAAGTCATTCTGCCCCTACACTCAGCACTGGTTAGACCACACCCTGAGTACTGTGCCCAGTTCTGGGCTCCTCAGTTTAAGAAGGACATTGAGATAATTGAATGTGTCCAGAGAAGGGAACGAGGCTGGTGAGAGGTCTTGAGCACAAACACCCACAGAGCTGGGGTTGTTTGCCTGGAGAAGAGAAGGCTCAGGGGAGACTTTATTGCTCTCTACAACTACCTGAAAGGAGGTTGTAGACAGGTGGGGGTTGGTCTCTTCTCCCAGGCAACCAGTGGCATAACAAGAGGACACAGTCTCAAGCTGTGCCAGGAGAAATTTAGGCTCAAAGTGATGGGAAAGTTCTTTGCAGAAAGAGTAATTGGCCAGTGGAATGGGCTGTCTCTGGAGGTGTTCAAGAAAGATTGGATGTGGCACGTGGAGCTATGGTTTAGTTGTCAGGAGGTGTTAGGTATTAGGTAATAGGTTGGACTTTATGATCTCTGAGGTCTTTTCCAACCTGGTTGATTCTGTAATTCTGTGATATGATTTGGTTTTGTTTTCTTTTACAATTACATGGGCAGTGCTGTAGTGTTCATAGTGCAAAAAACTTAATTAGGAATCCTGCCTGCAGCAAGAAGGACTGCTTGTGTGAAAAACAGCTATCAGAAAGCAGCCAGTTAATTTTCGGGCTAAGAAGGAGAAAAAGAAAAAAAAAAAGGCAGGGAGAGGAGATGGGGAAGAAACCCAAGATGCCAAACCCCTTTCAAAGTAAAAACCTTATTATAAGCTCTTAAGCCAGAAACCACATAAGCACTGGCTGTGGCAGCCAAGTAAGAGACCGGCTTCCAAAATTTTTACGCAGCTCTAAGTACAATGTAAGTCACAGAGGCAGCACCAATTGTACAGCATACTGCAAGCTACATACAGCACGCAAGAAAATTAAGAGATTCAGGATGCTGAGTTGGTTATCTGCTGATTAAACAAGAAGCAGATCCAGAGCGTGGAATGGCTGAACAGTTAGTGAAAGTGTGTTTTCTTAATCACCTCTTCTGAAGGACTAGGAAATAGTAACATGACATGTTTTACATGTCCCATGTAAACATGTTTTACTAATGGCCCATCTGTTCCACAGGAGGACATCATCCTGTACATTGAAAGGTATCCAAAAAACTAATTCTCCAGCAGTTGCTCTACTCTTACCACTGAAGGTTCTGACAGGGGAAGAAACAGTACCTTACACTGTATTCTACTAGGCTTTTGCCCTTTTTTTTCTGAAGCTGTTCCTAAAGGACATTACTAAGGAGAGAGGTGTAAGTCATGAAGCTCTTAACTCAAAGAGAGTAAAGCAATCCTTATGCTTAGATGAAGTAGACTCTACTACATTTTAAATAGTTCTGTTCAATACAGAAAAACCTTTTGCATCTTTTTCATCGACTCAAAACTGTCTTCCACAAACACTACATTATACTTCAACATTAACAATGAAGTCAAGCTTACCTTGTAGAAGAATTTCTTGATTAGTGTATGCACAAGAATGAGCTTAGCTGCAGCTGCTGTGCCATACAGAAACACAGAAACATAGAAATGCGTGTACCAAGAAAGAGACCGCCCAATGACAGAGACAAACACTGCCACCATAAGGACTGCCACTAGTGTGCAGAGCCAGCTTAGGAGTGTTAAGCCAAATGCAGTAAATAATTTCTTCAGGTTGTCAATACCTATGAAGAAAAAAGAAATTTCATTCAGCAGTCATGTACTCTACTGCAGAATATCATCAAGATTGTAATTACCCCACAGTGTAATTACTTTAATGACCAAAAATGAAACTGCATGAGAAGTCCACTCTGAAGATTTCTTAAGTTTCTTAAGTTACTTAGCCTATTTCTTTACAAGTCTTTGTGTAGTCTTCCCCACTGCAAGATTTATTCTAGAGTACTACTCTATTTTGAACATTACCATGTCCTCAACACTAAAAGTTGATTGTCTTGTAACTTTTTCTTACTTCAAAAATGTTTGCTGTGTTTTGAGGGGCATGGGACGATGGTGTTTGATTTGGGTTTTTGCTTGTTTGTTGTTTTGTTTGCTTTTAAAATATGTTCCTACATGTACCTGAAAAGGTCTAACTAGAAGATGCAAGTTGTTTTACACCCTTTATTAAGCTTTGTTATCTTTTTCCCCATTTGTTGTTTTCTTATTTGCTTCTGCATATGGACAGGTGTTAAAGACATATGATTCTACCTGTGCTAACAGATCAAAGAATTTATATAGCTACTAAGCAAAATTTCAATATTTTAAGTTTCATTAAAGGATAAGAGACATAAAAATGATTCATAAATGCTACATCTGTAGCCCTTTATATAATACAGTCTTTTTTCATCATTATTATTCACAGCTGAAATTTAAAACACAAATTCCTGTGGCATGCTACACACCTAAAATTTCTTTTTGAAGTTTATTTAAAAAAAGATGTCTTAATGACCTGAACACATCTTCATCTACTAACTGCTATTTATTAAAGGGTAATGTGATTGATCATGGTTTTTTTTTAAGAACCAGACTTACCTCTGGTTTTGGCCTGTAATACTTTCTTGCTTAAATAAAGAAAAGCAATTGCTGCAGTAATGTAGTTCACAATAGTGCCAACACGAGCCGGATAAGCCAAGACAAATAAACCAAGTACATCAAAGAACACAACATTTCCGTGTCGATACTCAAAAGATTTAGCCAATTTATCTGATGTTGCTAGGTATTTTAGGACAGCTAGAATATTGTCACCTATTAATAAAGCAGATAAACAATGTAACTACATTGAGGTTGACGAATCATACAGAGCAGTATTTTAAATACAAGCATTCTTAAAAATAAAACTGTTTTGAAATATCCTCAAAGATGTGAATATGCAACTGGTATTTTATGGTTCACATATGTTGTTCTCATGAGTTTAACCTATACAGCCGTTACTAAAATAAGCACAAGCCCTTCTCCAGGTCTGATATTAAAGCATTTGACTTGAAATTTAGCCCACAGAAGAGTTTGCAATTTCATAACCTTCCTCCTCTTTTCACTGCCACTGGTAACTCCGTGTTTCACTGACTACAAATTACCTGTCTTTCTTTCCCTAAATGACTGTAAAGTAGGAGACAAGGCTATATTCCTTTGTAGTCTACAGGTACCAAACACCTGTTCTTTTCCCGCACCACAGCCAAAATAAATCTAATCAAGTAAGAACAATTGTTCTCAACTTCCATTTTGCTTTCACTTGATCTGTAAACATATTTACTGGTTGAAAAGTTTCTCTGTTTTTTTTTCTTTTTAAGCTGTGATATAACCCCAGATGTTCTGCATAACCATCATGACCAGTAAAATCATCTTTCCAACAGGAATTTAGAAGTGTTAGTTCCTGTCCTGCAGTTGTATTGGTGCAAGAAAGCGTTTAGAACTCTTATACATGCTGGTCATTTAAGTTGGCTTGTGTATAAACTTAAGAGGAAAACAGTCAAAATCCTGGAGGCACTTAGGATTATGTTAGCTTTTCCTGGAAAACTGGATGCTGATAAAGTTTATCTTCCCAAGTTGATGAAACATATTTCCTTTCTACTGTAAAGATAGACATACAGTTAATTCTTTGTTCTTTAGAACATGTCTAGCATGCTCTAAATGTGCGATTAAAATTAATAATTTCTTGCAATGGTAGTCTTACAGCAAAGCAAAAGACATTTGTCTTCAGTAAAAATTACTGAATTCTTAAAATACTTACCTGCTCTCTGAATGGAATCTGTTAAAATTCTGTCCGATGTGTCATATTTTGTATGATAAATGTAACCATTTTCGATAAAAGCCAAATCTATTCCTACAGAGAGAGAAAAAGCATGTTCAAGATTATATAAATCTAACACCTCAAAATAAACATGATTGCCTCAGGTATTTTTCACACAAAACATTCATCTAGTCTAGTTCGTAGCGCACTCACATCCTTGAAGACAAAAAAGTTTGCTAACTGGGACTAACTGGGATTGCATGTATGTTTAAAACAGGACACTTCTAAAAGTGTCTCTATACTGGAGAAATGTGAAAGTTTTTAATCATGTCAGAAAAGATGGATAAGATGCTTCCCAAACATTTACTAGTAAAACATCAACAGAGATCCATGCTGAAAAGTAATAAAAAATAATATTTTGGAACTCTAGAAACACCTTCACAAAGTAAGAGGTATTATCTTTTTACTTCTGACTTATAAACAGCTTTCCAAATAGCCAGTCTGAAAACTCTTAATTTAAAATCCAAGTAATTTGTTTAAATAAACAAAAAATATTTACCAAAGATAAAAAGGGTTTCTGCAACATTAATTATACATTCAGTGTATCCCAAACACATGCACACCATCAGCTGCATGAGCAAATTGCTGCTGTCTGTTAAGAATCCTCCCAGTTTTGGGAGGTTTAATAAGACAGACCTCAATTCTACCAGCGAGTGCACTGTTAATTGCTGGGGTGTTTTCCTGATGTTTCAGAAAACCTTTCTACCATATAGTTTTGTTCTGGAATGCAGCAGTCTCCAAAAAAACATCCTTAAATACCTACATGATGAACCAAATCTAAAGGCTCTTGCACTGGTAAGAAAGCAGTAACATTTGCTGCCAATTTGAAAGACAAAACAAATTTCAAAACCTTGTGAACTGTGGACCTCCATGTCTTCTGATAACATACCTGGCACATTGCCAAAGTCCCTGTAGATACGAAAGTCTGTATCTGCTGGGATAACGCCACTCTGGAATATTTCCTGTGCCACTACAGAGGCAAAGGGATGTTTGGCTGCAACCACATATGCTTGCACCAACCAAGGATTCTCAGGTCCTAACAAAAGACATGCAGAAACTTCAGAAAAAACACCTTTTGAACTTCCAATAAGATACATATATCTTCATGGTCACCAATAAATAAAGCAAAAACTCATTGGTTTTAACGCTGTTGGCCCAAAGGGTATATACTAACTGCATTTGTGTTGGCTAAATTACTCACACTCCAGAGAATTAGATTTACAGAAAAGAAGACTGATGCCTTGAGTATTCAGTGGCAGAGTGGATAACGCATCTCCCAAATACAGCACTAATAAGAAGTCACAACCTTTAGCAGAGTCTCCAACTTATCATCTACGTATCAAACCTGTTTTTTAGAGAAAAGTCTCTCCACTTAGCACAACTAAACAACTAAGCAGGCCCAGCAGCAGAAGGAAGCCTGCAGTCCTGCTAGAACGGAACAGAAGTTCAATTACAGCCTGCTTCCTGAGATGCCAGTATTTCCCTGGAAAGATTTCCAAAGAACTGCTGTGAAAATTTTAAAAAGCGTGTGGAAGTATGAGTATGCAAGATATACAGAGATATCCAAATCTGTATTTCTCCTTATTGCATGGACATAAATGGGAAACATAACTTCTGTAATTCTGCTCTACACAGGCTTCCCATCTACGAGGCAACCTCTGTAACAGTGTTTTAACCTACAGATACCTAAAATGGAGAGAGCAACTTGCTGCATAGGGTTGGGAAAGAGACACAGAGGTTCTCCTGTCTTTTGCTTAGGAGTCACTTTCAATACTTCAAGTCTACATATCAAATTATCCTAGTGTAGAAACTGGACACAATGCAAGCTCATACCTGTTTGAAAAACAAGTTCTTTTCCTCCTACACCTGCTGCCTCCAGGTTAATGAAAGCTCTAATTGACTTTGCCCACTCATGTTGTGTAATGAAGCCATGACTAGCCTTGATGGGAAAACAAACAAAAAATATATATAGGTCAAATATCTTCTAGACTAGCCTAAATGTTATTTTCCATCACATGTTATCATAACTCAAGATTGGACAAGGCAGCTAGATCACTTAACATAACACAAACAGATGCAGAAAATCCAAGTTTTCTAATTACATTAATATGGACAATCTAAGTATATCTTTCCCTTCAAAATCAAATATGTTTTCCTCAAAACATTAACTGTGTGGCAGTTCAGGCTGGGTGCCTCTTGTTGCTGCCACATAAGTTACACCTCTGGCATCCCAAGTGTCCAACCCAGTCAGGCGGACACAGGAAACGGCGTATTGCTACCCACAAATCCTGCCCCTATAAAGCCATCTGCAGAGTCACTTTCTTCCTCTTTTGTCCTTCTCTGCTCCCGTGGGAGATGCTCTCCTGTCGGGTAATGGTGGGGGAGTATCTCAAGGCCTCTTAGGCTTGTCTAGGCCTAATGCCAGGAGGAGAAAGGGGGGGGGTAGTCTCAGACCTGGCCAGCCTGAGACTAGCCTAGCAGTGGGAGGGGGGAAGAAAGAGTTTGGGTTTGGGTTTCGGTATACCCTCAGGTGGGGAGAAGGGAAAAGTTGGGAAGCCTTTGGGTGTTGTGAAAGGGACTCTGTACACTTTGGGATATTCTTGCCACTACACTTGTAGT
This sequence comes from Indicator indicator, assembly GCF_027791375.1. Taxonomy (NCBI): domain Eukaryota; kingdom Metazoa; phylum Chordata; class Aves; order Piciformes; family Indicatoridae; genus Indicator; species Indicator indicator. The sequence continues at coordinate 39,286,368 of NC_072053.1, forward strand.
TTTTGTAGTTTCACCAATTGCTTTTCCATTTAAACTTCCCATCACTCTCCAATCCATTTGTGTGAGCGTCATTCTTTTGTCCCTCTCAGGGCAAGAGGGGATCTGTCTGACCTCAAACCAGCACACTACGTAACTAATACTCCAACAGACTGAATACAAGCCGTATCTGCAGTTACTTCTTCCTCTGTCAGTCTTAATACACAGCTTTGATGTACATTTTATAATTCAGGTATATTCTTACCTGCAAAATATTTTCTTCTGCACCATTAAATAAGAATATGACAGCATGCTGCAAGGGCTCTGATGATTTTGAAAGTGTGTTAAGTATTTCAAGCATCACTGCGCAGCTAACAGCATCATCACTGGCACCTTAAAATAATCATCAGAATAATATTGTTTACAACAAACACACAGAATTGCAACAAATAAACAGAGAATAAAAAAGTTTTATGCTATCTCAGTCACTTAATCTAATTGAGGTACAATTATGCCAAGCTTTGGTATATTTTCTGCTACTGCTTGTACTCTTTGTCTATACTAGTTAAAAGCATCAGCAGAAAAAATATTCAAAAGTTGAGCAAGTGAAGTACAAAGACATCAGATCTACTACTACTGTTCAAGAAAAGTAAACTAACTGGATTTCTAGGCAAGCAAAGTGATCATTAGCTATTCTAAGAACAGTATGAATAAACAAGGATGTAATTTTCACGTACAGCACGCACAGATTTTAATAAAGAAGTATTTCCATTCAAGTCACCCTAAAGCATTCTACACTGATACAGTTCATTCAGGTAAGTGGACAAAACCTCAAAGTAACATAAAACTGCAAAATGAAACAAAGAAAACACCAAAACTCCCACCTGTAAAACATTCTTGAAATTATATATTGTAATACAGTACTGTTATGATCAGATGCTTTCCACCACCCTTCTTTCTTTCCATAAAACCCCTTTTTCTCTGAGCTCAGTAGTTTGTTCCCTTTGAGTTCCTCATACAACACTATTCTAGACTTGCTCACACCTCCTTCTATGCACTGCCATTTTAAAAATCTCAATTAAATATACATCTTTAGGCCAAAGTCTCCTACTGCAACATTTCCCTCATTTTGGTGCAAACTAGCATCTCTCTCCACCCCACTCTAATCAATTAAGATTTGGAAGCAAATAGAGAAAATTTAACCTAATTCCTCTAGGCCATAGTGACAGTGCAGTCAGGCCTTGGCATGTTATTAGGGCAGTCACCAATAGCTGCTAAAACTGTTAGATCTCCACATAAAAAAGCAGCTCTTCCAAAGCTTGTAATTTGGCAAAATTTAGATATATCTGCATATTCCTGATAGAAACACAAATCTTAGTCTAAGTCATAGCCATTATTATTGTATGGAAGTATTTTAGAATAAACAAAATCAGAATCTTTCCAATACACTCTTCTTAATCTGTTTCTCAGAAACAAATGCATTATTCTGCCAAAAGCTTTCCAAAAAGCCACTCAAAATAGGACTTAGAGCGCTGATTACATAGTTACCTGATTTTACCAGTAGTCTACTCTTAGCCACACTGAGATCTTTTATCTAATTAATATTGTGGTGAAAACACAGCACAGAAGCAATTACAGTTTTCAGCAAGATTCATCACTTATCTGCCTTTCTGGGAAGATCAGTAATTGGTTTCAACATACATACAGATGCACGTCAGACTAAAGCAGGTGCATAATCACAGACTGCAACACAAGCTTATAGAGACAGTGTCATCCTCAAATACTTCATATACAGCACAACTGCCAGGACATTAAAACAGATTTATGGAATGTATCAGTAACCTGAGAAAACCATGTCATCAGCTACATCTGCAACAGTAATTTCAGGAATGTTTCTGCTTTAAAGTTTAATAGGAAAAGAACCAAATATGCCAGATAAACTAAAAATTAACACCATTAGAACTTATTGATGAATTCATCTCACTGATTCTGTTTAACACATTTTTAGTAATGAAAAGAGATGCACATAAATAACTTGCAGAAATACAGAATTGAGAATAAAAGGTTCTTGCTTAGGTTGTGAGCAAATTTCACACTAAGACAACAAAAGACAGAGGCATTCTTCACTGCTGGGATAAAGGGACAGGCTGCTTTCTGATTACAGACAAGCATACAGGTGGCTTTCTAGCTTCTCCAAAAATCTTATATGAATCACGATTTTTTTGCCGTTTCTGTGCAAGGCTTGTAGAATATTTTACGGTCTGAGTAACTATAAAGACAGTTATATGCACAATCCTATATTACAACCCATAAAAGTGGACACATAAGGCATGAATTTAAAGAATTTTCAATAATCAGTGTGTTACGCTTGTGAAGTGTTCCTTTTAAGTTTAGGGAGACACATTTTAAATGTAAATACAGTAACTGGCATCTCTGCAATTGCTCAATCACAGAGCATGTATAATAACTAAGTTTAACTTGTTTTAACTGGAATTTTTTTATATTTAATATTTAACTTTAACCGGAAATAATCTTGTCTAAATACCATTGATGAGAAAGAGAAGTTCTGTATGCTATTTGTTGATAGAAAAAAAGATGGAGTATGGCAAGTGCTTTGTTTCTCTAGCTAATACTCAAATGATTTCTTGATAATGAAAGACTATTTGCATGTGCTGAAGAACAGAAGGTTTGCCCCCCACCCCTCCCAAAAAAGAATTGTACAAGGTGTGAATAAACAGACTTCAGCAAAAGCTGTGCTGTTAGTGACTTGGAATCTGTATTTTTCAACTGCAGTAACAGGCACGGACCTGTGGCTGAGTGTCACAACAGACATATTCATGGAATTTCTAGCTCCCTCCCTTCTTGGGACTGTTAAGTATGATAAAATCATGTATTTACAAAACTGTTTACACTCTTGTTGCAATTATTTAACATGCAGAGGGACAAGAATCAAAGAGTATGCAACAGTGAAAGTAGCAGCAAGAAAGATGTACATGCTACAAAGGCAAGAATACCTTAATCTTTGACTACAGCAAGTCTTTTGAGAGAGAAAAACAAATCTGGCACAGCTTGAAGATATTATACTAAAAATTTGAGATAAAGTACAATACCAGCAAAAGGCACAGAGAACATAGACTTATTAGTGGGAACAGTTTCTAGCAAAAAGCATCCTAAGAAAGGAAAGCCAGGATCACAGGATGCCAGGGATTGGAAGGGACCTACAAAGACCATCAAGTCCAACAACTCTGCCAGAGCAGGACCACAGAATATAGTACAGGTTGCACAGGAACACATCCAGATGGATCTTGAAAGCCTCCAGAGAAGGAGACTCCACAACCTCCCTGGGAAGCCTGTTCCAGTGCTCTGTGACCCTCACAGTGAGGAAGTTCCCCATTGTGTTGAGGTGGAATCTCCTGTGCTGTAGTTTATATCCATTGCCCCTTGTCCCATCACAGGGTGCAATGGAGAAGAGCCTGTCCCCTCCCTCTTGACACCCAGTCCTCAGATATTTATAAACATTTATCAAATCCCCCCTCAGTCTTCTCCAGATTAAAAAGCCCGAGGGCTCTCAGCCTCTCCTCATAGGGCATGTGCTCCAGTCCCTTAATCAGCCTGGTAGCTCTCTGTTAGACTCTCTCCAGCACATCCCTGTCCTTCTTGAACTGGGGAGCCCCAAACCAGACTCAATACTCCAGGTGAGATCTCACCAGGGCAGAGTAGAGGGGGAGGAGAACTTCCCTCGATGTGCTGGACACACTCCTCTCAATGCACCCCACGATACCATTGGCCTTCTTGGCCACAAGGGTACATTGCTGACCCATAGATAACTTCTTGTCTACCAGGACTCCCAGGTCCTTCTCCACAGGGCTGCTCTCCAGGAGATCACCTCCTAAACTGTACTGGTGCAGGATTAAATTACTACAGAAGAATGGAAAGACCTGAATAACAGGTGTAAGCAGCACATGAACTACATGCATAAGCAGTGAATTACAAAAAAAAAAAAAAAAGGCCAATATAAGCAAACTTTCTAGATTCCTAAACATAATGTCTGTAATTTTTTGCCTAGCAGAAAGTGAGAGCAAAATCTTGACTTTGATAGGACCACTCTGTCACTCTAAATACTGAATCTCACTGAAATCAGGCATGCAGTATTCTGGCATACAGCTTTAAGGCTACCTGGTGTGAGAAGACAGCGAGCCAAGCTTTGTGGCTCATGTAATATACAGAAACGCAGAATTAGGATGTGGACCTACCCGGGGTATTTGGTACAGAATCAAAGTGACAATTGGATAATACTGCATGCTGAGCTCCATTTCGAGGTTCCAGCTTCACTACAACATTGGTTATGTTTGCATAATAACTAGTAAAGCCTCCTAAAAAGTCAATGCTGAAGGAGCCTGTGGGCCTCTGTATATCTACAGATATCTTGTGAGCATCTGTGGTTTCTCTTTCTATTGCCTCAATTTGTTCTAAGAGGTAGTTAACTGTAAGAACTTCATTTTCTGGACTTCCAACTGTTCTGGGCCAAATTGCTGTTATGTTGTCAAGATATGCCCTGTAAGAGATAAAGTACAAATTCAGCATGAACATTTAGTATGCAAGTTATCTACAACAATAACATTCAAGACTCAGAACAAGTGTAAAAGATTAAAGCCACTTAGTAACTGTAGTAGAAGTTTCAAAGATTATGACAATGGACATACAGTACTGATCCTCATTTAGAGCTCCTCCTCCTGCCTGCCACAATATTAAACCACGCTACTGTTTTTTTGGTTTGAACATGTCCATTCAAAAAGAAACAACAGGGTGTATAGAGAAACTAATGATTTTATCTTTAGCAAGGTTCTGCATATGCATACATGCACCTTCCTGAACATCTGAATAAGCACAATCTTAGCTAGATTTACACCAACGAAAAATTTGGACACTAAGTACTTTATAATATTATGAGATTAAAACTATGGAGGACACATTGTTTGATCAGCCCAAACCAGCACTTTCAAGAGCCAGCCAAATACGATGGCTGAAGCCCTAACGATATTTTTACCTATTTTGCCACATGAGGCCACGGGAAATCTGAGCTCTTGGTAGGTAGGACTGGGAAAGAAACAAGCACTCCGCGAAGGACAGTAACAGCGCAGCTGATGGCAGAGGTCCCCCACCGGCTCAGCCAGCCAGCAAGACTCCCAGACCGCACACCAGCTGCACCACCACCATCAGCTCGGCGCTGCCGAGTCGGCCCGGTCCGAGTGTCCCCTTGGAGGAAGGACCGGGCTGCTCGTGCCGGCCTCCAGCCGGGGCCCTAGGCGGAAAGCAAACAGCAATTACAGCTGCTGTCCCGCTCGGGGCAACTCTGAGTGGACTATGCCCCGAGACTGGCTTGACACGGGAAGGTCTCACGGCTGTTCGGCTCATCCGCCCCCGCAACGGACGGCGGGCGTCCCTCCGGGCAGGACGGGCAGCCCCGGCCCCGATCCGCCCTGCCCTGCCCTACCTGGCGCGAGGGGCGCTGAAATCATAGGGCCCGGCGGCGGACGGCTGCATCAGCAGCTGCCGGTGCGAAATGTGCACCAGCGCCCGCAGCCCCAGGAGGTACAGAAGCACCAGCGGGGCCCCCCACTCCTCGGGCAGCGGCAGAAGCTGCCGCCGCGACCCGCCCTGCTTCTTCTCGCCCACGTCGCAGTCGCCGTCCTCCCGTGGCGACAGGTGGCGACGGTCGCGTTCCCGGTGACCGCCGGTCGCGCGGAGCCGCCATACAGCTGTCGCCGCGCTCCGCTCCATGGTCCGCCAGCGCTGTACGGTACGGAAACGGACGAAGGTCAAAAAGCGTCTCGTCCCCTTCACTGCTAGGGATGGCGGGGCCAGAGGGCCGGGGGCGTGGCTCCGGCGAGTCACGTGGGGATGGCAGGGTGTCGCGGGCGCCGGCGGTTGGGATGTGGCGTGTACGGTGTGAGCGGTTTGGCGGGCAGCTGAGGGTAGCTTCTAGCTGTGCCGGGCCAGGCCTGCGTCTAGATACAGGACCTAGGTGGTGGTGGTAAGTGGCGGGTACTGGGCCGGGAGAGGTGGCGCCCGTTGTCCCGTCACAGCGCCCGGGAGAGCAATGGCTTGACCCTGCATCTGGGCGAGAATCGCGCTATTAAGACGTACAGGTCTTCGTGCTCTCACGACATTCTTAATTTTTTGTCGTTGTTCATACTGAGAGGAACGTGTGTAGAAGTAATACTGGTGTCAGTAGGGGAGCAGTGAAGGGTGCCACGAACGTCACACCAGAGACAGGTGTGAAGCTGTCCAGAACACCAGAGACAGGTGTGAAGCTGTCCACGAACGTCACACCAGAGACAGAAGCTTCACAGGCCAGCGATGCTTAGGATTCCCATCTCTTTTTCTCCTCAGTGTTACGTTTTTGGCATTTCATAATTAGAATTACCCTCACTGGAGCCCAGCCCGGGTGAAGTGCAATAACTCTTGGAGGTGCTAGTGAGTAGCAGCTTCCAGTGAAGTCGTGCCAGGCAGAGCGCTGATGACGGTGATGGGCCCAAGCTGTTGTCAGGAACCAGCCTTCCTGCAGTGCTCCACTCCAGGTCAGAAGCTTCTGCCTGCTCTCCTGGTGCCTTCGATGGTCATTTTTCTCATTTGCTTGACTGCACTGTCAGCACAGACAAAATTACTTCTTACAATGTATGAATTCCAACTCCAGATTATGCTACTACATTTAAGACTCAGTAGCATAGTTACAGGCCGAGACGCTTGTTTTATTGTTATGTTCAATTTTTTCTTCATGTTTTTTGCTTCATTTAACCTGTGTTACCTCCCTCTTTACAAGTATACAAACATAGCCTGAGATTTAGTTCTACCAAGTAGATTTTACATTAGAGACAGCTCTACTATGAAAAATTCCAGTGTAAATGTTTTCTTCAAAATATAACTGCATAAATAGTCCAGTGAAATGCTTCAAGCACAAATAGCCAAATAACCGAAAATGTGATGGAATTGAAGCTGCCCTTTGAAAATGTTGTATTAATAGACTGTGTGGTGGTAAGGTAGTAGTAGTAATGAACATTTAAAAACATGGTTTTAAAGAAAGATGCAGCCAGATATTCAATGTTGATCTGTGTTTCTCTTTAGAAATTCCTAAGTAAGTCTTAAAGTTGCATAAAGGAGTCAAGCGTGAACTTTTATTTTTATTTAGTATATAATATCAGTGCTAAAGTACTGGGGGCCACCCCTCCTGAAAAGCTTACATAAGCAGCTTTGTGCAGGTACAGTTCCTTTCCCACAATACATTCTGCTGCATGTCAATTTGTCAGAACAGACCCTACATTATTGATCAGGTGAGTAATGCAGAATTTGAGAGAATAGGAGCTACACATCATTTGTGTTAGCACTGCTTACATGAAGATTAGAACTGTGAAAGAGTTTCATCCTCATTTTAGTGGTCTTTTTCCTTTCATTTTTGGAACAACACTTAAAACCCCCTCAGTTAATGAAAAGGCCTGACTATATTGATTTTTCATGACAGTCATACTCGACTAGTCAAAATAATTTTCAGTATTCTGCCAATTCAGAATTCAGAAGTAAATTCCTGCATTAGATCATAAGGACTTCTGATATTTGGAATACTGACAGCCCTTTTATCATTCATTCTGAGCACAGAACTTGTGAGGGCAGTGTGCAATGTGAATTAAGGTGGAAGTACAATGCATACATGTTTTGACGTGACTGGAACGTCATTCCCGTTATTGCTCTGTTAGTCTGGAATGACTGATTTAAGATAATTTGCTCTAATTTCCAAGCAAGTGATTCAGCATATATTTAGTTCAACTTTATGTCAAGAAGGCTGATACTTAACCAGGTATCTTGCAATCTGTGCTGCTTCATTTTATCACAACAGGGGGAAATCCCACATTCACTGAGCAGGGTATACTTGTAAATTATGTTTAAGCAGAAAAAAGTGGAAATCCAGTGTTTCATTGTGCTGAGTTACACCCATCCTTGATGGGGACTGTCAAGAACTCAGCCCCAGGTGGACAAAAGAAACTTAGCCCAGGTGGGCAGAGAGAGAGACTTGGTTTTCCCCTCCCAGGAGGAGGGGTCACTCTGGGTCAAAGTGGTCTATTCCTCTCCCCCTTCCTGTTCAGCAACCCTTTGGCAGACATCTTTTACTTCTCTCTCTTTCCGTGCTTTGCCTGCTCAGAGAGGTCACCTACTGCTCCTGCTTCCTGTGTCGACCACGTGCTGGGGCCTAGTTTGGGTTGGAAGGGGCCTTAAAATCATCTAGTTCCAACACCGTGCCATAGGCAGAGATGCGGTCAGGAAACTGAAAGTCAGCAGGAAGCAGAAACCCTTGTGAGAAAGATAAAACAGATTTTACAACCTGAGTTTCCAGTGCCTATTTTGTCAGCCTTTCCTAGTGACACTGGATTTGGAAAAGTCTTGCTTCTCTGCATTGAAGCTGGTGTTGGACCACTTTCCATCTGTGCCTTCCTGCTGCAATTAAGCTAGATCTTCACTTGTGCCTGAGGCATCAGATCTATCCTTACTTTGATCATATGTATCAGTCACCTCACTCCCATAGCCACAGTGTTGTGACTGGAAACTCATACTGAATCAGTTTTCTACCCCATGTTCAAGGTGGGTGTTTTTGGTTGTTAACTAGTCACAGTCCTGTCCCCATCCCTTAACTGTGGCCTGCCTCTGGTTGTTTGTACTGCAGACTTTAAAATGTTTGCCTTGAAAGCTTGGCAAGCATTCAGTATCGTTCTGAATCAACAGGTGTTCAGTATCTGTAGCTATCCTAGTTCCAAACACAAAACTAGGAAGTGCTCAGTGCAAGAATCCACCTTTGTGTAGCCTGTATTCAGATACAAGTGGTTGTTCACATTGAGAACTCTTCTATGCTGTCAAGGACTCTTTATGCTGTCAAGGAACTTTGCGTTTCTTCTTGGTCTTTATTGGCTCACTTTATCACATAACTCCACAGTACAGCATCTAGCCATATACGGTGCTGCATATGGTAGTTTAGTTTTAGTAAATGGCATGTCTCAGCTGAGTTCTTGCACAACTCTGTCTTAAACACCAATCAGATGTCTATTTGGGGCTCATTTAGTCAAATATATTCATCTCTTTCTGAAGATACAAGGACAGAAGATGCTTCATCAACACTCCAGACGTACCCAAGAACTGAGCATTTCCACTGTCATCCTATAGTTAAAGTAAAATTAACTTGGTCACTTATTTCAGATCTGGAAGTCAAGAAGAACAACCACCCACGTGGGGTGCAGGTAGTCTGTCATTTGCATTAGCACGTACTTAATTATTTTACTTCGATAAGCTTAAGCAGTGCTTATCCCTCTTCCCTCTTTAGCAGTAGTTATTTTCTGTGCTCCCTCCCTCTCTTACCCTATTTTATAGTGGGACCTGTAATCACAACTGATAATTACATAGAGAAAATGATTATTGCTTGCTGAAAACCAAAACAACAACCTTTCTTCAGATAGACATATTTTCTCCTCACAGCAAGTTCAAGGTCGATGTCACTCTCTTCCCTATGGATACTTTGCTCCCTTTTCCATGCAGGCTCATCATTCCCTTTTTTATTAAGAAGAGGCCAGGACTTGATGTTACCTGAGATTGGCAGGGGGGAGGAGTGGTCAGCACCCCATGCTGTGATTTCAGGACAGAAAGCTTTTTCTAACTTGGCTCCCAGCCTGGAAAGGTTCAGTCAATCTTAAACTAATAATAACTTATTAAGCTGATAACAGGATATCTGGAACTCAGTCCAAATATAAGCCATTTATTCTTCCTGTATCTATTAAATATCTCACCTTGTATAGCCTGACAGCTTCTGCCAAACCTTAATCTCTCAATCACTCAACTGCTATCTCTTTCTGTCTTTAGCCTCCCCAATACCTGCCAGCTATCATCACCAGCTATCCTGTCTCCACAAAACACAAGCAGAGAAATCACCTCCTTCAGCATAATGAAATTATGCAGCAAAATCTCCCTGGTTCTCCTTCTTGAATCACATCAATAGTAATCTCTTTTTATCCTTCAAGACCTCAGGTTTCTCCACAATCACATATGTTTTTTTTTCCAGTTTGGTTTACCATCCCACATCATCTGCTTTTGCAGTCACGTCAGCTACATGCAGCCATGACAATATTCCTTTGCATGCAATCTCAAATAATTTCAGTGAATATAATATTAAAGTATTACCTGATTAACTATTCCAGAGATCATTATTTTGTCTGTAGTTGGACTTGGCAGTGTTAGGTTAATGGCTGAATGCAATGACCTTGGAGGTCGTTTCCAACTTTAATGATTCTATGAATCTATGATTCTGTATTTTGCCAGATAAAACAAAAATGTTTGAAAAATGTTTGAAATGTTAATCTTTTCTTCTTATTATCTGGCTGCTGATTTGCTGTCTGAGTTCTAACTACTAACAAATCTCATCCATTTAAAATGGATACAAATAAGCAGATACAGATTATTAAGGTGAATCTTCTCATTTTGATTATATGGGATATCCTTATTTAGTATTTCATGGTTTGGCAGTTTCATGCAGCTATTCTTCTTCATTCAATTCAGTGCAGCTATCAAAACAGACTTCAAAACCCTCTTAGGCCTGCAGTCAGCGTAAACATAAGCAGAATTGTCGTTTGCTTTCTGTTGAGTGGCACAGGAAAAAGATGAAAGTCATAAGCTACAGCAAGGAAAATTCACATCAAATATTATGGGAGAGTGATACAACACTAGCGTAGGTTGTGTAGAGAGGTTTCATATCTGCTATGATCAATCCAGTTCATATATATATATCCTGAGATACATATATATCAGGCTATAACAAAATCCAGCATAAAGATACCTTTCTGTTCATGACTTTGGTTCTTAGGCAGAAGCTGTGCACCAACATATTCCATAACTCTCTCCAGCATGGCAAAGAGGGAAGAATGTAGATGTGAACAGTGTCACTGCTGACAAGTTACTCTGAAATTTCGTGTTAAACTAAGTCCACAATTCAGGTATTGTCATCAGCATCACTGGAGTTACCTGCCTTTTCTTGTCTAAAAAGCTGAGTTTCTATGCTTACATCTTTATGGAGTATGTGGATATACCAATTGTACTACTGTTGCCATGTGGATTTTCCCTCTGGATTAAGCAGCACTATCTGCCAGATTTTGTTCCTGGACACTTTTGGGGGCCTTCTGTATTGTGAAGGCAGTCACTATACTTCTCCAAACTGATGAACTGCACCGGCACAGTGTTTTCACCACCTGGGTCAGTTCATCAGTCTGGTTTGCTGCATGAAAAACTGCATGGTAGAGGAAGGTGGAGAAGTGATGGCAGCTACCTTTTTGTCAGCAATGCACACTTACATTTCAAAAACTATCCCATAATTTTTATTTCCATGCTTTTGACTTCTCCAGCCCTACAAAACAATCTTTGAGAATCTTCCCAGTTAAATAAAATTAGAATGTCATCACATAAACTTGCTGACTTCCTACTTTAAAAATGCCAACAAACATGAAATACATCTGTTTCTTAGTTATGCAAGTCAGCTGATCAGTCCATACATTAATACTTACCCTTAGCACACACAAACTGTACAGATTACTGATCAAATCATAAAGTCAGCAGAGACAAAAAACAACAGGCTACTGCAAAAACCACTCTTCCCCTCCTGACTATTACAATAGCAGGCTATAGCCACCAGGAGCTTAGCAGAAGGAAATTGTTAGGAAACAAAGAATCAGTTATGGTGAACTAGCAGTGAAACCTGGGAGATAAAAGCTTTACAAGATCTACCTGTATATAAGGACTCAAGGCCCCTTAAAAAAACACAAATCACACAACAAAGGGACTGCTCTTATATGGTCAAAGGTTCTAACTGCCCATGTGCTGGCTCAGGACTTGGAGAGTATATTCAAATTTCCCATTATTTCTCTAGTGGCTGCAGGCTATGTGATGCTCAGTTGTAGAGAACCCACAAATGAATTCCATATTTGAACAAACATTGGTAGTAACTGTTCCAGAACATTGGGGAGTTTGAGGCTGGCTGACACTTTTTAATTTTCTCATTAGCCTAGTAGCTGATTTCAATAAAAACTCTGGACAGCAGTCCAGGTCTAGTACAAGTACACTGTAGAGATAAAATTAAATTTGCCTTCCTTCTCTTTTTTCCTTCCACCCGTCTCTGATTTTGCTTTCTCTGATCCTTAGTCAGAACAGAATTTTGTTTTCTGAGTGTAGGTGGAGTCAAATGACTTTTGAGGAGGGGAGAAAGGGATTCTTATAAAATCTGACAGCTTACACATCCTGAATGAGACAGGTTGGTTGTTCAGATAGACTATGCATAGAAGGGAAAATGAGTAAGACAACCTAGTGGTTTGCAGCATACCTCAAGAACTTATATACAACTGGAAGGTGAAGGAAGAGCTTCATATCCCATACAAGCCTGGGGTTATCTGAATAAGGTAATTTCTTTATACTGTATTTTTGTTACTTCTTACTCAGGGCTTTCAGCCTCTCTTTTACATCCTGATGCACTTTCTCAGTTAATTGTGTTGTAGATCATATTCATTAGACTGGTCTTACTAAAATTGTGTTAATGAAGTTACAAAGGAAATTTTTATTAAGAGGTCCTCTTGAATTTCTGTCTGAAGAACAGTAACTAGTGCAGGTTTGTTGTGTTTGAAACTGTGGTGGCATGAGAGCATCAGCAGAGCCATTTGATGAAGACCAGAAGGTATCTGAGAGTGACAAACATAGGAGGTACCTGTTCCCTAGCTGAGTATAAGGGCATATGTGTGAAGGAAGTTTCAGCATGAGTTTAGACTTGTTTTCATGTGTCTTTCTATCATTCTTCTAATACAACAATTAGAAGAAGATTATATTAGTTAACTAACAGTTTTCCTAATGTGTACTTCATTGTTGTTCTTTTTTCCAGTTTTACGTTGATCTTGCTGAGTAGTTTTTGTTTCAAGTAGTTGCTCATCCTGACCCAGTGTCAGGCTTTGGTAAAAATAGTTATGCCTTTGTGTACCTCAAAGACATTTTTCTTTCTTATTTTTTTTCCTTAAGTCCAAATCTAACGCAAAGGACCATGCGTATACTGGAAAACCAAACAAAAATCCATGCTTAAGAAGTCATGTTTCTTTGACTAAACATGAAAAATTTGCCTTTTTGTCTTGTTGGGGAACCTGTGCTGTCACAAGTTCACAGGGAGTATGCCCCACCTGTTAGAGACAGTGAATACAGTTATTTGGGGAGTTACAGGAAAATAAGAAAATTAGAGAGTCAATGTAACAACAGCCTTGATTCCACCACAAAATTGTTCTACAATGTGGAGCAAATATATTAAATTCATTTGCCTTACTGTAAAATGAAAGTATTGGTTTTCACAAGTTTACACGGCACTCTAAAATGCAAGCAGTCAGACACGCTTTATATAATTTATTTTTATTATTTTCTGATAAACTTTCTGAATCATTGACATGAATAAAAGCAGAAATAGCTTGGAGAATTTATAGAGCATGAGTAACGCCAGTGCCACAGAAAGTGCCTTTGTATCCAGCTGCAAGTAGAAGGTTGCACTTTCGCCTGCATGTTCTTGCTGGCAAATTTCATGTTAAGGGGAGTAACACTACTGGCAGAACTGTTCATCTTCCTGATGCACACATGAAGCACAGACAATTGCGCTGTGGCTTTCCTGATTGAAATTCATGTCTCATCCATTCCGTTTGCCAATGGGAAAACTTGGAGGTAGGAAGCAGTGGGATGGTAGGCAGAATGCTAAAGCTTACAGGCATGGCTTTACATTCTTTGAAGGATCTTGTGTGTGACCAAGCACAATAGGAAGGGCAGTACCCCTACAGGTCTTTTCTTCTTTCTTTTAAAAGTCTAATTTTAGGGTCACAAGGAGAAAGTGAAGACATTAAAACCTTTCCAGTTGCCATAACTCAGTAGCTGTGAGCACAAAAAGATCCTGGGTGGTTTGTTCAGGTTAGTGCTTTTTTCTTTTTCTCGTTTATATGCTTGTAGTAAAATTTCATTTGCAAGTGACAGAGAAAAGAAAACACAACTGAAACAGTAACTCCATCATGGAATTGCATGTAATACTGTGATCACTAGAGGAGACTTGAGGCCAAATTCTGAGATATGACAAGAAAGACGTATTTGTGGTCAGGAAAAAGACTGTTTGTTTAAGTCTTGTGAGCTATTTGGCCTGATTCATACTCCTCCTGGGGGAGAGTTTGCCTAATGAAGGTGAAGGGTGCTGGGTGGTGTCAGGAAGTAGATCTTATCACACCTGTTTTCGTTTGGATGCTGCCTATTAAGTGGCAGGATTTCTTCTGTCTGTCTTGCAGCAGAGATCATAATCCTTTGCCCAGGCATGTCTGTCCATGCTGAGTGCAATAATAGCAGTATCACTCTGCCTGAGCAGGCTCATTCAGTGCCTGAGCAATGCATCCTATTTTCTATCTTCAGTGCCTCAAAATGAATTATGGCCATCCCACTTGAACACAGCAGTATCAAGACATGGATACAGCTTGATCTAGTTTCTCAGTTACAGAATCTGAGCACTAATATGTTTCCAACCTCACAAAAATCATGATCTTTGAAAGTATTAGCTGCATTTGACAACTGGTCAAACTTGGTCAAGGTCACCCAGAAACTGTGGGAATGAAAACCAGATTCCACCATATAGACTTCAACCACAAGGCATTTCTCCCTCTCTTGTGGCTCTGTTTCAGGACCTTGTCTGAGACTTTGTGCAACTGATTAATCTGTCTGGCTATGTCTGTCGTGCAAATTGTCCAGTGCCACATGCTAATCAAAGTTTGAGCCAGACACGTGGCAGCAGAGTGATTTTGCTTCTGATGCCTACAAAGTCCTGATGGCTTCTTTCCCCCACCCTGCTGCAATATTTTAGGTGCTCCTGAGCTCATGTACCCCTGAGGGGTAAAACTCATGGGGCTAGTGTCTGCTGCTTTGTACTGGGTGGCTTCTAGTGATATGGGTTCTTTTAAACCTCATCCTCCCCAGCTGCACACAGGGAAAATACATTTAAGTCCAGTATATCTGTAGCTATCCTTTGGCTCACATTTTTGTTCTTACAACAAAACTGCTTCCTATGCTATGTTGTCTTTTTTGGTTGGTTTGGGGGTTTTTGTTTGTTTTGGGTTTGTTTTTTTCTCCTGCATTACATACAACATGCCACTCAGAATTTAGTGTTCGTGAAGAATCAAGAAAAAATGCAAGAATGTTTCCTCCCTCAGCCAAATCCTATATCTTCTGTTCACAGCATGATTACTTGAGGTTTGTTACATAATTTCTAAGGGGAAATAGACTTTTTCAGTTATGCATTTAATAAGATGTTCTTCACAAAGATGTGCTCCATTTTGACAAAAATGCTTTGTAGTTTTGGATCCATGACTGTTTATAAATGCTCAGATTTTGAAGACCCTTATAGTTCTTATTCAGTGTTCTTTGCAAGTTACTCACTACAAAAATGGATATATTGGTTCAAGACAAAAGAGGATGTTTAAGATTAAGAATAGACTAAGCATAAAGTAATACTTCCCAGTTTCTACTTGCAGCTTGGAGACTTCCTGAGCCAGGGACCAGTTTTTTAAGCATTTGGTAATCCTCAGTTGCTTTGTACAGCACAGATTTATCTAATGTAAAGTTTTCATATCCATGGTATTATAAGGCAGGGAGTTCCAAACTTTCAGAGTGTACAGGGAGCGTTCAGACATCCAGTACCATTTCTAATACCATTCCCTAATACACTGAGAGACCAGAGTAACACCCAGTTTCATCCTGAATGCCATATTTGAGATTACACACATTGTATTTACACAGAGAGAAGACTGACTGCCACTGGAATTTCCAAGAAGTTATTGTAGTAGTTCTGAATTATAGTACTGCTAAAACAAAAGCAGGACTTAATAATATTAAGTTTATTCATGCTCATTCTTCAGTCAAAGGTGCCACTTCACAAGGGATTTCAGAGACAAAACACAGAGAAAAACAGGTTTGCAGTATTACTGATTAAATAGGATAAATATTGAGAGGATCCTATGGTCAGTACCTTCAACTTGAATTCTTTTGATTTTAAATTTCATTTTGATACTTGCCAAAGGGCAGGTGAAATCTTTCTTTGACAGACAGCTATTTCAGGAGTGTAAAGTCCACTAGGTTCAGACTTCCAGATAAGTGAAGTAGTTTCCATTTATTTCCCTTTATGGGGATGCCCAGAAGACTAAAACTGACAGTTTTCCTGATCCTTTAAATTTAGGAATCTTTTTTCCTGCCTCTTAGTCTGTCATACCGTGATATCACTCACAGAAGCAAATATAATTATGTTTTATCGATACACACAATTATGAAAGGCTGGTGGGTACAAACAAATACCTTGATGGCTTTGAGGTTCATGAGTGTATTGCAATATGAATGTTAGAAAGTACGGTATCCTGTCAGGCATTAAGTATTCTAATTGTTTATTATAATATATCAGTTTCAGAAGTGGGTGGGGTAATGTTTTTTAACCTACTAGAATGGGTAGAATCCAGGACCTTTTTCCCATCATTTTCTCTCCTATTTTCACATCTGCATGTTTTTTATTCTTTCTTCTTTTGCCCACTTTACCTGAATATTTTTCCTTTCTTAAATTTTTACTTTCTTTGTTTTACTTCTACTTTGCTTGCAGTCTCCTGGGATATCTGTTTCACAGGTAATATTTTTAATCAAATTACTGAAATGTGTATTGTATTTTCCCTTTGTAATTACTTGTGTAAGCTGTTTCTTCTTTTAATTATTTTATTTTCTCCTTTTTCTTTCCCCTTTCCTTTCTCTTTCCCCTTTCCCCTTTCCCCTTTCCCCTTTCCCCTTTCCCCTTTCCCCTTTCCCCTTTCCCCTTTCCCCTTTCCCCTTTCCCCTTTCCCCTTTCCCCTTCCCTTCCAGATCTCTTAAAAGTCCTGAGCACCATCCCAGCAAAACAATCTGAGAGAAGATCTGAGAATTAGAAAAGATGCAGGCCCAAGGCAGCAATCCACCAGATGGTGGCTATGGCTGGGTCGTGGTAGTGTTAGCCTTCTTAGTGATGGGCCTCACTGCTGCTGTCCTCAAGACTTTTGGTCTGTTCTTTGTTGAAATCCAGCAGCACTTTGATGAACTTGCAAGCACCACATCCTGGATCACATCAGTAACTATTGCTGTCTTTCATTTGGGAGGTAGGTAGAAATGCTTCTCTAGTACTTTATTTTAATGTCTTTCGCTACTGGATACATTTGGAAGAGGTTCCTTAGAAAAACCCACAAAATAAAAAGAGTAAGGAGAATAATTCCTTCTTCTGCCTGTGCAGAAAGTTGTCTTCTTCTTATGAAATTATATCCATGTGTCAGACATGGAATGGGATAATAAGGACTCTATATACACAGGAATCTCATTGCCTTAAAGAACTTTAAGTACCTAAAGTCAGTTAAATTTTCTTACAACCTTTGAATCAAACTCATTGGAGGTAATGCTAAGAACTGCAGAGCTTGTTGGATCAAGCCCTTAAATCAGTTTGTGCAAGTTCACTGATCTCACAGTGACTCTTGCTTTTTCAAAGTACTTTAAGATATAAGAGCTGTGATGCTGCCCAGCAGAGAAACCATCTGCTACCAAAATTACGAGTCTCAGTCCTGCTTTCCCCCTGATGCCGCCTTCCCCACATTCCTTCCCTGTATTGCCAGTTCTGGCTCTCCTTTTCCCCCCTTAGAATGATTCCAAGTCATTGATCTTAACAGAAAATTCATCAAGTTAAAAAGAAAAAAAATCAGTTCACTTTTAGGAAGGCAAGGCAAGACCAAGCAGAGATTAAAGGAAGAGACAATGAACTACGGTAATCAAAGGCAATGGGCTGTGTGATCAGGGCAAATACCACATCTCATCTCACCAAATGAATGAGGGAAAAATATCAAACATACTGCATCTCACTCTAACTTAGTTGTTTACAGAGTCCTTTGTGCCTTAGTAAATTGTACGAGCCTTCATTGTTATGGTGAAGATTCCAAATGTGTGCAGGCATGAACTATACAGAAGTTGTGAAGCATACTTTACATACTCTCTTATGTAGTTGCAATAGGTAAGTCTCTTTATGTGATAAATGTTATCATAATTTTGTTTGTGAATCCTTCATTGCATAGGTACTTTTATAATTATATATCTCCTGCTCAGTCCACACCTGTCAGTACTATTGCTTGCAATTCCAAAAACCATGAGCAACTGATCTTTCTTTGAAAAATGTATTCACAAAAACAAAACAGTAGTGAAAAGAGATACAGCAAATCATGTGTGTTGAAGAGTTTTTCAGTTCCATGAATTGCTGTCCTTCATTTGCAGTATTATATCTTGTTTCATTCTGACAGAAATAATTAATTTTAAAATCAATGAAAATTTTGCTTTTCCACATACTTCACAAACTGCAGAAATTAATACATGAGAATCTATCAATTTGGTTTGCAAATTAGGCTTATCTATGACCTATTATGATGCTATTTTTAATTCAGGTATATGAACTTATAAAAAACAAACGAACTCAAAGTCCTGGTTTAGTCTGGGTTTGACTTGCAGTTTTTTCAATATATATTTACACTATATAGGAACGTATCAAGGATAGAGAGTATTAAATAATAATATCAAGGATAAACCAGCAAAACTGTATTTGCCTAGCCAGGTCTGAGGCTGGCCTACTTCAAAGAAGGCAGCAGAAATTACTTTTCAACCTTTGGAGTCCTGTGAAAAGAATCCTCTTCCAGTGAATACAACTTGAAGGCCAAACATTTGAAAATCCTTCTTTATATCAGTTCATAAAGTTTCGGGTCACTATAAAATTTTCCTGACCTTCTTCTGCCTTTGCTTCATTTATAGGGTCCAGAAGACCTTCTGCTGAAGATCATCTGAGCCTCCAGTTCTTTGAGAATCTTTCGTGGCCTGGCTTAGTCTCTCTTAATATGTTCCTCTGAGAAACCTCCAGTGTCACTTGGCTCAGTATGAAGGATGATCACTGAATTATTAATTTTTCCCATTTGGATCCTTTCAACAGCAGCTCTATGTCTTGTGTGGAAGGAGAGCACACCCTACTTTCAAGGTTGCATCTGCAACAGGCTGTTCGATTTACCACAGCAAGGATTCTCACCATCACACACATAGACCTTCTCTTGGTACTGATGTACATCTCCCATCACCTTCCCTTTTTGCACTGTGATTATCACCCCCTAAGTTTCCTATGTATCACTCTTTATCCTTTCAGACTCTGGACTCTACCCGTCTTCTCCACTTCTAGTTCTGTGGCTATCTTCATTCTTCATCCTGCTACCCCATGTTAGTTTCTGTTAATTTCTCATCCTCATTTTGTATTACAAAATTTGACTGTTAGTAATGTGTTTGCTCCAGTTGCAGATCTTTCTCTTGTCTTTAAGCATCTCATATGAACCTACTTTTCTTTTCTTTTGCTCATCATATTATGTATGATTCTCCAACTGTACATACCTTATCCTGTCTCATCCCTCCCACCACATCTTACAGCCCATGACTGAATTCCGGCATAATCATTATATGCTTATTAAATCATAGCAGTTTTTGCTGTAAATGCTTTAGAGGCATTTGGGGTTCATGTAACTTCTGCCAGCTACATACTGTCAGGAAATGTACATCCTGCAGATTTTGCAGCCATTAATACCTCCCTTGTTACTTTTCCCAACTTTCACTTGTCTCAGCTAAAAAAAAAAAATACTTTATTTGTGGCTTACTTAACATAGGTGAATGTACAAGAACCTGTCCCTACAGACTACTATAAAACTTCCTTTCCTGCCTTCCCTCTCTTCACTGTCTCCCCACGTCTTTTAGTTTATAAGCATGGTCCTCATTAACAGAATTTTATTTTATCCCCAAACTCCATTTTCTAGAATATTAACAAATTGACTGAAACGACTCCAGTAGCACACTACGAAGCCCCGCCGAGAACTGGTGGTGTCAGGCGTTACTTGAGGCCCCTCTAGTGGCCGTGGTTATTTTAAAAATAACCT
Organism: Indicator indicator; assembly: GCF_027791375.1. Lineage (NCBI taxonomy): Eukaryota > Metazoa > Chordata > Aves > Piciformes > Indicatoridae > Indicator > Indicator indicator. The sequence goes on from NC_072053.1 coordinate 39,306,419, forward strand.
ACAGAGGGATTCAAGCTGTCCCTGCAGGACAGAGTGCCTTTCCATGACAGATAATAGCCTTGATCTTACCTCTGTGATGCTGATGGAAAACAACCGGGAAGTATAAGTGATCTTTGATTAAGCAAAAATATCCCAAACATTTCAGGTGCTTCCAAACAATGACTAGAAACCAGTGCTTTGGTTTTCAAAATTACTGCACCAAGTCAGATCTTTACCTGGTGCAACCTTGCCCTTGCGTGTTGAAGGGTTCCCACAGTCTGCTCAGAGAAACTATACCACTGAGATAAACATTTAGGAAATAACTACACATTTCTTGGAAAAGCATTACCTTAAAATAAACCTTGCTTTTTTGACCATTCATAAAACATTCTTATTTCCATGAACAGATGATTTTGCAAAGCTCTAGAAGATAAAGACTAGTTTTCTCCAGAAAGTTTTCACTGCCAGCCATATCAATCATACACTGTCAATAATACAATTTTATGGAGTAACTTAAGAGATTCTGTGTCTGGGGTTTGACTTTCTGATAAAATGCTACAGATTTCTGTCATGAAACTCAGTAGAACTGTTCTGCAAGGAAGGCATTGACATGCTCTTTTCCTTTCAAAAAGTTCAACATGTATTTTATAATCTGTGCCACAGGGACAGTCACTTCCCTGTCAGCAGAGATCCTGTTTTAGAATTTTGATTGACTTCCCCCTGTCCAGCAGGATTCAGGTTGTTGGAGACAATCATTATAAGGGTATTTCTCTTCCAGATGTTTTATGTGATTGTTTGTCCTGTCAATCAGCTTCATGTTCCGAAGGCATTTACCTTTCTCCTATTTCACCACTAATGCAGCCCCTGTTGCCAGCTCATTGTGTGTACGATACACCCATCGGGCAGTTGTGATCACTGGAGGACTCCTGGCTTTTTTGGGAATGGCACTGGGATTTCTTGGCTTCAGCATGATCTGGATGTATGCAACAACCGGCTTCCTGCAGGGTATGACTTTTTGACTTAATGGATTTCTTTCACCAGCATCCCTGAGGCCTTATTTGAAGGTGCTAATAGTAGGAGTTTCAAATCTGATTTCTGTTTTGATTTATGAGCAACTAGAACCAGCAACCTCTTTTTAAAGGTTATTTCCCTTATATCCCATTCTGGAATTGGTGCTAGAAACCTGCACCAACAAAGGTGAATAATTAGATGCTAGTTATTTTCACACATTTTTTTGTATCCAGAAAATGAAAAGTGTTTTATTTTTCACTCAGCCAAGAGCTTTGTGAAGGTTTAAAGAACATAAAGGGTGCAGAAGTATTAAGGAGACAGAGAACCCAAACTTCTTACTTCCTATCAAATAATCCTATGTTTTGAACACAGTTCCAGGCTTTCAGTCGATTCTAACCCCTTGCTTTACTCTAGGTGAAATCAGGCCAGGAAATTGTCTCCAAGAGCTAGCAGATTTTCCTGGAACAGGAAGTGAAGCTGGCAGGGAATGAAATAAACAATTCCCAGTTCCATGCTGGATGCCTGAGAAAATGTCTGGAATTTGAGCCCTTTGTCATTCCTGGGCTGCCAAATAGTTTCTAGGGAGCCATTAAAATCACTGTAAGTAAGAGCAGGTTTGAAGCCTGCTCAAAGCAGTCAGGCAAGAAGATGAAGGTTAACCAGAGGTAATACACCATCTTTCTTCACATCCTCCCTCACTTTCTAGCCGAAACACAGCTCAGCTTAACCCAGTGATGTGACCTAGTACCAGCCTTAGTTAGGACACTCTGAGATCTGTCTAGTTTCAGCCACATAGCCATGTAGCTATGTTTGTTTTTCCCACAGTGAGAATATAATTGTGTATACTTCATATTCTTGCTTTTTTTCTCAAACATATCACTTATTCTCACAGAGCATATGCCACAAATCTTACACATATTAGAGCTGAGCTCATGCTTCTGCTAGGAAGAAAAATACTTTTCTTTTACCTGTTCTTAACTTTACAAACATAGAGGCACTGAGTTATTTAATTTTCACCTTCACAAAATAACTTACTGATGTCTAACTGGTGCTATTTGTATTGGTGTTTTTCAGGACTTGGAATTTCCTTTTCATGGACATCAGCCATTAGCATTGTGAGCCATTATTTCTCAAAAAAAAGAGCTTTGGCCAATGCTATTGCCAGTGCTGGAGAATGTGCCTTCGCATTCACATTTGGACCTTTTTTCCAGTGGCTGATCAGTCAATATGGATGGAAAGGTGCCCTCTTGATCATAGGTGGCATACAACTCAATATTTGTGTCTGTGGAGTACTGATGCGACCCCTGGCAACCAGCTGCCTCCTTGAGGGTAGGCATGAAACTGAGATGCCATCTGGCAACAGTTCATCTAGGACAGAAAAAGAGGATAGATCTCCCATTGCACACAGAACTTTCAACTGGATGCTTCTGAGGAAACCACAGTTTGTACTTTATGCCATTTTTGGCATATTAGCTGCTATGAGTTTTTTTGTTCCTCCACTATTTTTAGTTCCACTTAGCTACAGCCTGGGAATAGATGAATCATGGACTGCATCCCTTCTATCCATTTTGGCTGTGGTGGACTTTGCAGGCAGACTGTTATGTGGCTGGTATGCCAATCTCCATGTTACCAAAAGCGTTCATTTGTTGACAATGACAATTACACTGATCAGTACTTCCCTGATGCTGTTGCCACTGGCTAACAATTACCTGTCCTTGACAATATTCACTGCCTTCTATGGATTCTTCTTTGGTACAACTGTTGCTGTTCACATTACAGTGCTAGCAGATGTTGTAGGCATGCCAGATTTTGACAGTGCTCTAGGGCTTTTCATGCTCATTCGAAGCACTGGAGGTTTTGTGGGGCCTCCTCTTGCTGGTAAGTTGAGATAATATTCTGACAAATACTGTTTACAAGAAGAAAGGGTAATGGTAACCTAAAAACTCTGGATTTGAACTCAAATTTTCCGTTTTAGCTTAGGGGCATCTGGGAGAAAAAAGATATAAAAATAAAGAGTCAGTTTAATTCCTCTCCAAAACGTCAGTTTCTCTCCTCTGTGGTTTTAGAGATACCTGTTCAACATGAAAGCAGGAAGAGTTTGCATGGTGGTGTTCCTGCTTCCCAAATTCCACTTCATCCCACTCAATGGGCTCCCACTGTCTTTCTATGAAAATACACCTTTGGTGCTAGCAAAAGATTCAGACATTCAGAGAAGAAACTAAAATTTGAGACGACATATTGCATGAATGCTGGTATTGTTGTAAGGGTTTCTACAGTATTGAACAGCTTGAAACATTAAGCTACGTGAACATCAAGGAAATTTCACAGAAGTGCCTGCTGATTTCATAGCATTTGAGAAAAAACAGTACAGTAAATGGGGGAGGTAGCACATGAAAACAGTGGGAAGAGAGAGCAGACAATGAGACAGCACATGGATTTATGGGCTGGTAACAAGACAAAGTCATCTTGGAAAAATGTGAGACAAACGAGCTGCGAGCTGTAGGGATTTTATAAAATGGTATGGCAGAAAAATTACCAATGTGACTAGTAGAATGTGGCTTTGAGTCCTCATCCAAAGATCACTGCTCACACACTAATGATGACTTTTGTGGTAATGACACTACTACTAGGTGGCAAATGGGTCACTACTGCTAGGTTGCAAATGAATACTGGAATGTTTTACTTAACTTTTGAAAATATAGGAAGAATGAAGATTTATAAAGAATTTGAAGCAGAACAGTACCCAGGGTATGCTGGGAAGACCTGAATACAAAGGTAACAAGATATTTATGTAGTGGCTGGTAATTAGTACTGATTACTGGGGATGAGTCTGACCCATTTGTATACATATAGTAAGCTAAAAAGAAGGTATGGAAGAGAAAGGAACCCTGAATGCTTTTCAGGTTCTGCTCTTCTACTTTAGGAGTAAAATCAGAAAGCTCTGGATTGCAGTCCTTTGCCTAACAAGACCGTCACTAAATTGGAATAAGGGCTAGGAAGTATGCTAGATGTAGACAAACTTTTCAGTGGGAGATTCAACAAGAAGCCTTCATCAACCCTCAGATGAACCTGCCATTGTACCTGCAGAACAGCTGATACTACCACATACTGATGCAGTTACTGCTACTACACCACTGTTCGGTGTTTTTTTCAGTGTGGTACGTGATGGCATTAGGCATGAGGGCTGTTTGTTAACATCTCTGACTCTATAAAATGTTGAACAGGAAACCCCTTAACACTGCAGGCAACCTCTCCAACTGTGTCTCCAGCAGAGGCCTCTCCTTTCCTTCTTTAAACGTTCTCATGCTTTTGGACCACAGTTATGGTCCAAATTACAGCACCTGTGAAATTACACCACAGAACATGGGACTACTCAGATACTAAGCTGCATTATTGGGGTGTTTTTTCTGCCATTACCTTTTTTGTCTGACATGGTTTATGTTGGAAAGTACATCAAAATATTAATATACGTATGAAAAGTAAATGAGAATTGTGTTTCAAATATTAAAAAGCTATGATGGGGCAGTGTTCCATGCACATGTGATATAGGAAGCTGCAAGACAGGCCCGTAGCCAGCGTACTCGCTTTGGGAGATGACGTGTTCACACTGCTGAGCAAATTCAGATTAGTCTGCTTTCTGTCAATCACATTGCTGTCATTTGTTTCACCTCAGGTCTGATCGTGGACATGGTTGGAGATTACAGAGCAGGCTTCTACATGGCAGGAGCCACTCTTTTCCTATCAGCTGGATTTTTAGTTATTTTAGATCAGCTCCAACAGAGGAATGCAAGAGGAAGCCAAACTAATATTAAATCAGAAAAGCCAATGTTACCTTACTCTTCAATCCATCTCTTGAAACTTCAAAACAGAAGGTGTTGAGAACATGATATAGTGGTGGGACTACATCAGACATCTTAAAGCATTTCAGGACATATGGAAGTGTTTTATTTATCCAGACTCAGTAGGATTTATAAAATGATTGAATTTTTAGATAGGAATGTTTGAAACTGAGGAATAAAGTAATTAATTTTAAAACAAACCACTAACCATTATCATATTACTTGGATGTTGAAGTTTCATTTTTACAATGTAAGTCTTCAATGCAGTCCCACAGGACCATGATAAACTAGGGAACCTATGGTCTAAAAGAAATCACTATGTAGTGTGTATGCAGCACATAGAAACTCTGCCTCTCAGATACAGAGTGCAGACATCACCATTCAACTTGAAGAGGCATCAACTCACAGGTACTGGCTTGGGGATACTGTGCTCAGTATTTCCTGTAAACAAGTTGAATGTGAAAGCAAAGTGCAGCAGAGCCACTGGGATCCTCACAAGTCCATGGGTCTGGATGGGATCCATCCTAGGGTACTGAGAGAACTGGCAGATGAGCTCACCAACCCACTGGCCATCATTTACCACCAGTCCTGGCTCACTGGAGAGGTCCCAGATGACTGGAAGCTGGCCAGTGTGATGCTCATCCACATGAAGGGCTGGGAGGAGGAACCTGGAAACTACAGGCCTGTCAGCCTGACCTCAGTGCCAGGCAAGGTTATGGAACAGATCGTCTTGAGGGTGATCACAGCACACCTGCAGGATGGCTAAGGGATCATGCCCAGCCAGCATGGATTTAGGAAGGGGCAGGTCCTGCCTGACCAACCTGATCTCCTTCTATGACCAGGTGACCTGCCTGGTGGATGTGGGGAAGGCTGTTGATGTCTACCTGGACTTCAGCAAGGCCTTTGACACCATCCCTGACAGCAAACTGCTGGCCAAGCTGTCAGCCTGTGGCTTGGACAGCAGCACTCTGTGCTGGGTTAGGAACTGTCTGGAGGGCCGAGCCCAGAGAGTGGTGGTGAATGGTGCCACTGCCAGCTGGCAGCCTGTCACTAGTGGTGTCCCCCAGGGATCAGTGCTGGGCCCCATCCTGTTCAATATCTTTATTGATGACCTGGAGGAGGAGATAGATTCCACCATTAGTAAGTTTGCAGACGACACCAAGTTGGGAGCAGGCATTCATCTGTTGGAGGAGTCTAGGAGGGCTCTGCAGAGGGACCTTGACAGGCTGGACAGATGGGCAGACCTGATAGCATTTAACAAGTCCAAGTGCCAGGTTCTGCACTTTGGCCACAACAACCCCAGGCAGTGCTACAGGCTGGGGACAGAGTGGCTGGAGAGCAGCCAGACAGAGAGGGACCTGGGGGTACTGGTTGACAGCAGCTGAACATGAGCCAGCAGTGTGCCCAGGTGGCCAAGAAGGCCAATGGCATCCTGGCCTGCATCAGAGAGAGTGTGGCCAACAGGAGCAGGGAAGTCATTGTACCCCTGTACTCAGCACTGGTTAGACCACACCTTGAGTACTGTGCCCAGTTCTGGGCTCCTCAGTTTAAGAAGGACATTGAGATAATTGAATATGTCCAGAGAAGGGCAACGAGGCTGGTGAGAGGTCTTGAGCACAGGCCCTATGAGGAGAGCCTGAAGGAGCTGGGGTTGTTTAGCTTGGAAAAGAGGAGGCTCAGGGGAGACCTCATTGCTTTCTACAACTACCTGCAAGGAGGTTGTAGACAGGTGGGGTTTGGTCTCTTCTCCCAGGCAATGAGCACCAGAACAAGAGGACAGAGTCTCAAGCTGCACCAGGGGAAGTTTAGGCTTGAGGTGAGGAGAAAGTTCTTCACAGAAAGAGTAACTGGCCAGTGGAATGGGCTGCCCAGGGAGGTGAAGTCACTGTCCCTGGAGGTGATCAAAAAAAGATTGGATGTGGCACTTGGAGCTATGGTTTAGTTGTCAGGTGGTATTAGGTAGTAAGGGTTTCCAAGTACTTTACACAGCATAGCTGAAGTCTGATAAATTAATCTGACAAATGGGGAAAGTTACATGAATTATAGAATTCGAGAGAGAAATGCAGTCCTAAATATCAGAAGTAAAAAGCAAAATACCTACACATAAAACGGAGAAGAATTGATAAATAACAGAGGAAAATCTAAGGCTACATTGGACTTCAAACTGAGTAAGAATCCCAAATGCAACCTTGTATTAAAAATAGTAAATGTATTTTTGTGCTATGGACAACCGTATCGGGAAGAAACTCTACAGAAGCCTCTCATGGAAGGCTGAGGGGAGACCACCCATGAGCTTGTTCCTGCCTTGCCTTGTGGGTTTTTTTGTGTTTTTTGTTTCGTTTTGTTTTGGTTGGTTGGTTGGTTGGTTGGTTGGGGTTGGTTTTGTTTAATCTCTTTGGTTTGGTTTGGTTTGGTTTTTTTCTCCTCTTCTTTGAGGTGTTCCTGCGTTTTTTTTTAATTGAGGGACTTCTGAGCATGGCAGCCCACTACGCCAGCTTTCTCGCCAGCATTCCTACCAGCTCCGGGCAGCTCTGCAGGCGCGGAGCCAGCCGTTCCCGGCTGCCGGAGGGGCAGCTGCGTGCTCCCTGGCTGCCCGAGCAGAGCCGTCCCATTGCGCTCCCTGTCGGTCTTAGGAGTTCAGCCCCCTGCTCCCTCCCCGGTACTCGGCCTTCTGCCTGCGCGCCTCTTCCTCCTCCTCTCTCCTCCCCGAGGGAACGCGCGTCGTACCCTTGGGCGCACCCCTTGCCCGCAGGTCCCCTCTGGGGTTGGAGGGCTTCGCGGACCTCACTCTGTGGCCGGGAGGAGCGCCGGGATCCACCATCTCGCCCGGAGCTGGCCTTGCAGAGCTATCCCACTGCGATAGAGCTGTCTTAGATCTGGCTTCACCTAGGAGTGGTACACAGGTAACGTGGCTGCGAAGAATGAAGTGGAACAAGAATGATCAATGCCAAGAAAACACAGCCTAACCACAAAATGTAAGAAATAACGTTTTTCAGGTTTAGGAGACAAAAGGTAGTACAGAGCATGCGAACAGGCTTCAAATCCACAACAGCTTGATATAAAGAAATCAGCTTGATATAAAGAAATCAATCTCTCTTTTTTAAAGCAGTTAGTGACTGATGTAATTTACAGCAATGTAATGGGGAAAAAAACTGTCACTGTCAACTGCTAAGCATAGGAACAGACTATATGGAGATTATGGTTTAGGAGTAGTGGTCGGATTGCAAGATCTAGGCAAGCATTTGGACTTGATCTCAGAGGTTTCTTCCATCCTCCACAATTCTATGATGCTGAGAAAACAGAGATCACAGAGAATTGGTAAGACATGAAAGTAAATCTGAAAAGCTCCACTGTGCTTCAGAACAGTGGGATGGACTAGATGACTTAATGAGGTCCTCTTTAGTTTCACATTTCAGTTACCCTAAGACTCTTGTGCAAATATTTGTTTTATGAGAGTAAGTCTGTATACAAATCACTTTTGGTTAATTTTATTTTATTGGGGGGGGGGTGGTGGTGGGGAAGGCAGAGACTGTAGAAGAAGGGAGAAAGGGCTCTATCACGTTTTAAAAGAAAATGCAAGGGAAAACCCAGCATTTAGAAGTTTTTAAACTATTAGAAATGCCATTGCTGCTCAAGTTATGAACTCAGAAATTTTTACTGTTGTGACGCATCATCTGTGAAGCCACGTTTAACTTAAGTCACTCATCTAAATGTCTCTTAAGAATAATCATTATTTTTAAGAATGAACAAGAATTTAGCAGAACCACTAGTAAATTGTTTGTGAGGGCTTGACAGCAAAACACACATTGGAAGGGACACAGCTGGGTGGGTAAAGTCTTATAGGAAGGCTCTGAAATTTCTGACATTTTCCAATCACATCAACTGAATTTATTTTTTTCTAGAAAGTATTCATCTGCCTTCTGCAGTGCTCCAATATTTAACACAACTCTTCATTTTATAAAATGAAATGGAATTGTTGGAGGGCATGGGAATGGAGAAATGTTTAATAGATGCAGCTTCCACCTCTGACTTTCTGTTAAAATTCTGTATTTTATTTACAAGCTGTGTCACCAATTTCTGTATTTTGATACATCCTGACGTCTGATACTGTCAGTAAAGAAGGCTGGTGTCATTCTGAGCTATATGAACAGGGGCACAACAGTAGACCAAGGGAGGTCATTAATGCCCTCTGCTCCAAAATTGTGCATCCATTTTGGGCACCAAGTACAGGAAAGAAGTTGATAAACATCACTGAGTTCAGCAGGGACCACTCCGAGGCTGCAGAATTGAGACTGGTTTAGCTGTTAGGAGACGGGAGCTTAGGGGACACCAAATGACAACCACAGCAACAATGGGAGGCATGGAAAAGGCATAGCCAGGCTTTTCACAGCAGTGTGAGGCAAGAGGGTGGGAGGCAGCAGAAGATGAAACAGGCTCAGGGTGGAGACAAGAGGTCACCCCAGCAGTGAAGCCAGGGCCCAAGAAGCTTGGACTGCCTCCATCCTAAAGGGTTTCAAACCTCAGCTGGGTAAAGCTCTGAGCAGCCCTGTCTGAGCCCACAATGGGCAGGGGCTGGGGCTAAAGATGTCCCCAGGTCTCTACTAAGCTGAACGAGATCCTGTGACCTTGTGAAGGGAGAAATGAAAAGGTTTGTTTGGGGTTCTTTTGCTAAAGGCACTGAATAATTTTAGTGACCAGGACACTGTGTCAGCTGATGATCAAGTGCTTGCATTCAGCTTTGGGTCTACTTTTACTTCATCTGTGGCAGCAATATTCTAAGTGAAGCTTAACTAGACTGTTACCACAGGGATTACTTGCAAGGGGCTGTTTTGATCCGAGAAGTTAATGACACAGTTAGTGTTGCCTATATTCACTTTCTTCAACGAAGAGCTTCTGAGTTGGCCTCGGAGTCCTAAATCAGCAGCTCACCAGCAGGGTTTCTCACCCTAATCTGGTTAGCCACTCACTGGTAGAAACAGGTCTGTGAGGCTTTAAAAACCATGACCATTCTTTTCAGTCCAGGTATGGTCTTATGGGATTACACAGAAAGTTGTAACTCTGCATCAGCTTGATAAAGCTGGACTGCATCCAAAAAGATTTTACCCATGGTTGGTCATTTTGAACAATCTCCTGGGCTCAGAACTTTCAGTCAGGCACAGGCAAAGTAGCAGGAAACAAAAACACTGGCAGAAAGCTACTGATTTGTTACTCTTTGGAAAATCGTGGTGGAGTAACACAGGTACAGCTGCATTTGTGACATCTCTTGGCATAGCTGCTACAGGATTAAGACTACCATTCCTTCTTTCCTGTACAGTCCTCAGAGAGAGATCAGAGGAAGATAGGTCTGACACTAAGGACAACAGTTTCACTTGGAAATTACTTGAGGAGGAACTTACTTATCATGGCCAGGCTTTCAGGATGACAGCATATTAATGGTGTCTACGCAAGGCAGTCTACAGGACAAGATGTGCCTGCAGTTGAGGTAGCAGCAATATGTGGAACAGCCTCCTGTCAAAAAGCTCCATGTATAGTGAAACTCTTCTACCCTGGAAGCCAGATAATACCTACTTCAAAGTAAATCTACAAACTATGGTGAGATGAAGATCCTCAGCACCAGATGAAAAGGGTATAACTACCTTATTGACTTATTCTTAATTTAGATCTATCACTGAAAGTACTTGAGAATTTTCATTGAAGTTCCCGTAAAACTTAAAACTAAAGCCTTTACTACATCAAATGTCAAAATTTCTTTGTTGTATCTCTGCAGGAAGCCTCAAATGCCAGAGAAAAGTAATCAATTAAGGGAAATGTGACAAAGATCTCAGGATCCTGTCCTGGAAAGTTGGAATCACACTGTCAACAGCATAAATACAACTGCTATTCTTTTTAAAAGGTCAAGCATATTATCTTTGGTTACACTGAAAGCATTCATTTCATACCTATCATCAAGATTCATCAGAGTATCCTAGGCTTGCCACTGGTTGCTGGCTATCAGAAAAAGCTTGGGTTGCTTTTTGGTTTCTCCTAAGTACCCTTCCCCTTTCATTCTCTTCTCCTGACAGATTATCTTTAAAAAGGTAACACATGTGGAATCCATGTGTCACTGGAGTTGGCTTTACAGTGATGGAATTAGCAGCATCACCTGAGAGAAAGAAGATTTTATAAAATTACCAAGATCAGAGTCAGGGTGTGGTGTTCCATTCAATTCATCAACAGTTGCACTGTGCATTTACACACCCCGTGGCACCACAGGTCCATGACAAAGTTGTTCTTAATTACCCATCCTTGCTATACTATTAGCAAGAGCTTCATTCAGAACACTTGGTGTCCAATCAGTTGATGTTTTGACCTCCAGCACTCCTTGAGGCAAGGAAGGAACAGAGACTGGTTTTGGTATCACATGCGATTTTTCTTTGGGTCCTGACAAAAACAAACAATGCCCTTCAGTTATCATTCTCTCCCAAAAAATGAAGCTTTTCTTCAGGAAAACACATGATTTGATCGTGAGCTCTAAGACATTTTATGAGTATTGCACAAGGGTTGGCATGTTGCTTGGGAACTTAATAGACCGTGATAGCATGCACTTAATGTTTTACACATGTGGGTATCTACAGAAACTTTCCCTGCAACTCTTTCACCCTTGAAACTCCCATTGACTTTATCTGAGATAACATAAGAGAAGCACTGAACCATCTGGCCAAATCAGCGTATTTATACTCTTAATGTGAATTCTTTTCCCTCCCTTTATTTTTCCATCAGCAAAAATGTCATTGTTTAAAAATTTTAATGCATTTAATTAGCTTCTTCTGGTGTTAATCACAGAATGGATGAGGTCAGCAGGGACCTCTGAAGGTCATCTAGTCCAATGCCACTGCTCCACCAGCAGAGCCACCGAGAGCTAGTTGCCCAGGACTGTGTCCAGACAGCTTTTAAATATCTCCAAGAGTGGAGACTCCACAGCTGCTCTGGCAGCCTGTGCCAGGGCTTAATGACTGTCACAGTAAAAAAAGTGTTTTCTGATGTTCAGCTGAAGCCTCCTGTGCGTCTGTCTGCCTGCCCATTGCTTCTGGGCCTTTCACTGGGCACCAGCATGGAAAAATATCCAAGGAAAGATCAAATTTTTACCATAATTAGGCAAAATACATAAGCAGAAAAATGGTCTGTCTCTTCCCAGCCCTGCACAGCTAATATTGATGTTAAGACTTTTCATCCAATTTCCTAAGGAAATGGATCTCTCACACTATCTGTGTTGTTATTCACTTCGGAGTCTGTCAGCCACTTGCAACCACATTTAGAGTCATGAAATTTTGAGTTCTTCAAACTTTAAGGAAAAAAAAAAGGTGGCTGGATAGAGAGGCACAAATCAATGATTCACTGGGGAAAATGACAAGCAAAATATATACTAATACCTTTGCGGGTTTTGGTTCTGTTGTTTTTTTGGCAGCAACTAACGCTGCTGGCCCATCTCAGTACCCAGACCTCTGAATTAACCACAGACTGCCGATTCTTGCCTGGTGATGTAAAGGGAATTACTGCAGTGTAAGCTCAGACAATTCACACAAATCCATAGGAAACCAGGATTTGCTATTTCTGCAGCCCATAAGACAGACCCTGTTTGTTGCAGCATTTGCTTACCAGTACAGAATGAAGCTGTACTTGCCCTAATCTATCATGGCATAACAACATCCATCTGTGAGCTTTGCTCCAACTATACTAGTTCCCAGTGTTACAAAGGTGCAAAAAGTCTGCATAAACAAAGCTATGCTTTGTGAAGGCACCACCCCTCTGTCATAACATAATCAACCCTAAATCAAAACACGTTTGAATTTAGAAGTAGTCTGCCTGCTCTAGAGCTTGTACTGATTAGGAAGGTAAAGTGGTGTTGAGCGGTTTCTCTGAGAATGTGTAATAAATCAATAACAGATTTTTGAGCTCTTTATTAGGAGGGAAGAATGTAGACTGTAAGAAGAAAATGAGAAGTTGTCTTCTTACCTCGTTCATGCTAATTAATGCATTCAGAAGCTGTACTGGGAGGAATTTAAACTCGTGATAGTCATAAGAGAACAGATCAAAGAAGAAAAAACAGACCAAGTCAAGGAAAAGAAAGCTGTACATGCCTTTCAGTTAACAGACAGAATACAGGTCTGAAGGAGGTAAGATTTGTATTCTTTTGTTCTACTGATAATTTTCCGTACTGCTTTGAAGTTCTGCTTCCAAAGAGACTTGTCTATCTGTAAGTGAACTCTGAAAATGTTTTGTTTCCTTGGGTAGAATTCTCCCTGACAGTCATTGTGTTTATACTTTACCTTTGTAAGGTAGGTAGATTGGCTGGATACTATCAAATAGGATTTTCTGTGCTGTTTAAGTAACAGAAACGCGCTTAGTACTTACGGATTTCTTCACTATATTTGATCAGTTCAATTTTTAACTGTTCTGACTGTGTTATTTCCTTAAGACTGAAAATTAAGTTTGTATTATAAATTTCCATACACATCTAAGCAATCTTGTCAGCAGAGATAAATTGGTATAACCACCTGAAAATCAACAGATCTCTGAGCGTTTACTCTGATTGAAAATCTGGCCATTGAGTAGGGAATAAAGAAACAGCTGCTTGTGAGGACAATATTAGCTTTTCTTCTTCTGAATAACTTTTCTTGTCCAGGTAAATTGCCTTTCTTTGTATATTCCTAAGGTTTTACTTTAGAAGTCTGCCATTGTTTAGTACTTAGAGACCATGTAAAATTCTTCTCTTTTGCACTTAGCACTCAGCAGCACTTCGATGTCAGTGGAGCTATTCAAATATAGACTATAGTTACGGTTTTGAGTTTTTCCTTAAATTTGGACAGTGGCATATGTACATGGATCTACTCAATTCTGAAGATAACAGGTTGTCCTGCTACCTTAAAATGCTCCCACTAAACCAAAAAGGTTGGTATTATGCTTTGAAGATAACAAATTATTTATTACACTGAGGCACTGTATTTTTATCCTGTAGGTTTGAGCAGGACCAAGCTCACAGAATGCCCAGAAGTCACTATCCAGATGGCAACTTTCCCAGAGGGAAAGGACACAGCTATATTGCAGTGGAAGAGTAAGCATAAAGTAGAACCTACGCTACCATGTCAGCTAGTAAAAAAAAAAAAAAGTGAATAAAATGTAAAATGTAGTATCAGAAAAAGTTACTGGTGTATATAGGTGGAATGCATTTTAGCTGTCCTGTAGTTGTCTCTAATGTTTGTCGTTGCAGAATCAAAAAGAGCCCTCAAGTTAGGAAAGTTAGTGGAAGAATCTAGAACTTTATTGTATGATCCGAAGTCTAAGTCATTAACCTTTGTATTTCCAGGTTCATTGCACTCTAATTGTGATTTTCTTTAGAGGCTGTGGACAGGTGCTCTTTAAGTGTTATCTCCCAATCCTGTTTTCTGAACCTCAAAGGGACACTGATCTCACCTTACATAATACTTTAAGTGAAAACAACAGAGAAAGGGTAAAATACCATCCATCCAAAAGCAGATGGAGTCATCAGTGCCATACAAATGTGACTCTCGGTAAATTATTTCTTGGTGAGACTCCACTTAAGCGGAAGTAAGTCAAGCTAATGCTCTGTTAGTTTTGGCTTACAATAAAATATGTTTGGTCTTGGATTACTAGAGACACTATTGCACTGGTGATGGGTTATAGAAGGCAAAGGGGCTCATGACAGTTTGTTAATATTCAAGGACCACATCTTCCAAGCTCAAGATCAGAGCATTCCAAAAAGTAGGAAACCAAGAAAAGGAGCAAGGAAACCTGCATGGTTAAGTAGGGAGCTGCTGAGCAAACTAAAAGGAAGAAGAGAGTCTACAGATCATGGAAGGAGGGGCTGGCCACTTGGGAGGAGTATAAGACTGTTGTAGGAAGATGTAGGGAGGCAACTAGGAAAGCTAAGGCCTCCTTGGAATTCAAGCTTACAAGGGAGGTCAAGGACAACAGAGAGGGCTTCTTCAAATACATTGCAGGAAAAACTAACACTACAGGCAATGTAGGCTCACTGCTGAATGAGGTGGGTGCCTTGGTGACAGAGGATACAAACAAGGTGGAGTTACTAAATCCCTTCTTTGTATCCATCTATACTGCTGGAGACTGTCCTCAGGAGCCCCAGACTCCTGAGGCCCCAGAGGAGGACATGACAAAGAGGGAGTGTTCCTTGGTTGATTTGGACTGGGCTAGGGAGCAGTTAAGTTATCTGGATATCCATAAATCTATGGGTCCTGATGGGATGCACCCACGGGTGTTGAGGGAGCTGGTGGAGGTCATTGCCAGACCACTCTCCATCATCTTTGGTAAGTCATGGCAGACAGGAGAGGTGCCTGGGCACTGGAGGAAGGCAAACATCAACCCAGTCTTTGAAAAGGGTAAGAAGGAGGACCCAGGTAACTATTAGACCAGTCAGCCTCACCTCTATTCCTGGAAAGGTAATGGAGCAACTTATCCTCAGCACTGTCCTTAGGCCTCTCAAGGACAAGAAGGTCATTAGGGGCAGTCAACGTGGTTTTACTAAGGGGAAGTCATGTTTGACCAACCTGATAGCCTTTTATGAGGACATAACCAGGTGGATAGATGATGGTAGAGCAGTGGATGTGGTTTACCTTGATTTCAGTGAGGCATTTGACACTGTCTTCCACAGCATCCTTGCAGCTAAACTGAGGCAGTGTGGTCTGGATGATCAGGTAGTGAGGTAGATTGAGAACTGGTTGAAGGAAAGAAGTCAGAGAGTTCTGGTCAGTGAGACAGAGTCTAGTTGGAGGCCTGTATCTAGTGGAGTCCCCCAGGGGTGAGTACTGGGACCAGTATTATTCAATATATTCATCAATGACCTGGATGAAGGCACAGAGTGCACTGTCAGCAAGTTTGCTGGTGACACCAAACTGGGTGGAGTGGCTGACACACCAGAGGGTTGTGCTGCCATTCAGTGGGACATGGACAGGCTGGAGAGCTGGGCAGGATGAAATTGAATGAAATTCAACAAGGGCAAGTGTAGAGTCTTGCACCTGGGAAAGAGCAACCCCATGGAGCAGTAGAGGTTGGGGACTGACCTGCTGGAGATCAGTGAAGGGGAAAGGGACCTGGGGGTCCTAGTGGATGGAAGTTGACCATGAGCCAGCAATGTGCCTTTGTGACCCAGAAGGCCAATGGCATCCTGGGATATATTAGAAGGAGTGTGGTTAGTAGGTCAAGAGAGGTTCTTCTCCCCCTCTACTCTGCCCTGGTGAGGCTGCATCTGTAATATTGTATTCAGTTCCTAGCCCCTCAGTTCAAGAAGGACAGGGAGCTGCTTGAGAGAGTCCAATGGAGAGCCACAAAAATGATGAAGGGAGTGGAACATCTTCCTTATCAGAAGAGACTGAAGGAGCTGGAGCTCTCTAGCTTGGAGGAGACTGAGGGGTGACCTCATTCATGTTTATAGATATGTAAAGAGTAAGTGCCAAGAGGATGGAGCCAGGCTCTTCTTGGTGATGCCCAATGACAGGACAAGGGGCAGTGGGTGGATGCTGAGGCATAGGAAGTTCCATGGAAACATGAGGAAAAATTTTGTCACTGTGAAGGTGAACAGCCTGCCCAGGGGGGTGTGTGGAGTTCCTAACAGTACAGCTGCAGCTTTAACTGGAATTGCAAGAAATTGCACATGCACAATATATTTTTCATACTAGCCTCTGAATAAGTAAGGAAGGAGGTTAGGCAGCAAATACACAGTTAAATTCACCAACTCCAGGAATGACATACAGTCTGTGAGGGATGCAGGGTAATGGGTGCATGGCTAAAGCTATGGAGCACATCAAAACCAGGAAGCAAGTCTCAAAATGTAGAACAGGTGACAGCTGCTTGGAAAAACAGTCTCCAAATTTTAACTGGGGACAGTAACAAAACCAGGGGGGGCATTTTATAACTTTTACAATCAGTTGTAACAGCTGCAGGAGGAATGCCAGGAGCTTCTTGGGTTAAACTGATCTCCAGCCAACATGAAACCTTGAAAAGGCAGGAGCAACTTCAAGAATTCAGGTCATTGTGATAAAGAAAATTCCTTCAGCTCCAAGGGGCTTCATGCTTCAAACATCAAACAGGCAGTTCAGACAAAAAGACAGCCTGTTCTGCCACACGAGTCTGGTTGCATCTTCTTTCAGGCTTCTTAAATCACGCTCCTTCATAAGACTCTGAGTCAGTGAAAGTGATAGCAAATAGATACAAAAGGTCTCTAATAAGTCACATGCTACACTCTTCAATCCCAGTGGAAAAGCCTGATGGTAAATTGCTGCAGGGTGACTAGAAACAAGATATATAAAAGTAGGTTAGAATGGGCTTATTCTGACTTGAGGTGATTTTTATCCCCTGTCCTCCTTTCTCTTTGTTTTGCAGAGCTCTTTCTCAATAAGTCAAAGTTTCTTACTTGGGTTTTGAGGTTGTGTAGTGTTTTATGTATTCAAAAAATCCTTCTGTCATCAGCAGTTGTAGCAACATGATGCAATTAAGATACAATTCTCAATACTTGCTGCCTTGAGCAATTTAACAATTGAACATGACCTGTGTGACTGCAGGTGTGGCATTTAATTTATTTCACATTCTCTTCCAGTATCCCAGTGCTATTTGCTGGATTTACAGGCAGGAATTTCTTGAAGCAGTAGTCAGTGGTGGATTATTATCCTCAAAGCAACATATTCCTTCCTTTTTAAAACGTTTAAGAACTTGGCAGCAAATTTATCTAATTGCTTCATGCACAGAGACTGGTGGAGGTTATTGACACTGTCTATTTTCTGCTTCTTCTGGTTAAAAGGATACTGATAAAAACTTTTGCTGTAATAATTCTTGCTCCCAGAAGCATGCATCTAGTTCTGGTGTTGATTAGTTTGCTTTGCTTTCCCAACAGAGCTCTGGGTATTGGACTCTTCATTTTGGTGCTGGCAATTTTACTTATCTTTGGCTGCTGGTACTACAAAAGACGCAGTGGCTATAAAAGTCTACGGGTAAGGATGACAGCTCACTTTCTAGCAGGCTGGTATTTTGAGAGCATTATCATTATTTGCATTACAATAATGCAAAGAACACCAGATCTGTAATAGGACATCATTATCTCAGGCAATATATGCACTGATATATACACATACAATATGAACACACCTTGACCTGAAGAACATGCAAGCTAGGCAACGGAGTAAAGAGGAAGTAGAAATATAGGGACATTAAGGCACTCCAACTTTGCACAACACATGAATAGAAAAGATTGTCTCTAGAAAGCATTATATTTAGTATTTACTAAACCCCAAGTTTTTGAAAACACAAGTTCTGTGTATTTTCATTTAAAGAAAAATAACATATTCACTACTCATAAGATGTCTAAATATGCTTAATCTAGGAAGTAGAGAAGTAACTGTTACAAGTAACTAAGTAAATATTATGTTTGTGGGTGATGCATGATTTGTTAAAAAGTTGACTTGGCAGTTTTAAGATTTACTTAAAAGCAGAGCTTTCTAAGCACTATTGTGGCCTTCCAGTATTTTAAGGGGGCCTACAAGAAAGCCGGGGAGGGACTTTTGTGGGTGTCAGGCAATGATAGGACTATTCTTTAAAAAAGATACAATCCTCATAGCAGCTGTTGTCAGGAGTCCCAAAGGTTTACCTTTGAAGTTCTGCTCTCTCTCCTATGGCAGGGAGGCCACTTTTAATCTTTTAAAGTGAAAACTTTATCCAACCATATGTTTTACAGTAAATATTTTTTTGTTATCCTAGTATTTAAAAAAAATATGTGAACATTTGGAATGAAACCCCATGCTTCTCATCTAAGTCAGCAAATCCATTTCCATCTGCTTCTGAGAAATCTGTCCTAGCTTTTCAGTGATCTATGCAATACATATATCAACTGCTGGAATCTGAATCTGCTAAAATAAAATCTGAATATTCATATTGCAAAAATGAAGGTAATACTCAAAAAAAAAAATTCAAAAACCATGCCTGCTTTGCACATCATGACAAAACCCGCATTTTTTTTAAGTTCTTTCTCATTGCTGATTGCTCCTTCTGGTTTGTTTTGAAAACCAGTTTTTTGTTAGGCCTTTTGGCTAGATGAGAATGGGTACAAATGCAGATGTAAGAAATGGTGGGAAAATGTAAAGGAAAAAAGTTGGAGATTAAAGAAAAGTACTGATGACGGCAAGGCCTCATCTCCACAGGCTGCGTGATAAAACGTCCATCCCAATGGTTTCCAAGTGAAGACAAGATGAGAAGACTCTTATTGCAAAAGGCAAAAGCATTTATTGCCTAAGCATCTTTGCAAAAAGCCAAAAGCACTAAGCATTAAGCAAAAGCAAAGCACTAAGCACTAAGCAAAAGCAAAGCAAAGCCTAGCAAAAGCCAAAGCCTACTCCTGTGTTAGATAGTCAGCTTACATACTTTTCTAATACAGAGCTGTCACATCCCAATTGGCTATCCTTCCACTGACATGGGTCCAAGCAAAGCATACAGTAGGTTAATATTGACAAACAAGCTTCTCAACACATCCAGTCAACTTCTGTCTAGTCTTTCTCTTCAGTTACAAGGTGTTTACATTCTTTCCAACTCAAAGACAAAACATAGCCTTCTCAAAAGTTCTTCAAAGTTAGCTATCTTCCTACAGAAAAGAGTGGGTGGAATAAAAAGGGGGAGGAGTTCAGACCTGTGAGAAGGTGTTGGCTCTTGCAACAATCCTGGACCCAAAGAGTGTGATCCTCATTTTTTCTGGGAATGTAATCAGGTAATACAGGAGAGAGAGGATGTGTCAGCATATACAGCAAAAACTAATAGGTAGATTACCTCTCTTGTTGGCATTGTGTCTCACCCTAATGCTGGATTCCAATATATACTGTAACTGTGCTGTCAAATATGAAATTATGTATGATTTTCCCTAACATCACATTCTCTTCTTTCTTTTATCTTCCCCATATATCTTTATGACCATAGAGCAAAAGCTCTAATGTGGGTACAATACGAACCATGGTAGATGGGGGAACACTGCTGGACTGCAAAATGGCTCTGCAGGAGTACAGAAACTTTAATCCTGTGGTAAGTTGTAACTCAAGGTGCCATTACAGCATAGTAAGACATGGTGAGATGATCTTGGTGAACTGTTGCCAATTTCATTCTTGGGTCTTTAATGACTCTAAATTAAGTTAAAAAGTAGTGTTTTGCACAATTTTTACTGTAAAAAGATTTTTTTCTTTTAAAAAAATATCTTAGGTTGTATGGTCAGTGTATGATTTATTAGAATAATGTAATGTCTGAATGCTGAAATATACTGAAGAAATAAACATCTCTGTAACAGACATTCTACATTTCTGACAGAACAAATAGACTGTGACAGGTATACTACATCCTGTTAAAGATTGTCAGGAAATATTATAAAACTTGAAGGTTTTAATCTCTAATCATTATGGAAAGATGAACATTCAAACCTAAAATAATAACTAAAAAAAATTAAAACAGCTTAACTGATAAATACAGATGTCAAGTTACAGGTGTTTTTAAACAGTCTGAGAATAGAGAAAAAGATGATTTACAACCAATCCTAAATAAACTGATGAAATTGTTAACACTGAAAACAAGACCACATAACTGCATCAAGATTTCTAAAGAAAAGTTTCAATTTAGTCTGAATTGTCAATATATATTAAAAAAAATCCTGTCCTTACAATACAATTTCCTCTTTGGATAAATGATAGAAACAAAATTAATTTGATTTGATTCAAAATCAAAAAAACATGCTAGCAAAAACTAAACCAGACATAATGAATAAGCTCAGCTACTTTAAGCCCCTGTTACAAGAAGGATCTGGACGTGCTGGAAGGTGTCCAGAGGAGGGCCACCAGGGTGATCAGAGGGCTGGAGCACCTCTCCTATGAGGACAGACTGAAAGAGTTGGGGCTGTTCAGTCTGGAGAAGAGAAGGCTCTGAGGAGACCTTATTGTGGCCTTCCAGTATCTGAAGGGGGCCGACAAGAAAGCTGGGGAGGGACTTTTGTGGGTGTCAGGTAATGATAGGACAAGGGGGAATAGAACAAAACCAGAAATGGGTAGGTTCAGATTGGATGTTAGGAACAAGTTTTTCACTATGAGGGTGGTGAGACACTGGAACAGGTTGCCCAGGGAGGTGGTGGAAGCCTCATCCCTGGAGGTTTTTAAGGCCAGGCTGGATGTGGTTCTGAGCAACCTGATCTAGTGTGAGGTGTCCCTGCCAACGGCATGGGCATTGGAACTGGATGATCCTTGAGGTCCCTTCCAACCCTAATGATTCTATGATAAGTTATAGTACTATATCTGATATGAAGGTAAATAACTCATTACGTCTTTAAGGTAAATAACTCACTGCATCTTTAATGTCATTTTCTTGTACCTCACTTGTTTTATTTTAACCTTTCACACTCATTTTCCCTATCATAGGTACCTGATGCTCCACCAGCTTATGACAAAGTAGCTGCAGATCAGTCACCACCACCTTATTCACCATGATAACATGAATTCTTAAACTCCAAATGTGCTGATTCAGTTTCTTCACGCTCCCTCTTAATTTCTTTTATATGCTTAAATTTCCTAAAGCTGAGATCATTTAAAAAAAAATCACATGCTTTCGTTAGCAGTTTCTGAAAATTATTCCTGCTTAGTTTACAGAACTGGTTCTTAAAATGCTACAATAAATCTGAATATTTTTAATGCTTTAAAATTTTTAATTTTCTGTGGTCAAATTAACATACTATATCAAGTCTGAGCAACTTGCATCCTTCATGGACCTACCAAGTGTAAGTATATACCACTGAGTATTGACTAGAGTAAGAAGTGTTGTCACCTTTGTTTTCATCTTCCCCATTTACTCTCCCTTTCTTTTAAAAGGAAAAAAAGAAGAAAAAGAAAGACTAATCATTTTCTGTACCAGCGGTTCTAAAATTAACCTGCAAAAAGCAACTACGTTTTATAGCAGGTTTCCACCTCACCTCACTCGTTTATGTACTTATAACAAAACATTCCTTATAAAACACAATCCAGGCAACACAGGAATTTCTGCTTAGAGTCCATATGATTTCATACTGGTCAATGGATGTAATGACAATTATCTTTAGCTTCCTTCTGGTAGTTTTGTAAGACAGCAAAAGGACTTCATAGCTACAGAGGTTTACATGTCATCTATTTCTAGCATGACCAAACAGTAAGAGAAAATGTGTGAAGCCCATGTTTCTTGAAGAGTACAAAAGATGTTAAGAAGAGTACATCCAAGATGTTAATTTTTCCAGGTTGCCAGAACACTATGTGATACACATAAATTGGGCTATTGGCAGTTATTGCTTACTTTGCCTTTTTTTGGGTTATTGTTTACTTGCCAGATTTTTACTTAAGAGTCCTGCTATCTCACAGCAGGAGGTAGCTAAAACTGTACATTAGTTAAAACGAAAAGTAGTTACAGTAGAAAACTATCTTCATAAAACAGTTATTAACTGCTATTAGTAAAGAATTCAATTCTTTGTCCTTAAATATGCCAACACAAAAACCTTAAAATAAAAGAAGTTTTGAATACATGTCAGATATACTTTCTTAACATAAACACAATGTATAGTGATGAATAATAAGACACAGGTTTTTAGAATGGTAATAAAAATATTGATTATAAATTATTACATTAGATGTGTGTTGGAAGGTAATAAATATCTGTAATTGCTGTGAATGGTTACAGTCAATATTTTTATAAATTTAGTTGATCATTTGGAAATTTAGAGAGGTAGTTTAAGTAAAAAGCTGTCTTAAACATGCCATTTTCAATATACATATTCGAGGAAAAAATACTGTGGACTTCCTTTGTGGCAGGAAGAAAATACATGTGAAAATACACAAAATGCCAGCTTATAGTGAGTAAGAGACAGAGATGTAGAACACAATGGCTGCCTGATTTTTTTTGTTCATTTTGTTTGTTTGTTTTTTCCAGAACTGGTAAGCTAAAGCCTGAGGATAATGATCTTTAGCATCTCTGTACTCTGAAACTACTGCCCTGGGGCACCAACCTTTCAAAAGACTGTGGTGCTATGGCTGAATGGAACTGACATACACATTAATTGTGCAGAAACAGAAATTATTTCTATAAAGATTAATTACTATAAAGAAGTGAAGTGATTAGATTTCAAAACACTTGATCTCATGCATTTTTCAGCACTGTCGGCATTAAATACATTACTGGGTATTTCAAAAGCTCACAAGGAAGTTAGCACTAAGTAGAAACAATATTCTGAGAACCATATGAGGCAAAATTATTGGAACTGCTCAGCAGCCAGAGATGGAATTACTGAACTTCGAAATTTATAGATACCTAAAGAATAGATAACCCTTCTGTTAACAAATGGTCACTAAAACTTAGATTCATAATTTCTCTGGTATGGTCATGTATGTACAAGGAGGATATAAAAGTCAGAGATCTCCTGCTCCTTCTTTTTTAGTTTTCTTTGCAATCAGACTGCAATCAGATGGTCTTTATTGCAACTATAATTATATAAAACATGATCTTTGTGCTTTATTTTCTCCCAACAAATGAGCAATTGAAGAAACTCAAGGGCAATTTGAATTATCCCTCAGGATGCCGATGAAGAGAGGTGGCTGATCATAGCTGGAAATGACACTCTGCTTGCTACTAGTCAGAATTAAATGGCTTCCATCAGAGTAATAGAAATACATTATTAAAGCTTATCTGAGGAAGAGTATCTTAGTAACATTTCTATAGCTATTATGAAGCTTTTATGTAGGTACAAAGAACAGCTTGAAAACCAGGCTTTTCAATGATAGAGTGTATTTTGGTTAGATTGGTAAATTGCATTGGCAGTGGCGGTTGCACAATCTGTGTTTGCATTCATGGTATGATCCTGCTAGATCATCCACTTCCTACTGAGGTTACAGACTCAGTGTAGCCTTAAAAGATACCAGTGCTTTGCCATTGCACCAAGGTAAAATGCATCAGATTCTGGCAAGTGCACTCTCTGCTGGGCTAAGAGCCACAGGGTATATACAATGTATGTCAGAGAGCTATGATAAAAGAAGGTGCTAAGGACTGACTGCAGAAAGCACTTGATTTCTTAGAGTCTCACTATTTCAGTGTAACATGACAGGAACACATGCATCTGGTTGTCAGGACAATCCAGCAGCCTTCACATCAACAGCCTACTTTGACTTAATACCTGCTGCAGTAGAGCATGTAGACAGATTCTCTTGGTCTCACAAACTGTATCGTTATGAACCATATTCCTTGTAATTTTTCAGTTAAATAAAACATTGCCAGCGTACATCTAATATTAATTTCTAAAATATACATTACTTTCTTGATGTATGTCCATGCATTTATGAGACATAAGAAGAGTGTATCCTTTTGACTTTAGAATCAAAAGTACTTTCACTTATGTAAAGGAAAATGTTAATGAGTTCCTTTGTGCTTTGGAGAAGAAGCATTTATTTATTTGTACTTTTGTGTTGACTGCTTATTAACCTGTGCAATAGAACTGATGACTATTATGTGTTCACATCATTTAAGAAACATTTTATTGCCTATTAGACCTGAAAAGTGCTTGAACTTCCAGTGTTATCTATTGGCCACACATGTGCGCTGAACTTTATATACTGTAATAAAGATGAAGTATCAGCAGTATAAGTAAAATCTATCTACAGCTACTACCTGGACATTCCATACATGCTTACAGCTAAAAATAGCCCTTGTACACTTTCTTGGAGGCAACCCTCTACATTCTGCATCCTTACACAATCCCCCAATTTTAATTTTACTTCCTTCCCCTGGAAAATCCTCAGCTCAAAGGCAGCTTGGTTTCTAATACAGCAAAAGAGCTATTATTTCTCTTGCTGCAAAAATCTAGCTCTTCAAATTTTTTTGTCCACATAAATTCTACTCTTGGGCCGATGCAAAAGAGCCACATTTTTTTGGGAGTAGGAGTGTTCCTAAATGCCTTGTGCTTATAGGAATTATGAAAGGCAGACCCTTGTCCATCTTGCTCCCATCCACCCTGAACTCTTTCTCAAATTCCTCACCAAAAGCTAACCAGAGACTTAACAGGCCCAGTTTTACCAGGAAAAAAAAAGGAGTCACTGTGATGACACCATTGACCACCTAGGCTACAAGCCACAGTTAATGCCTTTTTTAGTTCTCCTGAAAGTGCTTGCCCTGTGATCATGATAAACCACTGTCTTGCTGGACTCAAATAGGCAAAAAACTGCACAATGCAGCAAACGTGCCTTCACATTTCCAAATCATTTTAGTATAGCCTCAACTACATGTTTAGACACATGCTTTATTTGCTCCTTCCCCAAGAGGTACACCACATGAGTTTAAATCAGTGTGAGTGATAGCCTAATGTAAATACTTGAGTCTTTCACTAATTTTGGGAGATCTATTCAACTCTGCTAGGTTCCATTTCCGAATAGGACAAACAGATCGCTCTGTTGCACATTACAGAGAAAAGCAGGCTTCCTTCATCCTGGCTCTTTTTTGAGTTTATCTTACCATCAGATGCGTTCTTGTAGCTGTTTTTTTGTTGAGGAGTATTTTCTAATTCTTTCTATCAGTTTGTCCTTTCCCATTTCATTGGCAGAAGTAACTGATTCTGGTTATGCATACCATTACTTTCACCCCAAATAAGCCTTTACTGATAGGAGAAAAACAGCTGCCCCCTTTAGACACTGTTCAGTGCTAGATTTGCTGCCTGCAGTTGTTTGCAGGAAGAACTTTAGGCTTGTAATCTGATAAATATATTCAGAAAAATCTTGGAACTGCTTCAGAATTTGAGGTAAAACAACAAAATCGTGTGTTAAGTGTGAATACTCCCTGAATACTAATCTCCTGCAGAATCATACTTGCAAGAATTAAAAGGTATCAGATGCCTACCTTGTAACAAATTACTCCTATTTCTCTGTCTCCAGAAATCTCTTCCTGAAAGTTTTGGGTGTTGATACAGATTTCAGAAGCCTGTCTTTCTTACATGCATAATCCCCAGGACACGCAGTCCACATGCTCTGCACCTTTTGTTTTTTTGGCTTCATCAACAGGAAGGACAATAACATATTTCACAGTCAATTACTCATTCAAAGCTTCTGGTTTTCATCAGTATTTATGCACCCCTTCTACCACTTCTTAAACTGAAGAAGCAATTATATGCTTCTATCTCCATTGTTGTTTCCTGCTTTGCTTCTCTGAATTACTGCTTGCCCTTTTCCAGTATCTTGATTCTCTGGCTGCAAAAACCTGTTCTTTCATGTTACAAGTCCAGACAGAGTACACACAATTCTCATGGAATTACAGTTGCAGGCTGTGTATCCATACTGGGCAAAATTAACTCACACTTGTTCTTCCCACTAAGCATTCTCTATTGGAAGTCTATTCTCTCTCTCTGGTAAGAAAAAATATCTAGTCCAAGGCGCAGCTCATACAAGGTCTGACTGCTGTACCAGGGGTATCACTTGAATTCTATGTGCCAAAGTAAGAAACTCACTTTCAAATACATACTGGTTTTCAACAAAAGGTTATGTTTTTGCATCAGTTTCTTAGGCTACGAAAGGAAGAAAATACCTTAGGACAGGCCTCCCCCACCTTGTGTGTTTGTCTATTAAAGGTTCTTCTAAGATCACCTTGTGGAAAAGCACTCTACAGGCAACAACAAGTAGAATATTGGCCAGGAAAACCTCAAACTATTGTAATTTTAGTATTGGCATATTGCTAACATGATTTGGCAAGGGCTAAAAAAAGGTAAACAATTCCTCCCGCCTGGTAGTTAAAATTTAACATAATGCTAAAATACCTGCTTTTTATACTGTAAAAACTGATTCCATCAAAACTCCACACTTTCCTTATTATTACCAACACATACTGTGATTACATAGTAATAACCTAACCACTAATCCTTCTTTGATATTCTGTTTTATTAATAGAAAATGGAGTGAGGAATGATTCTACAAATACCAGCACGTTATGTGTACAGATTTCAGTGTATACGCTGGAACTAGGTGTCCATGACCTACAGATAACCAAAACAGACTGATCTTGTACTTTAACATTTACTAAAAGGAATCAATATGAACATATGTTGTCTTCTTTTTATGACATCAACATTGACAAGTCCTGAAACCTGAAGACAATCACAAAAATCCCTTATAAGTGGTTCCTATCCTGTTTTCCTGTGCTATTTTTGTAAATGCCGTCGGTGTCACTCACATTCTTGAAAACAATTAAATTTTCTAATGATTTTTTTTTGTTTGTAAAAGCAAAAATAGGGGGAAATAAAGCAGTAATCCAGTTGTCTAACCTTTAATTATGGATGGGATGCTTTAGTTATTGGAGTCAGGGGACCAAGGATCCTGTTCCCAGTTCTCTTGTGTTGCACAAGAACTCTGTACTTCACTGTATGTATCTGCAAATGGTGAAAAATCATATTTATGTACATTTTAATACTCTTTGTAGATAATTTAAAGAAATATTATATACAATTAATTATATTTTATTTACTGTGCTTTTGCATACCATTTCCATGAGCTCAGACTAAAATAAAAGATATTCTAAGAACATCAACCCTCTGCAAAACTTCTGGACCAATCATACCTGGAATGATGAATTATCCTGGTTTCCAAGTTTATGACAGATACCCAGGTATTGATCAGCAAATTCAGTATACTGAGAAAAGAAGACATGTTTATCGAGATCTTAAAGTATGTACTGTAGTTTAAAGGAAAATATTTTTAAAGGAAGGTAATCTGTGTCACATTTGCAGAAGTGGCCTCTTCAACAACTCAAACATTTTTATTCATGTGCCAATGTGTATAAAATGATCATGCACTCAATATAGACTTAAGCTTGTATCCTATGGGCAGAAATGAGAGCTAAAAAGCCCCACCATTACAACTGTTTGTCCTTCTATATTTTCAAGAGAGCTAAAACAAACAACAGAGAGAAGAGTACCAAACTTGTACCAGTTTCAGTAATCTGGTTTAAAGACGAAGGGACAAGGGCTAATGGGTGTGAGCTGGAGCATAGAAGGCTCCATTTGAACACAAGGAAAAACTTTCGCACTGTGAGGGTGACAAAACACTGGAACAGGCTGCCCAGAGAGGTTGTGGAGTCTCTTTCTCTGGAGATATTCCAAATCCACCTGGACATGTTCCTGTGTGACCTGCACTAAGTGATTCTGCTGTGCCCGTGGGGTTGGACTCAATGATCTTTTGAGACCCTTTCCAACCCCTAATGTTCTTGTGATTCTGTGATTCTTTACAGCCATGCTACTTGGAAAGGCTTAAAGGATGAACTGGATGTGATACTGCTGGGTATTTGGTTTACAGTTGATATTTCTACCAAAAAAAAGTTAGCGCAAGACAAAATAATGCTCAGGAAACCCACCCTAAAAACTAAAATAATTGAGAAAAATCATCCTCACGCTGGTGAATTGATTTGTAATACTTCTAGAACATGCACTACTCCGATCCCACATCTCAAGGCAATAATAAAACTGAAAAAAAGTACACATAGCAATGACAGTAACTGATTACTTCCATATTAGAAATAATCGGTATTGGCTGTGTCTTTGTTCCTGAAAAGAGACAACCAATATGGCCACATAGAAAAGTTAATGAAGTGCAAAGGCTTATTGTATCTTACAATATAATTATTATTTGCATCAAATAAAACTAGCAGATGCCAGGTTCAGAAACAGATAGATTTATTTATACATCGTGAAAAAACTCATCACCACAGATTGCTGTCAATGGTAACAGTGTACATGTGGTCAAGAAGAATTCTAGATAATAGTAGTGGATTTCATCAATACACTGAGGACTATTAAGTTGGGGAAAAAAGAATTCCAGCTGTCTGAGGAAGATTATGGCTCACAGACTAGTGGATAGCAAAAGACTATTCACACCTGTCATTATGCTCTTATTAGACTGCTACTGTTGACTACTCCAAGAGACATAATGCTAGGACAGATGGACCTCTAGTCTGATACATTACTAAAGTTGATTCAGTAAACTCACTTCAGGTGCAGCTTACAGGAAACAGGTTAACTGAACTTAAGTCTTTTGTGAGCACCTTCTGCTGTTCTTTTTAAACAGACTCATCATAAGACACATGCACAGTTTAATAAAAACATTAATTTACTTCAGTCTCAGTTTGGCCTACTAAAATTCTGCACTATCACAAAACATAAGGGAAACCACTTATGAAGCAAACTCTGTGATAAGGCTACAGACTCCTGTCAGATGTCCACTTTAGCAATTTTCTGACCTACTCAGATGAAACAAATTTCTATTCATTTTTGTTTCACTTTTCACATTGTACTTTTTTCTGTATCACACAGTGAAACTAGAGTGGGTTTTAATGACTTGACAGTAGCACACAGTAACGCACTTGGTTTGTACAGGTACTTCCACAACTAACACTTGTGAAAATGTGCAAGATTTTTAGTTCCATCCAGGCCACTTGCGAAAACAGAAACTAGTCTTAAGCTTTACAAACAATGTAGATATTCACTCTACAACAAACAAAAAAGGAAAACCAGCCATTGTGTAAGAGGTGAAAAATCCAAGAAAGTCAGACCCAAGATCCCACCAATGAAATGGAAATAAATGTGTTGTTGGTATATGTGCCTTTGGAGTGCCTGGAGAAACTGCCATTCCCTGCCATCATCCTCTGTTGGAAAAGTTACCTGCAGTGTTCAGCTGCAGAATGCACTCAAATCTGTAAAGCTTTAATACTGTAAACTCTGGCAGGTAGACACCACTTACCACTAGGTGTCTTCAAAACCTACTACATAACACATTTAAGGAAAAGTAGGAAAAGTGTACCAGGTAGCTTTTCCTAAAAAAAGAAACAAACCAAATCTTACCCTAAAATGGACAGCTTCCATCTTTCCTGGCCCTGAGTTAAGACAATGATTGCTGATCCAGAAAGTGGCATTTCCTGATTCAGATTATTTAGTCAGTTCAGGAAGGGGGAGCACTGAGCCTTTCTATGCCCCTAGCTTTCTGAGAAATCTGGTTAGCTAGTTACCAAATTACTTTTCAAAACAATGTGAAGGGCAGCCAACACAGATAAATAAAGGTATGTAAGATTTTATCCCTCTTTGAAGCCATAGCCATTAAAAAGGCAACTAACATTCATGAGTTGTTCTGAAATCTTACCTTCTAGTTTCCCCCTCAAAACAACCAACCCACAAAAAAACCCCAAAATTCCCAAACAAGATGTTCAGCTTAAGAATAGATTTTCCAACTAACTGAGACTATCACTTCACAGACACAAAGAAGAGCAGAAAAGGTTGAAGTAATTTCATACTGTTATATTCCAAAACCTGAGATGCATCTGCATTAAGTAGGAATATATATATGTATATATATATATGTATATATATATACACACACATATATATATATATATATTCTGCCATGGTGTTACAGATAGAGGGTTGTAAACTATAGCCAACACAAAGCAGTACAGTAACTTGGTTTATTATATACAGATTCTTCTGCATTGCTGCTGAACAGTACACTGGTCCAAAGTTACTAAAATACTTAAAAAACTATACATTATGTAATCAAAACATAAATAAGACAGCATAGTTCTTTGTACATACAGTTTAGTATAGATTGTTAGGAATCCATGAATATGTACAATTCTATAGCAAAGTCTGCATTTTTGCAATGCGTAAGTTGTTTTTTTTTTCAGAAACAAATAAAAAATAAGTCTGACAAATAAAAAAGAGATATATACTGTCATAAACACACTGGAAAACAGTCCAGATGGAACATATGCAAGAGACGATTTCTCCAAACTAAAATGTTCAGTGAACTCATTGGTCATTTTTGACCTTTTTACTGAAGAAATCTCTGAAATTTTTTGATGAATATCTTTTTCTTCCTCATGAGCCCCCAAAAAAGAAATGCAACTTTAAGTGACTTATAGTAAGTCAACTATTTGAAACAATGTAATAAATTATTCAATAGTAAAAGCTTCCAAAATCAGAAGAATGCCCCAGAATTTCAAAGTGGCTCTATTGCAGTAAATTTAGGATGCAGTTTTGTCAGTCTTATCAAGGCGAGATGACTGAGATGCAGAGAAGACAGTGGTAGAATTTCTGCTTGTGGACACGACAGGAGGCAGCAATGAAGACAGAGAAGAAACTTTTGACGGAGTATTTATAGCATTCAAAATGGCTCCCTCTGGACTGACCAACAGTTTTTTGATTGAAGTGTCTAAGCAAACCATTGAAGTGTTGCTTGGTAAATGAGAGTTTGGAGGATGAATAGTAGAAACTACAGAAGATGTAGCTACATTAACAGGAGACTTTATCACTGAAGACACAGATGGTGTTGCTGCAGACTGTGGAGTACAAGAGCTAGCTGGAGTACTAAATATATGAGGTGTTGCATGCATGATGGGGAAAGCATCTGCAGTACCAAAAGAGTTCACAATCTTTGTAGAGCTTTTTAAAGGATGTTTTGGTATATGCCAACTTAATGAACTACTTGGTGCTAGCATGATTTTTGAGGTTATTGGGTTAACAATTGGTACACCTGGAACCTCTTGACTATGGTTAACTGTTAAAGGAGGAATCTGTCTTGTATTGCTAGAGAGAAGAACGTGGCTGCCAGATTCAAGGCCTTGTGGTGGAACAACAAAACGAGTGCCATTAATCATTATCTGAGTTCCAGGTGCCAAAGGCATACAGGTGTTAATGACTATTTTCTGCTGAATGCAAGGTTCATTCAATTGACCTCCTGCCATGCTTGTTAGAGTTGGTGAAGCTTCAGTCATCTGAATGGTAGAAGCACAAGAATAAACATGACTTTGATTCTCTGCATTGGGAAGTACCTGCTGGCATGGTAGGGAATTAAAATTGGGAAAACTACTGATTGTACCTTTATTTGGTGATGGAGGGGACCACACACTCTGAGGTCTATGAATGTCTGGATTAGTTGGCTTAGCAGCTGAAATTACTGATGACTGAAACTGAAGCAATGTGGGCAACTGGCTTTTTGGTACTGGAGGAGGAGCTGGTACTGCTGCCAACTGAGTAACATTATGTAGCACTTTGTGAGGTGTGGCTACAGATACAGGCAAGCTAATGACTGGAAACTGCAAAGCAGGTGATAAATTTTGAGATGCTGTTGGTTGTGTTGTTGAAATCAGCACAGATGAAGCAAGATGTCCTGTTTTCACAGTTGATATACCCATAGTATTGCCAATATTTGATGTAGAAAGTCGATTACCCAGAATTTGCCTTATTCTTGAGGGATCATTTCCACCAATCAAGACAGCAGGCCATGTCCCAGAAGTCCCGCTTGATGCCACTGAAACAGATTCTACACATGTGTTTGCTGTTGTTACTGTAAAGGAATTTTCATCTTTTGATGCAACACATACAGATTCATTAACAGATGCATCACTGTGACTTCCAAAACTTGGAACAGGAACCAAAGCAGTAGTACTTGTCAGAGATAAAGCCAAGCCCGTAGCCTTTTTGTCTTTTCCCTTAGAAATGAGAGAGTGCATTTTATTAACTGGCAGAGCCTGATGTGCATTGCCTTTACCATTTACAATGGTTTGACCTATATTTAGTCCAATTTTTACATCTTTCACTTGAGCAACAGCTGGGGATGTATTTATTCTTACTGGTGCTACCACTGAAGATGGGATCAGAACCAACTGTGGTTGGTCTGTGGTACTAACGAAAGTTTTGCTTAAGGAAGAAGGAAGGTTACATTTTAGTGACTCTGCAACTAGCCTGGTGGTTGATAGGTCACTGGCGATTTGTGTATTAATGAAAACCAATCTCTGAGCATCAAGACCAGTGGATACTGGACAGGGTATAACACTGACTCCTGATGCACCACAGGGTGATAAAATAGGTGGATTCGTCACTAGTGTGAGTTTCTGGACTGGTGTACCACTGATTACACCTCCATCAGTTACTGAATGAGACTCGGATGGTATAAGCGGACATGTTTGAATTTTACTATCACCTTGTTGCTGCACGGAGGAATTTGGAGTTGTGACAGTGCTATTTTGTTCAGCGCTAGTCACACTAACAGGACTGTCTGAAGTTGTGGATATCAGATTGCCAGCTAATGAAATGGAGGATAATGAACCAGACGACACACAGCAAGAGTTCTCTATTACTTGACCCAAAGTGACCCCAACAGCAGAGTGCTGTAATGTGAATTTTGTATTTTTCCCCATCGCCTGGGTAAAATCAGCTGGCAAGGCTGGAATGTTAACAGAAGAAGCTGTGGAGAGGGAAAATCCAGAAAGAGATGATTGTTCAGTATTTGGGTGATCAGACTTGCCTGTTGCGACAGAGGGAAGAGCAGAGCATGACAATGCTGTGGCATTTGGCACAAGAAAGGCCTGAAGCTGAGGTGTGTAAGTGAAAACCGAACTAGTAGGTAAACTACTAGGTGAAAACTGGTCTGAGTTTGTTCGCACTTTAACAATTCCTGTGTTGCCACCTCGTGTTGTGACCAAAATAGACTGTGATTCTCTGACACACACAGTCTTCAGCTCCTGCCTAGTTTCAAAGGAGTCAGTTTGCTGTGATGCAAGACTATGACAGGTAGCAGCAGTGTGTGTAGATCCACTTAATGCTGTTGCTGATATCAAAGACTGGCTAGCTGTGGAAAGAGTAGGTGAAGTCAAAGATGTGGGGAATGTGGCAGTTGAAAGTGTAGTCTTGATTTTGTTAGTTTCAGTTTGGCTCACCTTAATTGTTGATGATGGTATGGTAGCTGCTGAAGTTACAGTAGGCAATTGTTGTGTAGTGTTTGTGGGACCAATCACTTGTGACGAGTGAGTAATATTCTTGTTAAAAATTTTGCTAGGTGACTGACTGGTGGTATTTGCACAGCTTGTTATCAAAATGGGTGTTAAGGAAACACTGGCATTTGGCATTTCTGGTAAAGTTGTACAGTGCAGCTCAGATGAATTTTGTTGTAATGACTGAACATCCTTGGACACAATTTTACTTTCTTTCTGCTGAGTAAGAAAACTCTTAGGTAAAATAAGAACTTGTTGCATTACTTTTTCTCCAGTTTTAGGGTCAGTCACAGGTTGCACATGAATCTGCACAGGGTTGTTGTGAAGGTCTATTGGTATACAGTGGCCATTTGGCATTTTGTATACCATTTGTAAAGGAGTCTTAGATCTGTTCTGGCAGGGCAAAGCTGGTTTTACAAGTGATGATTCTGAAGCTGATGTAACTGGCTTTTCAGAAGTAGGTACATTAATGCCATGGGGAGGCGACAGTTGATTTGTTAAGGTCACTTTGTTCCCAGTATTCTTGGCAAGCAAGGCCTGGATGGGTTTGGTCCCTTTCAGAAAGTTTGATGCTGATGTTGCAGGATCTGTCAAGGAAAATGATTCAAGAGTTGACCCTTCATATTGTTTTAGCTCCATCAAACACCTATCTGGCTGCAGGCTACTTTCTGAACTAAGGACCACAGCCTCATTAGTGCTCAGTTTAGCTTTCTTCCTTGGTGAGAGGTCATCAGTACTTTGATCCAGACAACTATTTTGCTTGAACTGTCGTTTAACACATTTGGACAGTGTCTTCTGTATTTCTTTAGATGTTGATTCTTTTTTCAGAATTCTGTTCCTTCCTGCAGGTAAAGTCATCTCTAGTAGTTTCATTTCATCTGTAATGATATTAAAACAAAAATTGTTTTACATGTTTGCAACTGATACCTCTACATAGCAACTTTATAGTGTCTAGCTAAAGGCAAAAGGATAGTTTGGAAGTGTAAGGACATGTGGAAAGACAATTTCTGCTTCTTTAAGGGCTCTGGTCAAAGAGCTCTCAATGCAAAAAGGAGGTAATAAGGAAGGGAGGAAGTCATAAACAAGAATATACAGTGACAAAAACCTGACAAGTATGTGAGACAGTGAGGAAAACCATACCTGGTCATTCATGCTAATTGGCAAAGGCATGTGAGAGTGTGAATGTTTATTCCAAAAAACCAAAAAAGGATGGGGGGGGGTGTGGCAAAGCCAGAAAGTAACAGACACAGGGTCCTGGACACTGGGCTGGAAGGGGTGAAGGAATCAGTAGAGCTACACAACATTAAGAAGCAATGTGCAGAGGGAGAGAGAGCTGCAAGGACAGAGCAGGTGGTCACAGCCTGTGTGCCTGGTGCCAGCTGCAGGGTGACTGTAACCTCCCCACATCCATGCTGCATGGGGGCAGTGTGTCTGTATTCATCAGGAAACTTCAAGCCAGAGTAGCTGGTGAGCTGGGCAGCTTGTTTGTGCTGGTGTACTAGGCAGACTTGTGAGTGTGGAGTGCCTGTGCGATGAGGGTACAAGTGCGGCACATTTCACATTGAGCATCAAGCTGGACCAGCCAGCAAGCAGGGAGTGAGTACATGATGTGAATATGAAGAGCCCAAAAGCAAGTAGGGGTGGTGGGTGGACAGAGGGGCCATGCACTGAGGTTTTGGCAAGGTTTTGGCAGTGTGAGGATACAGTGGGGGGAGCTCTGTGAGTAGAGACCAGGAACTGCCCTGTGCCAGACACGTCTGGCTCCAAAACAGATCCACTGCAGGACATGGCTGAGCCCATCAGCCAGGCTGCCTGATGGAAAATGCTGCACAGAAAAGCATGGTAGAGTGGAGTGAGTTAAAAATGTAAGAGAAAAGCCTTCAGACACCAAGGTCAGTGAAAGAGGATGGGAAAGGGGTGCTTCAAGCACTAGAATCAATTCCCCTGCAACCCACAAAGACTATGGTGAAGCAGGTTGATTCTCTTCCATGGAGGACAATGCTGGAGCTCCTATCTACATTGCAGCCTGTTGAGGAACCTACTACACAGGAGGTGAGGGAGTCCACACTGGAGAGGGTCAAAAGTGTGAGCAGGGACAAAGTTTTATGAACTAAACCCAAAGCCCTATCCCCACTATTGTAAGGGGAAAGTTAACTGCAGTTTGATTAGAAGTACGCAGCTGTCTGGGGCTGACTGAGAATAATTGGTGTTTGTACCCAGCTGCCTGGGTGCCTGGGAGTGCTTGGTGTTTGATCAGAAGCTCCCAGGTGTACAATAAGCATAACGACTAACATGTATCTGTAGGTTCCTCTGCTTATAAAACTAAGCAGGGATGGGAATGTATTGAATGTGTTGACATCCTGAGCTGACCACAAAAGTCCTTCAAACCCTTGTTTGACTGCTAATGGACAGGAGGAAAATGAAGGTGAGGAAGGCTATTACTGGGCAAGGGGCAGGCAACTCCCTGAATGGGCTGTGAGGAGTTACATAACACAGTGCAAAATCTGGGTGGGGCTTTGGCTCCAAGACCCAGCCTCCTGTGATGTCCTGGCCCAACATCACAGAATGCAGGACCCTTAAAAAAACCTTAAGATTGCTACTGGTGAGGTTCTGATCTGACAAGATTTGGTCTCGCAGGGACACCTGCCAG
Source organism: Indicator indicator (assembly GCF_027791375.1). Lineage (NCBI taxonomy): Eukaryota > Metazoa > Chordata > Aves > Piciformes > Indicatoridae > Indicator > Indicator indicator. Next base: position 39,342,725 of record NC_072053.1, read on the forward strand.
GTGGGAGACGGACAGCCCTGCTATTTCGGTACCGCCGTGTTTCTTATAGGGTGTTCAGGGTAAGTTAGCTGTGCTCTGCTTGGGATTGGGCTCTGCTCTTGGGTTTCATGGGTAGCTTGCAGGGTAGCTTGTTTTTGGGTTTCATGCTTTACAGAGCTCCAGAGCAGCCTCATCACCTTTATAATAAATAAAGATATACCTATCAGCACCTGTGGTGTGTGTAATTAATTAATTCTCCATCAAAAAGAGCTCACTAATACAACTATGCCACTTGGCAGGGGATGAGATAGAAGAATTGGGAATGAAGTTGAGTCTAGGAAAAAGGTGCAGATGGGACAGGGAAGGGAAGATGGTTTAGTTCTTGTCTTCGTTTCTCATCATCCTGCTCTATTTTTAATTTGCAATAAATCAAATTAATTTTCCCTGAGTTAGTCTGTTTTGCCTGTGACTGTAACTGGTAAGGTATTTCCTTATCTGTATACTGGCTCACGAGCTTTCCTATCTTGTTTTCTCTCCCTCTCCAAAACTTGTATTAATCAGAATTTTCATCCCAGTCATGTATGCCCTCTTCCAGTCTACATCTCTCAGACATGCACCACAAGCTATTTCAATCTTATCACTATATTAGTTAAGGTATAAAGTATGACAGTGTGATGGTTTGAAACTTTTTAATTTTTCTTTGCAAAGTTCAAGCAGAGAAAGCAAAAGAGTGTAAATAAGTCACTACTGGGTGTAAGAAAGCAAAATAATGATTGTTCTAAACACTTCCATTGGATAGATAGAAATGTTTAAGACCTACTACTCAAAAAAAAGTGGGGCAGTCTGCAGTCAGGGCACCTTGCTGGGCTGTCTGGCTGCTGCTTCTTCTTCTCTTCTGGCTGAAGATAACACACTGACCTTGGCGAGCTAAGTTAACAGCCTCTTTTGCTTTTAGCTAACTTTACTTTCTGCCAGGGGAGTCTGGGGGGAGGAGGCCCCTGGGAGAGAGGCCCTCTGGGAAAGGTCCCCTTTGGGGGGGAGCAAAGGGAGCTTGGTTGTGGTTTTCTGTTGATTGTATATATTTATAAATGTTGTGAATTTTGTATATTTGTACATATTCATTGCATTTCATCACAGATTGTAGATCTGCTTGTAAATACATCTTTCATTCGCTTCCAGACTGGGCTAGCCTGGTTATTGTTGGTGGGGGGGGGAATTACAGCTCACACTGACACATTTTTTATTTTTGTCGCCCAACGTGGGGCGATTGCTTGTACAATTTATTTCTGCTCAGATTAGGAAGCAAAATGAAGCTGTTTTGGACTCTGAGTCATTGTATTTCCTCTGTTAACAGTGCGATTAGCCACAGATGGGCCATTTCCTCCATGATAGAAAAGATTGTGAGATATGTGGCATATAAGTTGTTTCTTTGGGTTAAGAACAAGTTACTAAATGTTGCTGATTTCTGTTGTGGCCTTATCGGGCTAGGGAGATATGGTAACTCAACTATAAATCTGCCAACAAAAGCATTTGAGTTTGCTATTCCTCTTGCAGAGGATTATGTGAACAAATGGAACCGTAAATCGATTTTTATGCTAATCTTGATTCTGGTGCTTGTTGTAGTAAACATGTGGCTACTGGTAGCACTGTATCAAGAAAGCCATAGGGCTACTTGCTCTTGCAACCTGCGTAGACGTAAGAGGAAGCATAGAAAAGCTCAGAGAGATTCAGAATTAGGTTCTGATTCTCACTACAGTGTCCAGGAGATCACAGTTAAGTGCGGGGAAGAAAAGGCTTGTGAGAAAGCTACCGATAGCCTTGACTCAGAGACAGCAGCAGCAGCTGCAGGACCACTGCCAGAAGGTCCGGGAACTATGCCAGAATCTGAGATAACAGCCGTGACTGCTCAGGCAGGCGCCATTAACAAGGCACAGGCAGACATGGCTGCGCAGGCAGGCGCCATTAACGAGGCACAGTCTCCTTCTCCGTCTGCTGCTGAGATGGACGCAGCAGCAGCTGCAGGGTCTCAAAGTGTACCTGCTGACTCTGCACAGGATCCTTCTATTCCTGCGGATTCTGTACAGAATCTGCACCTGCTAACCCTGCACAGAATTCCTCTGCTCCTGCTAAATCTACTGTGAATGTGAAAGCTAACCCAGTAAATTTGGTTGCTACTATCACCAGAAAGCGCAAAGGAGCTGCAGGAGATGGTGCAGAAGGAGGTGAGGGTCCTTCTACTTAGGGTCCCTCTGTTAAGAAAGATCCTTCTGGTGAGGAAGAGAAGGTTAGCCTTAAAACTCTGGCAGACCTCTTGAGACCCCACATGGATGATGGAGGTGTAGGTCAGGATGTAGACCCTGGTAAATTAGCAACTGCTGGAAGTGCTTCTGAACTCCAGGAAACTGCACGGAGGATTACAGTAGGAATATGGGGACAGCAAGCTCAAGATGATGATGATGATGAGGATGACATACAGTCAGCTAATGCACCCAGACAGGAATTTAGACATGTGAGGAAGGATTACATCAGAGGAGATAATGAGCCAGTCCTGTCTTGGCTAGCCAGGTGTTTTGATATGGGAGCCCCAGCATTGGTGGTAGGCAACAAGTCGGCATCCCAGTTGGGGACGCTCTCAAAAGATACAGGCATAGACAGGCATCCAGGCAAGTGCATTGGTAAAGCTTCTCTGTGGGCACACCTCCTACTGGCAGTCCTTCTGAGGTACCCTAGCAGAGATGATTTACATGGAACCCTAAGCCTTGGACCACAATAGATGAGGGAATCAAGCGTCTGAGAGAGTTTGCTGTGAGAGAAGTAATGTATGGAGATCATAAGACGCTGAATCCTGATGAAATTCCTGTTGGAACAGGCCTTGCCAAAAAGCTCATTAAGCTTGCTCCTCCTAATTATGCTACTATTCTGGCAAGCAGAATCGTGGCAAGAAAATTATGGTGAAGTGCCTCCTACTGTTGGCCATTTCACTGACCAAATGAGGCAATTGGAGGATAGTCTTGTGTGCACTTCTTTGGTTTCAGCCATTGAAACTCTGTCTGGAGAGATAAAGAACTGCATGAAAGAGGTGAAGGAGGAACTTAAAACCTCCACATCCAACTTGATGAAGTGGGATGATTCTGATTCCTCTTCCTCCAGGTGGATACAAATTTCAGCTGTCAGGAACAGACACCCTTCAAGAGACAGAAGCTCATGTGGAAAAACCAAGCTCCTGAATCATGTTCAAGCTATTAAATTCCATTGTCTTACCATTGTCTGAGTGATCTTTCTGGGGAACTTCCACATGTTCTGCAGACTCTGAAGATTTACCACATGCTACTGTAAAAGAATCTTTGCCAGAATCAACTTCACTTTCATCATTGTTCCACAAGTCTCTGGTAAATTTATCATGGTCTGGATGTCTTTTAAAGTCATCGTAGTCCTTCTTCAATCTAGACCTTAAAAATAACAAAACTAACTTTACAAAGGAATGACAGGTTTTCATCTATTTTAAAATTTGTATTTGCTGCCACAAAAAAGTTGATGTATAACTTTCTGTGCCCTTCAGGGTAGCTAGTTCTGTCTGCAAGTCACTAAAACCCCAAAAATACAAAGTGACAGTAATGTCTCTTCCTGCAACAACAATGAATTCTATGTCCTTAAGTCATCTAGCTATAAGCAAAAAACTCAGTCAAATATGACCATCACTGTTTCCATCTTCCCTTTCCTCCTTCATCTGACATTGTAACAAATGTACCTGTGTGGACTTGAGTATTATCTGTATCAAGTCTACCCTTTCCTTTAAAGGCAAACCCAATTAGTGAATTAAGTACATCTTGCTTCTCTTAAATGCCTCCTTTTTTTGGCCTAGTTATGGGACCATAATGTAACTTTCTTTACTAAGAAAACATCCTGGGCCATTAGAGCATCTGTCACTGTCAATTCCATAGGCTCACAGTCCCACAGGATGCAAACACGTATCTACTTTACTTATTTGCACACCAGTCAGAAACAGAATCGCAGAATCAGAGAAACATTCAGATTGGAAAAGACCCTCAGGAACACCAAGTCCAACCGATAACCCTACTCTACAAGACTCACTCCCAAGCCATATCCCCAAGCAGCACATCCAAGTAACCTTTAAACACATTCACTTACTTCTAAACTGTTATGTATTTCCATTCTCCCTTCTTCCAGACCATTATTTAGGATGATATCTAGGAACTACAGGATTCAAAGGGTGATAACTAACACAGTATCCAGGAGGATTATTTGGCAATTACAGCAATTAGCACCTTGTGTGGAATAGCATCTACACTGTGTGGTGGAAAAGGACCTGGGGACAGACAGGAGAAAGAACATGAGCCAGCAGTGTGCCCAGGTGGCCAAGAGGACCAACGACATCCTGGCCTGTATTAGAAATAGTGCAGCCAGCATGACTAGGGAGGTGATTGTCCCTCTGTACTCAGCATTGGTGAGGCCACACCTTGAGTACTGTGTCCAGTTTTGAGCACTGCAGTACAGTAAGGACATCAAGATACTGGTATGGGTACAGAGAAGGGCTACTAAGCTGGTGAAGGGCCTGGAGAACAAGTCCTCTGAGGAGCAGCTGAGGTAGCTGGGGCTGTTGAGTCTACCAAAAAAGGAGGCTGAGGGGAGACCTTACTGCTCTCTACAATTACCTGAAAGAAGGTTGTGGAGAGGTAGGCACTGGTCTCTTCTCACAAGTAACTAATAGAACAAGAGGGAATGGCCTCAAGCTGTGCCAGGGCAGCTTTATACAGGGTATTAGGAAAGAGTTTTCATGGAAAGGGTTGTCAGGCACTGGAACAGGCTACCCAGGGTGGTTCAGTCGCCATCCCTGGATGTGCTTGAAAACCTGGTGCTTGGGGGCATGGTGTAGTGACAGGCTTGGTGGATTGGGGGAAAAGGCTGGATTTGATCTCAGAGGTCCTTACCGTCCTGGATGATTACATGATTTTATGAAATGTTATAGCTGACTGAGACGCTCTATAGACACTGCAATCACAGCTAGACTGCTGTTTATGCTAGCATAAGCAATTTCTACTCAGCTATGTTTTGTGATTGGTGCCTAGCAGCTGCACAATGAACCAGATGCAGACATTGATCTAGCCTCCTTCCACTCCTCTTTTCTCCTCCATGACTTGTAAAGATTGTTTATCAGCTGGAGCTGTTCCCCAGTATACTGCGTATCTGTCCAAACAGCTCTCTTAAGGGGTAGCAGTGGCAGGGGGCACCCAGCCTAAACTGCCACAGGAACTAAGATAGCACTGCTGAATAAACTAGGATTGCAGCCTAAAACACATATCCTGAGAAATACAAGTTATGCTCATCTCAGAAATCATTATCCACTCCTAAGTGCGTGCTTGTCTAGCTACCAGCACACATACATACAAGACCTCAGCCACTCAGTTTCAAGAAACCTCATATATAGTACTTCTACCCGCTTTACATGACAGTGCTACTTCTGTATGTTATAGCCACACTTAACAAACAAGAATACTGGACACCAAACCATCCCACAGCAGCACTGGAAACCCCATATATGGAAAGCTCAAATTCTTTCTAATAGTATCACTATCTGCCACATTCCCACAAGGAATCTGAACTTCTACAGACAGGAAGAAATGAACAGCTAATAAAAATGGACAGAAACTTGAAAAGATAAAAGAAAAGCAAAACTTGTACTTTAATCCATTATTTAAAGCAAAAGGTTAAATATTATTCTAAATTTCAAAATAGGATTTTAATTTATGCATGGTATTCATAAAATGAGCTACTAACAAACCAACTCTTAGTAGTTCTGTTTGCTCTCTTCAGTGCTGTATTGTTGGGATTTTAAAAACATAATACCTTTCACACTTTTCAAAAGTAGTTCTGCAGCACATACTAAGTTGCTTCCTTCACACACAACACATTTAAGCAGTTGCCTAATTTTATGTATGATTTGTGACAAGAGTTCAAGCTTCTAATCATTACTTGCTTTTTCAATATCTGTGTGGCAAAATAAAGGTATGATTGTAGGAACAGCTGTACGGGCTACAGACAACAACGGAAACAACCTTCAAGACACAATGATGACACCAAGCCAACACCCAGTCTCTCCAGAATTTATAATCTGGGTAATCATCTTCACTGCTACTTGTACTTGCTCTTAAAAGATTTAAATCAGTCATGATTTCACTGACACTTATGCAACACACCCTATCCCAGATGCATCTCAAATTTACGAGGTTCAAATTTACAAGACCTCAAAACAATGTTTTAGAAGTTACTTTGTGGAACAACAAATTTAGGCAGCTTTAGACAGCAAGTAGTATGACAAGCTATTTTAGGAAATCCTGGTCTAATCTTCTTTACATAAAGGACTTCAGAACTTCTTAATCAAATAGATACCAGTACATATTCTATCAGAATTGTGACACAACTATTAAGCACTTAAGATGTGCTTAAGGATTCTAGAGCATTTTAGAGGGGAAACACCAGTAGTGGTTTAAACTCAGCTTTATTTAGAGACAGAAGTCTGGAACAGAACTCTCACAAATAAAGCACTTCCAGTTCCTTATTCCTCACTTTGAGGTGTTTTAATTTATTTGAGAAGCTAACTTATTTAGTTTTTAAAAGGTGAATTTTGTCTATTTTTAAACATGCACTACTGTTTAAAAAAGGGAAGCTAATTACCTGTTTCTTTGAAATGCTTTCATTAATTTTGGTTCCCATGGTAACAGTTCATTAAGCAATCGTGTCAGCGTACCATGCAATTCCTTTACCGCTTGCTTCCGGTGGTACCATCTTCCCTGCAAGCAAAGAAGCCATTTATTTATCATTGCATTAGACCTGGCTCTTGTAATATAATACCAGTACTACAATAATCTTGGTTCTCTAGGGCAGCATACATGGAAAAATAACTAAAAGAATGTATTAGTAAAGTTTCCCATGTTGTAACACAATACTTCTACTGTTTTTTAATACTAAGTAGAGATAATATCCTACTTAAAAAAAGCAATACTGCAACAATACTCACTTTTTACAGGAAAAACTTAAAACTGAAGCAGAATTCTATGAAGGAACACACCATGTGTTTAAAATTACTTTAATGGCTAACATAGACCTTTGAAGGAAATGAACTATGTATGCACACTTTTAATAGTTAGAGATACATTTTTATGGAAAATTTTAATGTGATTTAATTTGTATTATTCCCAAAACAAATTCACTACTATCCCAGTGTTCATGGGAAAAAACAGATAGATTTTGCAATACATTTTTGTGTTTTAGTCAAAGTTCTAGATAAGTATTTTTTTAAAAGAAAAGTTTTTCAAATTGGTCTTTTATGAAATAAGACTCTGTAGTAGAGACCAGTTTTCCAACATAAAAGCTTTTTATACCTTTAACTCATATCTGTAATTAAAAATAATTTATTTTCCCAAACTGATATATGTAATCTTATGTTTGTGTTTTAATAGATCTGAAAAGGCTGAATGAGGAAAAAAGACACTGAGAAATGACAACTAGAGTGTATATACATATATACAGCACAACCAGTGGCCATAATGGAGCAGAACACATCTCTCAACACTCTTTGATATCCCTTTTAAGTATTTCTTCCCCAAACTTTATTCTCTAGTTTATTACATAAAAGACTGAATAAGGTAATATATATGTAACAGCTACAAAAAGAGATCATAGACTCATAGAATCAACCAGGTTGGAAGAGACCTCCAAGATCATCCAGTCCAACCTATCACCCAGCCCTATCCAATTAACCAGACCATGGCACCAAGTGCCTCATCCAGTCTTCTCTTGAACATCTCCAGGGTCAGCGACTCCACCACCTCCCTGGGCAGCCCATTCCAATGGGCATTCACTCTCTCTGTGAAGAACTTCCTCCTAATATCCTCCCCTGGCACAACTGGAGACTGTGTCCCCTCATTCTGCTGCTGGTTGCCTGGGAGAAGAGACAAACTCCCACCTGGCTACAACCTCCCCTCAGGTAGTTGTAGACAGCAATGAGGTCTCCCCTGAGCCTCCTCTTCTCCAGGCTAAACAACCCCAGCTCCCTCAGCCTCTCCTCACAGGGCTTGTGTTCCAGGCCCCTCACCAGCTTTGCTGCCCTTTTCTGGACACGTTCCAGTACCTCAACATCTCTCTTGAACTGAGGAGCCCAGAACCAGACACAGTTGTAGTACACCCATACACAGATGCAGTATAACCCCCCGTTACTTCTGCCACTTCACTATTTCTGTGTATTTTATGTAAATGAAGATTTTATCTCTTGACTTGTCAGAGAGGGTATATGACAGTAAAGAGACTCAGGAACTTACTTACTTCATATACATATCTAGCTTTGGATAGAGCTCATATCCTTCACAGCATCCTGTGGCCTAGCACACCCAGAAATGTAGGATAGGATGAGATCGTTAAAGCTTGAAACAGCTGCCTTTCAGCAGTCTACAATAATGTTTTTCCTATGGACTTTGGAATATTTCCTTTGTACACATTTCAGCAGATGTCTCCAATGTACAATATACAGAAGTCAGGTTGAATGCTTGTTTGAAAACCAAGTTACCTTTCATTTACATTTTACATGACAGAAGTAATAGCTATGCCTTCATTCCTCAATTAATATTACAAAAGCAAAGATTTTAGGGATGAAATTATGCTACATTACCATATAATGGCTAGTGGTAAGCACACAGACAGGTTAGTGAACTGAATTCTCATTTCTTTCATTTGTGGCCAGTGGCATTTGCACATGCAGTGCACTGCAGCATAAAACCTGCCACTGACACGCTGCAACAGAACTTGTGTATACTATAGCCTACCAAGGCGTTAGCATCACCTCCCAATGTTAACATATGAAAGAATATTATGTGCACAGATGTATCTTCTTTGGCAAGACATAAAAAGCATTTCAGACAGTTTAAAACTATGGATTTATATACTACGCAGCATTAGTGGATTATAACAAAAATTTAAATGGCAAAATCCACAATGCCACTACTACCAGGACACAGAAATGCTGTACATGCATTTGGTACAGAAAAGAACAGGATGTGCAAAAACGTAGTACTAGAAAAAATACAAAAAACAGAGTAAAAGCATCAAGAAATAACTAATTTCTGAGACATATCTTTAAATAAGGCTAAGTTACTGTATTAAGAAGAAAAAAGGAATATTTATTTACTAGATAAAGATCAGTCAACCAGCAAACTCTGAAATGATACGGGTATCACACATTGAATCACCAGACCTAAGTAGAAAGCTTTGTAGAAGGAGACTTCAAGCCTTTACTGCTTCTATTAACACATTGAAGAAGAACAAATACAAGTCACTTTGCTCCTTGCTCAGAATAATTAGCAGAAAAATAATCAATGCCATGCCCCCTGATTTTTTTTTTTTTTAAACAGCATCCTCTGGATATAGGATCTGAAAAACTCCACATTTGCTGCAAAATCATTTTAACGCAAATACTATAGCAACTTCTTTTTTTTTAAATATAAAGTAATTATTTCCCCGTATCCGAATTACTAATTTTTCTTACTGGGTTTTAAGAATTGGCAATAAACATGTTAGTGTGATCATACATAAATTTAAATTATGAGAAGAATTTTGTTTTCTCAGAAACAGGACAGAACAAATCTGGGCCAAAAAAGACTGGGGGGGGGGGAGGGGAAATCATTATCTTTTACATAATTTTGGTTCATTTGTTGTTTGTTTTTTTTTTTAATTGTGCAAACACATAAGGTTTTTGCAAAGCACAGATGGCAGACAAATGAGCTATTATTCCTTAAATATTAAAATAGTAAAAAGCAAGGGACATTTAAAAAAATGTTTATAACCTTAAGACACAAGACTACAAAATCTAACATTATCTTCCCTAAGCAGTTTCATTCTCTGAGTCTTGCGTTTTTGACAGAAAAAAAAAAGAGTTGCTGATAAAGCTACAACTTTATCTAACATCATTACAACACTGCCTGCTAATTTCTACATATAACAAATTTGCCTTGACAAATGTCTGTGCTGCAAACTCTTCTCAGTAATACCAAATGATACAATGCAAGAGAACATCTAGAAAGTGAAAATTAGGTGGTCAGGCTGGACCTTAAGATGCTGTATTTTCACCAGAAACACATGGCATTGGGAAAGGTTGTACACAGAAGCTGTTGAATCAACACTCTCTCTTGTATTCAGAACTCTGCTAGTTGGGTCATGCAGCACTGACAACAGTGCTTCAAGGTGAGGAGACCTCCAAATGCCCCTTTCATGCACTGACTGCAGGGTTCCTTACGCTGAAAGACAAAAGCTTCTATGACCTGATGTGTTCTGAGATTCACAAATAAATGGAATGGAACAATCTGGCACTGAAGGAACTGACCACAGCAGAGAAGCCATGAGTGTTCCACTCAAAGTAATCAAAATATAGATGTCCAGGAAATTCCATGAGGAGTGGTTTAGTGGAAAGACAATGTTAGTACAAAGGAATAGCAATTGCAGGCCTGTATTTCAGTCCTCTTGTCAATAATAGGTCTGTAGAAAAGGAGATCTGGATGTGTTTATGCCTTATGGTGTTTATAAAATCCAGCAGAATTTTAGTAGTAGATATGTACTAGAATTATCCAACTATATCAACCCAAGACAGTACCTCAGAGGCAAAACCATTCTCTGTCACTGAAGAGCTTGCTTGTAATAAATGTGTGAAAAATACATTTGTTCCCCTCTGCTTTTATTGAGCTAATTCTAAGTTTGATTAGAGCCTGCATTCCTAACTCATTATTTAAACACAAATGTCCAGTACCTTGCTGTGGTTGGGGTTGGAAGTTATGTTCTTATGTGGTCTGTAATTCACATTCCCAGTACTACTGCTTCTGTACCTCTGACTTCTAGAGCTGCAGAATCATTTAGGTTGGAAAAGTCTCTTAGTATCATAAGGTCTAACCATTAACCTAACACTGCCAAGTCCATCACTAAATCATGTTCTTAAGCACTATGACTACATGTCTGTTAAATACCTCTAGGGATGATGATGCAACCACTTCCCTGGGCAGCCTGTTCCAATGCTTGAGAATCATTTTGGAGAAAAAGTGTTTCCTAGTGTCCAAACTGTGCCTTCTCTGGTACAACTTGAGGCCATGTCTATAACTTGCTACATGGCAAGAAACTGACATTTCACTACAACATTCTTTCAGGGAATTGGAGAGAGTGATGACATCCTCTCTCAGCCTACTCTTCTCCAGGGTAAACAGTGACAGTCCACTCTCCCACTCCTCCCAAGACTTATACTCTAGATCCTTTGCTAGCTTTGCTGTCCTTTGGATGTGCTCTGGCACCTCAGTGTCTTTGTTGCAGTGAGAGACCCAAAACTGACACAGTACTCAAGGTGCAGCCTCACCTGCTCTGAGTACAGGGGGATAATCTCTTCCCTAGTCTTCCTGGCCACACTATTCCTGATCCAGGCCAGGATGCTGTTGGCCTTCTTGGCAACTAGGCACACACATTCACATTCAAGCAGCTATTGGCCAATCCCCTAGATCACATTCTTCTGTGCAGCTTTCCATCCACTTTTCTCCAAGCTTGTAGCATTGCATGGGGTTGAGATCAAAGTGAAGGACCTGGCACGTAGGCTTGCTGAACCTAAAACAAATGGCCTTGGCCCATCTATCCAGCCTGTCCAGATCTCTCTGTAGGGCCTTCCTGCCCTCAAGCAGATGAACACTCCCACCCAGGTCTGTGTCATCTGCAAACCTACTGAGGGTGCACTTGATCCTCTCACCCAAATTATTGTTAAGATACTAAACAGAAGTAGGTTACAATCTTGTTCTAGGCAGTGACACACAAAATGCTATTTAATTTTGGGAACAAAGTAAGGTAATAACAGAACAAAAGATAAAAATACCTAGAGAGAGGACAAGTATAAAATGTGACTTTCAGTTGTGTTAAGCGATAAGTAAATTTTCATAAAGCAAACACAATAAAAATACATTTTAGACATATGCTGAAGGTTTCTATATAGACACAGAGAGACATTCAGCATATTCTCAGCAAAAAAACTTACCTTTTAAATTAAGGTTTCTGACATCCAGAGCAGCCAGGAAATGCTGACTCCACTCTCCATGATGCCCCAACATTCACTATTCTGGCATACTCATGATGGAACCCCAAAGCAGACTGGAGCCAGGATATGGATATATGGGGTAAGGATTGAACTTTACAGGGGAGTTTTGTTTTGTTTTTAAATAAAAACACACACACAACCACAATATTATGCAGTTTTATAAAATTTTCTTTAATCTTTACTTTATATCTCAGGGACATAAAATAAAGAAAATCAGAAATCTTATAAAACGATGCAATATTGTTGAAAACAGGTGGTGCTGGAGGGAGAAAACTTACCTTACCCTTAATAGGCCTGCTCCATTCTGCAGCGGGGTTCTGTGGTTTGTGTGACATCACCAGGGTAGTGTTTTCTAGTGATGTCACACAGAGAGGGAGTTGGTGATCTGCAGCTGCTTTGGACATCAGATACCTAAAAGAAAAATCAACACTTTTTCAATTCAGAATGGTTTGGTATCAAATGTTCTTATTAACAATTCATGGGCCCAATACCTGTATTTCAGATACTTACTTCAATAGCAGTTTTGACTGAATAAGAATGCATGATAACATTATGTACTCATACTATACAAACTCATCAATAATTGAAAGTGGTTTTATTTTGAAAATGCTTTGAGTTATCTAAGTAAAAGTTCCTGAAACTCAGTACCTTGTAATTTACCTTCAGCAACATCATTCAACAGCTCCCCACTGATGTTTTTTGAAGACCGTGACTGAATATGTTCAGGAAGAATGACTTGTAGCAAATGACATATTTAATCCGTTTTACCTTTGAGCATTTAACAGCAACTATTGAAAAGATATCTTGTATGAGCTTTAAAACTTTATTTTTTTAAAGCCTACAGCTTGCATGTCCATGACCTAGGTATTTGATCATATCAAGCTATATCCTAAAATGGCATCCCATGCCGTTTATTAAACATTGCAAACAAATGAAGTAAAATAGAAAAGGAATACATGTTTGCTGCCAAATGTCTTTATCTAATGATTTATTTCATTGTTATGAAATTATTTTTCATTCAGACACTTAGTCATATGTTCTAATTTTCTTTAGGCAAAATTACTACATGATCATCATTGTATTGATTAATCTATACATTTATCCTAAGTATAAAAATAACCCACAAAAACATAGGAGAAAGTTTATCATCAGCATGATCTTGGAACCTAACTTGGAACAGTTGAATATCCAGTATGACTGAACAGTCATACTTCTTTTTAGATGAACTCCGGACATTAACTAACTTATTCTTCTGTAATGCATTAAGAAACTACTTCTGTGGAAAAAAAAAAAAAAAAGAAAAGGTTATATCCTTTAAGCTATTGTGAATTTAACTCCCTTTTATATACTGAATTTTGCATCTTCTTAACTCTGGGTATACAAGGATTTCTCTATTCTTCAGCTAAATATCTTAAAAGCAGCCAGTTTGTTGTAACTGTGCTGATAGAAATCCCTTCAATATTTTTTCCAAAATGAAACACTAACTAAGGTCTGTAAAATATTCTGAATATATAGTAGTATCTCTCTGACAAAAAGTTCCAGGTTAAATGTATGAGTACACATTCGTATCGCTGATGCATAATACACACTTTCACATTTGGAACTATAGAAATGTATATGATAAAAAGTGGCTTAAGGAAAGCTTCAATCACTCCTCAGAAAACTGCATGGATGTAAACATGTAAATTTCCAACTCAAAATTCAACATTTAGGCTCATCTCAGTGTTTTTAAAAGGTGCAGGGAAGTGACTAAACTAAAAGTTTTGGGGACAACGAATGGAAAAAGATTATGCTAAAACAGATTACAAAGATGTTTAGTAACACAGAATCTAAGCTGAAATTGTTTCAGCTGCAAGATTTCAAGCAGGTATATTGTAGTTCTTTTGTCCTATGTATTTATTGGAATAAGAACCTCTTAACTGCAGTTTAAACCTGTGAATGTGTGTGCAAACACACATTTTTAAGACTGTAACAGGGTTTTTTTGCACATTGATCTATGTTAATATAGTAATACAGATTAAAACACATATAACCAAAACCTCCTTACATATCCTAATTAATCATGAACTTGGATAGTATCCTTTAACTAAGTAACTTCCCTTCATATGCTTGACTTTTCCTGTAAGGAGAGTCTAGTCTCCTTTGGAGGAAGGTACTGCCCCTTATCCATTTTAACCTTCTCAACTCAGCTGTGGCAACCCTGGGCTCCAGTGTCCTTTTACATTTCCCAGACAGCTACGCACTTACCAATCAGACTTACAGAAAATTATTCAAATCCTATGGTGCTACCAAAATAAAATCTTGCATTTCAGTAAATAATGTTTGTCTTCTCTCCAAGACATGTATGCTTTAACACCAGGACATATTTTAGAATTAACTGCCCTTGTCAAAACCCAGTTAATTTTACAATAAACATGCTTACTGCAAAGTCAGCTCAGAAAACAGTACCTGCAAAAAGAGCCAGAGGTTCACTATATGGAGTCAGTTTTACATTACACAAAAAATAATTTAAAAAATAGTTATGTTCTGCTATGCTATGCAATGGTCAAATACATAAAACTGATCTTCTTCAGAATAGCTTAACAGTTTCATAAAAACAAAATCAGGCTGCAAACTAAAAACTACTGCAAACAAAAATTAATGAAGTTACAATGAAGTAGTAATGCCATCATCTTCAGGTCAAAAAAAAAAAAGTAGTCTATGAACAGAATCAAAATAAACGCCGTCATTAAAACAGTCTTTCATATTAGGTCAAATTTCTATCATCAAATTAGAACAGTTTTTAACTTAATAGATTAGGCACTTCAGAAGGGCTGACTTCTGAAAATTCCACTGCCATTTGTATCAGAGCTGAAGAATGAAAATCTGCACTTCCTCTAATGACTTCTAATGATTTCCTTTGTAAAAGCAAACGTCATTTTGGAAAGTCAAGTTACTGACTATTCATCTAATTTAACACTTTTCTATTTGCAATTTTTTCAGTCAATATGAACTTTGCCTGGTAATAATTTTTTAAAAATAAATATTCACTGTACTGTTTCCTTATCATCACTTCTTCAGCTATTAACCCTAGCCTTATTTCTCTGAATGAAATATCTAACCACAAGTGTTCAGAGACCCAGAACCATGATCTGATAATTCTAAACAAGCATACAGAAAGATTGCCCTTACCTCACAGCTTCTGAGAGCTGAATGAGTTGTATCTTAACTCCCCTGTACATAAACGTTTGGGTTTTTTTAAGACACTGTGACTAGAACTAAACATAGTATTCCTGCTGAAGTCATGCAACTTAATTACTTAATGACATTATCAGATTTCAGTTCAAAGAGCAATTATGACATATTAAGCATTTGTCTACCCTTGAAGTCTTGTTGATATGGTTTTACTAGCAGAATAAAAATCTCACCCATACTAAGATCATTGATATGCTGACGTGTACTCTGATTTTTTTCCTTTTTCTTCCATTGTTCACATAGCCTTTATGGTAACTTCTTGACAATCTTATAATAAAACCCATTTGCAATTTAGCAGCCACAAAATAATTCAGTTATGTCTGTTTTTATTCCTTTGGTTATTTTAACTATTATGCTGTGTCTGCACCAAAATTTCTCTATCACATTCATATTAATATTATCTCTCATCTACCATGTGTCTCACTCCTATTTAAATAATGTGTTTCTGCATGAGGCTAAAGACATTTGCAGATATCAGCAGCCTAACTTACAAGGTACACAAAAAGCCATGTTTTAGAATAGTATTGCTTACAGAAATGCAAACCAAAGGTCTAATAAATGAAACTGTAATGAGAAAGAGCTGGCTACAGGGGGTCATTTAAATGCATGCTATTCATGTATTTAAAGCCAGCACTAACTTGATGAGAACCACTCTCTCCTACAATACTCCAACATGTTGGATTCTCTTGTCTTTTGAGATTTTCAGCTGCACAGACTGAATGATCCATTGTACATCTGTAAAATTTGTATCTCCATCTGGCATCACAATCCAGATAGCATGTTTTCCTGTATGACTTATTTGAATAAAAATTAAACAAACCCAATTTTAATAGCTTACTTGCAAACAAAAGGAGACAGGAATCCTAATTAGCAATGTTAAGAGGCAGTTTACAAGATGTGATCAGCAATGCCCAGGCAGATGTGAGAACTCTGTCCTGTAATTGCTTGTTGGGTAAGAGTTTATCCTCAGGAAGAATGGTCACATGTTTAAATAGAAACGAACTACTCTTTCCAAGCTATTACCACTATCCACATTTTATTTTGGCAGTGAAAAGCGTTAATACAGTTACTGAATTTACTTATCACAAAACCATAGTGAACAGAGCACTATATACAGGAAAGATTAAGATTACATTCTCCAGGTTGTAAGGTTTCATGCAATTCCTGAACAGGCATAAAATCTTCAGTTGACAGGCCTCAGTAAATAACTGGCACCGTTTTATACTCAAAGAAGAGAAAGCTTTTAATGTCACATACCGATTTTTTTTTAATGTCCTCCAGATCTTTGAGTTCATTCTCAATCTTTGTGATTAAGTCCCTGAGTTCATCAAGATTAGTGCAAATAAGCTAAAAAACAAACGAACACAAATACTTGGTAATGTGGGACTTGTATAACGTACAATGAAAAGTAAAACCTAAAAAGCACATGTTATTACATAGTGTGATTTTTATTTTCTTACAGTATTTTTAAATATAAAAAAACCGTGACTTTTTAAAAGGAAGAAAATCTAGCAAGAAAATACTTTACTCATCAACCATATCTCTGCCTGTAAGCTTCCATTTCAAAATGCAGGTATTTTCTTAAGAGTTCTGTGGATGGCAGCTACCATAAGTACAGTACTGAGTTGGAACAGGTTTGAGTACCAAACAACTCCTTAGTGAATTGAAGCGTACTAACTTTGGACTATGCTGTGGTTACAACATAACAATGCTTATTACAACTTCTTCCTGAATATTTCATTTACATAGAGTATTCATGAAAGAGAAAATGTCAAATCTATCTATGATATTAAAAAACTACTATATTCTTCCTATTCCTGTCTTTAAAAAATAACTTTCTACCTTTTACCTTTCAGAATATGTATGCTATTAGTTGAAAAAATCATCAAACAAAATTAATCTGTATGTTGAGGCTTACCATCATTCACTGCGATTAAAGAGTTAATGAACTGGAAATTACTAAGCTGTTAGGTTCTTTCAGGTTTTCATATGTTAAGACTTGCTTCTTTCTGAACATCCTTTGGTTGAAAAGTTTTTATTACTACTGAGAACATATTGAACTAATTTAAGAAAAATAAAATCCAAACATAAAAAACCCCAAACAAACAAAAACCCAAACCCCAAAAAACCCCAAAACAACAAACAAAACACAAAAATGCTTTATCATCTAATTGTTATTCTTTTCCCCAAATAAGTAATTCATAACATTTCATTTCAATTATGCATTATTTTATTACACAGCATTTTATTTCAATCACACATTAAATTTTATATTTGCAGCCAAGTTCATACTAAAACCCCATTTGTTTCACTATTAAAATACAGAACTGACATTTTTAGCAAAAATATATACATATCAGAAACCTCTAACACATACATGCCATTATTTTCATAGCATTTGTGTACATCTGAGAGCACTGGGGAACTGGAATGAGTCAAACTGGAGTTCACAGTGTTCATATGTATCAGGTTTTAATAGCAAATTAATAAGGAAATTGGCATTGTTTTGCTGTAAACAATGTATGTAAAATCAATTTGCAAAAGGTTTTCTCTTAACTCAGAAAGTAGCATTACTATGTGTAACTCTGACTAGATTTAATTTGCATGTTTGTCCTGCACTTAAGTTCCAAGTATACATGATGGGAACTGAAAGCCAAATACTGGCTTTTCTTTTCTCAACTGGCCTGCAAAGACGTATTATCTATGTATTACAATGCAAAAATGTCCAAGTTTGTTACATCAAGCCCTTGACAAAAGTCAATAAAGCATTGACAAAGATTTTCCCTATGCAATTATAATCCACTCCTTTGACTATATACCTGACAATTCTGTTTTTAAATGTTACCACTGCATTTTATTTTCTCCTATATGACACATTTAATTCAGCAGACTATGAATCAAAGATTAAGCAGAACTATGAACCAAACACAAATACAGTCTTCATTTGCTAGAAATGGGTGACTTTCTGTCTAGGAACTCACTTCTAAAAAGGCAAGAGTTTGCAAAGAGGGGAATGATTTCACTATTCTTACTTGAATGCTATCCTGGAAATATCAACTCTATCTTTGACTCTGCTATAAAAAGCTTCTACGTATCATCAGACAACCCATGCAACTGAAGTTCTCAATAGGTCTGAGTCCTGTTTCCCACTTTCAGGGCAGTTATTTGAAACACAATAGTCCAGTTTGCAAAACTGTTAACATGCATCAGTCCAAATTACACCAACGGGAAAACCTGTAAACTTGCAACTTTTAATTGTCTTGGAGCTGGAGGTGAAAGTGAAAAGTAATCAAATCTCTTAAGTCACAATTTTCATCAGAAGAGGTGTACATTTGATGCTCATATCTGTGTGTCAGTTACCCATTGGTAAAACAAGGAAGGCAACAGCAGCTCAGTATAGAGGATTTACTGTCAAAATGAATTTAATATTTCAAATATTCCAATACTTCATTGAAAATAACTTTAAAAAGGTTCATGAATAATTTAATATTTCTTCATTCACTGTATGGAATCTAGCTATTTCTCATAATGAGACCAGTGTATGTTTTGGTTTTCTGTGCTCATGGTTGTTAATTGCCTGAACTTAGTAATTCCGTTTTCTGCAAACACTGTCTTTCTATATCATTTTGTGTATTTTAACAGGTAAATTAACATGAAGGGGAAAAAAATAACAAAGTGTTAATACTACAACCTAATTACTGTCTCATTTTGATAGCTCACTGGTAGTTTCAGATACTGCTCTTAAAAACATGCCTTATCATCGTCTATCATGAGAATAAGAATCTGAAGAGAAAAAGTGTTTCCTTTATGTCTTATCAAAGGCAGTTAAAAATTAGTCGCTGTTCTCTAGAACACTACATGGTGTTTTAAACATTCATGGTGTAAATATTTCCATTAATGTTCAAGTCATGTAATTAGTTAAGTACATGCTAACAACACAGATACTTTCACACCACGCACAGTGCTTGCTACATATGGGCTTAAGTTTCACAGGCAATAAGCATACTATTATTCAACTGAATACAATGGAAGCTTCAGATACTCAGTATCCCAGCAAAGCTCACAAATACATTGTGTTACACTTTCCTGTCAGGACACAGTCTTGAATCTCAGTAATCTCTCACTGACTTCTAAAAATTTAAGGACAAAAGACAGGAAATCTCCCCTTATTTTTGTAAGGAAAGATAGGATGACCAAGATCTATTCTTACTTGGGACTCTCTTGTGATCTGTTTTCCAGAACTTACAGATAAACTATTTGTCATTATAAAAACAAATCTGATCTGTGGATCCATTCATAAATACAGATCTAGTGTACTCCCCCAGATCACTGATGCTCTCTCCTTGCCCCCTTAACTTCAGCCATTGCTTTAGCATAACAATAGGGGCTCGTGCTTAACTTCAGGTTATGTATAATGATTGTAAGTTATACTTTCATTTCCTGTGAACCTGCTCCTTCATTGCTGATAGACCCTAGCTTAAAAAATGAAACTATTAAGAAAAGGTTAAACAGAAAAGGCAAAGTTAGCCCAGTTCCTTAAAATGGGCTGCTTTTTACCTTACACAGTACATGTAGGTCTATATAGCTACATGCATATATATGAGGGGAAAGGAGGAAAACCAGAGACAAAGTACTTGTTTTCAAAACTAAATGTATTTTGTAACTGGAAAAGAAACCCCCCCAAAAACACATTAGTGTCCCTTCTATAGAGCTATATAATTACTATAATTTCTTTAAAACATTAATGAGCAACAGTAATGGTAAGTTTAGAAAACAGAATTTCTTTTAGAAGGAAATACTCAACGGTCAATTAACACATGGTCTATGAAGCTGTAAACACAATAATAAATTCTGACGTATTACAAACAGGACATAGTTTTTGTGTCTTTTTACTTGGTTTGGGGGTTTGGGGTTTTTTTGTTTGGTTGGCTGGTTATACTCTGCTTGGTTTCCTTAAAGCAATTTTCAGATAAGACATTAATACAAGGTCTGAAATCGCATACACAACAAAGGGGCGATGTTCACTGACCTACACCTTCACTGCTTTGTCCATGATATTCAAGCTATGATAGTGAGTAGAAAAATGTGTGCAGTATGTTTTGTGATTCTGTGCTTTGCTCAAAAGGTGATTTATGGTTTATTTATATGGTGTTACAAATGTTAGGATTAAGAAGTAGAATTACCTCCAATTTTTTTTAATGGTTTATTTTAATGTGTGATTTGGGTCACCAGACACATTAAAATATTTATTATTACTAATGTTCTCTTCTTTAATATCAAGTTATGATTTTTAGCTAAAAGAATTGTAATTCTGTACAGGATCTAATGAAAATAAAGTGCCTTATGGCATTTACTTTCTTTCAAAAAAAATTGGTATTTATATATGAATAGCAATATTCTTATGGTTGTGCCCTCCCTGGCATATCTCACAGGGTCTGTATACACTCAAGATCTCTGGCTATCTGTGAACGTGGAGCATTGAAGTATACATTAATAGGCTCTAAAAATCCTAGTAATACTCCAAATATAAATGTTTTAATATTTTCAAATACTTCTACAATCTTACCAGTTCTGCCTGTCCTCTTGAAAAAGGAAGATTAAATTGTTTAGAAGTTTCTTAATAAGATTAAACTATTCATATTAATTCACAGATTCAAATATTGCATTGGATTGGAAGGGGCCCCTAAATGTCATCTTCTCCAAACCCCTTGCAATAAGCAGGGACACCTCCAACTGTATCAGGCTGCCTAGGGCCACATCAACTCTGTCTCCAGAGGCCTCAACCACATCCCTTTACAACCTGCTTACAGTATTTCACCACTCTCATTGTACAGAACTTCTTCCTTATCTCCAATGTAAATCTACCCTGCTCCAGCTTAGAGCCACTGCTCTCATCCTACCACTACAGGCCCTTCTAAACAGTCTTTCCCCAGCCTTCCTGCAGGTCCCTTTCAGACACTTAAATATAGTTAAAAGATCTCCCCCAGGCTGAACAGCCCCAATTCTGTCAGCCTGTCTTCAAAGGACAGGTGCTCCAGCACAAGATCATCTTTCTGGCCCTTAGGCTTTATATGTGTTCTAGGTGAAACTATCTTTGATCAAAAGAGCCAGAATCATTTTATCACATTTCAATTAACACTTCACATAGGTAAACTTAATAATGTTAATTTTATACTTAGATATGTAGATAAAATGTATAAAAAATATACTTTATATTAGTCAGGTAAATGTTATTTTAGATAGTCTGCTAAACAGAATACCAAAATGCAGTAGCTTAATACTGTAAAAATTTCTAATCTAAGTGTGCAGCATGCAGGTAGTGTGCTGAGAAAGCAAAATTCTTAAGACACTGTACATAATTCTTGAAACTGCTAAGAAACATTTTAGCCACTATCACTGGAATACAGGCAAAAGTCAATGTATATATAATATCAATATTTTCTAAATATTGACTGTTAGTAACCAACTTTATCACCAGAAATTCTACTCAGTTCACCTGAAACACACCATCATTAGGGAATAAATTGATTCACTGTAAGGATTTTACAAAACAGATACAGCATGTCTGTTGCTCAGAACAGCACATTTGCTTTCTGAGGAGGAAAAGGAAAAAAAATGGAGCAAGCATGCACACACACATTTTGACTTAGAACTGAAGTACTTCTGTGACACTGCCATAAACCAACATTATCATAACTAGTACTCTTTTCTTAGGGCTCTTGGATCTAAAGGCCATATGCTGATAAGGGGTAACAGTTGCAAATAAGATGAGCACAGAGGCTACACATGCTTTGCAAGTTCTTCAGTAAATCAAGCTAGATTTCAATTCAATGACAACAGTGCATACCTTGTACTTTTATACCAGAAAATTTTATCTACCTTAACAGTTCCATGAATAACCCTTAGTTTTTACAGGTACTGTCCTGAAGCAGAATTATCTGGCATGTTAAAATATAGTGCGAAACAGTGTACAAGCTGCACATCATAAAAAAACCGTTAAAACATTCTCTATGAAGAAAACGTGAAATGTGCTTTTAAAAAATCCTATCAGATTAAATCTTTTGAACTAGAAGAAGAAGATTAATCTTCGAACAGGATTTCCAAAGTCTCTATCGGAAACTAAAGAGTTTACTTTACAGACATGCAGACTTCAAGTGCTTAAAATAAACATTAAAATAATTTACCTGAAATTCTGGTATGGTAGACTTTGTGACACTTTTCCTCTTCTTTGTGATTGCTTTTTTAGATACAGATTTTTTTCCTTAGAGTAAAAGAGAAAAACTTCATAATGATATTTGTTGTACTTCATTAATAAACCCAAATTACATACAGACTTGAAAGTCAAGTTGTAACTAATAGATGGCTGACAGTAAGTCATGTAAACACATTGAATCAGAATGAGACTCAGCAGAAGCAATCATTAAACACATACCTGTATAGGGCAGTCTTTTTGGAGGTAAGAAAAACAACCAACCAAATAAACAAACAAATAAATAAATAGAAAGAAAGAACAACCCCATGATGATACACCATATAAAAACTTAAGTTGTAAAAGAGACACTCAGATCATTGTTCTAAAAGGAGGAAAACCCAAAACTTATGCAGCAAACTGAAGAAATACAGCATCTTACCTGTAAGATGTGTTCTCTGACACTGTAAAATGAACCACGTTAGGGCCTGAGATCTCTGTATCTTATAGTAAAAACCACCCTCAAAGTACAAGCAATATCTAGAAATCCTTGAATTAACATATTGAAGTTACCAAAGTCAGATTAGTGATCGTTTTTTCTATCTGTAGCAAAACGTAACATTTTAGAAGAAAGCAAACACCTTTCTATAACGGCTTTCTCATCCAACTGCACTAGAGGAGAACATGGAAGTAATAAAAAACTTCCTTGAAGGTAAGCCAAGTGTTTTACTGCCTATAGTGTCAGGGTTCACACGTCATGTATACTTCTCAAAATAAGCAATAATATTAGTAATCCATATATGCAACATAATGAAGTTTCCTATATGACTATTTCTACATTCACATGGCAAATTTAGACAAGCTCACTTCTGACGTGTTCATTCAGACCAAACCCAACACTTTTAAGATAACCTCTTTGCTCACATTTGGGAGTCCTAAACAGTAAGAATTTTTTTTAATATATAATTAAAAACTTTAAAAGATCTTATACAATATGAGGAATTGGTATTTGTTGTTACAGGCACTTGGTAATAACAAACACAGATAGATTTTATATTAGTTAAAATATTGGCAGGAAGTGCATGTATTTTTTTCATAATAGATGCTTGCCTGTGTGTGCAAATGCATACATATTATGTGTGTGTGTATATATATAAATATACTCCTACTAATAGATGCCTAAGCATTTATATTTTCAGTTGATTACACAATCCTAATTTCACTTTATTACTCTGTGAGTTTCCTGAGTATTTTACCTGAATCTGAAACAAAACACACTTAAGAAAGAGGGTTTGAAGGATCTGCATTTGAAACTCCACATACACTCAAACCACATAAAAATCAATAAATCAATCAATACTTGAAATTTTGCAAACTATCTACATAACCAAATTCAAAGAGTTCTCAATTATCAAAAATAAGCACTCAGACTTCAGGTTACAGAAGCAGCAATTAAACAGAGAAGCATGTTTATTATACAGTAACACAAACATGTTGACAACAGACAAAAAAATATATATTTTTTTAAATATGTTTTATGAATCCAGGTAGAGCAAAAACCTGATTGCTACTTCTGAGAACAGTGCTGTCAATTTAAAGAAATAAAGCAGACGTCTAGTATAAGTTTTCTTGACTCAAAACCAAGTCTGGTCATATGGTGGTTCCTTGATACAGCCCTGTAAAAGAATGTTATCTGGCAAGAACATGAAAGGATAAAAAAAATGAGGCAGCGAGTTGCCCTGACTGCAGAAAGGATAAAAAAATGAGGCCTTGCTTCTTTATAAAAACAAAGATCTGAATATGATTAAAACTAAAATTTTAATTTTATTTAAATATTTGCAATATATTTTCCAGCAAACATTTTCTAGAGTATTTTAAGCATCAGGTACCATATGATGCAGTGTACTTGAAAAATTAAGAGTTAACAGAAATATATTCTCTTTTCTCCATTACTTCCATCAGAAAAAGAGGGAAAAAATATTAGGAACAAAGTAAGCATTTCTTCCTTTGCAGCAACATCTGAAATGCATGCAGTTGGGAAGATACAGGACAACACACAGAACAAGAATAATAAAACAAAAATTAATAGAGCACAAGAGTATGACATAAGGGTTATCATAAAGCATGCCTACTAAAATATATGTACCGTAAGACTTACACAATTCCCAGGCTGACATCTGCCATGAACTAAGAATATATCAGTACAGAACACTACCACAGTCTCTTTCCCAGTTTGTAACTATTCACACCAAATACCCCATGGTGCAGGCACATATCACATACCAAACATAAAAAAACACTACAAATGTGATACACAATGGGTAAGAATTAATATATGCATCAAACTAACTTTGGCCAACTCATTTTCTACCTTAGTAACAAGCTTATGAAATATCAAATTGAAATTCAGTAGCAGTTACAACAATAGTACTGACAATCTCTCTCTTAAAAATATTATCTACGGTTTTCTAAAAATAGTATTTCTTATTTCCCAAGTTTAGAAAAAAAGAAAATTTCTCTAATAACTTCTCAAGGGAAAAAAACCCCACAACAATTATGATTAAGGAAAACCTCTATTTAGTACTTCTCAGCCAATATAGCTGCACCTGTGATCAGTTCCCACATTGACTTATTACCTAAGAATATCCCAATTCACATACGTGGAAAAATCTTTGGATAAAAATAACCAAGGATTGTATTTTCACAGCAAAAATCTATTGAAATCTGCTAGTTTACATTCTCAGATCACAAGCTGACACATTCAGCAAAAACAACAGCAATGTTAGGGGATGTCAGCCTCTACCAGCTAACTGCTAGTGGCCTGGTCGCATGCAACATAACTACACAAACATTTCAGCTATGCCATCACAGTGTGCTCACCCAGCTTCAACTGCCAGGCTGAGGTGCGGAGAGATTCTGTCTGGAGGGTAAAATCACCAAAAGCTTGAACAAGCAATCAGATGTGAGTGGCAACTTCTCAAACCACTCCACTAAGGTCTGCTAGAACTCCTTTGCCCATAATCCTAGGCAAAGAGACTATTTAAAATGTCTTGATTTACTTCAGCAGATGCAGTAATGTTTCTGACAGCAGTCAGACACATTTTGAATCACAGTATGCTGTACCTCTCCGAGCACACTCAATGTACAAATGTACAATGTACAATCAGAGTCAGAAAAACACATCTAAGAAATAATGAAAAAAAAGTTTCTAATAAAATGCTCATAAGCATTGTATCTTCAGGTCACTTACTCCAATTTAACACATTCTGCTGGCTTCCCATTGCTGAATGCCCACACCTTCTACTAGAAATAACACATAAACCACTTAAAAAGAGTTCTACACACAGACAAAAGTGATTTCAGTAGAGAAAAAAATCTCAGGGCCTGCAACACTAGTTATGACCATTTAAAAAACTCCAAAACACTAGGGAGATTAGATGCAACTGAAACAGAACCTATCTCAGGTTAACCTTGCTATTTGAGGGTGAAGAAGGGGGATAAATAAATAAAATTTCAAATCTCTTCTAGTCCTATTTTTACAGAACAATGTAACTAAACACAATAGCACCTCAGTGGTGTTTTTGAAGATACTAACAGTGTGCATTGAGTACATTATTATGACTTTGTAAAATACCTCATTTAATGCTTTGAAAGGGGCTGTTCCAGATCCAGAGTCCATACAACACCACAAAAAGTTTTTACAGCTTGGAAGACAAAGATGAAGATTATACTTTCAAGGACGGACACTATGAAACTGCTGCCAGGTTGTTAAATCAATTTCTTCACATTCAAGCAATGCTGGATTTCATATACAAAATATAATGATACTCTATGACCATATGCAGGTACACTTCTATGCATCTTTCAGAGCACAAGCATCGTGTATAGAATTTACATCAAAGCTCTTCTAAAGATTTGTGCTATATTGGTGTCTTCTATACCAACAGAACTAGATTTAACTTGCACTTATTTCAACCTCTACTTCCAGCATGCAACAGTTATTTTAAGCAGCTTCTGGATCTTCCTATTTTCTCAACACTGTGGATGATTGGAATTTCATCCAATCCCTGTTTCAAGCAAGAAGTCACAGAACTTCCATGCTTTTGCACTGTCTTGCATTGCAATCTTTGCTGTAACCTAGGATTTACTTCAGCATAGCTGAGTCCAGATCCAACAAGCCTACATACCCATTTTACAGACTAATTCAAGGACAGTTTCTATGCTATAGCCTAACTTACCTAGCTCCATGTTGGAAGCATAAAATAATGGAAAAAATACCAAGCCCAGTAGTGCTTATAAGCTCATGATGACCAGAGTAGGCACATGGGCTTGGTAGAGACCTGGTGTTCTGCCTCACCATGGCACTGGGCAGAATGTTAGGGGCAAGACAGAGAGTACTAAAAGAAACAGGATCTTTCATACCATGCCTAGGACAATGCCCATCACCTGCAGATGAAAAAGACCGGTTTATTCCCTCCACCTGAATGGAAACAAATAGGCCATCTTAGGGTAAGTTACATTATCAGATGCAGCAGATCAAGTAGTTAAGAGACATGAAAAGCAAAAGCAGAGAAGAGGAATTTACATGTCTCACTGAACAGACATACGCCTTCTTGTCTCCAGTTAGGGTTGCAAAACTGTGCCAACACCAGTACAATGTGAGGCAGAAAACCCTGTTACTGTTCTCTGGATTTCTACCTGCACTGATGCATCTTCCTGAGTAATACTACCCATTAAAGGGAGTAATGCTATACTTGCAGTGTTCTCTTATGTTTGAAACATGTATTATCAAAACTTGCATTCAGATGATTAATGGTATCTGATACTGCTCTACAGTTACATATTCTTAATGAAATTATACAATAACTATTTTCTGTATTAAACGTTAAAATTCTTAAGATGTAATATGGAATTGGAATAACAGGTATGTGGCATTCTAGAGATGAATTTACTATTCAGTCATGTAAACCCACAAACTAAAACTGAAAAAGCAACTGCTTTAACTCCATGATTTTCGTGCTATGGAACATTAGCTTGTTTTATAGCATGCTTTTGAAACACATTTGGGTCCTAAAACACATTCTGATACCGCTCAGCACAAAGGACTATAATCCTGTATCAGATCACCATTAGATTAGCCTTGGTATCAAGATATTTTAAGTGCTTTTTAGCACTTCAGAAATCAAAGTTATTGCAAGAAATAGAGATCACAGAACAGCTGTACAGGTCAGTATATGTAAGGTAAGTGAACAAGTGAAAAGCCATCCATGCATCATATGCAAGATAGAAAACGGAAACTGAGAGAAGGAAAGTTATGTACTGATCCCAGTTTTATGAATAATCTTAATTTCCACTATGTTAATTAAAAGACAGGAATTTCAAACTGAAAGCATTGCCTGTGTTTACACATTCCATTAGCGTATTACAGTTTGCACTCATAGTGCAGGATTTAGTCTGGGATGTACTCAAGACATTGCAGACCAAGAACTAGGAAAAAAAAAAAAACCACAAGATTTTTCACTGAGGGTTACAATGAAGATGGCAACCTATTTTAAATACTTCTACAGAAAAGTAAAGAAAACTTGGTCCTCGTTTTTTTATCAATAGTTCTCTAGTCTTGGAAAGGTAATGGAGCAACTTATCCCCAGCGCTATCCTTAAGCATATCAAGGACAAGAGGGTCATTATGAGCTGTCAGCATGGTTTTACCAAAGGGAAGTCATGTTTGACCAACCTGATAGCCTTTTATGAGGACATAACCCCCTTCCAACCTCTGATACACTGTGATAACCAGGTGGATAGATGATGGTAGAGCAGTGGATGTGGTTTACCTTGATTTCAGTAAAGCATTTGACACTGTCTCCCACAGCATCCTTGCAGCTAAATTGAGGAAGTGTGGTCTGGATTATCAGGCAGATTGGGAAGTGGTTGAAGGAATGAAGTCACAGAGCAGAGGTCAATGGGACAGAGTCTAGTTGGAAGACTGTATCTAGTGGAGTACCTCAGGGGTCAGTACTGGGACCAGTACTATTCAATACATTCATCAACAACCTGTACGAGGGCACAGAGTGCACTGTCAGCCAAGTTTGCTGATGACACAAAACTGGGTGGAGTGGCTGACACCATAAGAGCAAGTGGAGAGTCTTGCTCCTGGGAAAGAACAACCCCATATATGAGTATAGGTTGGAGACTGACCTGTTGAAGTGAAGGGGAAAAGGACTTGGGTGTCAAAGCGGATGGAAGGTTGACCATGAGCATCAATGTGCTCTTGTGGCCAAGAAGGCCAGTTACATTCAGGGGTGTATTAGAAGGGGTGTGGTTAGTAGGTCGAAAGAGGTTCTCCTCCCTCTCTACTCTGCCCTGGTGAGGCCACATTCAGAATTAGGTGCCCTGTTCTGGGCCCCTCAGTTCAAGAAGGACAGGGAACTGCTTGAAAGAGTCCAGAGCAGAGCCACAAAAATGATTAAGGGAGTGGAAATATCTTTCTTATGAGGACAGACTGAGGGAGTTTGGGCTCTTTAGCTTGGAGAGGAGGAGAATAAGGGGTGACCACATTAATGTTTATAGATACGTAAAGGGTGAGTGCCAAGAGGATGGAGCCAGGCTCTTCTCAGTGATGCCCAATGACAGGACAAGGGGCAATGGGTGGAAGTCGAGGCACAGGAAGTTCCATGGAAACATGAGGAAAAATTTTGTCGCTGTGAGGGTGACAGAACACTGGAAGAGGTTTGCCCAGGGGGGTTGCAGAGCCTCCCTCTCTGGAGATACTCAAAACCTGCCTGGATGTACTCCTGTGTGACCTGCTCTAAGTGACTAAATGATCTTTTGAGGTCACTTCCAACCCCTAACATTCTGTGGTTCTGTGAAATATTTGGAATCTAAATATTACTTGTTTTCTTAGCTTTAAATTTCACTCAACCTCTAGCTAAAATGCATCAAATCTCTTAATGCTCTTACCCTTTAAAAGGCACTTTGCTACACAGGTATTTGGTTTTGGCTCTTTGCTTTTCAGCTTAAATCCAGCATTTACCTGTCAATCTACAATGTTCTGGAAATAAGTCTGTTGCTTCAAAAAATGTAATGTTTGAAGCAATCTGCTACAATCTAGCACTGACAGCTTAGTCCATGACTCAAATGAAACAGAACAAGTGCCTCACACAAAACAAAAAATACTGTAACTACCTGACAGTTTGAACTGACCTAAGGACTTTGTAACTCTGTTTTAAAATAGCTTTAAATTTTTCCAGTGAGCTAACAGAAATGAGCACTGTCCATCACCTATCTGAAACTCTTAACTACATGCTGCTCACATCTGTAATAAAAATGCCATCTACATAAATTCTGTACCTCAATTGTTGGACTAAGTAGAGATGTGATCAGGCCTGCAGTCAAAGCAGGTGACCTGAGACTGTGCAGTTCCAGTAGGAATAATTTAAGACTCATGATGCATAATTACTCCATACTTCTTTGTAATTTGGATAAGGTAACATCAGAAACGGGAGAAAAGTTTCCACAACTAATATGACATAAGAGAGAATAAAAAACTCCAAGCTACACTCTGATGCTAACCAGTTAGATTAATTCTCCTAAATATTTTTGTAACAAACTCTTCCAATGAATTATGTTCTCTGAATACACATTCTGCAAATGGATCACAATTTAATCAGCTGAAAATCCCGTTTTGTATGGGAAACTTTCAGATGAAAATTAACATCAGAAAGTCTAATGCAAAATAAAATGTAGACTAAATTAGCTGTGAAGACAATATTTAAACAAAACAAACAAACAAGCCAACCAAACAAAAAAGAAATCAGTATCCTCTCAATTTGTCTACAGGTGAAAACATCAACTTACCAGACTTGTGCTTTTTGTGTTTGGCTTTCTTTTTAATTATAAACAACTTGTTCTGAATCTCAGATTTGTAAGATTTAAAAGGATGAAGATGCATTTCACGCTTTCTTTGCAAGTCATCAAGTTTTCTCTGTAAATTCTCAGTTAGAATATCCTTCAACTTCTTTCTTTTCTTTTTCTTCTTTTTTGCCTGTAACTTACTTAGTTTCTTCTTAATTTGCAGTGATTTCTCTAGCATTGTTTCTTCAGCAGTTTTGTGGTAATTTATGTTTTGGTTGTCATTATGAGTGCCATTGACATGCATCTTGCAAGCTTTCAGTGTGTTCTCCTTGAATGGACTGACTTCAGCTTTTACTCTGGTCATTTCAACACAACCTTGTCCATTTTCCA
Source organism: Indicator indicator (assembly GCF_027791375.1). Taxonomy (NCBI): domain Eukaryota; kingdom Metazoa; phylum Chordata; class Aves; order Piciformes; family Indicatoridae; genus Indicator; species Indicator indicator. The sequence goes on from NC_072053.1 coordinate 39,373,494, forward strand.
CAACCCTCATTTCTCCTGAACTAGCATGACCATCCACAATCTCTCCTGAACTAATCAAATTCCTCAAATTCTCTTTGTAGGAACCAGTTTTTCGGATGTCACAGACTCTTGAGGTCTTGGTTTCACAGTTAATCTCCTCTGTAGTGACCCTAAAGATACCTAAATGTGCTTTCTGTTCTGGACAGACAACAAGAGAGTCCATAGTTTTCTCTACTTCTGTCTTGGAATGACATAGCTGCTCTTCTCTACCACCAGAACCAACCTCTCCATTGCTTTTGCTTATGCATTCACGTTTTACTTTCTCCAACCTAATACGTGACACTTTTTTAACTTTGATGGGAGGAGATGGGAATTCAGGAGCCTGAAAAGGTTTTTGTTTGTAAATCCGAACATCTGCACCACAGAACTGTGGAAAATGAACATATGCATTTTCCAAGTAGTCATAACCAAGAATTACTTCTCTGCATTCATGGATAGGCTGACCTAGCACAGCATCCTGAACATCCTTTTGTGTTTCATACACGAAATCACAGAGACCTTTTAGCAGCCATACTTTTTGGTAGAATGGTAGCTCATGAAATGATCTTTCCTCCAAAGGATTAACTTCCCCAAGGACTTTGAAAAACTGTGGACACAATCCAAGTTTTTCTGCAGAGCTATTAGGATTGTCAGTCTGCCCTACAACAGTATACCAGTGTTGTACTTTCTGTCTCAGTGCTGCTTCCCAAGTCCTGTAAGAAAGCGTAGGCCTGCGATGTAACGTAGATCTGCGATGAGGAGGACTTAACAAAGAAGTCATTATTTTAGACAAAAAAGCATTACACTGAGGCATCAGAAGACAACGTTCCAACTCATAGAAAACTATTTCAGGTAAATTTAAAATCTGTTGTGCTAAACAAAGAAAATGACCAATAGCTGGAATCTCCCACATTGTCTCCATTCTTGTAGGTGCTGCTTGAGCTAAAAGTGACTTTTCCCATTCTTCTATTTCTTTCTGACTAGCTTCTTCTGCTTCTTTTCTTTCTTGCTCTCTCAGCCTATTAAAAGAAAGTTCATGAAAATTCAGATATTTATTTTGAAGTAATAATAAAGAAGAGAATACATAAAGTTTTAATTCAGTTTGTCTTAATTTGGATTACACAACACATCAGTGCACCAAAATGGGAAATTATAGTCTTTTATTTCTATCACCATCAGTTTGAAGAAAGGGAAAATGTAAGAAAAAAAAAGGGAGATATCAATAGCGGTGGTTTAAATTTTAATTTTTTTAATGTATTCCCTTCCCCAATCTCTTTTTCTCAGGATTAATTTCCAACTATTCACATAGAAATCTGTGAAAACAAATTCCAGGTAAGTTTTTCTGTCAAATGGTTACCCTGTGCCTTGCGTCACTTACCTGGTAACTCCCTCATCAGATAAGTAGACATGCCTATTTAGTGCTTCATTCACAAACAAATGCCATTCTCCCCCCACCCACATAGGAGTTACTAGTTGGTTTGCAATGATGGTCAAAAAGGAAACAAATATCAGGATGCATGAAGAATGTGATGGAAAATAACATCAGAAATAAAATGTCAGTACATTAGGAAATGGTTTGCCCTCACCTGAAAAACTGTATTCAGTTCTGGTCCCCCTATCTAAAAAAGGATAGAGCAGAAATAGTGGGTATTCAGAGAAAGAGGTTATCAGTAATCAAGAGGCCTGTAAAAACTTCTGAAAAATGTGGGACTCTACACAAAACACCAACAAGAGGAAACATGACAGCAATATACAAAACTAGTATGACAGACTGACCACTTATTTTTACTTTTTGTAAATTCATCATGAAGTTTAGAGGCACAAGTTTCACGGGAAGAAATGGTTCCACTTCAGATAATCATGCACGGCTTACCATTTAACTTACAAGAACACAGGTTATGTTAATTTAGTTCAAAAGTGAAAAATGAGAAATATGCACGAATCAGAAGAATATTAAGGGTTACTGGTAACAGAAGGGACTTTTCTTTGCAATGGAAAACTGGTATTTTTACCCCAAGACATTAAGATACAGCTGTATTTAAACTACTTTTATTCTAGAGCTAATCCAAAGCTTCTTATAACTTTTTTTCCTGAAGCTTCTATCACTGATCACTGCTTGAAATGATCACATGCATGTATTACTAATGTGGCCTGTTACTGGAATTTATGTGCCTTTATTTTCACATTGCTAACCTCCAACTATAGTTCTTCACATACAAGTAGCAAATAAATGCCATGTATCCATTCAAAGCATTGAAGCTTTCCAAATTCAGACAAAAAAGTAATGGTATATAAAAATCTTTTCTTTTGATAACATGAAGCTAAAAGTGGCTTCTAGCACAAAGAGTATGTATTTGAAGCATTACTGACTAGATACCTCATTAATGTAAAAATTCCACAAGTATAGCTGTGGTGGCTTGAAAATTCCACTACCACAATAGCTTAGCCCACATTTCAACATCAATGCTGAACCTCAAATTTAAAATTTACATCTTCTGTGTATGCAAAATGACATTCCACTGAATGCTTTGTCATATATAATTAAATTCCAAGTGACTTGTTACCATGATTTGAACAGAACTTTTTAACACTGTATACATTCATCTTTTTATGTATCAAATGCAAAAAGGCAGATTCATGTAAAACATAAAATTAAAATGTAAAATGAAACAGCTCAGTAAATTCTCAACTGCACTTGCCTGATGCAGCATTAATTTAACCATATAATGAATGCCGTCTAATGACAAAATCCCATTTCCCATTCTAGGTGAACAAACCAAAGAACTCAACATGTACAAAATGGTATAGGTAAAGTGAGCTTTTTTAAAATTATGACTTTTGTTTTATTTCCATGTATTAATATTGAATTAATAAAAATAAAACAAATAAGTTACAAGCACTGCAGAGGAAGAAATGACAGTAAGTAAAAAGTGTTCTAAAAAATAAATTTCAAACCTGAATCTCACTCCCTCCTCCTTGTAAAACATACTTCCAAATAACCTGCCACCTTCAAAAGGTGTGAACTCTATTAAAATAGTATAGAAATAAGCTTAACTATGAATAGAGAGTGAACTAGAGTATTCATAGAAACAATCACATTTCAGTATCATGTAATAAAAACAGGCTGCGGGTGACCTGCAAGCAGCTTAAATTTATCAACTAATAATTAAGGTAGAATGGTCAAAATAGATACAATATCCTACAGTCACTTCATAAAATCATAATTATTATAATATTTTAAAGACTTTTTCAGAATGACAGAGATACGTTGTGTCACTTGCAAAAAGTTTGACTTTTTACTTTTAAGCTGTCATTTTATCACTGTATCTGTAGTCATTCCATTGGCAGTAGGCACTCAAGAAAAAAGTAAGTAATAACACACTTTCATATCTTCATTACTGAGGTCTTATTACTAACTGCCCAACTTTTAGAGGGCACAGATTTTTCCTGGGATTTTTTTTTTGAGAGGAAGGAGAGGAGATAAAGAAGCGAGAGGAAGTAAGGTGAGGGAGCAGGAAGGGAGGGGGGTGGGGTAAGGAGAGAGAGGCAAAGGGAGAAACATTTGATATTTAGCAGGACAAACATGCTTAGACTGAGAAATTCTTTGGACAAACATATTTGGCTTTTATGCTGAGAGCTGCTGTGCAGAAAACCAAACTGTTGTTTCATACTTCTGTTTACATTTATCAGGAACGTGTTTGCAGACACACACTGCGTTTGCAACAACACAAAACTATTCTAAGGTTGAGCTGACATTTCCAGACTAACAAAGGACAAACATAGTCCTAGAATATGTCTGCAGCAGCTGATCTGAAGCTCGAGTGGACAAAACCGTGATACCTGACCTTAAAAATCTGCTAACACACTTCCCAAATAGAGATACCACCTAAAACAGAGTCCAGACGCTTTCTGAGATTTTTCTTACAAAATATTCTCTTGTCAGCAAATATATCTCACCAGATTATTCTGTTTTACTTGCAGTAGGGGCCTTAATTTGGAGAGGAGTCAAAGACTAGATTGTACTTTTTCACTTCCAATTACGACTTCTAACCCAATTAAGTGCTGAGCAGTTTCTTACAGGTAGAAGGTAAGGAATTGGAAGTCTGAAGCCAAGATATGGAGAAATGGTTTGTTTCTACAAACTTCCTTTAACAAGCTAGAAAGCAAACAATATACAAAATTGCAATATTATGCATTATTCTAAATTAATCAAGATTTAATAATCAGAAGAATATTAAATTTGGAGATGCCTGTGTGACAATTCTTCATCTGTAATCATTAAATACTTATCATTAAATACTTTGTATTCTTCCACAGGACTCAGTTCGCTCCATGTCCACATTGTCATAAAAAGCAAAACTGACTGTATAACCATATCTCACTCCACAATTTGCTAATTTAAATGACTGATTTGCAACGAACATGTCTAAAATTTATCTCACAACCATGTTTTCAGAGATGGTAAAGAAACAGACCAGCCTAGCAGAATTTTCAATATAGCAAAATAACACATAATCACAGAATGACAAGGGTTGGAAGGGGCCTCTGGGGGTCAAGCCCAACCTCTCTGCCAGAGCAAGTTCACCTAAAGCAGGCTGCACAGAAAAAGTCCAGGTGAGCACTGAACAGCTCCAGAGATGGAGGAGTCTCTCGGCAGTCTGTTGCAGTGCTCCACTCAATGCTAAGAAGTTCTTCTTCCTGTTTAGATGGGACTTCCTATGTTCAAGTTTGTGCCCATAACCTGGGCACCACTGAAAAAAGACCCATCCTCCTGACACATCCTGTAAGCATTTGTAAACACTGGTAAGATTGCCCTGCAGACTTCTCTCAGATAAAAAGCCCCAAGCCCCTCAGCTTTTCTTAATAAGAGAGATGTTCTAGTCCCTTAATCATCTTCATAGCTCACTGATGTACCCTCTCAATCAGTTCCCTGCCTTTCTCGAACTGGGAGCCCAGAACTAGACATAATACTCATAGAGCAGAGTAGAGGGGGAGGTGAACCTCCCTCAATCTGCTTGCCACACTCTTCTTGATGTATTCCAGGATACCATTGGCCTTCTTGGCCGTATTCCTGGTTCACGGTCATCCTGTTGTCCACCAGCATTCCCAGGTCTTTTTTCACAGAGCTGCTTTCCAGAAGGTCAGTCCCCAACTTGTATTATTGCTCCCTAGGTGCAGTACGCTACACTCACCTTTGTTAAACTCTGTGTGACTTTCCAGCTTCCACCTCCTGGTGTGTAGGCCACCACTTTCAGTGTTGAATCATCAGCAAACTTGCTGAGTGTATACTCTATTCCTTCATCCAAGTCATTAGTATTGAACAGAACCGGATCCAGTACCCCTGGACTCTGTGCCACTGACCACAACCCTCTGAGCTCTATTTCAATCCACGCCACTGTCCACTCATCTAATACACACTTCCTAAGCTTGCCTATGAGCATGCTGTCAGAGATGGTGTCTAAAGCCTTGCTGAAATCAAGTTAGGAAACGTCCACTGCCCTCCCCTCACCTGTTTAACCCATCATGTCCTCATAGAAGGCTGATTAGTCAGATATGACTTCCCTTTGGTGAATCCATGCTGACTACTTCTGACAACTGCTTCTTCCACACAGTTTGAGATGATGCCCAGAACAAGCTGTTCCATCACCTTTCCAGGAATAGAGGTGAGGCTGACTAGCCTGTAGTTTCCTGGGACTTCCTTCTTGCGCTTTCTGAAGACTGGAGTGACATTGGCTTTCCTCCAGTCCTCAAAAACTGAATTCCCATTGAAATCAACCAGTTAATTTCTATCATTCACTGGTGGTTTAAAAAATTTCAGCAGGAATCTACCTCTGTGTTTTGGTATCTAAGTGTCTTTAAATAGGCAAGCATTTCCATTTATATAATAATTCCACAATTATTTATTGTTAACTAATACATAAGATAGCATGCATATTGGACTGCTAATTAATTAGCATGTAATCAATGAGCTAAGTAGAACTGAATGGAAATATAATTTATAATCCAAAGAAGATATTCGATATTCCCATAATTAGAACAACTGGACAAAAGGAAAGCTTATAAACAAGACAAAACAAGTTAAATAGATCTTGTTTCATATACATAAACATACACACACATATATACGTATAGGTGTGTAACAGTGTGAGAGCTGAAATCCCCCTCCCACACTGACAACAACCAGGCTAGCTCAGTCTGGAAGCAAATGAAAGCTGTATTTACAAGCAAAACTACAATCTATGATGAAACGCCAACCAAGCCCCCTCTTTTTCCCACAAGGGGCCTCCCCCTGCCAGCCAGAAGGACAACCCCCACAGGCTCCCCTGGCAGAAGGCAGAGAGTCAAGAAGCAGAAAGGCTGTTAGACTTAGCTTGTCAAGGTCAGTATGTTATCTTCAGCCAGAAAAAAAGCAGCAGGCAGACAGAAGCCAAGAAAGCTGAGACTGAGACACTTTAGTTTTAGCAGTAGTTCTTAAACATTTCTATCTCTCCAATGGAAGTGTTTAGAATAATCATTATTTTGCTTTCTTACACCCAATAGTGACTTATTTACATTATTTCACTTTCTCTGCTTGAACTTCGTGAAGAAAAATTAAAAAGACAGTCTTAAAACCATCACAATGTGTGTGTGTATATATATATATATATATGTATATTTACTTGTGCTTCTACTGCTGTACAAACACTATTAGCTTTTGGAACAATTATATTTTGATAAGCTGGGAAACAACTGGTATAGACAGGTGTAAGTTACTTTGAAAATATTATGGATCCACTAGGAAATAAGAAGAGCTAAGAAAATATCTGAAGCATGATTATTTTGGGGAGATCAACAGAGCTATCCACTGACATTGTTATTGTTTTCTAGTAAGTCACACACTTAAAAATTTTAGAGCATAAAGAGGAAAGCTAGTTGTGATCTCTTTCTGTTATTATACAACGTTCTGCAGAATTAACAACTGTGGAGAATGCTTTGCACAGAATCTGGGACCTTTGAATACATCCAGAGACATGGATGCAACTGTTAATTACTACAGTTTTGAAAGAACACACTTAAAATGGGTGTATGAAAGCAATATTTTTATTTTGTCAGTAAATATGTTCTACTGACTTTATGGATTAATTAAAATTAAAGCAAAAAGCCATTTTTGCAACACAGAGATCTATAACACAGAGTTGAACACGAAGCAAGAGAATTTTACCAGAGAAACAATAACTCTAGTGATATTTGCTTTTTTTCACAAAGCATGATGTGGATTATAAGCAGATTCCCCTGTTTCTACGGGGAAAAAAGTACTGTCTAACACTTAAGTCAGCAAAAGCTCATATAGCTTCAAATCTGCTGAAAATAGAGATTTCCTGCAAAGTAAGTGAACTGGTAAAATCTCCAAGACTGTAAACTTTTGAAAAAAGCTAGAAGTATTTTGTTTCCTAAACTCAATATTGTCTTAGCATCCTGCTCCATGTTCAGAGACAGCCTCTCAAGTTCCTGTTAAAAGTATACAAGCTTCTAAGCTTCATTTTCCTCAGAGTGAAACATACCACAGTGAACACTAAACACTGTCTGGAATAAAATACTTCTTAAATTTATGAAAACCACCAAATACCACAGAGTTAATTACACACACACATTCTAAATTTGCTACCTAACTGACAAGCTGAAATGCCACATCATACATTTAACAGGTTAACAGGAGTGACACTGGTAAGTAATTTGCTTCTGGCCATCAATGATGTTAGTAACAACACCACAGAATTATACTGCAGTTAAGCATTCTGGTAGCTTTTAACCTAATTATTGCATGGGAAACAATCCAAACAAGGGTATAGTAAGCTATGACTGAGCTAACAGGAAAACTACCATGCATGCTTTCAGTTAGTATTACAAGTTTCACAGTTCTAAAAAAACAGCAGCTTGAATTTATTTTAAAGGTTATATAACTACCAATTTTTCAAGAAGATGGTAAACACCCATAATTTTATGCTTTGTAAATGCACTGTATTGATGTCCTAAGTCATTCATTCATTTAAGATAAAGAGTACCACAAAATTCAGTTACCTGATAAAGCCCAAAGGAGCTTGCCCCTATAGAGAACTAGAACGAATAATTATATAAACCCAAAACAAAACAGTTTTTCCTATTACCTCTTTTCCTCTTTTGCTCTCAGCTGTTCTTCTTGTCTTACAACCTGAACCATCACAGACTCAAACATGCCTGTTGACAAGCCCACTAAATTGCAAGGCACAGAACGACGTCTTGTTGAAATGCATGCTTCTCCTTTTTCGTCTTCCAGGCCATAGTATCCTCTAGAAGTTGCAGCTATTGATGTTTTCTCTCTTAAATGTCTAGGAGGAAAAAGCAAGCCAGTTCACAATGATGATTTCATTTATGATCAGTACTTCAACGCCTACACTGTCAACAACAGATCAAGTATATTTACTCAGAAAAAAAGCAATTATTTTTCATCTGCCACTTTTTCTACTTTGAAGGTTCCTTTCTTAAATTTTAAACTCAAACCAAATAGGTTACCGTGAGTTTTCACACCTGGTAAGATTGGTGGATATTTACCTCAAGTAATCAAATATACTATTTTGGGATTGTATTTCCTGTATTTCCTGTATTAATCCATAAATATTTGGAAAGAAAATACTTCCACAGCACTTGACGTAAGAAACTACCATTTTAGAAGACATCTAAATATCTGGAAAAAATCCCAACAAACTTGTTTATATTGATGGGGGGTGAGGGTTGTTAAACAGCAGTTTCATTTTATTAAAAATTGGAAGAGATGAGAAGCAAAACACTACAAATTTGGTTATAAAGATCTGTTTCATCTTACGCTGTTTCCAGTACTCTGGCAAAACTGGTATGAAAAGTAGCACTCTATTATACAAACTCAGTAAATATTTGTGGGAAGGTGGAAAAATTTCTATTTGATGAGAGAGTACATAAGTTGATTTCACTATCTTATGGAGATGCTAATAAAATTAATTGAGCATCCTCAGATTCTACCGAATCCAAACAACAGTCATATTATTCAATAAAGCCTTCAACAAAATGTTGTTCACTTCAATACAGTTGAGATATTAGTAACACAGCATACTGAAATTAACTTGCCACAAACCTTCCAAGCACCGTTTGGTTAGCTATTTATTTGCCTGGCATCACTCTTTTAAGACAGGAATTCTGGTGTTTTTTTTTTTTTAAATCAAGCAAACTACCAACATTCATGCCCCATTAAGTTCATCCCCTTCCCTTCTGCCTCAAACTGTCCCAAAATTACTGTCAGTCAAACACAGTATGGCTGCAACCACACAGAATGCATTAATTCTGGTTTATTCAGTTTAATTCTGCACCATGTTCTTCAAGTGTTCCTAGTAGGCTATATTAGCTGGAGGCTAATGCTCTGTGTCACTAGGAAGTTCAAGGCTGATGGACATACACAGCTTTACACATTTCCTAATACTGTTCCTTCTTCACCTTTACCCCTTGCCAAAAAACGCTCTTGGTTTTTACATATAACATAGAATGCCACTCAGAAGACTGGTGGACTGTTGATTGGAAGGAGCAACCACGGTTTTCTGAATATGATTAAACTAAGCTTATGTCAAACTCATGAGAAAACACGTTATTTCATGCAAGATTTAAGCTCATCTTTTTACCATATAGCTTGACAGATTTCTGTGCTTCTGCTGCTTTGGCTGCTAAGTTCCTGCCAGGATGCTGTATTTAAATATATCACAATTTACATTTTGCCATTTAAAACTATAATACGCAAAGCATGATCTTTATGATTATTTATCATAATCTTTATGATTATTTTAAAATATGCCATTTTAAAGCTGGTGCACTGGCTCAAGATTTTATTCTTATTGGAAAGACAATAAAGTTTTCACAATTTTAAAGAGTCTGGTTTTCATACTGAGTTTAGATTAGCATCACTTGCTATTGCCAGCATAAAATTAAAAATGGTGCATTTGATGTCTTGTCTAAAGAACTATGCCTCCATGTTTATGAAAGACTTCTTTCAGAAAGAAAATCTTAGCCAGGAAATGGTCGGCCCTATTTTGCACTGGAATTTCCAAAGCATTTTGAATTCACATTTGGAAATATTTGCACAAAGAGGAAATGTTCCTTTGTACAAGAATGTAGAATTCAAGTGTTTTATTATGTTTCTGTCATTATTTTTGTGTTGGGGGTTACTTGCCGTTGTTGTTCTAGTTGTTTTGTGGGGGTTTTGTGCTGTTGGGGTTTTTAAATACATGCCAATAGTACAAATCCTTCTGTTCTACTTTATGTAAACAGCATCTAGCGGGGCCCCTAGTTTTCCACACCTACCGGGACAGCAGCGCCAGCTTCTGTTCCAGCATCATCTCCAGCTTCTGGGCCTGCCTGGAAAGCCAGTGATCTACACCGTGCAGCCGGTAACACGTCTCCAGCATCAGCCGGAAGTCACCCACGAAATCTGCTATCCCTGTGTACTGACCACTGGAAAATTTCTCTTCCATTTTCAACAGCCACATTCCAGCTGGCAATTGCTGAAGGGCCTGACTGCTGTTACGACTCGACAAGGAGCCAGCTCCTTCTTCCGCAGGGTATGCCTGATCCGCGAGGGGCTTCAAAAACGGTGCTGTCAGAGGTCGGTACTTCTCTAAGAGAAACTCGCTCAAGATGCGGTATCCCTGCCGTAGCTCGGGATTCAGGCTCTGCTCCCAGGAGCAGCCGCCCCTCTTCCCTTCCCCATCCTCTCCCTCCTTGTTCGGCTCCTCCTCCCCGAACCGAAGGCGGCCAGCCGTGGATCGGTCTGCCGAAAGGTCTCCGCTCGCGGCGGAGGCGGGCTCTGCAGAGTCCATGTCTCCCTCTCCCCGAACGAATAGGGCCTCGCCTGCTCCAGAAGGGATGCCGGCCCCGAGCCGGCTCTTCAGCATCAGCTAGGGACCTCCGCGCCCTGTCTCGCGCAGACAGCGAATCGACATCAGGCTCACCTATGCACAGAGACACAATTCAGGCCCCCGCCGCTCTCCATCGCCACTGCCTCAGCCCCGCCCCCAGCTGCGAAGGGCGGGACGCGACTGTCGAGGTGGAGTCAGCAGCCGGCCACCCCGCCAGCCCGCGTCTCCCCATCTCCAGGCTTCCCCAGGTATCCGGCTGTGGCACCCTGGCCTGCGCAAGGCCCCGCCCGCCCGTGCGCGCGCCGCGGCTGTACGCAACGCCCTCTCCCTGAGAGGCTGCATGCGTCGTCCCGTCGTCCCTAGGCTGACCTCATCCCCTCACTCCTTTCCCCGCCTTCGCCCGTGTCTGTGCGAGGAGCTCTTCCCCTCCTCGCCTCACAGCACGGCGGGGCCGGCGGACGGCAGTATCACTTAACGGCCAGCGATTGCAGGAGGCGGGAAGGGAGAAAGGGAGAAGAGGGAAAGGGAGAAGAGGCAGGAACCCAACAGTCGGGGAGAAGGCCGAGAGAAAAGGACACACCGCCTAACCTAGTGCGCATGCGCCCGAGGCAGCGGCCGCGCGCTGGTGGTGGTGGGCGCCAGGTGAGGCTACGTCATCAGAGGGCGCCTAGTGCGGATGAGTACTCTGCAAGCCGGCGATGTCTTTGTCGCCCGCGGCGGCAGACCCTGCTGCGCACGCGTAGAGGAAGGGCGATGCCGGCGGAAGGAAAACGCCAGTCGCTGTGGTCTGGGGCAGTCCGCGTCGTGTAGCAGGATCGGCGAGGCCGCACTCGTCAGGGTGGGTGAATGCCCTGAGTCTTTCACGCTGGTTTGGTTCGCCGTGGTTATCGATGTTGTTGCGTAGTAACCTCCACCAGCCTCCCCAAAGCATAAATGAATCTCCGTACTTGTGTTAGAGGACACCCAACTAGCGGCTGTCGCAAAGGGCGAAGGTGTTCCGGTAAAGACATTCAGCAGTTAACGTGATGAAGTCTCCAAAAGTTCTGCCTGTTGCAGTACCTACCTGAAAAGTTGATATTTGTGAATGAAGCTACTAACAGTTACATTGAGCTACCCAGTGGTGCACCTGCAGCCCTTCTGGATATGCCGTTAAGCACCTTCCAGTCCTGCTTACCTCTACAACGGCATACTGACAAAAATTGCTTGGCCTTTAGGGAACTCCACAGTAGTGGTATTAAGCACAAGGGAGACAATGACTTGCGTGCATGGTTTTGAATTTATACCTTCCACCATCCATGGCTGAAAAGCTTAGAGAACTGTGCTAGGAGAAAAATAATGAGCCTAAGGGTGGGATGGGGAGAGGCAAGATCAAGTTCTCTTTGATCAAGCCTCTATGTCCTCTGTTTCTATAGAGCATTCTCATCCATTCTGCAAGATAACTGTGGAGATTGCTCCAGAGAACCTGCTTATGACACCATCTCAATGGGAATAAATTAGACTTTGCAATATAAAAAAATGTAGATCCACTCTTCCATACTTTCTCATTCTAAGGACATCAAGATATTTCTGTCTCCTTCATCCTCGTTTGGTCACATCCATGCGTCTGTCAAGCTGTTTTTGCAGAAGAGGCCTAAGTGGACACATTCTGCCTCACTCACAGTACCATGCTTCCCTTGCAGGCCATGCCTACAGGACAGAAATGTGGGCCCCACAAGGTTAGCAAAAGCCCTGCCTCCCACCATTTTCCTATCCCAGTCTACAAAGCCCTGGTACAGCTTATGCACAAATGCTGATGCCTGAAGTCTTGTCATCTCTCCTGATCATTTAATGATACTACAGCTACTTGGTTTTATCCTCCAGAACCTCCCCTTGAAATGCACACTCCAAAGAAATGTGGTCCGACACCCAATGTGCAGAGTGTGGCACTGGAGCAGAGACTGCAGCATGCCTCTGATAATTTATCTCAGGAAAAATGTTCAGCTCTTCTAATTCCCACTCCAAGCTGAAGTTGATGGAGTGTCATCAGTGGGACAGAGGTGGTGGAAGGCTTCCTGCAATATGTGTGGAGATAAATCAACTGCAGAAAAAATACGAATTAATATAAGGGAAAGCAGCCAGCCATGTTACAGTGGGAATTTCTAGTGTAAATTATACAAGTGGATTAGACTGGCAGTGCTTTTAGCAGCATTGTGGCTTTTGGATGTTCCAGGAGTAACACTTGGGTTTTGGTGCTCCTGGGTCAATCAGAAGAGAAAAATTGTCCAAGCAGGACTCTTAGGCCTATTCCCACAGGACACTCAAGCAGTGACTAAACATGTAAAGCCATGATTCTTCACAAATCTTGAGATCAGGGTTGCCCTGGATTAACAAGGATCAGTTCTCCAGCAATCCTCAAAAATACAGCTTTTCTCTATTCAGGACTGTGAATGTCCCTCTCCTGTATTCCGTCTCCATGGAAATGTTTGTTGCTTGCAACCTCCCAGCTGAGGGACTTGCCAGCAGTCAGATACTGTGGCAGTTTAGGCTGGGTGCCCCCTGCCACTGCCACATGAGATACACCTCTGGTGTCCTGGGTGCCCACCCAATGGGGTGGACACAGAAAACGGCGTATTGCTACCCATAAATCCTGCACCCTGTAAATCCATCTGCAAAGTCATTCTCTTTCTCTTTCTTCCCTCTCTGCTCCCATGGGAGATGCTTTCTCTTATTGGGTAATGGTGGGGGAGTATCTCAAGGCCTCTTAGTCCTGACTAGGCCTGATGCCAGGAGGAGAATGGAGGGGGAGGGCAGTCTCAGACCTGGCCAGCCTGAGACTTGCCTAGCAGTGTGAGGGGGGAAGAAAGAGCCCTGGGGGTTTTGGGTAGACCCCCAGGTGGGAGAAGGGAAGGACTGGGAAGCCTCTGGGTACTATGTAAGGGCTCTGTATGCTTTGGGATATTTTTTTTTTTTGCCACTATGCTTTGTAGTTTTCTGTAGTTTCACCAATCACTTTTCCATTTAAACTTTCCATCACTCTCCAATCCATTTGTGTGTGTCATTCTTTTGTCCCTTTCGGGGCAAGAAACGAACTGTCTGGCCTCAAACCAGCACAGATACTTTGCAAGAAATCTGTTAGCCATGGGAAATGGCAGAGAGAAGAAAGCTTAGCAAAACTATAGACAGTCCAGCCATTTCAGTTGAATCAAACATAGATCATTGGAAGAGAGAGGGAATGATAAATCCTATTCCTCTTGCTTGAGTATGGTGGTACTGCAGCTCATGTTAGTGCTCTCCCTTGCACGACTTGCCATGCCTCTTTGCTCCTGAATAACCTTCTGCACCCTGACGCTTAACATTATACCAATGTACACATTCTTGTGCTAGCTGCAAATGTGGGAAGTGTCCTCAAAAGAGCTTCTTTCTTCCTGAAATAAAACTGCACAAAGCCTAGAAATGGCAACGGTAAAGTTGAGTTGATATGTTTCAGCTAACCAGTTACCATCTCTCCAGCTGCTTAAAAGCTTTCAGTTTACAGGTGCTGTGCTAGTTCAGTGCAGTCTTTCCACTACAATGCAAAGTGAGGGAAGAGTAACACGCACAAAACCCCTCTGTGTTAAGATAAAAAGGGTTGAGATAAAAAGTGTACTGAGTAAACAAGATAAGAATGCAATGAACAATTACCTTAACTTAGCCTGTTTGCAGAAAAGGCACAGTCTAAAGCAGAAAAGAATACAACAAACTAGCCAGCTCTCACTCATCTCGTCACCGTTCCTGCAGGAAAGCACAAATGCCCAAAACCCAGAACCCAAAAGCAACAACCAGAATAGGAAGCCACTCATGTTACAAACTTTGCTTCAGCCAGCACTTTCATTTTGAAGTTGGCATGACAACAGCATAGTATTGAATATCAACAGATTCAGCTTAACTCATTGCATTCTCCACTCCTTGTTCCATACCATCTGCATCATGCCCAGCAGCAATTAGCATCAAACGACATACATCATACATCATTCACTGTCCATTCTCACTCAGAATGAGATTGCTTTGCAGTACAAAGGAAACTTCTCACTGCAGATGCCCTGGAGCTCCACCCTGCTCCAGCACAGTCTGGATCAGTCCATGATCAGTACAAATGGTGGGGCTGTGGCACCCTTGTGGCACCCTTGTGGCACTCAGTTCCAGTGATTCCTTCCATTCCTGCAAGTGAAGGAAAACTGTGGCCTGCATTCTGGTGCTCAGATTCCAGCACATCCAGGTGTGGGGATCCCCCTGTCACATATGGGTTCCACCCCTCTTAGTTTGGTGGCATCAGATTACGCTGGGTGCCTGTTGTCCTGGTAGGGCCATGACATGGCCCAGTAGAAATCCAGACAGGCCTTAAGACGTCTAGACAGGGTCCCTTTCTCTCCTCTCCTTCCTGCAGGAAAACAGGGCAACGTGGGAAAAGGAACAAAGGGGACAGGACTCCTGCCTGTCTGGTAAACAAGATATTTATCTGGGGTGAGAGCACGTAAGCTGACCACTGCAACCCCAGATACAAGGTCCTTGCTTCTGCTTTTATGGTTATAGCCTGGCAGAACACCTTTCCATTGGGCAGCTACACGTTAGCTTCAGTGCCCCATTGGACCAATCTATCTCTGGCAATTGGTATATATACAAGAGACTAGGTAGTCACCCTGGCCTTGCCTTGCCTTGCCTTGCTCAAGCCTGCTGAAGCCTTGCCTTGCTTCAAGATAGTCACCCTGCCCTGCCTCGAGTGCCTAGTCTAGAGCCTGGGATAAAGCCACGAGCCATACACGTGCAAGCCAGAGAAGCCACAAGCCTAGAAGCCAGAGTTGTCTTAACCTGATTCCCCTTGCCACCAGAATCGTGCCGTGCCTCAGTTTACCCAGAAACCAAGCAAGCTCCCATCGGAAAGAGCGTTGTTAACTTACTGCCGTCCGCTGAAGCCAGATCAGCCTGGGACCACATGGTAAAGCTTTCTTGCCAGCAATCTGCTGTGCTGTGCCTTACGAGAGCGCCCCAAAGCTAATGCAGCAGCAGCAGCAGCAGCCCTGTGTAGGTGATACTAGCTGTGAGTAACTAATTTACTGCCCTTTGGATTTAAAGGTGCTTATCAAGTCTCTCCCCGCTGTAATCAAGCACTATCTGCTCTTGGGGACTTTCTCTTTCCAAGTTGTTGCCTCCTAATTTGCATAGAATAGTTTATATTTGCCCTAAGACTGCACAATTCCATTGTAAATATATCTTCCAACTGTACAACGATCCTTTTAATGAGTTTTGGCATATTTCATTAATAAAGGGTTACTATTTTTATTAATACCTGTTTGCCATGTCATTTATTATTTATTGTTGTGAGGGTAATTAACAAATATTCCTCCCCTCGACCACAACACCTGTATCTCCTAAAGCTTCATGCTCTCATGGGTTCAACTTGCCAAGCCATCAATTCATCACAGTCCAATAAACCCAGGTGCCCCTCCATCTGGTTGGAGGAAGGATCCCTCTAATTCTGAGCAGAATCGCTTTCATCTTCTGAGATGCTTTGGGACTCTCTTCAGAAGGATCAGAAGCAGTATCAACTTGTCTGCTGTTTTTGCAATATACTATGTATTTTCTCAGTCTTGCCACACGAGTGCACCATTGAATAAAAAGCCACACCCAGCTGCTGCTTTAAGTTAGAGGTAATACTCCATTTTTATATACCCAAGATATAACTGCTGGAGCAAAGGCAAACAAAGTTTAGAAAAATACACAACAGTGATAAAATGGAATTATATTTTGCCACATTCAGTATTAATAATAGGAGCTATGGTACACATATCAGAAAGAAAATACTGCTCAGAAGAAACAGAGCTGGTAAATTTAACATTTCAATGAGGTTTATTCTATTTTCCCTATATCTGAATGTCATAAACAATTTTTCTAAAATGTTCTTATATATATTATATACATTATATATATTCTGTTGTAGCCATAAAAATAAAATCACAGAATCACAGAGTGTTAGGGGCTGGAAGGGATCTCAAAAGATCATCCAGTCCAACCCCCCTGCCAGAGCAGGATCACCTAAAGCAGATCACACAGGAATGCATCCAGGCAAGTTTTGAATATCTTCAGAGAGGAAGACTCCACACCCCTGGGCAGCCTCTTCCAGTGTTCTGAAACCCTCATAGTGACAAAATTTTTCCTCATGTTTCCATGGAACTTCCTATGCCTCAACATCCACCCAATGCCCCTTGTCCTGTCATTGGGTATCACTGAGAAGAGCCTGGCTCCATCCTCTTGGCATTCACCCTTTACATATCTATAAACATGAATGAGGTCACCGCTTAGTCTCCTCCTCTCCAAGCTCATGAGCCCCAGCTCCCTCAGTCTCTCCTCATAAGGAAAATGTTCCACTCCCTTAATCATTTTTGTGGCTCTGCTCTGGACTCTTTCAAGCAGTTCCCTGTCCTTTTTGAACTGAGGGGCTAGGAACTGAATACAATATTCCAAATGAGGCCTCACCAGGGCAAAGTAGAGAGGGAGGAGAACTTCTCTTGACCTACTAACCACACCCCTTCTAATACACCCCTGAATGTCATTGGCCTTCTTGGCCACAAGAGCACATTGCTGGCTCAGGGTCAACCTTCCATCCACTAGGACTCTCAGGTCCTTTTCTCCTTCACTACTCTCCAGCAGGTCAGCTCCCAACCTATACTGCTCCATGGGGTTGCTCTTTCCCAAGTGCAGGACTCTACACTTGTCCTTGTTGAATTTCATTCAGTTGCTCCCTGCCCAGCTCTCCAGCCTGTCCATGTCCCACTGAATGGCAGCACAACCCTCTGGTGTGTCAGCCACTCCACCCAGTTCGGTGTCGTCAGCAAACTTGGCTGACAGTGCACTCTGTGCCCTCGTCCAGGTTGTTGATTAATATATTGGTCCCAGTACTGACCCCAGAGGGACTCCACTAGATACAGGCCTCCAGCTAGACTTAGTCCCATTGACCAGCAACTTCCTTTCTTCAACCAGTTCCCAACCCACCTCACTACCTGATCATCCAGACCACACTGCCTCAGTTTAGCTGCAAGGATGCTGTGGGAGACAGTGTCAAATGCCTCACTGAAATCAAGATAAACCACATCCACTGCTCTACCATCATCTATCCACCTGGTTATGTCCTCATAAAAGGCTATCAGATTGGTCAAACATGACTTCCCTTTGGTAAAACCATGATGGCTGCTCAAAATGACCCTCTTGTCCTTGACATGCCTAAGGACAGCACCAAGGATAAGCTGCTCCATTACCTTTCCAATAATAGAGGTGAGGCTGACTGGTCTATAGTTACCTGGGTCCTCCTTCTTACCCTTTTTTGAAGACTGGAGTGGTATTTGCCCCCCTCCAGTCTCCAGGCACCTCTCCTGTCTGCCATGACTTACCAAAGATGACGGAGAGTGGTCTGGCAATGACCTCCACCAGCTCCCTCAACACCCATGGGTGCATGCCATCATGACCCATGGATTTATGGATATCCAGATGACTTAACTGTTCCCTAACCCAGTCCTCAACAACCAAGGAATATTTCTCCTTTGTCATGTCCTCCTCTGGGGCCTCAGGGGTCTGGGGCTCCTGAGGACAGTCTCCAGCAGCATTTATTAACTCCACCTTGTTTGTGTCCTCTGTCACCAGGGCACCCACCTCATTCAGCAGTGAGCCTACATTGCCTGTAGTGTTAGTTTTTCCTGCAATGTATTTAAAGAAGTCCTCTCTGTTGTCCTTGACCTCCCTTGCAAGCTTGAATTCCAAGGAGGCCTTAGCTTTCCTAGTTGCCTCCCTACATCCTCTGACAACAGTCTTATACTCCTCCCAAGTGGCCAGCCCCTCCTTCCATGATCTGTAGACTCTCTTCTTCCCCTTGAGTTTGCTCAGCAGTTCCCTACTTAACCATGCAGGTTTCCTGTCTCCCTTTCTTGATTTCCTACTTGTTGCAATGCTCTGATCTTGAGCTTGGAAGAAGTGGTCCTTGAATATTAACAAACTATCAGGGGCCCTTTTGAATTCTAGTACCCTGTCCCATGAGTTTTCCCCTAGCAATTGCTTTAAAAGGCCAAAGTTGGTCCTGTTGAAGTCCAAGGTTGTGATACTGCTCCTGCTTGATATTCTGTTCATACCACACAAGATCCTGAACTTCACCATCTCCTGATTGCTAAAGCCAAGGCTGCCCTCAACCTTCACCACTTCAAAAATAATTGCATATGTGGATCTATGTCATTTGTGGATCTATGTGGATCTATGAGGGATGAGCAACTGACATCATTTACCTGGACCTGAGCAAAACCTTTGACACTGTACTGTGCAACATCCCGGTCTCCAAGCTGGTAAAATATGGATTCAGTGGGTGGACAACTCCATGGATAAAAAACTGGCTTGACAGCCACATCCAAAGAGTGGCTGTCAATGGTTCTATGTCCAAGTGGAGGCCAGTGACAAGTGGAGTCTCTCAGGGCTCAGTCCTGGGACCAGTCTTGTTCAACATCTTTGTTGGTGACATGGACAGAGGCATTGAGTGCACCCTCAGCAAGTTTGCTGATGACGCCAAGCTGTGTGGTGCAGCAGACATGCTGGAAGGAAGGGATGGCATCCAGAGGGACCTTGACAGGCTGGAGAGCTGGGCACAAGCCAGCCTCATGAGGTTCAACAAGAACAAATGCAAGTCCCTGCAAGCCCTGCAGTCAGGGCAATCCCAAGAACAAATACAGGCTGGGCAGGGACTGGCTTGAGAACAGCCCTGAGGAGAGGGACTTGGGGTGCTGGTGGATGAGAAGCTCAACATGAGCCAGCAGTGAGCACTTGCAGTCCAGAAAGCCAACCAGATCCTGGGCTGCATCAAGAGAAGCTTAGCCAGCAGGTGAAGGGAGGTGATTCTCCCCCTCTATTCCGCTCTGGTGAGACCTCACCTGGAGTACTGTGTCCAGTTCTGGAGCCCCTGTTACAAGAAGGACATGGGCATGCCAGAATATGTCCAGAGACGGGCCACCAGGATGATCAGAGGGCTGGAGCACCTCTCCTATGAGGACAGACTGAAAGAGTTGGGGCTGTTCAGTCTGGAGAAGAGAAGGCTCCGAAGAGACCTTATTGTGGCCTTCCAGTATTTTAAGGGGGCCTATAAGAAAGCTGGGGAGGGACTTTTTAGGATGTCAGGTAGTGATAGGACTAGGGGGATGGAGCAAAATTAGAAGTGGGTAGATTCAGATTGAATGTTAGGAAAAAGTTTTTCACAGTGAGGGTGGTGAGATGCTGGAACAGGTTGCCCAAGGAGGTGGTGGAAGCCCCATCCCTGCAAGCTTTTAAGGCCAGGTTGGATGTGGCTCTGAGCAACCTGATCCAGTGTGAGGTGTCCCTGCATATGGCACGGGCATTTGGAACTGTATGATCTTTGAGCTTACACTGTGTGAGCTCCTCTGCCTTCATGTCATCACAAAAAATGGCAAGAAATTTGGTAATTATTGTGTTATCCACAATGTCTAAGGTGGTTAGGGAGAAGCGGAAATGTTAAGCAGACAAAGTTATACCATGAGGGAGAAATCTGAGATATGCTTGGGAAAAAATAATCATCCAGACAGAATTCACAAAGGACAGGGTGCTCTTGTAAAGGAATAGAGACAACTATCAGACATGACCATACTCTGATATTATTATTAGATGAGGGAAACTTAGCAGGTTATAGAGATTAAAATCAGGGATCTAAAGTTATTTCTGGCTGGACACCTGTCGACAACTATTGCTAGAGTAAATATTTAGTCTCTTCCTGAAACTTGATTTGGGTACTATCATGAAGTTTTTGTAGTGTGCCCTGACCTGATACATTACCTTTACATTTGTTTGTTTTCAAGATTAAATCAGTGCCATTCGACCATAGCAGAACACCTAGTGGCTACACATATTTTAAGTACAATGATTTAGTAGGCAAACCCCAAAAGTTTTAAATTCCTGAATTACTTGTGGCCATTGTCTGCATTTAGCAACAATTATATGTACATTCTCAGAGATTTATGTAATAATTTTCAGAAAACATGTAAAATATTGGACAAAACTGACTCAAAGCCTCTTAAATCCAAAGGTACTCTAGCGTTTTTGTGAAGGACTATTTCACCATTCCACTACCCTCAAAGAATCATTTAGGCCAGCAGACTTATAATATGCATATTAGGACACCGGAAAGTTCTATCCTGACAGGTCAGAAACTGCCTGTTTCAGAGAGTGGAATGATTTCTGCAGCAGCAATACAGAAGCAGTGTTTAGGAAGAAAAATGGAATTTTGTGTTTCTTTCTGTGAAACCCTAGCTTGAAATAATGTTATCTGTTTGCTTCTGGAGTAGTGAAGGTGTAGGAAAAAATATCTTCAACCTTCAACTTTAGGTTATGCTTCACATATGAGAAAAAAAAGGTTTTGTTCTTTGTGTAACAGTGTATCTTCTCCTTGCAGTGTTGTAGTGACTGATTAGCTTACTATTAATTGCTTCTTCTTCTTTTAGTTCATGCATTAAACCCAGAGGTCCAAAATCCAGTTTTCTGCTACTGATGACCCCCACAGTGACAAACAAGACAGCTCACGTTAAGGATCCTTGGAGCTCTTCTGTGAGGTGACCAAATTAGCACTGCCAGCAGAAACAGTTACACTGTGTATCACGTGGTCCTCTTGCTTACATGATGGCAAATAAAAAAAATACCAAAATCTAGAAGACACTACCAAAGTACTTGTCTCTTGAGGATCTGCCACCTTTTTATCAGCTGCACAAAATTTCTTAGGGTACAGAGTCTCTGGCATGTGAAGAAAACAGTCAATCTCTGAAACATTCCAGATGAGTTATTCTGATCATTTTTTTCATCTTTTCATGTATCCCACTACCACTGCTTCTATCTTCCTCCCATAAGGATCCAGTACTACTTTCAATTGCTAAAACTGTCCTTGTTGCGGATTAGATATACAAGCTGACAGCAAACAGAGAAAACACCTTTGAATTTTACACCTTAGGGACATTTCTCCTTTTTATGAGTTCTAAAAACTGTAACCTGTTTTGTGCCCAAAGTTCTGTAGCAAATAGTGCTGAAAAACAACAATTCTCACTAGAATAAATAACTCTCAGGTACTTAAAGTGTAAGTAAAATTTTACAATGTGTTGCAATGCATCAAAAATTAGTGATCTTCCCATGACCCTAAGTATTTAATTTATATTAATATGTCACACTGTGATTCAAAATTCTGTTATGATTCAAAATTCTGTTATCATGTTTTTTTAGAACTAGGGAAAGAATAAAGCAATCTAACAAATTCAGAATTTTCTTTCTTCATTCCAGATTGCCTTTGAAGTCCACTGCATGTGCTAATTACTTTTGATTAGACTGCTAAACCAGACTTCTCCTGAAAGGCAGTGTAATGGAACTTGCCATGTATCCTTATGCTATTCTAAAAGTTTTAAATTGTGTGTTTGTTCCCATTTCTGTATTTTACAACTCACTGGCTACTCTTCTCCCTACACTGCACTGAAATTGCTATTTATCCCCTAAATATGTGACAGACAGAACAGAGATGTAGCTCCAACATGGGCTTCTGAAGCTCCCTGTAAACTGATGTGGCCTCATATGAAGTTACTCTGCTGCAGTATCTTCACATCCTTAAACCTTCCCTCATTCCCTCCCCTACCTTCAATAGCAAGGCAAGAGTGTTATAGTTCAGCTATATACATGTTCACTGGTGTCAGAGATGGAAAAATAACTTAGACTGTGAATGTGAAAAGGTAGCAGACAATAGCTGCACATTAATGTGATTATGAATGTATGAAACCAATTTTAGAAACTCTGAAGCACAAGCCTGCTATCTGCTGTCTGCAACCAATATGAGCTGGCTGTAAATGTTGGTAAGAATTGGACAAAATAGAAGTTAAATATTGTGGATCCTCCAATTAACGAAGAAAAACCACTAGTTAGGAGGTAGATCATGCATTGTGCTTCTGCACACAGACTGTCTGGTTTTAGTAAAATGAGGGCTTGCAGCCCTGGAAATAAGAGCTGGCTCCCAAACTGGCTCTCTCCAGGCTTTTTATAGGCCCACGTGGGAGGTATATTTTCTTTAACCTTCCTTTTTTTCCATTGACATACCTGTTAGAAGCCCTGCTTGTCAGATACCCTGTCAGCCTCCAGGTTTCTGTCTACATACAGTGAATACACATGGCTTACAACACTGCTGGATATTACAGCATATTACTGGGCAGTGGACCACTTTGCTGAACCCCTTCTGTGGACCTGTGTGTCCCCTAGTGCATGAAGAGGGCACATCTTTTATGATATCATGCTCAAGAAACCATCCTTCTGTTATTTCTGGAAGCACTAAAAAATATGCAACCTGTAATGAGTAAAAAACAACTGCATGAACATTCTCTGCAGTTTGAGAAATGTTAAAAAAACCCAGTAAAATGGCATTGGAGCTTCCGTTTATACAGACATTTTTTGCTTTTGTGTGTGTGTTTTTAAGAACAGAAGTTTCTCAAAAATGTTAGACTTGGCAGCAGTGGTCAGCATAGGCATTACTAAGTCATTAGTCTTCTGCTGTATACAGAAATACATTGAGGTTTAAATAAGTGCTGTTTAGAAAGCATTGCTGTACAATAGAACTGAATTATTGAATGACAGTTTGGAAGTACTGGGAGACACAGATAGGCTACAGCAGACTCAGTTTAGTCCTGTGTATGTCTTTTACATGCCATGTAAACAGAGTGTGGAATAAGATAAAGTTGACTGTTAGATGCTCATGTAAAAATGTTATTAGAATATTTGAAAAGTGCTACAGTTTCCAAGAAAAAGGCCTATACACCCCCATGACAATTAATTTCAGTATGTTGCTAAATATACTCAGTTTGGTGTCTTCATGCCTTTATCAGAGAAAGACCTCCATGTGAAGAAAAATAGGAACTTCTCATACAAATATTAGTATGTGGTCTGCTACAATGAAAATGTAACCTGTATTCCCGAATAGTCCTAATAGACTAGAAACTCTGAGGAGTAGACTAGAAACTCTGTATTCAAAACTAGAGCAACGATTTTTGGCCTCACATCTTCAAAAATCTGAAAATCCTGATTTTCTCATCTGTTTTGATGTTTTCAGACACTTTCACTGAAAATGTTCTAGACAGGCTTTCTTTAAAACGTTAATATTTGTGATCAAATTTGTGATCAAACTTTCCCCAGTGTAAACCTGGCAAAATACAATGGAGTTAGAAGTACAGATTTTATTCCTGATCTTTTTCTTTCAAAGTGCATTGGCTATGTTTCAGGTTTGTTCCAGCTTGAGAGATTTTTTTTCAGTTACGTCTGCAAATTGTTTGCAAAATAACTGGCTGATAAAATGTGGTTGCTGGTATTTAATGTATGCTCAATATTATTCATGTAATAGCATGTGGTAGCAGGAAATTCTTTCCTTCTCTTCTCTCATTGCTGCAAATATTGACTTTTTGCATACACATATCCATTTACCTAAAACCACCTAACAAAATAGTTTTAAGCAGTTTTTGTTGTTACTTTCCAACTTCTTGGCACTCACCTTTTACCCCCTTGGTAAAACCATGTTGACTGCTCAGTGTCCAGTGATGTACAGGACCTAGCACTGAATCTGTAAGGACAGAGTTATTAGCAGGTCTGCAGCTGATGAAATAACATTAACTCTAATGGTGAAAACAAGAAAAATTTTAAAAAATAAAAGCAAACCAGGAAGAAGAGTGAGTGAGAGACAGTGAAAGAAGGGGCAAGGGAGATGTAGGCACCAATGAGAGAGAAAGTGAGAGAGAGAATGAGAGGAAGGAGGGGGAGACAGAGAATGGGAAATGCTTCCCAGTGGCCATCCAGGAAGAGAAATGTTCAGAGACAGCACCGCATATGAGTGTGCCTCCCCCTGTTCCCTGACCACTGCCTGCAGGCAGTCCCTCCTTGTAGTACTTTTCCCACAACAGCTTGATATCTGAACAAATTCCATGTTGTTTGTTCCTGATTTTGATGTTGCTATTACTGATGGTAACATGCTCCTCAGGGAAATGGCTGAACAGCTGGTTTATTGCTGAGTTTTCTGCAAATGCTCAACTAAAACTGTAAAAAAAAATAAACTAAAACTTCTGTTTATTATTGAACACCACTGATCTGGATTTAGAAAGACTCTTTAGATTCAAACATGCTCAAGGACCTAACCAATTCCAGTCTAAACAATAACATTTAAAATAAACTGTAAAAGCTAAGTTGGAAGCTTGACTGCAATGTGAAGGCATTCTCACTGTTTACATGGCTTAATCTACCCAGATTGTATCAATTACAGGTAGTTTAAGATGTTTTTGTGGCTACTGTTGACATAGGTATATGTTGTTACTTAGCTATTCCATGGTAGTGTTGGTGTAGTGTATTATAAGGTTCATACAGTTGGTCATGTAAAATAAAAATATGTGGCTGTAGTGGCCACAAAGACTTCATTTATACCTGTAATATTGCCTTATGACCTCGGAACAGATACAGACTGTGAGGATGGTTCATGTGACACGCAGCCTATATCTTGCAACATGGATCCATCTCTGTCTTACCAAAAATGCAGCTGCTGTAGCATCATCAGACCTTGACCCTGTGTAGCTTCTGAACAAGTGCATTAAAAAGTGTACTTCTGTTGCATCATAATGTTTTAAATTTCATTTGTCCTGCACTGAAATGACATTTAGAATTCTTCCCATATTTTTCAGTCTTCTAGCCAGACTTAAAAGAACTCGAAAGTTCACATTTCTTTACCATTAAATATGTCTTTTAACAAAGTCTTTCTGCTGTCCTGGTAAACTGTCAGTATCCAGTGAGGGCTTAATGAACTAAAAAAGGCTTTTCCTAAATGTGATGTAGGTAAATTACATAACTTTCTTGACATAGTATGCAAATTACAGATAAAAGCTGTGGAGTTTGGTTTGGGTTTTTTTTTGGGGGGAAGGGTAATTTTAAGAAAAAAAAAAGTCACTGTTTTTAGAGGATGTTTGTTATTTCAGTAAATTATATAGAAGTGTGATTCACTCCTCCAAAAATGCAAGGCACACTTATTAAAGTGAATGTGAATGTGTGTCGGTAGGGAAGAGCCATGGGAGGACCAATAAGTGAGTGAAGGGTTAGCAATTTGCTCATGTAGATAAAGCCAAGTGAACATGCCAAATGTGATAAAGAAATGCCCCACATCCGCTTTAAACGAGTTCATTCATGTCACAAGGAGTCCAACTGCTGCTGGTGGTGCAACACCTGCAAAGTCTGTTTAATAGCTGGGTAAATGTTTAAGCAGTTAACTTGTTTCAAGCTTCCTGCAAGGAAGGAACTTTCTACTACTTTTACTATCTTTGTATTACCATAAACCCAGCTTCTGCCCTCAAATCAGACTTGGAAGGAATGACAGATAGCTAGAAGAATATCAGTAATGTAAAATATCAGAATAATTTTTATTAGTATATTCAAATATTACACAGAAATACTGGCTAAAATTTTCCATGCAGTTCCAGGGAAGACAGCTTTGTATCATTGCAGAGAAAAAGATGTTTAAAAGTTTGTTCTTATTATTTCCAGCATTTCTGGAATTCCAGCAGCAAGCAGAGCCATGAGAATGTTGATGTAAATGAGTGAAAGTAGAGATCTAAAAGATTAGGTCCACGTCAGACTTTTCTCTTATTCAGAGGTTTGGCTTCCTGCCATGTGTTCAGGCAATAAATTGGCTGTAACAAAGCTGCTTCTACCATTCTACTGAGTACCAGTATCCCATCAGAGGCAATAGCAGGCAAAATAAGGTAAGCAAGAATGAAAGACTGCAGCAGGTTTTTAAAAAGGCTTAGCTTTAAGATTATTTTATCAGACTACTTGTGTAGATTCTAATAAATAGTGATTTTTTTCTCAGTTCGTTTTGAAGTTTTCTTCTGAAATCTCTTCCTTAGTCTAGTTTATGTTTTTTTATATATTCATGTACAGATTTAATAAAGTCTGTCTGAAAGATATGATAACCTTATTATTTATTAGCTGTAAGATGCCAAGAAGTTCTTTTTAATCCACTGTTAAATTGAAACAAACTCAAAGGAGTTAGTTATGTTCTTTGGAAGCAGGACTGTCAGCTGCAAGCCAATACACTCGAACTTAGAAATATAGTTTTAGAGATGCCATGTTATAAGAGTACCAATGTATCATGAGATAATATTTGGGTCATACCATCATGTGAATGAACTAAAAATAAATTTAAATTCTCTTTTCATGTACTGAATTTGATTTAATTTTATGGTCAGATGTACCTGAAGGTTAAGTGGAAGAGGGAATGATGGCTAAGGACAAATGAGAGTATCAATGGGGCAAGAAAAGCTATACAATAGATATTCTTTGTTCCATTTATGTAAATTAATTGATATAGTCTATGTAGTAGGAAAAAGTTCAAAAGTCCCTGTGCTCTTAGGGTGATCTTGCTGCCACTAGCCACAGATGTGTTCAGTTATGTCAGATTTCATGAGTCAAGTTTTTGGATTCCCTTATACTTAGCATAGATAAAAACCAACACAAAAGAAACCCAAGTTTTCAAAACAAGCAGAAGTTAACTAGATCTGCAGCCAACAAGAGTATCCAGCTCTTCTAGCTGCCTTCAAGCAGCATATACCTTACAGAAGAGAGAAGAGAACTTAACAAATGGGCATGAAAGACATTAAGATAAAGAAACAGATACACACCATTAAAAACTATGAGTAAGAATGAAAGATGTGGAAGTAGGTGATTAAAGAATATGGTGTGAGAGAAAAGGCTTATTGAAATGGCAGTATTTATATGTCAGTCTTAAGGAACTTGTGAGGAAATTGAATGTGTGGAACCTTTTGTTTGTTTCTTGTAGGGAGCTTAGTTTGTTCTGGCTAGTTTAAAAGAGGTGAAGTTCTACCATATACTTTTTAAGTGCAGTCCTTCAGATCTTCCATAAATCCTTCAGGTCTTTCTCCATATAAAGTTTCCTAAGAATTTATCCACTTGCAAAATATGCTTCTGAAATTTTTCTTTTTTAACTGGCCTTCCCTGTTCAGGAATTTTGCAGGATTTTGGCTTGTAATCATCCTTCTTTTGTACAGTAGTGTAAATGGGTGTACATTTGTACTGTACTTCTTTTGTACAGTAGTGTACAGTGGATGTAAATAATGCAGATGCAAAACTGAATCTAAGTGGTTTGCTTGGTATCACATTAATTCTAAAAAAAGAAATTATCTCTTTAAGCATTTAGGACTAACTCTACATAAATTTGCATTAGCAACTGCAGTATATGAAGGGCAAATCCAGCAGAATATGATTCCCTGACTAGTTAACTTGATATAAGAGTCAGGAATTGGGATCTTTAAAGCTTCTGATAAAGTGCTACCAAACTAAAATTGCACTTATGTTTTCAGTAAGAATGTTCAGTAAGAAATGAAATGTCTGATTTTGAACATCTTGGATCTAAAAATGTCTTGATGGTTTGTTGATGATGAACACCTAGCACGGGAACTTCTCTGAAAATCCACAAGCTGGTGTTATTGCCCACATACTTTGCAGAGTCTGATGCAGTTAAATGTTTGCAGAGGTCAGGTTCCACTTAGGAATCAGTGAAAAAACCCAAAAGGCCTTCTTCTGTTTAGCATGCTCAGAGATAACACAATTTCAGCAAGATGAAGAAGACCCAGCGTTAACTTTGTACCTCTGACTACAAGTTACTGGACATTTGAAAAATTAGAGGTCTTTGCTAGGAAGAACACATTAATTCTTTCTAATAAATATTTCACTTTTCAGTGACCTGACAATGTTTAAACTAAAGAGCTAAAGACTGAAAAAGAGCCTTATTTAGGCTTCATAGTCTAGTAACAAGAATTGCCAGGGATAGCAGTATTTAATTTCTATTAGTTTGCTTAAATATTTAACAAGAAACTCTGCATCAGTGAACAAAACTAAACCAGAAAACAGAATTCCCTTTCACTGGTTTAATTAACATATCACTATGCTAGTGTGGGAGCCATGATTTCTCTGGCCTGACTGCTATTTAGTTATTCATCTAGTCTTCAAAGCCTGAAAACATTATTTTTTGTAAATAAAGTCACAAATACAATATAATTTGAAAAATGCAGATTATATTGAAGTGAAATTATTGAGTTGTAAAAGAAACAATCATTTGAAAATGTGAATGGTTGCTAATGGTAGAATTATACTCAAACTTCCAAACTCTGGTCCTCATTCCTGAGGTAATGTTTCCCAAACCTTGATTTAAGATGGCAAGATGGTCATATTTCTTTACTGAAAGTCAGATTGTGCTGTGTAATGTTGTGTTGAAGTTAGCATCACTTATGAATACTTGGAAAATCGCTTGGACTGTACTCAGGACAAAAAAAAAATATTTTTCAATCCAGCTGGCAGAGTATAACTATTCCTATGATTGAGAAGCATAAATAAATTAAACTGATGTCACATAAGCTGCTTTTATTTTATCTAAGTCAAAGTCTTTTAAAATTTATTCCTTCTCCACAACTGCATTTCAGTGGAAGTGCTTATAGATAACTGACTTACCATCACTGAAACAGATAATTTTTCTCTTGTAAGACACAGGTCATGCAGGCATTCAAGCATTTGTTGAGTTTATCCTGCTTCCTTTTACTGTAATTTATAAAAATTATACTCTCTGCAAACTCGTTTCTCAAATGAAATGTGAAGTATTATGACAAATTCTAACTCCGACTTTAGGAATGCAGGTTATCAGAATTTGAGTGCTTCCACGATGCTGCTCCGCTCAGGCTGCAAAAAGCCTTCTGAAGTGTCTCTCCGTCAAAGGCGGTCTGTTAAAAAACGATCCCGGCTAGGAACTGTGAGAACAGCTTCTCGAAAGCCAGGTAACTCTTTTCTTAATGACAGGTATGTTTGTAATCTTCAAAGATTAATCCAGTTCTAGGCAGAATCCAAACAAATTAAGTATGTGGAACAGCTTTTTTATAGTAAGGTAATGGAAAAAAATGAAAGCTTTCTTTAAAACAATCTGTAGTGACATTAGATATTTTACAACACCAATTTCAGATCAGTAATTCCGAAAGTACATCTATATGTCCCTGGAAAAGAGTGAATGACATAATAGGCCTGCCCACCATTTTATTTTGGGCATGGCCTAGTTCTAATAATTCTAGTTAGAAGTAGAATTCTTACACTGTAACTGTTATAATAAAATAAATTTTAAAGGTTTGCTGTATTGATTATTGTAGTTGTTGTCCTATTGCTTTTTTGAACAACACTCTTTTTTTTGAGAAACCTAATTAATTTGAAGATTTTTGCTCATGCATAGATAAGCCACACACGTGACAAAAGGTCCAACACAGGACCTGTCAGACCTTCAACTTCAGGAGGGTGTGACTTAGGTTGCCAGGGTGTACATCTTTTGTCTCTTGTTGACTGCATGCACAGAGTTTTTGCTCAGCGTAAAGAGCATGGAGAGAAAGCTTCTGGGAAACAACTCTAATGTCTGTTTAGATCACAGATGTTTCAGGGGCAGAATTTCAATATAAAATGAGTAACAAAGTGTTTGGTGGAGTCAAGCGTTCCCAGAATGTTATGTCACTGCAAGTGCATTCTGAGTATTGTGTCTAATTGTTTTGGCAAAGAAAGGACTATATATCTTACTGCATGCTCTGTAAGTCTGTTTGGTCGCAGAGATGCCTTAACTGAGTCTGAAAGCAGCAAACCTCTTCCAGTAAAACCTTGTTCAGACTAACATAATCAAAATTTTGCCTTATAGTGTTATTTTATGGGTGTCTGACACCCAGGTAGCTGGCCCTACATCCTTCTAACATCCAGAATGGTACAGTTTTGTTCATTAGTGGTGGGATACAATTTCCCTCCTGAAAGCTTTTAGCTGCAAAGACCTGGAGATTTGTTGGTTGTTTGAGTAAAATATGTTAGATTCCGCATACAAATGTTGCTATATTAGGTAGCCATACACATTCTAGTCTAAAACTCTTGTCTGTACATAGATCTGATTTTCAAAGTGCAAAGCTGGGAAACAGGTAAGTACTTCTCTAAGAAATAAAGGAAACAAGTCTAGGAACAGTATGCTATGGAGATACTGACCTTGCTTCACCACTTCTTCAGAATGAAAACGTAAAACTTTATGTTTCTCACATCTCTTTCTGTTGTGCAGGCTCCTGCGCACGGTTGTGCTCCAACACCGGCTCCCTTCAGCGATCTCTCCCCCTTTGTAAGACTACTAATTTGCCAGGTAACTACTAAGTTAGGCCTTCTCTCCTGTGTTCAAATTCCTTCTGTCCCCATTAGTTTCTTTCAACAAATCAATCTGCAAGTTGTCCCCAGTCCTTCCTACACTATCCTTCAGGCTTTTTGGTGGGAAGCCTTTCAAGCTCAAGTTTTTGCATGTTAACTCTCTGAAAGGTCCAGCATACATCTCTTCTTGTTACTAAGATAATCTTCGAAAGAAAGAAATTTTTGTTTTCCTTCATACTACCATCAAGCCCCCAAAACAGCTTCTTAAGCCCACTGTATAATTTCTGGTTTATGTTGATTATACTGTTCATAGTTCAAATATATGTAGATTACCAAGTAAAGATTGCTACAAAAATACACTTGATTGTTTTATTGTGGAATTTTACCATTTTTTCTTTTATTGGTAAAATTAATTACAACTCATTTTTGATTAGCATTTAGTCTGCGAAAAACAGTGAAATGCTATATACTGACTGAAGATTCAAAAACAGTGCATTTTGACATAGATGAAAATGGTCACCACGAAATATCAACAAGGGATTCACAATCTCATGAAGGTAGCGTGTTTTTTATACAAAACTCTACCAACAATATGTGTGGTATTATAAGACATTTTAAAATGTGTGGTTGTGTGTACTGTGTTCAGTTTTGGAGCCCTCACTAGAAGGAATATGTTGAGGTCCTGGAGTGTGTGCAGAGAAGGGTAATGAAATTGGTGAGGGGTCTAGAGCACAAGACTTGTGAGGAGTGGCTCAGGGAACTGGGGTTGTTTACTATGGAGATAAGGAGGCTCAAGGGAGACATTCTTGAGAATGAGAACAATGAGAACATTCATTACAACTACCTGAAAGGAGGTTGCAGTGAGGTCAGTTTTCTCTCCCAATTAGCAAGCAATGAGACAAGAAGAAATAGCCTCAAGTTGTGCCAGGGGGGGTTTAGATTAGACATTGGGAAAAATTTCTTAACTGAAAGGGTTGTCAAGCACTGCAGCAGGCGTGTAGATGAAGTGCTTAGAGACATGGTTTTGTGACATGCTAAACTTGGCAGTGTTAGGTTTATGATTAAGACTTGATCTTAAAGATCTTTTCTGACCTAAATGATTCTATGATTTTATGTTTTCCATAGACATAACATTGTATTGCCTCTTTATGAGTACAAAAAAAGTTTTATTCTAGCTGACAGTGGGTACATAATGTACTTACATGATAAAATTATTTTGTTCACTCCCATGTAATTTAATGGGAAGTCTAGATGCTTAGCTATTATGAGAGTTAAAGCAAAGGTAATTCTCAGAAACAAGGGCAAAAGAGAGAAAAATAGAGAAGATTTTGGAATTTGCAAGATTATTTTATTTTCAGGGAACTCTTCTTTTATCCCAAATGTGGGCTTTCTGAAACCAGAAATGCTGTTACAACTAACGTAACAGAAGTGGTTGTTAGAGCGTATTCTTTCAGTAGAAAAGAGGCAAGTAACAACAAGTGCAATTACTCTAGAATTACATGTTTTCCAGAAATGTGAAAGAGGAGACCCATTCTTGAACATTCATATTATAAGAAATTATTGGGTAATTTAAAGATATATCAGATTCAAGTATCTAGTAGAGGAGAAATATATTCCGATTTCACCAATAAAGGGCTGATGTAGTAGATGAGAGCAAATATCCATCTGGTCCAGGACTGCGCCTTGAACCATGGCTAAATTAGAGTTTCTAGGTAACCATAAGCAACGCTTCTAACTGAAATACAGGGGAAAAGTTGAAATCTGTAGGATAGCTATGAACTTAATGAAATTTAATTTCTTACAAAAGCCCAGGGTTTACAGGAATGAGAAGTTCATTGTGGAGGCTTTGGATAAAAACATAGAAAAGCTTGTTTAATACATACATATCTATATATATAGATATACAGATATATAGATTATATATCTTATGTAAACGAAATGTTATTTTTATTCTGTTAAATTGTGAATAATGACAGCTTCACTGGTAAGGTATTTAAGTGTGGTTTATGTTCTTTGGAGTATCTTTTACTTGATATTTCATGGAGTAACTCATACTAAATTAGCATTGCTAATTTATGTACAGAACCAAAACCTGCACAGGTATACAATAGAAGTAGTTTGCACTACTATTGTATTGTTTGCACTATTCATAGTGGGACAGTCCTGATGTTCCTGGAAGAAAAAAAAAAAAGAAAAAAAACACACACACACACAAAAAAAGGAAATGCTATGTGATATTCTTGTATATGCAAACAGAATGACCAGAAACATATATCCATGATGGTACAGTTAAGACAACATCATACTAGGAACCTCCTCTAACTTGATGTTTGTGACTCTGACCTGAAAAGAATGATGCCTTCCTCAGACAGCTGGCTACATGATTCAGACTGATGTTAGAAAAGCCAGAACCCTGCTTATATTGATACCTGTTATTAGGGTTCTCACCTCTGCTGCCAAAGACTTGGAGGCTTCTCTTTGATGGCATTTTTTGCCTTACATCTCATTACTGACTTCTATTTTCTCAGATGCATTCTCTTTTGCTAAAGATAAGTAATCGCTCAATACATCTGTTAGACTCAGAGTTCAGACTTCAGTGTACCTCTTCACAAGTTTAACTGTAGTCTTAACTCCATCAGGAGTAGGGAGGTGATAGTCCCCTTGTATTCAGCTCTGGTAAGGCCACATCTCAAGTATTGTGTCCAGCTTTGGGCACCTCAATACAGGAGAGATGTGGAAGTGCTGGAGTGAGTGCAGAGGAGGGCAGTGAAGCTGGTGAAGGGCCTGGAAAATAAATCTTATGAAGAACAACTGAAGGAGCTGGAACTGTTTAGTTTGACAAAGAGGAGGCTGAAGGGAGACCTCATCGCTCTCTACAACTACCTGAAAGGACGTTGTGGAGAGGCTGGTGCTGGTCTCTTCTCCCAGCCAGTTAGTGATAGAACAAGAAGGAGTGGCCTCAAGCTACTGGACATTAGGTTTAAACTGGACATTAAGTTTAAACTGGACATTAGGAAGAAGTCCTTCACAGAAAGAGTGGTCAGGCATTGGAATGGGCTGCTCAGGCAGGTGGTTGAGTCACCAACCCTGGATGTGTTCAAAGGTCATTTAGATGTGGTGCTTGGGGATATGGTTTAGGGGTGAACTTTGTAGAGTAGGGTTATTGATTGGGCTTGGTGATCCTGAGGGTCTTTTCCAACCTGAATATTTCTGTGATTCTGTAGACTCTTCCAGGGTTATATGAATTCAGAGATCTGCAGGAAATGAAGTCTGATGCCTGTTGCTGTTATACACTGTTTTTCAAATAATTTTAATATGGTTCTTTACATAGTTTGTGCTGGTTTTGAATTTGAAGAATGTAATATCTAACTCCACATATTCTGTTTTAGATATTGCATGGTTAAGTGTGTTCACAAGGAATGAACCCACAGTTACTGGTAAGATTTCTGTGGGAATAAAAAATACCATTCTCTTTTCTAGGGTCTGGTTTTGAAGAGATCTTTCAGAGTAGGAAAAGAAGTTATCAATGGTTTATGATCTTTCAGAGTACGAAAAGAAGTTATCAATGGTTTATACATACACTTGGCATTAGAAGTAACATATTATACTAGATTTTCACTTAGGTCAGGTTACTGGACAAAATTTAAAAGATTTTGGTCAAAAAATTAAAAAGCCTTTCTGTGTTCCATAAGAAAAAAATCTTCAAAGTCACAAAATTTGCCTTAACAAGTTATGAGTAATGGCTTGGACTGAAGACAAATGTATATGAAGAATAGAACATACACAGGCCAGAAAATAATATTTATATTTTTTAAAACGAAAAGCGTGTGTGCTCTATTACTGGCATATGGGTCCTAGCTTGCAAAGACTTGTTGTAACAGGAGAGGTGAAACAAAAAGAAAATGGATATAAGGAAAGAGGAGACCCATTTTTGAGCTTTCATATTGTAAGTATAAGAAATTATTGGGTAGTTTAAGTATATATATCAGATTCAAGTATTCTAGTAGAGGAGAAATATACTCCAATTTCAGCAATAAAGGGCTGCTGTAATAGATGAGAGCAAATATCCATCTGGTCCAGGACTGCACCTTGAACAATGGCCAAATCAGAGTTTCTAGGTAATAGCTTGAAATACTGATACCCTCCCAAATTCCAGTGCTTTGTATTTCTGGGACACCTCAGCCAAGAAGTGGTTTCTTGTATTTAGTTAACTTCAAAGTATTTCCTGTGCATGAATGTGTAAACTTGCCCCTTAGACTATGGTAAGGTTTTAGTAAACAGAGAGGCTAGATAATTCTTCCAAAGGCCATCAGAGAGTGAAAGTATCATGGTTGAAATCACGGTAAGGTTCCTTACTTTCCTTGCCATTCACTGTTTGCTTTTTAGACCACTTGTCACATTTTTGAGAGGTGATAGGGAAAGTTAGACGCTTTTGTATTTGCTCACACTAAACAATGTAGAAGCAAGTTGCAATATACTCTACAGACAGAAAGCCAAGGGTAGTTAGAATGTAAGTCATATTGACATATGTCCCTTGTCAACTAGTTGGACTCCTGCATCCTTTTTTCTTGCCACTCTTACCTCTAAGTCAGAATCCTTGTGACTTGGATATGAAATCTCTCTTGGCTGCTGGTGTGCCTCTTAAAAGCTACAGCTGGACAGCTGTGGCTGAGGTAATCCAGACTGATGTCACAAAAAGTAATAAGTGGCAGAATTTTAGACCTTCCACATTCTGCTACATTTATCTGAATATATATTTAAAATGAGGAAAATATGCAAGTCTGGGGTGTGTCTCCATTTTAACAAAGATTTGTGTGCTATTTCCATGCTGTAGCTGGCTCAGACAAAAGTGCTTCAGAAGACTTCTACAAAAGCATTACAGTTAGGGTAAGTTAAGGAACATAAATTCAGGTTCAAGTTTAGAGCAGCTAAAATCAGTCAGGTTAGATCAGTATGTTGTGCTAATTCCAAACATCCTTCAAAGGCCAAACAATACCTTTGGTAGTATGAAAAATAAAATTCCTTAATTGCAATTGTTAATGCATAATTTCCTGACCTCTCTAGAATTTGTATTCAGTTGCTACAGTGATGAACATACAGATCAACTTCTGCTCTCTTTTATGTTTCTAAAGACGCAAGGGGTATTATTTGACTCAAACCTGCAAGGTAGTCAGATAGTTATAGTATCAGTGGATAATCATTAATGTCATGGAATTTGCTAGGTAATGCTCTTGTATGCCATATCAGTTGCAATGGAGTACCTTAAGTTGTTTATTTTTTTGCTGAGGCCTTGAATTACCAAAAGGTAATATTATTAGTTTGTCAGGCTGAGGAATAGCCTGTATTATTGATATATTGCTATTTCCTGCAGCAGAAGAAGCAGTATTATCTCAAAAGGAAGTATATCCAATGCACCCACAATTATGATAATGGAAAGATTTTGAACTAGAAAGCATGAAAAAAAATAAAAGGAAAAAAATCCTACATTTCCATAGTGATGTATACATAGTCAGGTATATTACATAACCTTGAATATTGCTTATGTGTCTTAGCTACTAATATATATGCCTTTGTAGCATATATATTAATGTATAACTGATATTCTATATATTAACTGCAACTATTGAGAAAAAATTATATGACAGCTTTATACTGCCATAAAGCCGTAGACTTTTAATAGTTTACAGAAAATAATGGTATCAAGAGTGATAGTATTTGTTTCTATTTCTGTGCCTATCAATGTAAAGTGAATCTGAATGTTACCCCTTTATAAAACATTTTCAGCTATGCTTTATTTTAAAAAAGTGATACACATTTTATTACAATATTCTCCTCTGTGTTAAACAGAGTCTAATAACTTGGTGATCCTCACGCAGAGGTCAAAGCTTAACAAATTTGTCCTATTGTGCAAGGGTAAGAAGCATCTTTCTCTGAAGGTAAGAAGTTTATTTCTTTTGTGACTTGTGGGTGTTCTTTCTTGCTACAGGACAATTTCCCCCACAGATAATTTCAAGTTAATTTGCCTTTACTTACCACCTTCCGCATTTCACAGCTTCTGGATACCTCCCTCTCTTCTGCTTGGGGAAATATTTAATGTAGGTTATGATGAAAATCATTGGGCTAGGTAGTTAACTGCTGTCATTAGAGGACAACCATGGATGTTAGGTTTGAGTCTCTGTGGAGAGGGTGGAGGCTTCTTAACCAGAAAACTCACAGGAAATAAAAGGAGAGGAAGAAGCAGAAATTCTGCTTTGGAAAGAGATGTGTTAAAGAATGGAATTGGTTTCCCTGATCAACCCAAATTACAACACAAGGAATGTGGTGAAAACAAAATACAGCTGAATGCAGTATCCTGTTTTAAACATTGACCATCTGTTTTCAGGGCATTCTTATTTTCTCCAGTCTTGTGAAGATTTTTTTAATGGTAGAAAGAGCAGTGAGGACACTTTTCTGAGGCTTACAAATGTTATTAAAATCTGTCTGAGGAGGAATGTTATGTTGGAATTTACCCTCTAAACAAGGGCAAAGGTCTAGGACACTCTGTTTACATAGATTATGCCAAGACAAGCAATGACACTTCATATAATGCTGGTCATGCATGATGGCATAAATCACCAAATGAATGCTTCCTCAAATTAAGTCTTTCCTGTTTCTAATTTGGTTTTAATTCACAGATTAATTTGCATGAAATTAGCTGGGGAAATGTATAATGCGAGTTACATTGATTGCATTTATTTTTTATTTTCCCACTGGGATTTTTCATTGTGTCCTTGAAAGAGCAACCATTTTAAAATAATTCTTGTTGTTCAAAGATTATCTTTTCATAAATCAGTTGTTTGAAAGTTGTTCCACCAAATGATGGAAAGAACTGAGTGTAAACCCCCCTAGTGCCCAATCATCTGTTTTAAAATATGAGGTTTCCAAAAACATTGGAAAAATCATGGATCATTTATTTTTTCCATCAGAATACAAATAATTTTCTTAATCTCAACAGGAATTCTGACATGGAACGTGAAAAAGCTTCTTACTTGTCATAAAGTTTTGGTATCCTATTTTAACATGGTTAGGTCTTGGCTGCATTGCAAAATAGAATATGGGCTTTAAAGAGTCTGAAGGACCATCTTTACTATTTGCTTTAGAATTAATGCTACATTTGGTGGAATAAACGAGCAAAATATGAATACAAAATTACCAATCTTAATGGTTGTAAACACAGGTTTTAAAAGCATCCTGTTCAAAGCCAGATTGTCCCTCAGTGGAAAGATGCAACATGAAAACATGCAACCATGAAGATCCTGACTTCAAACAGGTATATAATCATGATAAATAAAAAGGTGTGTGAGAGAGAGTGCAAACATCTTAAACTCTATCATTTTGTGGTCGCTGCAGCCAAGGCTGCTCTTAGTTTCACATTGCTCACCAGACCTTCCTTGTTGGTGAGGACAGGTCCAGCACAGCACATTTTCTTATGGATTCCTTTACCACCTGGAGGAGGAAATTGTCATCAATGCATTCCAGGAACCTCTTAGATTGCTGGTGCCTTGCTGTGTTGAAGTTGAAATCTCCCTTGAGGACTAGGGCTTGTGGACACCAAAGCTGCTTTTATCTGTTTATAGAGGGCCTCATCTGCTTGGTCTTCTTGGTCAGGTGGCCTGTGGCAGACTCCCACTATCATGTCACTTTCCCTTGCCTTCCTTTTAATCCTCACCCATAAACTTTTTGTCACCTCTTCTATCCCCACGTGGAGCTCCATGGACTCATTCATGCAGAGGGCCACACACCCTTCTCCCCTGCCTGTCTTTCTAAAAAGATTATACCCATCTAACCCCATACTCCAGTCATGGAAGCCATGCCACCATGTCTTATTAATGCCAATGACATCATAACCCTGCAGGCATGCACACATCTGTAGCTCCTCTTGCTTGTT
Source organism: Indicator indicator (assembly GCF_027791375.1). Taxonomy (NCBI): domain Eukaryota; kingdom Metazoa; phylum Chordata; class Aves; order Piciformes; family Indicatoridae; genus Indicator; species Indicator indicator. Next base: position 39,412,593 of record NC_072053.1, read on the forward strand.
CCTCATGCTCCATGTGTAGTGTAAAGGCATTTAACCTAGTGCTTAATTGAAGCTGATTTACTAACTGGGGTACCCTTATCCTGCTCGTTGGGTGCTCTCTTCCCAGACTGTGGTCCAACTCCAGGTCCCAGGTGCCTGTTAGTGTCATTGGCTTTGATGTGGGAGGGACTGAGCATTCCTTTCCCGAGCAGCTTTTTCTGTGGAGCTGTTCATAGGGCAAAAATTAATGCATAAAACTTGCATAGCTGCAAGTTTTGGAGAGCAGCTGGAAAGAAAAGCTGTAAATAGTTGCCTGTAGAGACCTGTTCTTCACTCCATTACACTCCATGTTTCTAAACACATAATCAAAATGAAAAATTCATTCTGAGAATCCATTCATAGCCTAACAAGACAAACAGTGATCTATTTATCATGGTTTCTTGCTGATACCTTCAAGAAGAAGAAAAAACATGTTAATCATTTGTGTGAGGAGAAATCTGCAGCCCTGCAGCCTGCAGTTGGATCACATCCATTTAGGCCAAGAGGCAAAAATCTTAGTCAAGCCTTCATTATAAGATTCTTCATAAACTGTCTAGAACAAGTTCTCTGATAAGGGCATAATTTCTGGTGTGATGAACACAGTCACCACTGTCGTTAGAATGAAAAAACGTGGGAGTAGTTGACTGAGATGGAGAAATACTTCTTATAGCCAATGACAAAACTATGTGGTGCTGCAATGTGATATTTCTGCCAGATCTTAATAGTTAAGTCTTAAAAACAGGCTTTTGGTTTTTTTATTGGAAGACTGCCAGTAGGATTACCAGAAACATGACAATCTGTGGAGCCTGCTGTTACAATAGCAGGAAGAGCTGCGTATAAAGTTGTAAATTTCCATTTCTGTAACCAAAGCTTATGAAGACACACTTCACAATCAATTTTTATTAAAACATCTTTTATGAATCAGGCTGTTATTATCACAGTAAAATAATAACAGCTTCTAACAGCAAATAATAGTTTATAGTAATAACTTATTCTGACAGGGAATTGAGTCAGGGAAGTAACACAGAACACAGGCAATATTTATTGCAATGCTATGCTGGTAAAAGTGGAAAACTGTTTGAACTGGACACACAGTGACTGCTTCATGCAGTGCACACACTTGCTGTCACCCAGCTGGAGCAGCAGTCAAGATTTGTTCAGGAGAGGCTTACATTCGCTTATGGCTGTAATTATTTTAACTCTGTAATAGAGCATGCTTATCATAATTAATAACACCATACAAGCAAATGCAGTTAACCACACAATATGAACTAAGAGATGCAGAACAGTATTTCCCTTCATCTCCACCAGTTTTCCCAGCTATCTCCCCACAACATGTTGACAATAATGGGATGTTTGCCACCCCATATGCATAATTCTCCTGATAGCCATTCTTTTTTTTTTCACACAAATAAGATTACTTTTACAAACTTTGTCACTTGCAGCCCGCTGTCTTGATTTAACCCCAGCCAGCAATTAAGCACCACACAGCTGCTTATTCAGTCCCCCACCAGTGGCATATGTGAGGCATAAGGGGAAAAAAAAAAGGTAAAACTTATGGGTTGGTATAAAGACAATTTAATAGGACAGAAAAGGAGGAGAAACTGCCACTACTAGTACTGCTACTACTGCTACTGCTACTACTACTGCTACTACTGCTACTACTACTAGAATATAAAAAACAGGTGATGGACAATCCAGTTGCTTACCAATGCTGACTGACGCCCAAACAATCTCTGAGCTGTGGTCTCCCCAGGACAACTCCCCCTGTTTATATACCGGACATGACATCATATGGTATGAAATACCCCTTCGGCTCGTCCTTACTGTGTCCCCTCCCACTTTGTGCAGTCCCAGCCTCCAGTGGCAGGCCAGCATGAGAAGCTGAAAATTCCTTAATTTGGTATGAGAACTGCTCAGCAACAACTAAAGCATCAGTGTGTTATCAACATTATTCTTATCTTAAATCCAAACCATAGCACTGTATGAGCTAACAGAAAGAAAATCAACTTTGTTCCAGCAAAACTGGGACACCAATGCACTGTTAATCCAGTAATTTCTTTAAAAAGCCAGCATATAGTGATGATGTTGAAATGAGTGTTATTTAGCATTTACTGTTGACACTAATAGCTTGATATGACACCCAAGTTCTCAACTTCTTGCAGCCATCTCATAAATAATTAGCCATTTCCTTAAAAGTCTAGATTGAAATTAAGCAGCCACTCAATCAATCCTGCCCTCTGACAGTGGGATGGGGGAGAGAACAGCAACATCAAAATTGGGAAAACTTAGAAGTCAAGACAAAGACAATATAATATCTAGAGGTTAGGAAAAGCCTCAAGTAATACAGAAATACTCATCTCTCCCATAAGCAGATCAATGCTGAGCCAGTCTCTGAGTGACAGCCACCTTGGAAGGAAAAAAAAAAAAAACAACAAACCAAAACAATGAACCCTACCATCTTCATCCTCTATGCCATGCTTTATGGGTGACTGTGACATTATATGGCATGGAATATTGCTTTGACCAGTCTGGGGCAGCTGTCCTTGCTGGGTACCCTAGCCTTCTTTTGCCTGCCGTCAGACTACTTTCTGGGGCAGAGTGGGATAAAGAGGCCTTGATGCTGTGCATGCTCTGCTCAGCAGTAGCCAGAACACTGGTGTGTCATCACTCATGTTTTAGCTGCAAACCCAAAATGCGATATAATTAATTTGTAATACTTTTGAAGGTCCATAGCTTCCTTGATGCAGTTGAGGTGTCGTCTCAGTTTTACTAGTTTACTTATCATCATTGTACAACTCATGCAGCTTTTGATCATGTGCTCACTCCTTTGTCTCCTCTGAGACAAAATGCAGATTGCAGTGTGCCCTACATATCTTTGCATGTAACCCACCATGACAATGTAACATAATTTGTTCTGTTCCAGTGGGCCTTCATATGCTTTCCTTTAGAAGCTTCCTGCTTTTAGAGTGCAGCAGTTGAATTAGCAGTTGAATTAGTTTAAGGATATTCTCATTGTGCATTATACAAACTGACTTTACATAATCCTGAGTCCTATTTATTTCAAAACTTGGATGCTACTCTTTCACATCTTTCCCTGTAACTCCTATCAGTGACATTCCACAAGACAATATTTTCTCTAACCTGTGAAGACAAGGTTCTGACATGAGCATATGCTATCACAAGTACATTGTGAATGCCCTGTGCAACATGAGTAAAGGTATGTATTTTGCCACTCTATGAAACCTGACCTGCAAATTTCTTCTCCATTGAAATATCATGGGAAAGAAAGTCAGATCTATAACTGAAAACCAGCTGTGTTTTTTTTTTTGTGGAACTGCCACACGATCTCTTAGGCATGCCTGCTGCCATAGGGGCTGTCCTCAGGGCAAACTTTATCTGGCAGTAGTCCACCATATTCTGTTCAGATTTTCCTATCAGCCTACTTAACAAGCCATAATAGAAAGTCATCTGTTACGACTTCCTGAAAACGCCCTTTTCTCCAATGACCTGCTGCAACTCTCAGTACTAGTAGCTTCAGGATATGCTTCTACTCCCAGCTCCTCTTTCTTCACCTAGTCACACAATATCGTTCCCCCTGTCATCTTCCTGTAATGGCTCACCATCTAATTTTCCATCCTTTTTGCATCTTAATCTGCTTTTGCAACAGACAATTATTTTGGCTTCACATTTACCCTTGCTCCAGGGTGAATTTCTGCATTATACACATTAATCCCTTTTCTTGCTTCTGCAGGTGTTGCACTTATTAGCACTGAGTCCCTACAATGTATTTCTTTCCTAACGACAGATTGTCTTCAACTTCCTTAATAGCATTTTTCAAGCAGAATTTTTGGATTGAAGTTGCACTGGCTTGGTCAGGACAGAACATGTTAAACACTTCCCATTACAGCTTTGCTAGTATAGGAGGTATATCTTCAAATTTCATTCATGTACTCTACAATAACTGCAGGACACTTTCTTTCTGTCCCCTGTTGTTACACGGGCCAAAAGGACATGTTCCTCCTTCCACAAAAAGGAGGCATTGGCAATGCGGAAATCTCCAGCACAGCTGGACTCTGTAATATCCTCTTGATTTTTCCCAAGCATTTGTTTTCATTATAGAGGTCCCCTTAAACATTGTGCACAATGCCTAGTCTGATTTGTAGAACTGTCTTGTGGGTAGAATGAGAGTGTTCAAACAGACCTCCCAAAAGGGCAGATGTACCCAAAAGGTACTATAAATTCCCTGCTTCCTGGCAAGAGACTGAGTTGGAAGAAACTTTTGTTAAATTAGCTCTTACTATTAGCAGCAGCAAACTATTGACACAGTCTTTTCAGTTACTCCCTCACTCAGTGCACACACTTAAGAGCAGGGGCTTGTACCCACGCTTCAGGGGTTTAAGCCAGCTCTATACAGTCACACACTGGGTCTGCTGTTTCAGTAGGTGTGTTTGTATATACTGCCCTGTAGCCTTTGTTGGACATGGTGTGGGTTACATGATCCATCATGGGTCCCAGGGTGTTCTGGAGGCCTTGGGGAGGTTCAGCAGCTCTTGGTACCATGAGTTTACCAGATGTTCCAGATTCACCAAGGCTACTAAGTCTTGAGAACTTATGGTTTCAGAGGCTACATCTCAGCACACATTCTTCCTCTCTATGGCATCTTGTTTTCTGGAAACTCTGAAGTGCCTAGAGAGCCCAACCACATCCACACACACAGAAGGGCTGTAACAGCTATTTAAAAGTAGTGGGTACTGTAGCTTTCTAATTTTACTCCAAAACAGGCAAGCAAAATTGTGGATTGACATTTGGTTGCCAGGTGTAGTGGACAAGGTAGGTTTGTAGTAGGAAAATAACTAGATGACAATCTGAACGTATCCCAGTAATTGGTATACTCTAGAGAAAAATATGCAAAGGAATGTGGCTATGAGTGTGAAAATACTCAGTCATTTGAGGGACATAAGTATTATTTTATTCATAGCTATTACAGAATCTGTCCCACAATGATTAGGTGTTGCCAAAGATTCATCTAGAAGTGGGAAAATATGTGTCAATAGAGAAATAATTCAAAATTTAGCAAGCCAGCAACATAAATTAATTTTTGTCACATGAAACCCTATAGAAAGGCTTGAAAAATTAACACGTGTTCTTCACATTTTGTTTTTTTCATAGCTGAGTGAAGAAAGCCACTTTTTCATCATGCATTACCTAGGAGATTCAGTGCAGTTCCAGTGCTATGAAGATACAAGTTATTACCTGTGTGTGAATGATGACTCACTTGATATTTGCAAAGTGAAAAACGAAGAAACCAACCAGGACAAAAATTTTTACTTCAAGGTATCATATTTACAGGAAAAGTAACTTGCCTGCATTTCAGTGGCCTAAGTTTCCATACAGGTCTTATAATAAGCCAACAGAAGAAAAGGAAGGTTGAGATCAACTTATTTCCATTTTGGCTTAATTTTACTTTATACTTTTTTTTTTTTTTTTTTTTGTAATTTCATTAGTCACCATTTTGCATAAGTAACTTCCTTTAGTGTCTGTGCTTTCACTATGAAAAGAGAAAGGCTAAGTTTGAAAAAAATACTAACTGATTAGTCTTTTTGTGCCTTTCCTGCACAATTATGTTTTTAAGGAGCTGAATTCTTTTGGACAGGATAAAACACAGAGGGGATATTTCAAAGACAGGAAAAAAATAAGGATATGAAATAGGAAGCAGAGTTAGTTCTTCATGGGGTAAACATTTTACTTTTTAAAAAAATATCTCTTATAAGCTCACCTAAACCTGAGAAGAAAACATTTAGAAGTTATTAAATGAATGTGTGCATGTCCTAGTTGATGGACTGACTCTGGGGAAGAAGTGGAAAAAGTGTCTTGGGTCTAACTGAAAATGAAGAGGCTGAAGGTTCGACACATCTCTCTGCCCTGCAGTTTCAGCATCTGTCTAGCATGGCAGCTCTCTAAGAAAATGTACACAGACCATCAGACACAAAATGTGGAGGCAAAGGGAGGTAGGCACAGTGAATTGATGGGACATAACAGATGCCTGTGAACACTAGCAGAAAGTTGTTCTGACTTTGGCTTCCATCTCCGAATCACAGAGGAAAACACAATTATGCTCAGCTGCAAAGCAGAGTGCAGAACAGCACCTGAAAAAAGTCATTAAATGTTCACAATGACTGAATAAAATACATATTAGGTGCTTATGTGGGTACACTGCGGGAGCAGTCAGAATACCTGAGGGTCTGTCAGTGTGAAATGGAAGATGCTGGTATCTAAACACATGTAGACCATAGGCTGCAAGGCACAAAACATTTGAAATACAAGAGGAGACAAACCAAAAGTGCACTTAGGATCACTGGGTGTTAAAGATCTGGTTCTCCACTGCTGTGCATAAGATTCCACCATGACTTAGTGCCAGTTTTCTTTCCTGCAAGTAATTTGGCACTGTGTGTATATAAGTGGTCAGGCACCAATGCCAAAAGGTTGTTACTTAGCTGCAGCGGAACAACCTACAAGTTACACAACACTTGCAGGTATTGTTCTGTGTAAATTCCAAAGGTGTGTGAAAGCTTAGAGGATTTTATTGGGTTTTGCTGGTGGTGGTTTTTTGCATTTTTTTGGCTGTTTTGTTTTTTTTCCCACCCTACTGGCGGTGTGGAGTTTCACTGCTGAGCTTGTTGTATTCTTTAAATAATTAAAATCATTCTACTGCTTCCAATGCTGCTCCCCAAATAATACTTATAACTTCTGGATCTCTTAAGAGTTTAGTGAAGTCAACGGGAATAAAAAAACCCCAAATGCTAAATATTGACTTCAGCACAGATTACTCTAGAATTTTTTTTTTTTTTTAGTACTATTATACTGCATAAGAAATAAATTCTATTATGTATCAGGTGAAATAATTTTACTACCTGACACACTAACATTTCATAGTCATGCATTTATTATTTATAATGTGATCATGATTCTAAATTACAGATGGTAAGCTGATGAAATAATGATGACCCATCAAAAAGATTGTACAATTCATATGAATGGAATCAGCATTGCTGACATCAGCAAAAAACAAACAACCTCAGTGAACTCATATTAAATTATGGTTATATGCAGAAATTCGTCCTTTTACAATCTACTTTAAAAATATATTCTTTAAAAAACAATTTAAGGGACAAAAGCCCGTAAGGAAAGCAACAGTGCTAATTCTGTAAAGTTTCAAATTTGAGATATAAGATGGTAATGTCATCTGACAATTCTTCCTCAGAAAACACAGTAAATTCAGCCAGTTTTGTAACTATGAATATATATAGGAAAGCATGTTAAAAAATTCTGGATAAAAATCCTTCCTACATTACTATTTTGCTCATAAAAACTCTTCAGACTGACATTTTCAAATTACTACTAATCTGAGTATCTCAGGCGTGGCATATAAGTTTTTATTTTATAAGGTGGAAAGCATGTAGAACTTTCATTTAAAATTAGAGAATGAAAGCCAGAAAGTTTATAAAAACACAGCCTCAAACACTTCACAATACAAAATCCATTTATCCATTTTATTTAACTATTGAGTATGAAATGTATAATTCTATTTTGCAGTTTATTTTTGAAACAATACTGATATTCCTTAAATTTAATTTAGCATGTGATAATTGTTAAAATACTAATACAAATATTTAGCTCATATTTTTCTCCTCTTCAGAAGCTGTTCATTACAGAAAACACTGTGTTGTTTGCTGCAGAACAATGTAATGCAAGTATTCCTCATATGTAACTTTCAGTGCTTTGACAATATTTGTTAGAATAAAGCTTGTGAGAAGAACATCAATAACTATAAAGTATGTGATCCTTCCACTAGTTAACATGACAAAAGCTAACCAGAAGAGTGTATGTAAAAGAGGGGACCACATCTTCCTAGGATCTATGTACTAATTTTTCAGGAAACCAGAGTTCTTTCAATCATGGAGAAAGCAATGGTCCTCCTTCCCTCCCTCCCTCCCTCCCTCCCACCCTTCCTCCCTCCCTCTCTTTCTTCCTTCCTTCCTTCCTTCCTTCCTTCCTTCCTTCCTTCCTTCCTTCCTTCCTTCCTTCCTTCCTTCCTTCCTTCCTTCCTTCCTTCCTTCCTTCCTTCCTTCCTTCCTTCCTTCCTTCCTTCCTTCCTTCCTTCCTTCCTTCCTTCCTTCCTTCCTTCCTTCCTTCCTTCCTTCCTTCCTTCCTTCCTTCCTTCCTTCCTTCCTTCCTTCCTTCCTTCCTTCCTTCCTTCCTTCCTTCCTTCCTTCCTTCCTTCCTTCCTTCCTTCCTTCCTTCCTTTCCTTTCCTTTCTTTCTTTCTTTCTTTCTTTCTTTCTTTTCTTTCTTTCTTTCTTTCTTTCTTTCTTTCTTTCTTTCTTTCTTTCTTTCTTTCTTTCTTTCTTTCTTTCTTTCTTTCTTTCTTTCTTTCTTTCTTTCTTTCTTTCTTTCTTTCTTTCTTTCTTTCTTTCTTTCTTTCTTTCTTTCTTTCATAATTAGCATTTACAATTAAAAACACTGAAGACTGGTAAAAGAATGATTGCATTAAATTGTAACTTCAGGGAAAATCGTTGTATGTTAAAGAAAGAGGCTGGCAGTCAGCCTGCTAGTCCTGAGATACATGCTTAGTATACACTGTGTTTCACACAAGGTTCATTATGGATAGCCAAAAGAGCTAAAAATTAGAATTATAGTCTAATAAATACTTTTACAGCCTAAACAAAACTAACTTTTTAGCATTAGTGCAGTTGCAACTACACTAAAACTTGTAAAGTAATCCAGGTCACAAAATTTCTATTAAGGGTCTTCAGTAACACACCACATCATAAACAAAGACTTGTTTATGCCTTTTCCCTGGTCTGAAGTTCTCATCTTTCCAGTCACTCATCATCTGAAGTCAAGGTTCCTTTTTTTTCTTTGATGAGATGATGTGATGATGTTGCTAATACAATAGATGTAATATATATGTATCTTGTAGTTCCACATTGATTCAGACAGAAGTGTCTTGAGTGTTGCTGCATTTAGATAAGGCATGAATTTTGAAGAAGGTGTTGTATAAGCAAAGATTTTTTTCTTTAATGTCACCTTGTTTTAGTTTCTACTTGTCCGTGATTTCTTGAAACAAAGAAATCACAGGTAGGCTTAATTCCTCCAACACTTGTGCTTTAAATGTGACTCCTCATATTCCTTGTACATATAAGCAGTTGTAAAGGACCAGATTCTCTACCAGGTTTTCTCTTCGTTGCTTTTGTCAAAATACACAGGCTAACGAGGTATTGAGGACGAAAGACATTAACATGCAGCTCCAAAATTAACATACATTTATTAAACCCGTCCTTCTATAGCCCCATCTTGTGGACTTCAGGTGCACAGTAGTAACCTTGTATCCAAATTGTATCACATCAGCAAGCCACGAAAAAAACGTTCTCAGGAGCTGAAAACAAAAATATTTCTTTGCTTTCCCAAACACTTCTTTTGCTTTCCCCCCTGATATTTATTACCAGCTGATACAGGGCCTAGATCCCCTGTGTCTAGAATGACCGAAGGGAGCAGCCAAGCAGATCAACTTCCCCCTCTGGCATTTGCAAAGCCATTACCTGCCCTACTGTGCTGTTTGTGACTTTCCAGCCCATAACAGAGCAAGGCTGTGCAGAGACATGAAGATGGTTAGAAGGATGGAGCATTTGAAGATGAAAGTCTAGGACAGCAGAATTTGTGTAGCTTGGAGATGAGAACAGTGACACTTTGTACAGCTGAAGGGTGATTTTAGAGAAGATTGAACCAAACTATTCTTAGAGTTGCACAGCAGAAGGACACTAGACAGTAATCACAAGTTCTAACACGTGAAATTGTGACTGACTTCAAAGAAATAAAAAAACCCTGATTAATGTTTATAAATATGTAAAGGGTGAATGCCAAGAGGATGGAGCCAGGCTCTTCTCGGTGATGCCCAATGACAGGACAAGGGGCAGTGGGTGGAAGTTGAGGCATAGGAAGTTCCGTGTAAAGATGAGGAATAAATTTTTCACTGTGAGGGTGATGGAACACTGGAACAGGCTGCCCAGGGAAGTTGTGAAGTCTTCCTCTCTGGAGATGTTAAAAACCTGCCTGGATGAGTTCCTGTGCTCTACTCTAGGTGGTCCTGTTCTGGCAGAGGGGTTGGACTGGATGATCTTTCAAAGTCCCTTCCAGCTCCTAGCATTCTGTGATTCTGTGAAAGAGTGCACTGGGGTCTTTTAGTAAGATAACAGGTATATGCTCACATGCAAGAGAAATTAATATCTCCTCAGCAGACATCATGTTAACTTTCTGTGTGGCATACAGAATCTTTTTTTCCTGTATAAGAAGAAATGCAGAAAGGAAAGTAGAAAAATTAAACATAGTGATCTGTGCATGTGAAATGATTAAATCTGGGCTATTTAGAAAGTTGTATGGTCTTTGTTATTTGCTGCAGATTTACAACAGAATTTTCAGATTCCAGTTCAACATCCTTTTTTTTTGATAGCTTATTAAGACTGGAAGTAGGTAATTAGTAATTAATTATGAGTTTGCTTTGTTTTCAGTCTGAGTTTCTACATAAAAAGCTGTTATTTAGAAATACGACATACATAATTCAAAGTATAGTTTTAGAAGATGCCTATATTCTGACCTTTGCTGCCTCCTTTACCGGTAGGTCCACATCTTCTGTCTGAAATAAATTTAATATTTTCTTCATAATTATGTACTTAGCTTGAATGAGATCATACAAAATACTATACTGTTCCTCATACTCATACTAGTACTAACCATTACCATGTGCTGATGCTAACCTCATAAACAAATATGTTCTGTATTTACAAAATTAAGCAATCTTTGCTTATAGTTAAACTTCACCACTTAACACTCTTTTATGGATTTGACTCAAGAGTAAAAAAATTAGTATTTCAGCACTGAGGTACCATTGCGCTAACCCTTTTTTTTCCCCCAAAACTGTGCTACTGAGATGGTAGCAAATAACTAAGCTTTTGAAGATCATCTCATAAAGTATGCAGATGCATACTACCACATTATCTATCATTTAAATGAATCTAATATTAACAGAGGTAATTGCTCAATGGTTTTGAAACTGGAGTCTATGTAGTATAACCTGGATGTAGCACAAACCCCAGTTTGTGCAGTAGAGGAAAACAAGAATTTTAAGATTTCTTCCTGACATAGATGGATTTCAAGAGAGCTGTGAGTTAGACAAAAAAAAAAAAAGATGATATCTGTGCATCGTAAGTCCTGAGTAGCATGTTCAGCTTCAGCCTGCTTTGAGCAGCATTTGTGACTACATTATTTCTGGAGGTCTCTCCCAACTTCTTATTTACTCTGTGATAACTGCTGGTGATTCTATCGTGTGAGAGGAATTTATACCAGGAAAAATTACTTCTGGGACAATCATCAAGAACATGGAAATACGACAAAAATACTTTGGGTGAGAATAAAACCTTTGTTTCTGTGAAGGACACTGAGCTAAGTCTTCAAATATGAACCCTAAGTAATGTCTTCTTTGGTAGATTGCTGTAAGAGTTTTTCAATGTCTTCTTAATTCAGTGCCCAGTGTTTCAGTGTTGCATTAGCTACATTTTTTAGGGGTATATGAAAATTTCATTCTGACAACAGTAGCTGTACCATCTGTAGTAAACCCATAAATTTAGCTCCCTAGCTCTCATTGTATTCATATACCTTCCCAAGGTGTTATGTATCATGCTCCAAATGTACTGATTGGGTGGATATCCAGTGTGGTTTTCCCATTTATTCCACATATTATAATGGTAAATAAGTGAATGATTGAGGTTGTTGTGTTATAAACATTGACACAGCCTGCATTTGTATAGCCTGCAATAACACTTCGCAATTCAATAGCACTTTACAAGTCAAAATTTTGTAAAATACTAAGATGAAATAAAAGTGAATATAAATTTTATTGTGCAGATGTGGTGATTTGGCCCTGGCTGAGGGCCAAATGCTCACCAAAGCTGCTCTTTCACTCCCCCTCTTAGACGGATGGGGGAGAGGGGAAAATACAACAAAAGCCAGCAATAAGATAGAAGCAATTTAGTCATAATCATAAGCACAAGCAAAAGGCTGCACATGGAAAGCAAAAGCAAAGAGAGATGTTATTCTCTGCTTCCCATCAGCAGATGGTGGTCACTCTTGGGAAGGAGGGCTCTACAGGTGATGGTTGCTCTGAAGGACAGATGCCATCAATGAATATCCCACATGCTTCCTTCTTTCACTTATATCTGAGCTGACATCATATGGCATGAATACCCCTTTGGCCAGTATGGGTCAGTTGGCTTGGCTGTGTCCCCTCCCAAGATCTCACCCACCTCTCAGTTTACTCTCAGGGTGGGGAAAAACACAGCCTGGGTGCTCATTCAGCAGTAGCTAGCACACTGGTGTGTTATCAACACCCAGCTACAGCACTGCAAAACAGCACTAGAATGATGCTTTAAGGATAATTAATTCCAGCTCAGCCAAACCAAATACATCACATTTTACATAGAGGAAAGTAGAGACAGAAAAAAGACTTATCCAAGACCAGGCAATAGTAAATGCCAAAGCCAGAATTCTAACTCACGCTTCCCAGGCCTACACACATTCCTCCTGTATTGTACTAGCACAGAATTGTAGCTTTGTAGTAAGTCTGTCATGCATGCACATTCTCACAGCTTAACAACACCATTCTAACAGACTTTTGCATAACTACTGGAGTAGTTTAGAGTATGAACTTTAGAATATGAACTTCAAAAGAAAGCAAAGTGAAGTATCTTGCAAACATACTGTTAAGGGTTGATTTTGACATTTTAGTATTGAATTGCTTTTTTTTCAAAACTGAATTGAAAGTAATTTCTTGTGGTTTTTTATTCCAATGAAACATAATAAGTTACTGACAGGAAGCTAGAAGAAAAGACTCTGACCCAAATATTGTTTGGAACTTAGTTTTAACAGACAGAATGACCTACACTGTTTAGATATATGGGTATTATATAATTCTCAATAAATTTATCAGTTTCTAATTGTAGACATACACTTGACAACATTGTGTTACAGAGTTTCATATAGGATTCTAATTATCAGGAATTGCTTAAAAATAGAAACATTACATGCTTTAACTGTAATGCTGGAATTTATATCCATATAGATAGCTATATCTATCTCTCTGTCTTCCTATCCATCTATCTAAACACTCAGACACCAGGGAAATGGCAGGCTTTAGAGAAGATTCAAAGACACTTTTTAGAAGGCAACTGAAAGTTGTCTTAATTATGTTCTGTTTTGGCAAATTCTATTAAAGTAGACCTCCTTTCAGATTTAGAGAGGAAAATACTTTATGGCAAATCTTTATCATGGGTCCTTACTAAGCTCTTACACTGAGAAAGATTTTGATCAATTTATTTGTGTTAATTTGACTGAAAGACATACAAAAGATCTTTCTGGAATTTGCCTTTCCCCCGCCCTATTATTAAAATTTAGGCTCTAGTAACAGTCATTTTGAGAAAGGAATTGCAAATTTCCTCCATGACACTGAGTAGCAAGGGCTAACCTCTCTGCAAAGAGAGGAGAGCTGGCCTTAACTAAAAGCAGCCAAGCACTCAGTGAGGGGAAGAGATTGCAGGCAGGAGATAGAGGGTTACAGGCTTCTCATGGCAGTTACAGCCTGCTGATGCGTTCAAGGCCCTGCCATAATCTTCCTTACAGAGTGTGCTGGGTTACACCCATCCTTGATGGGGACCAAGAAGAACCCAGCCCCCAGGTGGAAAAAGGATCCAGGTGGGCAGAGATGAGAGAGACTTGTTTTTTCCCCTCCCAGGATGAGGGGTGCCCCCGGGTCAGAGGTGGTCTGTTCCATGCCCCCTTCCTGTCCAGCAAGCCTATTTAAGGAGAGACACATATAAACTCTTTTTTTTCCCTTGCACTGCCTGCTTGAGAGGTCATCTACTGCTTCCTGCATCTCCACCATGTGGTCAGGCCTTTCCACTCCACACTGCATCCATGCTTTCTAAAGAACTGAACGGTTTGCATCAAGGGAATCCGATGACAGCTGGGCCTGGTTTTGTATATTTTTCTATTCACCCTTTACCTTTGTAACCTCCCTTGTTACTGCTACATATATATTTTCTTTACTTCCATATACTTTTACTTCCAGACTATTTTTCTTTCATGATTTTTACCTTTCATTCCTCTTGTCTAATGTGCTTTACTTTACTGAGGAAAGGGAGAGGGGGGAGTGAATCTAAATCAGTTTCCATTTGGGCTTTTCTTTTCTTTTGGACTCTGTGTAAAGCTCAAACCAGCACACAGAGGCATAAAATAATATTTGGTTTATAGTAAAACAATTAGCCTATTAAGTCAAAGCATATTTAATGTGCTTTGTCTTACTCTGCATATTTCTATTTATTTAATTATTTTTAAAATGTTATTTCTTTAATGTTTTTAATTATCTTTTTTTTTTTTGCTTTAATGTTAGTTCTTTAATTCCTTTTTTTTTTTTTTTGCTTTAATTTAACTTATATTTGTTTTAAGTCTGTTACAGTCTATTTTTCAGTAGGTGACAAAAATCAGGAAAAATGATCTAACTTACTTAGCTTTCTTCCTGATTACTCAAAACATATTTAAGGCTTTGGTACCTTTGAACTGACAATTTAGAAATACAGACACATCACATCTTCATCATAAGCCATCTGCAGATGTAAGTGGCAGCACATTTAGCTTCACACTGAAGGGAGTATGACCTTGGGCTTCACTCCTGTGGTTTCCATGGCAGGACAGGGTCCTATATTTTTATGGGCAAACAGACAATATGACAACACTCTCTTTTGTTTTTCTGTTGTCTGTCCAATTTTTGATAGCACAACTTTTACTCTAAACCTAGTAATATGACTTGAAGCTGTCTTTGAAATTGAATTTCATAGGACAAGGAATTTACTATGGATCATTGAAAGTTATGAACTAACTATGTAAATACAGAATGACCTTGGAAATGAAAAGGATCAGCTGAAGTGCAAAATCTGGTCGTGGAACTAGGGGAATAATAGACGTTTAATTACTACTAATTTTACATTGAAGGACTTTTACTCCTTTTGCTTCCCCTTGAATCATAAAAAGCATTAAAATCCACAATAAGTATGTTCTACAGAAAACAGCAGGCCAGACACAGAAATATACTATAACCCTTATCCTTTCTTGTCTGTAATCCTATTCTATTAATTGTTATATTCTCTTATTACATCTTACTTTAAACAGAAATCTAACAAGCTGTGCTTGAGCAAAATCTCAGTGAGGTCCCAGTTCTGACTATGGAATCTTAACCACTCTCACACTCCCTTATAATTCTCAGCCTTTATACCTCCTTTTTTCATGTGATTCATCGGCTTACAGTGAACATGGGTGTTGTCTTTGTAGTTTGCCATTACAAGTGAAAGGCCTGGACACATCTCTGTTTCTGTGGGACCGCTGTCTAGGTTGCCACATTTCTTTTGCTAGCAGGTTTTCCTCAAGTTGCAAACACAGCTGCTGCTGCCCACGTGACTGAACCCTCGAACTGCCGCAGGTGGACCCAGATGACTCACCACGCCCCCTGCTGTTTGCACTTGTTCAGTGCACAGGCATCTGTGATCCTTGCTCTCCTGAGGCATTGTGGTAGTTAAAAGCACTGTAGGCATAGTGCTTTTAAATCCTTCACAGATCTTGAGCAGAAAGTAGTAAAAATGTAAATAAATCACTACTGGGTGTAAAAAGGAAAACAATGATTATTCTAAACAATTCCATTGGAGGGATATCTCCCATAAGATTTGGTTCCCTGTATTAGTTTGGGTTAAACTAACAAGGCAGGAATTATAAAATATAATTTTTATTTTCCCCAAAACCCCACCCCAAAACTATGTACAAAACTGACAGAATTATTTACAGGTTCTATTCGGTTGTGAATTCTTCCAGGATGCTTGTGGCAATTTTGACACAATTTAGAGAGTTCAGAGACTGGAAAAAGCTATGACACAAATAGCTTCACCCACTTATAAACCAAAGGCCAACCAATAGTCCTTAGGAAAATATGAGCAGCCCAGGGTTTACTCACGAGGATTAGAGTGGGAATTTGGAGATGGTCCCTAGCTTGCCCTCTCTGCTGTCAGGCTCCAGAAACTGTCGGTTTGTAATCCAGTTCGAGGCTCAGGCTTTATCCCAGGGCTCTGGACCAGGCACTCGAAGGAAGGCAGGACACTTGAGACGACAAGGCTTGAAGTGAGGCGAGGCTTGAGCAAGGTTTGAGCACGGTTTCAGCAAGCAACAGCAAGGCAGATTTGAGCGAGGCAAATCTGAGCAAGGCTTGAGGATTTGAGCAAGGCGGATCTGAGCAAGGCCCCTAGGCTACCTAGCCGCTTGCATACACGCAAAATGCCAGAGGTCACTTGGTTCAATAGGGCACTAAAGCTAACATGTAGCTGCCCCATAGAAAGTGTTCTGCCAGGTTATGACCATAAAAGGCAGAGGCCAGGATCTCCTATCTGGGGAAGCTTAAGTGCTCTGACCCCAGATAGGCATCTTGTTTACCAGACAGGCAAGGTCCTGTCCCCTTTGTTCCTTTTCCCTCATTGCCCTGTTATTGTGGCAGGAAGGAGGGGAGAGAAAGGACCTGTCTAGACATCTTAAGGCCTGTCTGGATTTGTACTGGGCCATATGTCATGGCCTACCACCACATTCCCGAAACAATTTTTCTCTTTTCTCACTTCTTCACTGGGGAGATACTAACAGGCTTTGCTGACTTTGGCTGCATTGTTTTGTCTGGTATTAACTTTCTCTGCTGCTCTCTATTCCCTTTGTGCAGGGGGGTCAGGGGGAGGCAGGGAGGGAGAAGCCATTACAGCTTCTTCCCTCGTCTTTTGTCCAGGGGGGTCCTTGTGCTGTTTGTTAACTGTAAATACCTCTAAATATTGTAAATGTTGTATGTTTGTACATACTCATTGCATTCTGTTGTAGATTGTAGTTTTGCTTGTAAATACAGCTCCATTTGCTTCCAAATGAGGCTGGTCTGGCAAAGTTAATGTTGGGGGGGAATTTCAACCCACCACATTACAAAATTAGTTGGCACCCAATGTGGGGGCACTTAAATAGCCCACTGAGGCTGCGGCTCCATGGGAGGGCTTGGTGAGGAGGGTTGCTCAGCTTGCCATGTGTATCTGAGCTTCGGGAAAAAAAGATCCTGTCTGCTGAGCACTGCAGCTCTGCCAAACTGCTGCAGGGATGGTTCAGCTCCAGATGCTGATCTTGGAGGCTGATCTCTGATGGTTTCTGGGCCAGATTAACCAGGATAGGGTGGGAGGGCTGAGGAGCAGGCATTAAGAAAACAGTGGCTCTGAGGTTTTCATTTGGAACTTGTTAGTATTGGCAGAGGCAGCCTCTAGAAAGGCTTTAGGACTACTGTTAATTATGGTTTCTCACATCTCCTAGTAACTGCTCTGTGTCTTGAACACTTGCCCATTCAGCTACACAATGAAGACTGTATTTTGGTCCTCGTTTGTTTGAATGGGTCTTTAACACAATAACTTTCTTAAAACATGACAAAGCAGTGCTAAAGCCTCCTACATAGCAGAAGTTCAGAGGCAGATGCAAAACTTGAAATTAATTTAAATTAATTTTAATCAATCTGAATGAAAACAATTAACCTTGAAAATATGTCCCTTACTGGAATAGGATTTCATGGGCTCAAAATTCAATCTCAGAAATAAAGTGTCTCTTTCTCAGAGTGCAGTATGAAAACGCTTTGTATTCTGCAGTAACAGCAGAATAAGTTCGGGTAAGTTCAGCAAACAAGTGAATCAAATACAGATCGGTGTTGCCCCATAAAGAATGTCTTGAGAAGATGATCAACAACTTGAGTCCCTAGATGAAAATACAAGACCTTCTTTTCTTTAGATGCTGAAAGGCATCTATAAGGCGGCTTCTTTTACATGCTCATCTAGCAGTTTAATTTCTATAATGGAGCTGCTTCATACAGTACCTATTAATCTTATATATGTTTAACAGTAAATATAACCAAATAAAACATATTCTATAACAGAATAGTAATTTTTGGGGTATTATTACCATTTTAAAAGAGCTTAATATATTTTAAACTCAAACTTCTTCACCACTCCCAGACCTTTACAAACACATGCAAAGATACATTTTTGATTACTTCCTCTCATTGATACTGGAAATCTATACATAAAGTCTATTTATTGATCTTCCCTTCCCAACATACAAACAGCCCAACACTGGAAAGAAAATATATTCTTCGAGCCAGTCCTACCCCAAAGAACAAGTGTAATAAAATGTATATTTTTATGGTTTTTACTACTTAATATCTTGGGTGGTGGTATATTCAAACACTGCTGTAACTTATTTACACAGTATATTTACAGATTCTATTCGGTTGTGTTACATTCCACATATAAAGACAGTTAAATGATTTAAGCACAGATCTTACATTTCCAATACAGTGATTCAAATTAGACATACAGGTGCTGTGATCTGTGATTTTCCCACAAAGGGGATTCTGTAGCAGATTAGCCAGGTACTCACGACTTGCTCCTCTGTCTGGTATCTTCCCAGATGCTGTGGCTATAATTTGAGCAGTCCTTGGCTCGGAGAGGGCTAGGAGGGCCTCTCTCTTGTGTGCTCCGTTGTTGGGCTGTAGTCTTTTCTGGGATTCAGTTCTCTTAGAGCTTTTCCCCTTTCTGCCTTGGTCCAGGTGCAAGGCCTGGGTGTAGTTGTTGCCTGTTATGACAGGTTCTTCAGATGCTACTCAGGCACCATTTGGCTCTTGTCTCTTTGCAGTAAGAACAAGGCCATGGTGTAGTTGGTCTGCTAGAGCAGGCCCTTCAACTGCTACTCTGGCAGCATTCGGCTCTTGTTGCTGTCTGGGAGAGGACAAGGCAATTTGCCTATCTTCTTGGCTGGTTTAAATACTGTCCCAAGACAATTAATGCCCTTTGGTAGCACAGGACCCTGAAAACTGTACCTATAGGACGGGGCATATCCAAACATGGCCAGAGATACACATAGTTCATAGCTGTGTTACAAAGTTAATCACATGTGATAAATGTTTATCTGGACCCCAGGAACTGTCCAGGTTGGCACGTTCACAGATGCTTAGCCCATTGTCTGCACTAGGGCATGTTTTGGGGTTTGACCCTTCAGGACAACAAGAAGCAAGGCCAAGGAATACAATTACCATGAGAAAAGCACCATTTCTATCTGGTTTGAGTTAGCAGGAAATGTAGCGTGCAGTGTATACTATATGAAGTCTGGAAGCCTTGTATCTCACAGCAGCATGAATTGTTTTGCCAGCATTAATTAAATTATCCAATTGCTCCTTTTAACTAAGTACGTGTTATTTATCTTTAATGTTTGCTTTTAGAAGCATTTTTTTCTGAGAAAATGTATTTTTAAACAGCCTAAATGTGATAAATAAAATAAAGTGACATTGTTTTATTCAAAATACATAACTGGATTGCCTGTGAGAAAAGTATATGAAATATGGTCACTTTGCATGACATTTCAAGATATTCTGGACTTAAAATACAGTTAGATAACTATGAGAGCCTGTCCCTGGTGCAGAGGATCCCAATACTTGAATTTCTACCTCAATTTGTTTAAATGACAGAATTCAGTACAGGATTGCATTGTGTACCTTTGAATCAACACATTCACAATTCTCTCCCAATGCAATCCATACCTACTGCAGCAACTATTGTGAAGGTGTTGATCTTTCTGAGCAATGAGATCAGCCTACACCCTGTGCTTTTCTTACAGAAAGGCAGTTTCCACTTCAGATTTATGAATACCAGCAAACCACCTTAGAAAGAATAGGGATCAAGCTGCATTTAAGAAGAGCATCTGCTCAGTTGTCTGATACCAGCCAACCATCTACAAACTATGCAATAGCCAAAAGCTGAAAGAGGAGGAATTTTTAAATGCTTCAAGTTTTCAAGCAAAACAAATTACTAATATTAGTACAAATATAAAAATAACTATACAGTCCATTATTAATCTCTGAAATATAAAATAGCTGCATTTGAATGCAAAAGCAGCAAACACATTTCCATAAACTAGAGGAGTACTCCCAAAATAATCCAAGAATCAACTGGATGGGTGGAAAAATATAACAGTGTAACCCAAGTCTGGGGACAGCTTTCAGCCATGTCTTTGTTTGAAGAGCAGACAGATATAATTTTACTCCCACAGGAAGCAAAATAAAGATGTTCTCCTTGAATTGGAGAAAAATACAGAATTATATTAAAAAATATAGAGGACAATACAGAACTCATGAATCATAGAATCAGTCAGGGTTGGAAGGGACCACAAGGATCATCTAGTTCCAATCCCCCTGCCATCGGCAGGGACACCTCACACTACATCAGGCTGGCCAGAGCCTCATCCAGCCTGGCCTTAAACACCTCCAGGGATGGGGCCTCAATCACCTCCCTGGACAACCCATTCCAGGCTCTCACCACTCTCATGGTGAAGAACTTCTTCCTCACGTCCAGCCTGAATCTCCCCACTTCCAGCTTCATTCCATTCCCCCTAGTCCTGTCACTACCTGGTATCCTTAACACCTGATACATATACAGGATACATGAAAAACTCCAGAAACCTACCCCCAACCAGATGAAACCACAAGCCCCAGAGCTGCTTTTCTCCCCTCCATTGTCTCCTTTCCATTAGGCCTAAACAGGCCAAAATTGCGCAGGAAAAATTAGTCAGACCTCTGCGGGCCACAAACAGGCCTCCTCCCCCTTGTTACCAGATAAGACTCCCTCTGGAGAGCCAGAAGGAGGGAGAAAAAAGACCAAGTTGGCCTTCCTGCCAATGTATAAAGAGATAGCAGAATGATGGGATTGAATAACAAAATTACAATTTCCTGGGTCCACCTCCTGGGCTGTCTAACCCCTGGAGGACTTTCTGTGTCTATGGTGAAGACTTCCAGTGCTTAGCCCCATGACAAGCCAACACAGAAAAGGACAGGCAAATCTGCATAGGCATGTATGACCAAATCCACAGAAGGAAATTGCTGACCAAACTGGCATAAAGCTTTCTAATGCTATATAAGCCACAGCTGTGCATCATATAACACAGCCTTAAGAAATGGTAGCCTGAAATGCTGTGTACATAGTTCTCAACTTTGTGTGTGCATTTATCTTAGACCCATAAGAGACTTATGGACTCCCAGATTGTGAGGTAAAATAAATAACTATGTTCAAAAGAGTGATTAAAACACCCCTGACATTCAATTTTTTTTATGTCATAAAGATGTAATACCACCTACATTTTATGAACATGATAGTGATCCATTTTTTATTATTGTGGAACAAAACTAATTATTTGACATTGTATCCTTGCTAAATTCAGAGTTCTTTCATGTACCTTCCTAGACTACACATGAAGATTATCTAAAATTTGCTTTAAGTAAAAAATGAATAATAAAGAAGATTAAGTATTTGACATTACCTGAGATAAAAAGTTAAGGAAAGGCTTACTTCATAAACTACACTTACTGTTTTACTAGGTGAGCTTCAGGGAGAGATTCTTTTTTATAATGACAATTTTTAATGGTGATCAAAAAAGAAACATACCTCAGAGAAGCATACAATACAAGAAAGAATAAAAATTTGAAAGCCATCTCTAGTGTTGTGCTGAATTCTTCTTACATTTTCAATTAACAGTTGCTCAGTTGAAAATTTTGATGACTTTGTGATTATATCTAACATTATAACTATTTAAGCCATTCTTTGTTAAGAAGCAAAGTTAAATGTTTTTACTGAAGACCAATCCCTTATCAAGTTTTGAACTGTAAGAATTGTAGGAAAAGCCTACTAGTTGCTAGGTGACTGGGAATAAAGACAAATCTTAATTTTCTTTTGAGTTAACGGTTTCTCTGATCTTAGGAAATACTAGCAATTTCTCCTTACTCCTTGAGCTATAGTCTAGAACTATGGATTACAGATCTTGTGCTGCTATGAGCATTAAAAGTTCTACTGCTTTTCAGTAAGTGAACCAATCATAGAATCATAGAATCATAGAATCAACCAGGTTGGAAGAAACCTCCAAGATCATCCAGTCCAACCGATCACCCAGCCCTAAGCAATCAACTAGACCATGGCACGAAGTGCCTCGTCCAGTCTCCTCTTGAATGTCTCCAGCAATGGCAACTCCACCACCTCCCTGGGCAGCCCATTCCAATGGGCAATCACCCTCTATGTGAAGAACTTCCTCCTAACATCCAGCCTAGACCTCCCCTGGCACAACTTGAGACTGTGTCCTCTTGTTCTGATGCTGGTTGCCTGGGAGAAGAGACCAACCCCCACCTGGCTACAACCTCCCCTCAGGTAGTTGTAGACAGCAATGAGGTCTCCCCTGAGCCTCCTCTTCTCCAGGCTAAACAACCCCAGCTCCCTCAGCTTCTCCTCATAGGGTTTGTGTTTCAGACCCCTCACCAGCTTCGTTGCCCTACTCTGGACACATTCCAGTACCTCAACATCTCTCTTAAATTGAGGAGCCCAGAACTGGACACAATGCTCAAGGTGTGGCCTGACCAGGGCTGAGTACAGGGGAAGAATAACCTCCCTTGTCCTGCTGGCTACACTATTCCTGATACAGGCCAGGATGCCATTGGCTCTCCTGGGTACCTGGGCACACTGCTGGCTCATGTTCAGCCTACTATCAACCAGCACTCCTAGGTCCCTTTCTGCCTGGCTGCTCTCCAGCCACTCTGTCCCCAGCCTGTAGCACTGCTTGGGGTTGTTGTGGCCAAAGTGTAGAACCCTGCACTTAGCCTTGTTAAATCTCATCCCCTTGGCCTCTGCCCACCCATCGAGCCTGTCCAGGGCCCTTCTACCCTCCAACAGATCATCACCTGCTACTAACTTGGTGTCATCTGCAAACTTACTGATGATGGACTCAATTCCTTCATCTACATCATCAATAAAGATATTGAACAGGATGGGGCCCAGCACTGATCCCTGGGGGTCACCACTAGTGACTGGCCACCAACTGGATCTGGCACCGTTCACCACCACTCTTTGGGCTCAGCCCTCCAGCCAGTTCTTGACCCATTTCAGAGTGAATCTGTCCAAACCACAAGCTGCCAGCTTTGCCAGGAGCTTCTTGTGGCAGACGGTGTCAAAGGCTTTGCTGAAGTCCAGGTAGACTACATCCACAGCCTGCCCTGCATTCACCAGGCAGGTAACCTGATCATAAAAGCAGATCAGGTTGGTCAGGCAGGACCTGCCCCTCCTGAATCCATGATGGCTGGGCCTGATCCCTTGACCATCTTGCAGGTTCTGTGTGATTGCACTCAGGATGACCTGTTCCGTGACCTTGCCTGGCACCGAGGTCAGGCTGACAGGTCTGTAATTTCCTGGTTCCTCCTTCTGGCCCTTCTTGTGGATGGGCATCACACTGGCCAGTCTCCAGTCATCAGGGACCTCACCTGTGAGCCAGGACTGCTGATAAATGATGGAGAGTGGCTTGGCCAGCTCATCTGCCAGCTCTCTCGGCACCCTAGGATGGATCCCATCAGGTCCCATGGACTTGTGAGGATCCAAGTGGGTCAGCAGGTCCCTTACCACTTCCTCCTGGATTACAGGGGGACTATACTGGTCCCTGGCTCCACCTGCCAGTTCAGGAGGCCAGTTGTCCTGCAGACAGCCTGTCCCACTATTGAAGACTGAGGCAAAGAAGGTGTTAAGTACCTCTGCCTTTTCCTTGTCTTTGGTTACTATATTCCCCTCCACAACCAATAAGGAGTGGAGGTTGTCCTTGCCTCTTCTTTTACCATTAATATATTTATACAAATATTTTTTATTCTCCTTTACAGCCATGGCCAGTCTAAGTTCTAACTGGGCTTTTGCCTCTCTAATTTTTTTCCTACAAGACTTAGCAATGTCCTTAAACTCATCCTGGGATACCTCCCCTTTTTTTCCAAAGGTGATACACCCTCTTTTTTCCCTTAATTCCTTTAGAAGCTCCTTGCTCATCCAGTCCGGTTGTCTCCCTCGTCGGCTCCTCTTCCGGCATATGGGCACAGCCTGTTCCTCTGCCTTCAGGAGTTCTTTCTTGAAGTAAGTCCAGCCTTCCTGGACCCCTTTGTTTTTAAGGGCTGTTTCCCAAGGAACTTTCCAAGTTAGTTCCTTGAATAAGCCAAAGTCTGCGCTTCGGAAGTCCAGGGTGGAGGTTTTGGTGCTGCCCCTCCTGGTTTCACCTTACATTGAAAACTCAATTATTTCATGGTCACTGGATCCCAGGCAGCCTCCCACCACCAAATCTCCCACCAGCCTTTCTCTATTTGTAAACAGCCAATCGAGCAGGGCTGCATCCCTGGTAGGCTCACGTACCAGCTGGGATAAGAAGCTATCCCCCATACGCTCCAGGAACCTTCTAGAGTGCCTCTTCTCTGCAGTGTTCAATTCCCAGCAGATGTCTGTGTGATGGTTTGAAACTGTCTTTTTAATTTTTTCCTTGCAAAGTTCAAAACAGAGAAAAGTGAAAGATTGTAAATAAGTCACTATTGGGTGTAAGAAAGCAAAATACTGATTGTTCTAAACACTTCCATTGGATAGATAGAAGTGTTTAAGAACTATTACCCAAAACAAAGAGGGGCACTCTGCACATTCTGCGTTCTGCGGTGGGGGCAGTTGCTGGGCTGTCTGGCTGCTGTTTCTTCTTCTCTTCTGGCTGAAGATAACACACTGACCTTGGCAGCTAAGTTAACAACTTTCTGCTTAACTAACTCTGCTTCTCTGTCTAAGGGGGGTCTGGGGGGGAAGCTCCTGGGAGAGGGAGGCCCCTTTGGGAGGGTCCCCTTGGGGGGAAGCAAAGGGAGATCGGTTGTGCTTTTTCTGTTAATTGTATATATTTGTAAATGTTGTGAATTTTGTATACTTGTACATATTCATTGCATTTCTCTGCTTATAAATACAGCCTTCATTTGCTTCCAGACTGGGCTAGCCTGGTTATTGTCGGTGGGGGGGGGGGTGGAATTTCAGCTCACACCAACACAGTCTGGCAGGTTAAAGTCACTCACAAGAACAAGGGGAAGCGATCTTGAGGCAGCCTCCGGCTGCTTGAAGAAAATTAAATGAATCTCTTCTTCCTGGTTGGGTGGTCTATAACAGACTCCAACCAGGATGTCAGGCTTGTTGGCCTTCCCCCTAATTCTTACCCATAGGGACTCAACCTGATCATCCTTAGTCTCAACCTCCATGATGTCCAGAGTCTCCCTAATATACAGGGCTACTCCTCCACCCCTTCTCCCTCTCCTGTCTCTCCCGAAGAGTCTGTAGCCCTTGATTACAGCACTCCGGTTGTGAGTATCATCCCACCACATTTCTGTGATGGCAACAACATCATAGTTTTCCTCCTGTACTAAGACTTCCAGCTCCTCTTGTTTGTTACCCATGCTGCATGCATTAGTGTACATACACTTCAGCTGAGCTGCTGGTTTTTCCCCTGTGGCTTACCACTCTCAGCTTCCTTTGGTTCATCTCTAGTACTGTTGTGCTCACTCCCCTTCCCCTTCAAGCCTAGTTTAAAGCCCTTTGTACAAGCCCTGCCAGCTTGTGTGCCAAGATCTTTCTCCCCCTCTGGGACAGGTGTACCCCATCTGTTGCTAGCAGACCTGGGACCATATAGAGTTCCCCAAGATCAAAGAATCCAAAATTTTGTTGGTGACACCAGCCTCTTAGCCACTTATTAATCAGGAATGTTTTCCTGTTCCTTTCAGCATTCATGCCTGCAACTAAGGGTACAGATGAAAAAAATTACCTCTACTACTTTTCCCAGTGCCTTGAAGTCTCTTTTTATTGATTTAAGACTTCTGGTATTGACCTCATCACTTCCCACCTGCATAACTAGCAGGGGATAGTAATCAGAGGTCTGTACTACTTTGGGCAGCTTTCTGGTAACATCCCTGACCCAGGCTCCAGGGAGGCAGCAGGACCTGTGGGTGGGGTCCAGCCAACATATGGGGCCCTCTGTTCCTTTTGGAAGGGA
The DNA here is from genome assembly GCF_027791375.1 of Indicator indicator. Taxonomy (NCBI): domain Eukaryota; kingdom Metazoa; phylum Chordata; class Aves; order Piciformes; family Indicatoridae; genus Indicator; species Indicator indicator. The sequence continues at coordinate 39,438,671 of NC_072053.1, forward strand.
ATCACCAATCACAATTACTCTCCTCTTTTTCTTTTCTGTACAAGTTCTGATGCAAGGGGGGGACTGATTTACTTTAGTCGATCCCCCAGATGGTGTTACTTTTGTTTCCAGGATCACCTCACCCTCAACCTCTAGTGCCCCATATCTGTTGTGCAAGGGCACCTGAGGTGGTGAGGGGGGCTGTAAGGGGTTTACCTTGCCTCTTCTGACAGGCACCTGTATCCAATCCCTGCTGGTTCTTGTGTTGCTTCCCTCTGCTAAGGGGGTCTGCAGAGCCTGGTGCCACAGATCTAACTCCCTTTCACACTCCCTTATGATCCTTAGTCTTTCTACTTCTTCCTTCAGCTCAGCCACTAGGTTAAGCAGCTCACACCTAATGCAGGCATTGGCTCTGCCACCCTCGACCTCTCCTGCCAGACTCCAACACTCATTGCAGCTGGTTGCCTGAACACTTGCATGCTTATATGTGGGCTCTGTTTGGGTACCCACAGTTTTACAGACATACAGATACAGATAAATAATCCATAAGTCATCTGTAAGAATCTTTGCAAAGAATCCAAATAAACTGCCAATGCAAATTTGGAAACTCATTAAATGCTGTTAAAATATCACACACTCAGAACTAAAAAGATTGGTATTAAACTGTATTTCAGAATAGAAATCAAAGAGATGAATGACTACCTTCCAACCTCATTCATTTTTATATTTTAACTTCCCTTTCCATTTGATTTTTTGTTTTTTTGTTTTACAATGAACACAAAAAATAATTTTGCATGGAATAGTACAAGCAGGTTTTGAACAAAAGCGCATTTTGCAACCTAAAAGGCAGACAAATATCTTATTTATGTGTCTTGGCTGTGTGTTTCACAACAGGCCACGGGATGGCTCCCTTACCACTCTCTAGTTTTTCATTTGCTTGAGCACGGTATTATCCTGTTGTAAACCCGTGAACTCAGTTCCACGGGCTCGGGAAACTGCTCAGAACAAATGGAACAACATCTTCATTTGCGGTCCACAAGTTTGCAAGTGCAAAACGTTCTCCCAAAACAATGAACTTCAGTTTCCTGCACAAAAAATTCCTGCATGCTTGTAATCTGTGAGTGTGAAACTTGTTGGAACAGCCATCTATAAACAACACAACAACAAAACACCCCCAAACCCACAGAGTATGTTGAGGGGGGGGGGGAATTATGTTAGATACTGGCACTCCCACCCCCTTATAATTCATTATAGCAAGTGCCAAATAGCAAAGATTCCATGTAATTTTTCTGACGTATTAGTTCTATATCATGATGGCAAAATCTGTCATTGTACAACCTCCACAATTTAATGCAAGAGAGTGGGAAATTAATATATATTATATAATTATTGTGGGAAAGTCTAACACAAATCCACATCCTGTGTTGAAAAGTTTAAGCCTTTTTTAGTTATAATTTTTTTTAATTTGGTTGCATTTTTATCAGAGATTTTTATTGTAAAGTCTATTACTTGATAAAATCATCCATACAAGTTATAAAATTCCTGAATATCTCTGATAAAAATCCTAAAATGTATTAGATTTCTAGTCTGTATCTCATAGAGCTTCTTCCCTTTCATAGAGATTATTCCTTTTTGTCTGAGCTAATTCCCTCAAATACCAGACAACTGAACATTTTAAAATAAAGGCATCCCAAAAATAACATTCTAGTGCCAGTCACAGATTCATTCTCTTGGGAAACCACCTTACATCCCTTACTCATAAAAACCTCTACCGACATCCAAGAACTATTTTACCGAATACTGTAATGTCACTATAGCATTCAACCTTTACTCTATTTTTTTCACTCTTGTTTTAATAGATTATAGTTACTATCTGATATGTTGAATGCATCCCTCTGTGTGCATTGAATGTAATGAACATGTAAGTGTGTGTACCATATGGATATTAAAAATGTGCTTATTTTTTTCAGAAACAAAGGATAGCAGCAGGCATAGAGCAGGCTGGTATTTTATACCACGCTGGACATATAAATGCTCAGAATGCCATCAGTGCAAACCAAAAATACAGTCACTCATACCAAGCCAACTAATCATCTGGAAGAACTGTCTTACATTGCCTTAAGGTACTTTGGGGGTTTTGTAAAAGAAAAAGTCAACCTTTATATTGCAAACTGTCATATTCCACAAAAAAATCAGATCTCTTTGAAGACCCAGCTCAACTACAGAGTTAAGCTGAGCCTAGTTCGTAACTCTTTCTTCAACAAAGTAGATTACCTATAGAGTGAAATAATTGAAAATGGAAAGAGAGAATGAGTGTTAGTATATAAAAAGAGGCAGAATCTTGTCTACTTGCTTACAATTGTGTCAGTGCATATTGAATATAAAATTGCAGTGTGGAATAGGCAGTCTTTAGAATAAATTTGGACTCAGTTCCAGAGGTTCCCAGGAAGCAAAAAAGCAGAGGAGGATCAAGAACAGGATGCAAGATATAGGATCAAGAAAGTAGTTTACATATTGCCCTTTCTGTCTGGAAAAATGTGATTGTTCTACTAAGAGGCTTACTGCAAGAGGTTGGTGTGATACTTTGAGCTGAGACATTTTTAACTAGTGTAGGTCACTTAAACTACAATACACCTACTCTTCCATGTTTTTGTAGGACTTGGTCTACTTGGTCTTTGTGGCTCTAGCTATGAGTACTAGTTATGTACAATAATATTACAAAGAGAATAGAACAGAATATTTCAGTTGGAAGGGACCTGCAACAATCATTTAGTTCAACTGTCTGACCATTTCAAGGCCAATCAAAAATTAAGGGCACTGAACAAATGACTCTTGAACAACAACAGGCTTAGGCCATCAACTGTCTTTTTAGGAAGGTTGTTCCAGTGTTTGACCACCTTCTTGGTAAAGAAGGTCTGAACCTCCCCTGATGCAATCTGAACATTTCCCACATGTCATATCACTGGAAGTACTAAGGCAGTTAAATATTTCAGACATGCAGTACAATAATGTTTCTATTTCAGACAAAGATAGAATCATAGAATCACAGAATCAAGACAATGGTAAGGACTGGAAGGGAAGTCTGGAAATCATCTACTCAAACCACTCTGATAAAGCAAGTTTGCCTAGAGCAGCACAGGAAAAAGTTGAGGTGGGTTTTAAAAGTCTCCAGACAAGGAAACTCCACAACCTGACTGTGGAACCTGTTCCAGTGCTCTGGCACCTTCAAGGTAAAGTTTTACACTATGTTTAGGTGCAGCCTCCTCTGTTCCTCCTCTGTTCCTCCTCCCCTACTGTCACTGGAGAAGCCCACTGAAAAGAGCCCAACCTCATCCTCTTGACCCCTGGCCTTTAGATATTTATAAATATTGGTAAGATCCCCTCTCAGTCTTCTCTTTTTTTGGGCAAAAGAGCCCCAGATCTCGCAGCATCTCCTTGTTAAGAGAGATGCTCCACTCCTCTCAACATTTCTGCAGCCCTCTGCTGGACTCTCTCCAGTATTTCCCTGTGGAGCGCAGAATAGGACACAATACCCCAGAGAGGGCCTTGCTAGGGCAGAGTAGAGGGGGAGGAGGTCTTCCTTTGACATGCTTGTCACACTCTTCTTAATGCATGCCACAATACTATTTGCCTTCTTGGCCACAAGAGCATATTGTTGGCTCATGGCAAGCTTGTTATCCATCAGCACTCCCAGGTCCTTCTCCACAGAGCTGCTTTCCAACAGGTCAGCCCCCAGCCGGTACTGGTGCATGGGCTTATTTTTTCCCCAGGTGCAGGACTCTACACTTGCCCTTGCTGAACGTTGTGAGGTTTCTTTCTGTCCAGGGTGGTGTCCTCAAGGGACAAAACCTAAAATATGCCCTGAACCAGACAACTGAGCAGGACCCAGGAGGTCTTTTTTCTCCGGAGATTGCCCATGTTGCCCAGGCTTGTTTGAATACGCCCTGGGGTCCAAGTGGGCCAGGGCATTTGGCCCCATTTGGAGAAAAACTGGTTCCGTAGGTTAAAGTATCAGGTTTCTACCTCTTAATCTTTGCTACCACTGGTCATCATTGTCTCGGGAAATCTATAAATACTAGCCCAAAGGGTGAGCCTTTTGCCTTGTCTAATATCTGGGAGAGAAGCCATGAGCCTTACTTTGCAAGCCTGAGAAGCCAAGACCTGCTTTACCTTGCAACTCAGAGTCCATGCCATGCCTCAGTTTTCCCAGAAAGACACAAGTGCCCTTTGCAGTAACACATTGTAAAAGCTCAGGAGCAGACAGATGTGTTTTGCTGGGCTGAGGGACAAACCCTAGGGAAGCCAAGACCCCTTTGGACCTGTCCCCTTTGCAGCAATCAGTTGCTTTCAGCATAAGTGGCAGGCCTCATTGTGAAGACGTCAAGAGAGACAGGCTATCTGTCTAAGAGCCTGAAACCACAGAACACCCTTGTTTTACTGAAAGAAGCAACAAGAGCTACTCCAGAGGGTGCAGCTAAAAAAAGTCTCCATAGCAGGCAAAGCTACAAAAGCTGTCAAGCCCAGAGCTGCAGGGACAAGAGCTGCTCAAAGCCTGAGCACCAAAGATACCCCAAATCACAGCCCGCCTGGACAGCCACATCATCTGCCTGCCTACACTGTGTCAGGAATGCATCCTTCACAGAGAAGCCTCCCCCCGCAGCACAGCAGTGTCCGTGTGCAGATGTGACTGCTGGTCGGCGTGAATTCAAATGCGCCACATGTTCTTGGGATGATAAACACAGTAACCAAATATACTGGACTGGAGCAATTTACAGTGAGTAACCCAGCAAATCTGATTTTTATAAGCATCTGTTAAAAGGTTCTGTTGCCCTAGCCACTCTCTTGGGCAAGTTCTAGAGTTCCTCTTTGTGGGCAAAGCCGATAGTATTTTTCTTTACAGTTCAATTTACTGTTTGTTGTTTCTGGTTTTTGCTAATATTGTTTAAATTGTTACGTGTTCCTGCTTGTGAGATACCCTTCCACAACCAAATATTTTGAATCAGTAAATAGGTTTTATTAATATTTTCCATGGGATTTTTGATTAATAAAGTGATTAATATTTTTATTAATCAGTCAGCCAGTTATCAAATATTAATAACCATAATGGGTGGTTGATGTCCCCCACAACAACCAGGGCCTGTGACTGTGAAGCTACTTTCAGCTGTCTGTAGGAGGCCTCATGGACTTCCTCCTCCTGATCAGGTGACCTGTAATAAACACCCTGTCAATAGTTAGGGCTTGGCCTGCCACTTGATGAATAACAGATGCTATTAGCCCCTCTTCCGTCCCCAAGAAGAAGAAAAGAAAGAGACATGTGGATTGAAAAATTAAAACTATTTTAATGAAACAATATCAATAAAATTAAATATATACAAATATATACAAACCAAATATTGATCCCACCTCCTTGATGTTAGTTATATTTCCATTACCACTGATGCAATGGGGCAGACACTGGGGAGGTCCCAGACTGGACTCAACAGCAGCTGGGAACCAGATTCAGGAGCTAGATTCTGGAACTGGATTCACGAACACATGGATATCGATCAAATGCAGAATGGAGAGACTCTTCCTTGCACACTGAACTAGAGAGCTTGATCTTCATGATCCCTCAGTTTTACACTGTATATGACATATATGGAATGAAGTATTTTGCTGGTTAGTTTAGCTTAACCATACTGTCTGCTCCATCCCACATATGGGACCTCTTACTGCAGCCTCAATGTGCTACACAAGATTTAGCAGTGACCTTGGTCTCCATAGAAGTAAGTACAAGCAAGAGCCTTTCTGCATACCAATCTTTAGTAGTAACTATAAAAATCAAGTGTTAGAACTTTCAGAAGAGGACACTATCTGCACAAACAGGCTGCTAACTTCCAAAATTATTTAGAAAAGACTGAGCTGAAAAATAAATTAGTGAACAGAATTAGTTCAAACTACAACAAACCCACAACAGTGTCACCCATACTAGCCTGCCCCTTAATCCTTATGCATAAGCTCTCGACTTTTGTTCATTGCCCCTTTCATTCTTGTCAGACTAGTTCACTATGAGCTTACTCAGCTTAAAAGTTTTTGACTCTATTCTTCTGACATCAGATTCAAGAAGGCTGAGGTCAAAACATTGTGCAAGGTTATTTGTACTACCATTCCTGTGTTAGCACCGACAAGCTGAAACCCAAACTCCAAATTTGTGTAAATGGCAGTTTGGTGACATGTTGTGACAGCATCAATAAAGGGAGTTGTGTGCTATTGAAGAGGAAAGGAACAGATCTGATGCAGAATTAAGCCTAAAGTAACTTGATCAAAAGTACAGTGGGAATTCCCAGACCTGAAAATAAAATACAGGAATATTTACTGCCATCTTTGTCATAAAAGCTGTGTTTGTTCAAGTGGGTTCTATAGGTGCCTCTGTGTATGGATAGAGAAATACTTACCAGACAACAGCAGGATCAAGACAAGAAAAGTACATGATGGGAGACAGTGTATGAAAGCCTCCCAAGACCACATTGGATAAAAATTGCTAATTGAACCTGCTAAAGGCCTCCAGCACACACCAGCAACCCTGACACGTAAGGTAACCCACACCACATCTAAGAAGGCAGCAGCTGCTACAGCTGGACAAAGACTGTAGAGTGGTATATATAATCACACCCAATGAAATGAGGGACCCCATGTGTAACTGTACACAGCTAGCTGAAAAGCCCAGAGTGTGAGTATGAGCCCCTACTCCTGAGTGAACTGCTGGGGTTGGTCTCCCCACTCTGCTCCGGGCTCATGACTACAAGTGTGTGCATTGTTTGAGGAACTCACTGCATATACAATGCAAGTTACCTGCAATTAGTAATAAGTCCAGTTAATAATGAGTACCCCGGAGTACTGCACTCGGGGGATACAAGTTCTTCAGGAGAGACAGGCGAGGGAGAAGAGGAGGAAGGGTGACCCTGTACATTAGGGAATCTCTTGATGCCTCAGAACTTGAGGTTGCGGATGAAGGGATTGACTGCCTGTGGGTTAAAATCAGAGGGAGGCCTAACAAAACTGACATCCTGTTTGGAGTCTGTTATAGACCACCCAACCAGGACGAGGAGGCCGATGAAATATTCTATAAGCAACTGGAAGCTGTCTCAAGATCATCAGATCTTGTCCTTGTGGGTGACTTTAACCTACCAGACATCTGCTGGGAACTTAATTCAGCAGAGAGGAGGCAGTCTAGAAGGTTCCTAGAGTGTATGGAGGACAGCTTTCTGATGCAGCTGTTAAGTGAGCCTACCAGGGGTCAGGCTCTGCTTGACCTGCTGTTCTCAAATAGAGAAGGGCTGGTGGGAGATGTGATGGTAAGAGGCTGTCAAGGGTGCAGCAATCACGAGATAGTGGAGTTTTCAATATGCAGAGAAATAGGGAGGAGCAGTAACAAAACCCTTACCTTGGACTTCCGGAGAGCAAACTTCAGCTTATTTAAGCAACTTATTAGGAAAACACCCTGGGTAGCAGCCCTTAAGAACAAAGGGGTCCAGGAGGGTTGGACCTACTTCAAACAGAAGCTCTTGAAGGCACAGCAACTGGCAGTTCCCATGCACCGAAAGACGAGCCGGCAGGGAAGGCGACCTGTCTCGATGAGCAAACAGCTCTTGAAGGAATTAAGGGAAAAAAAGAGGGTGTATCACCTTTGGAAAGGGGGGAGGTAACTCAAGATATGTTTAAGGATGTTGTTAGAACATGTCAGAGAAAAATTAGAGAGGCAAAAGCCCAGTTACAACTTCAACTGGCCACTGCTGTGAAAGATAATATAAAATTTTTTAATAAATATATTAATGCTAAAAAGAGGCTCAAGAAGAACCTCCACTCTTTATTGGACCTGGACGGAAACTTCGTAACTAAAGATGAGGAAAAGGCTGAGGTTCTAAATACCTTCTTTGCAACAGTAAGGCAGGAGGACATCAAGATAACTAGCCTCCTGAATTGGTAGATGGGGTCAAGAAGCAGTGTAGTACCCCTGACTTCCATGAGGAATTAGTTCAGGATTTGCTGAGCCACTTGGATACTCACAAGTCCATGGGACTGGATGGGATCCATCCTAGGGTACTGAGAGAACTGGCAGATGAGCTCACCAACCCACTGGCCATCATTTACTACCAGTCCTGGCTCACTGGAGAGGTCCCAGATGACTGGAAGCTGGCCAGTGTGATGCTCATCCACAAGAAGGGCTGGACAGATGAACCTGGAAACTACAGGCCTGTCAGCCTGACCTCAGTGCCAGGGAAAATTATGGAGCAGATCATCTTGGGGGCAATCACTATCCACCTGAAGGATGGCCAAGGGATCAGGTCCAGCCAACACAGATTTAGGAAGGGCAGGTCTTGCCTGACCAACCTGATCTCCTTCTATGATCAGGGGATCTGCCTGGTGGATGTGGGGAAGGCTGTTGATGTCTACCTGGACTTCAGCAAGGCCTTTGACACCACCCCTGATAGCAAACTCCTGGCCAAGCTGGCAGCCTATGGCTTGGACAGGAGCACTCTGCGCTGGGTTAGGAATTGGCTGGAGGGTGGAGCCCAGAGAGTGGTAGTGAATGGTGCCACTGCCAGCTGGCAGCCTGTCACTAGTGGTGTCCCCCAGGGATCAGTGTTGGGCCTAATCCTGTTCAATATCTTTATTGATGACCTGGAGGAGGGGATTGAGTCAGTCATACACAAATTTGCAGATGACACCAAGCTGGGGGCAGGTGTTGATCAGTTAGAGGGTAGGAGGGCTCTGCAGAGGGACCTTGACCAGCTGGACAGATGAGCAGAGTCCAGCATGATGGCATTCAACAAGTCCAAGTGCCAGGTGCTGCACTTCGGCCACAACAACCCCATGCAGAGCTACAGGCTGGGGTCGGAGCGGCTGGAGAGCAGCCAGACAGAAAGGGACCTGGGGGTACTGGTTGACAGCCACCTGAACATGAGCCAGCAGTGTGCCCAGGTGGCCAAGAAGGCCAATGGCATCCTGGCCTGCATCAGGAATAGTGTGGCCAGCAGGAGCAGGGAAGTCATTGTGCCCTGTACTCAGCACTGGTTAGGCTGCACTTTAAGTACTGTGTCCAGTTCTGGGCCCCTGAATTTAAGAAGGATATTGAGATACTTGAACGTGTCCAGAGAAGGGCAACGAGGCTGATAAGAGGCCTTGAGCACAAACCCTATGAGGAGAGGTTGAGGTGGGATTGTTTAGCCTGGAGAAGAGGAGGCTCAGGGGAGACCTCATTGCAGTCTACAACTGCCTGAAGGGAGGTTGTAGCCAGGAGGGGGTTGGTCTCTTCTCCCAGGCAGCCAGCACCAGAACAAGAGGACAGAGTCTCAAGCTGAGCCAGGGGAGGTTTAGGCTCGAGGTGAGAAGAAAGTTCTTCACGGAGAGAGTTGTTAGACATTGGAATGTGCTGCCCAGGGAGGTGGTGGAGTCACCATTCCTGGAGGTGTTCGAGAGGGGATTGGACGTGGCACTTGGTGACATGGTTTAGTGGTCACGAAGTCTTGGGTGACAGGTTGGACTTTGATGATCCTTGAGGTCTTTCCCAACCTTATTGATTATGTAATAAACAGTGTCATAATAAGTGTTGTTTATGATCTGTTTCTTCTCCTGACTCAAAATGCTACCAGTAATATTTTAAACACCTGGTACAAAAAACCAAACCAAAACCAAACCACAAAAGTACACCAGTGTCATCCGGATATTGTAAATCTGCATTTTAATCCAGCTACCAACGTCTTAGACCACAAAGTTCTTCAAAATTCACAGAATCACACAGAATGGTAGGGACTGGAAGGGACCTCTGAAGATCATCTACTCCAACCTCCCTGCTAGAGCAGGATAACCTAGAGTAGGTCACACAGGAACACATCTAGGCAGGTTTTGAATGCCTCTAGACATGGAGACTCCACAACCTCTCTGGGCAGTCTGTGCCAGTGCTCTGCGACCCTGAAAGTGAAGATTTTTTCCTTATGTTGGTGTGGAACCTGCTGTATTCCAGATTGTGTCCATTGTCCCTTGTCCAGTCATGGGCCACCACTGAGACAAGTCTCTTGTGTCACACTTTAGGAATTTCACTGATGTCATTTACCTGGACCTGAGCAAAGCCTTCGACACTGTCCCGTACCACATCCTGGTCTCCAAACTGGTGAAACATGGGTTTGATGGGTGGACCATGAGATGGATAAAGAACTGCATTGATGGCCGCACCCAAAGAGTGGCTGTCAATGGCTCTGTGTCCAAGTGGAGGCCAGTGACAAGTGGAGTCCCTCAGGGATCAGTTCTGGGACCAGTTTTGTTCAGCATCTCTGTTGGTGACATGGACAGTGGCATTGAGTGCACCCTCAGCAAGTTTGCTGATGACACCAAGCTGTGTGGTGCAGCAGACACGCTGGAGGGAAGGGATGGCATCCAGAGGGACCTTGACAGGCTGGAGAGGTGGGCACAAGCCAACCTCATGAGGTTCAACAAGACCAAGTGCAGGGTCCTGCATCTGGGTCAAAAGCAATCCCAAGCACAAATACAGGCTGGGCAAGGACTGGCTGGAAAGCAGCCCTGAGGAGAGGGACTTGAGGGTGCTGGTGGACGAGAAACTCAACATGAGTTCTCAATGTGCACTTGCAGCCCAGAAAGCCAACCAGATCTTGGACTGCATCAAGAGAAGTGTGGCCAGCAGGTCAAGAGAGGTGATTCTCTCCCTCTGCTCAGCTCTGGTGAGACCCCACCTGGAGTACTGCGTCCAGTTCTTGAGCCCCTATTACAAGACAGATATGGACATGCTGTAACATGTCCAGAGAAGGGCCACCAGGAGGATCAGAGGGCTGCAACACCTCTCCTATGAGGACAGACTGAAAGAGTTGGGGCTGTTCAGTCTGGAGAAGAGAAGGCTCCGAGGAGACCTTATTGTGGCCTTCCAGTATCTGAAGGCGGCATACAAGAAAGCTGGAGAGGGACTTCTTAGGCTATCAGGTAGTGACAGGACTAGGGGGAATGGAATAAAGCTGTAAGTGGGGAAATTCAGGCTGGACGTGAGGAAGAAGTTCTTCACCATGAGAGTGGTGAGAGCCTGGGATGGGTTGTCCAGGGAGGTGGCTGAGGCCCCATCCCTGGAGGTGTTTAAGGCCAGGCTGGATGAGGCTCTGGCCAGCCTCATCTAGCGTGAGGTGTCCCTGCCTATTGCAGGGGGATTGGAACTAGATGATCCTTGAGGTCCCTTCCAACCCTGACTGATTCTATGATTCTAGGAATTTATATGCATTCATGAGATCTCCGTTCAGACCACTCTTCTCCAGGCTAAACAGGCTGTGCTGGTTTGAGCTTTGACTGGAGTATACGAGATCAAATGATAACAGATTCAGATTTCTCCTCCCTCCCTTTTCCCAGTAAGGTAGGAAGGAAAAAAAAGGGTAGGGGAGAGGAGAGGTAAATTCACAAAAGAAATAGTCTGGAATCGGTTTGGAAGTAAAAGTAGTAAATTTTTTAACAAAACATATAGATACCAGTAACAGCGAGGGTTCACAAAGGTAAGGGATAAGGGTAAACAGGAAAATATACAAAACCAAGCCTGGATGGCCTTGTATTTCCCTGGATGAGAGTGGATTCAGTTTGGAAGAAATAGGCCCTGATCATGTGGTCAGTGCAGGAGGCAGCAGCCAGTCTTCTTTTGAGCAGGTGAGGCAAGAAAAAGAACCAGCAGTAAAAGATGTCTGCCCTTTTATAGGCTTGCTGGACAAGAAGGGGGAGTGGAATACACCACCTTTGACCCAGGGGACCCCTCCTCCTGGGAGGGGGAAAACCAAGTCTTTCTCTGCCCACCTGGATCAAGTTTCTTTTGTCTACCTGGAGGGCTGGGGTCCTTCAGCCCCCATCCAGGATGGGTGTAACCCAGCACACAGGCCCAGCTGTCTCAGCTTTTCCTCATTAAGTAGATAGATGTTTCAGTCCCCTAATCATCTTAGTGGCTCTTCATTGGACTTTTACTCTCCTTGAACTGGCAGAGCCCAGAACTGGATGCAGTATTCCAGATAAGGCCTCACCAGGGCAGAATAGAGGGGGAGGAGAACCTTCTTTGACATGTGGTCAACAGTTTTCTTAACGCATCCTAGAATGCCATTCATTTTCTTGGCCTTGAGAGCACATTGTTGGCTGCTCCCATAGGCATTCATAGTGTCATCTCCTGTTTTCTAGTAAGCCCCTTACCAACCACATTTTTTTGGTACTTTACAAGTATTCATGTTTACTGATTTTGGCAAGGAGGGAGCAACTTTTCATCATCATAGCTAGTATGGTGATTTGTTTTCAGTTTGTGTCCCAAATAGTATTTGATAACAAAAGAGTGTTTTACCTGTTGCTGAATGGTGCTTACATAGGATCAAAGATGCTTCAGATTTTCACACTGCCTCACAGCAAGTAGGCCAGGGATGTGCAAGAGAAGGGAAGGGACCCAGCTGTGACAGCTGAGCTCAGTGATATCCCAGATCATATTCATGTGATACCATGCTCAGGTATGAAAGTGGAGTGTGGGAAAGAAGGAGGAAGGGTGGGACATTATAAATTATGGTGCAAATGAATACAAATTTTTATCAAGAAGGCAGCCCCGTCTTGGGTGGAGGAAATGGGCTGTCCTTGTCTCTGCTAAATCCAGCATTTAGAGAGTTGCTCCCTTTGTGGTTTTTTTTGCGGGTTCTTGTTTGTTTGCTTGTTTGTTTTTAATACCCTGAACCTGCCTATCTCTGCCTTATAGATGACTGCGGTAGTTTTAGGCTGTACCTTTAAAATTTTCCACAGGTCTTGAACAGGAAGCAGTAGAATGTAAATAAATCATTATTGGGTGTAAAAAGGAAAATAATGATAAATTCTAAACAATCCCATTGGACAGGTATCTTCCATGAAACTTAGATAGGTACACTATCTTTCTCTTTTGGCTTCTTCGCTCTAGACACTAACTTGCTTGTGGCTGGATTTGCTGACCTTGGCTGTGTTCTTTGTTTTGGTTAAGTACTAAAAACCAATTCTCTGCTCTTTCTCTTGTCCCTTTTTGTCCAGGGGGGTAAGGAGAGGAGCAGGGATGAGAAAGTTATTAGGTCCCCTGCTTTTTGGCCAGAGGGGTTCTTGTGCTGTTTATAAATTGTAAATACCTGTAAATATTGTAAATACTATATATCTTGTACATATTAATTGCATTTCATTGTAGATTTTAGTTTTGCTTGTCAATACAGCTTCATTTGCTTCCAGCTGGGCTGGTCTGGCAATTTAATGTTGGGGAGAATTTTCAACTCACCACAATGACATTTAGCGTGATTTGAGTGAAGAGTTGAGTAAGACAGTGTAGCATGTACTCTGGCTTATTATGCTGAGTGACGTCAGTGTTAGTATTAAAATTGCAGTTAATTAGGCAAAGGTTTTTACTTGGACACTCAAATCATGCACTAAATTAATCTGTATTCCTGTCCCATGGTATACTAGACAGTTATCCCATACTTGGAAACGTGTAAACATCTGCCTGCTGGTGCAAAGTACTGAATTAGGTCCTTATTTTCTTTTGCCAGTGTGCAGAGGTTTTCCTTTACCTACCAAACCATCTTTATCTTGACACGTTATCTCACTTTTGATCTTGATTCTCTTCCCCATCCTGTTCTAAGAGAGTGACTGAGTGGCAGATGTCTGCAATGGCTAGCCCACAACAGCGTACTGAATTCAAATTTGAAGAATTACCCAATTCATGAAAATAAGTCAAATCCATGCTGGATTTCAAGTATAGGTGAGGCTTGCCTTTTCCTGTGTTGCCCCGTGTTTTCACTTGTGCAACATAATAGGTGCAGCCAGACAATCTTTGTCTTTCAGATAGGGCTAAGTGTGGATGACTGGAGATTTTGTGACTTCGGAAACTCGGGGACCTGGGTTTCACTAGCGGACGCAGTTCTTCTAGCTGTCTGTGAACACTTATCCATTCTAACGCCTGCCAGTCCCCAGGAGGGGTAGGCCACAAGCCCTGAGGGCCTCAGAGCCCCGGGTAGCCTGCGGGGCAGGGATGGGGCACGCAGTCCTCCTCGGCCGCCATGGAGACGCCAACGGTCGCTACCCCAGCGCGCGCAACCCCGCCCCAGCGAGGTCGCCCGTCGGGCGGGGACCGAGAGGAAGGCGGGGGCAGCGCAGGGGGCGGGCTTCGCGGGCGGAGGGGGCGGGTCCGCGCGCCGTGCCGAATGCGGAGCCAGAGCTGCCGGCTCTAGCGTAGTGGGAGGGGGCGTGGTGCGGCCCTCTCGCCCTCCGCCCCCGTGTTGTTTTCTCTTTACGGCCGAGGCGGCGGGCTCTCGCGAGAACAGCGTTGGCGCCGTGACCTCCATGTGAGAGTGGCAGCGCCTGGTAAACACTCCCCGGGTTTGGGAGATGGCTCCCCAAGGCGCCCGTTAGACCTGGCTGCGGCTGTTCCAGCCAGAATCTTCCTCACCTTGTGCTGCCTCGCGGGGCTCGCGGCGCGGGCGATCCGGAATCTACAGGGGATCGGCTCAGGTCTCCTTTCCTCTCTGCGCCCCTCTGAGCGAGGTCGGCGGGCCGGCGGGTGGGGAGGCTCGCATCTGTTCCGCGGGATTTGAAAGTCCAGCCCCACCGAGCCGAACAAAGAGCTGGTGAAGCGCTTGGTCCCCTCCCTTTACCCCTCGCACACAGCAGACTCGCGCCCGGGGAGCGGACTCCGTTTCCACCTCCTGCCCTCGACCTCCCTGCCTTCCCTGCAGCTGGCTGAGCGAGTGGGAGGGCACGCACCATGTGGATCCAAGTCCGCACCATAGACGGCACTGAGACCCAGACCATCGACGACCTGAGCCGCCTTACCAAGATCGAGTGCCTACGGGAGAAGATCCAGGAGACGTTCCGCGTGAGCCCCGGCCGCCAGCGCCTTTTTTACCGGGGCAAACAGGTGAGGCGGAAACGTCCCTACCTGGATGGCATGGATGGAGACAGATAGGAGTTTTCCCCTTCTCCCGCGTCCCATGTTGGGTTCGGCTCTTTGTGTGGCCCGGCGCGGGGTCCCCATCCCCGCCCATGTGTATCGTCCTCTGGCTCCGGCTTTTGTTTACTCGCGTCCCGTCGGGCCTAGAAGATAACGGGCAGGACGGAGGCAAAGCGTCTGGCCTAACAAGAGGATCTAGGTCTCAGGGCGAGTTTTCTTCCGTGCCCTCCTGCCCGCGTTTTCTCCCTAGGGCGAGCGAATGATGGAGAGGCCCCTTTGTATGTTTGTTTTGCCACCTGAACCGCGGGAGGCTCCTCCCCCAACCCCTGCCTTTAAGAGTGACAGGGCGGCCGGAGGGGTGCGAGGGGGAGCAAGCTCCTCTGCTGGCCTCTCGTCACAGACCCTGGGAGAGGAGCG
The DNA here is from genome assembly GCF_027791375.1 of Indicator indicator. Taxonomy (NCBI): domain Eukaryota; kingdom Metazoa; phylum Chordata; class Aves; order Piciformes; family Indicatoridae; genus Indicator; species Indicator indicator. The sequence goes on from NC_072053.1 coordinate 39,454,017, forward strand.
ACCAGATCGTCCTTTGCCAGCGCTGCTGCTAAGTAGGCCGGGCAGGAGGGAAGCGTGTGGCGCGGGAGTACGGCGGGCGGTTGCCACGACGCAACGCCACCCCCGGGGCTCGCACGTGGCGGGGGGACAGGGGGCGGAGAGGCGGTGCGTAGTGCAGTGTCCCGTCGGTACCCGCTGCAGGGCCAGTGTGGTGCGCCGCTCCCCCGCAAAAGTAACGGTTTTCGGGGCCCGCCGGCCGCCAACTCCTCCCACCGCCTGCGGGAGGGTCCTGGGTCGCCACGTGACGGCTGGAGCCGGGGGTCGGTGGCGGCGCGTGGCCCGGCGGGGCTCCCGCGTAGGCGGGGCAGCAGCGTGGGATTCGTTTGCACGGGGGCACCCTGGGCCTCACCGCTGCGGGGACCGGTGTGTAGCGGGAGGGATCAGGCGGCTGCTGGCAGTCCGAAGAGGCGCTACGGCCAGACCGGGGTCCAGGATTGCCGGAGTGACTTGGCTGCAAGCCGCTTATGAGCTGACACTTCCCTTCCCGTTCCAGATAGATTTTAATGCGAACAGATTGTCTCATGCTGTATCTTCGTTGATAAAGGGCGTAACCTTTCAAATTGCATTATATAAACTGAATGCTGTTACCTGACAAAAAAGGCTGTGTGGCATAGTTTAAGGAGCCTGATTCTTAAGATGCACCTTCTTGCAGCGGATGAGTGTTGCAGTGCTCATCTAAACTGAGTCATGCAAATCAGTGAGATTTCTTGCTCAAAAAAGATGGGAAAAGTAAGAAATAAGAATTCCAAGAAAATTAAGAAGCAATTTAAATGGCTGGATGCTAAGCTTAGATTGTGAAGGAAATGGCATGTTGGGTTTTGTGTTCCACAGAGGAACACATGTGAAAATATGCATATCGAGATAGTTACAATCTCATTCTGTGCTTCTCTGAAGTGACCAAATTGGGGAATATCACTCTCGAGGTTGTGTAACTCGCTTAGCTTTGTGTGCCAGCACAGCTCTTCCTTTAGTGTTGAGCTTGATTTGGGAAATAAAGTTTACCCAAGAAGTAGGAAAGATGAACTTGTGACGGGTTGTTCATTTCTGAATAGTCTGTCAGTAGCCAGGCTGATTAACTTGAGCATTTCAGTTAACAGATGTCTTATGTAAGCAGAAATAGAGAAATAGTGTAGCTGAAGTTGCCTACTTGAGCAGCATTTTTGAGTTGAGTATGTGGTGTTTCCAGTTTTGGACACAGTGGGGGTCATGTTTAGTGAAGACTTAAGGAGTTCGTTTTTATATAGCTTCACTCACTATTTATCTCCATTTTCTTGAGAATGAATAAATAATTCTAAATTTTCTTCATGGTAGTGGATTGCTTTTCTGATCCTATGATGCTAGTAAGTAGAAAAAGAACAACTGGATGTAAAGAGATGCAGAGCAAAGGAGACTGAAGTTCATCTCTTTCAGGTTAATTTGAGATTAATTGATAGCAGTTAATTGAGGTGAAAACATTGAAAAGCCATTATCTAGTCCAAACTTTACCTGTCTGGTTAGCACTCAGCATGGTTAAACTTGTAGAGTCTGCTGGTAGAACTGTGATGTTGCTACTGAATACTGCTTACTGTAGTGTAGTGTCTCTGGGAACGTCAATAAATACTTCGACCTTGAAAGTGGTGGGTACATACAGACTGGCTAAGTAACCACGTTACTTCTAAAATAGGGAGGTATGAGGCTACAAGGATACAGCAGCCTAAGAGAGTGGCCATTTATGAGCTGAATTTCAGCAACTTGTGTTCTTAGTTTGCCATAGAGAACAGGTTCAACTAATATTTTGAACTAGAGCAGTTCTTTAGCAATATCCGTGTCCAGGTCATGTAATTTACATGGTATACTGTAATTTGCTGTTGTCTGATCTTCAGACACAAATGCAGGACCTTTTAAGTGGGCAGTACTTCACATTCCTCTTAAGGGTTAAAATATCCTAGAGCTGCTGCTAAAAAACTGATATTGAGGTTAATGTAGCCCTTTGGGTTACCTTTCCTTTTTTTTTTTTTTTTTTTTTTTTTTTTTTCCTTCCTTCCCTTGTAAAACCAGGGAAAAGGTTGAACAAATGGGGTTTTGTTTTTTTAGCTCTTAACTGCCAGGAGGACCTACAATTCACATGTGGCACTCAAGAGTGAGCGAGATGGTATGGCTCCTATAGCTTGATCTGGTCTCTGAGGACGTTCTGGAATCCCTGCAGGTCCACATTTCTGCAGAGCTAAGTAAATTAGCCTGTCAGCTGGAGAAGCCAAGTCATTCTGTAGACTGAGGTAGAAATTCCTGTGGAAAGGGAATAGTTCACAGTGGTGCAATAACCTAGTTTGCAGTTGGCCAGGGAAGTCTACAGGATATAGAAACCTGCCTTTGCTGAGTAAGTTGGATCATTGGCTGAAAAGAACTTCTTGGAGGGACACAAACTTGCTTATACTGCTATAAATCATATTTTAACCTGACTCCACCATATATTATTCCCATATAATGCTTTGTGTGTGTTACATGCTAACTCTGAATAAACTGGTAAATTAAATGCATGTGTGGAGTTCCTCTCATCTTCAGAAAAGACAGTTTGCTTTCTGGCAGCTTACTCTGTCCTAATTGGAAAACCTATATAACATTTATTGATGAGAAGTTACCAGTTTTACTCATTCAAGTGAATAAGAGACTGCAGTAGACAAATTCTTTTCATATTGGCCTACCATTAGGTCATCTTGACCTGACCTATAGATTTTTCTATAGGATGAAGATACAGTAATTTTGAAATTTCTAGGATTCAGTTACAGTGCTGGAAAAATTGTGCAGTAAAAGTATGTTGAAGTTTATATAAACTTGCCAGAGAAATTAAGGTTGTCTGGAAGATTATAAGGGGATTAGTACCAACTTATGTTTCACATAGAACTAAATGTGCACACATTCAGTTCTGTGGGCATTGAAGCCCAAACATTTCTTCCCAAGATATGTAAAAGGAAGTTGCTTTTGAAGTTGTTAATCTTGTTGGTGAGGAAGATACTCCAAACCTGTTTCATGGGAGACTTCAGGTGGAAGTGAGAGTATTAAAGCCATTTACTTGATGTGAAAGTTATTGTGAATGTTGTACACAAGAAATATGGTAGTATGTATCATGTTACTTAGCTGTGCAAATTGACTCTTAACTGTAGTTTGGCAGGCCCGTGCTGTAATGCCCAAGGATCTAGGGTTTTGTTTCTGTAAATACAGGATTAGGGAAGCTTCTAGTTTTGTATGAGAGCATCCTTTCAGTACAGCAGCCTCAGTGAAACATACAGTTCAAAAGGTCACAATAGGACATGTTTATTTTTCACCTACAGCCTTTCTTATCATGACCTCTTTAACTTCTGCTGACCAAGGCTTATGTGAGCAATGGATAGAATTTCATGTGAGTTTAAGCTTCTGAGCTTCAATTTTGTGAACTGTATGTTTAAGGGCTTCATAAATACTTGCAGCTTGAGTGATTTTCCAGAAGGATGGAAAAGCATTATTTGTGGAGTTTTTCCCTGAAGAATGACATTGTTAAACCTATTTGTAAAACAATTGAGTTTCTTAACACAATCTCTTCCCAGCTTTATTTTGTTTGGAAAATAGTAGGCATTTTCCCCTGAAGCTGTCCAAACCCCATCTGCTTCAGGCAGAATCTGTGTGTGAGAAATCTTCAACTGGAGCAGTTACATTTTGGAGAAGTATTTGAGCAATTACTTCCTTTCTACGACTTCTTAATTCGTTGAAGTTGGTGGCAAGTAGCTTGAGAGAGACAGTTATCTGGACTTGTCAGGGCAGATATAATCCCACTGCATTCCAAAATTCCAGAAACATTTACGGAATATACTTTGAATTTGTCTGGCACTAGGTTTGATAGCCCTATTGGCAAGTTTTTCTTATGATAGCAGAAGTTGCTTATTGAAATCAGATTCTTGTTAATTTTTTACTGTAAAGCTACTAGGTGCAATTTACCATTCCTTGTTACGGTTATTCAAAGTGCCTAAACAAACAGAAGGGAAAGCTGAAGCATATCTGAAAATTGCAGCCAGCTTTAAGACTGTAAGTTTGTGGCATATATATGTAATTCATGTAATCTAGGTAGTAGAGTTTAGTACTTGTGCTTTTAAAATGTTTCTGGAAGCTCTTGGAGATGGAATATTTGTTTTTATGGGGAAACGACCTCACAAATTCTTAGATGTGGAACACTTGATACATTGTCTACATTGACAGTTAGGTGATAAGGATTTCCAGTGATGGAATGTGATCAAATGTCTATACAATTTATGTTGATGGATGTTATGAGATGATTCTCTTTGAAACTTGTTAACTTTTCATAATAGTTTAACTGTTAAATTATGCTAAGGTAATTGCATTGATACTTGGCTATTGTATTTATTTGCATATTTTTTTTTTAGACTTGGTTATGGAAGGTTGAGATAATAACTGGTTCATCCATTACAGGTGTCCTTAGAATCTGCAGACAAGTCATTGCCTCTCCCTGGCATTACTGTTGCTGAATTTCAGTTGCCTGTGCTATAGAAGTCTGTACCATCATACAGGAGGTACTTGACCACTCTCATCTAATCAGCACAGAGATGAATTAATCTTTCTGTGCTTCTAGGGATGTCAGTGCAGCTTTATATTCTGACTGGTTTTAATAACTTAAAAAACTGTCAGATCATCCTAAGTATCAGCCAGATACATTTATTTACTTAATTATAAAACTGCTGAGAACAAAAGAAGAGAAACCTTGCTGCTTTAACTTAATCTTCTAGCTAGAAATTAATGAGGCTATGTTCCTTTAATGGGATTTAGCCCATACCTAAGAAGAAAATGTTGTATCTAAATTAACAGTCATTATCTGCATCTCATGCAGTGATAAAACCTGAGTGTCTTAGTAACAAGTTTAACCTGGAGAATGTGCAGACTTGAATCCTGTAGGAGTCATTGGTTGAGATTGAGAATGGCTGTCTTCAGCTTGATATTCTAGTTAAGTGTAGAAGTCTTTCTAACAGCTCTTGACTTTCATCTGTCTGTTTCATCTGTGACTACTGGATTCTACTGGATTATAGTCAGTCCAGATCAAAAAAGTAAGATGTGTTGGTGATGCCTGTGCACTGCAGATAAATTTTGTAGTAATTAGGTTAAAACCACTGTTTTGTTTGAGAATGTAGCTTAAAATGTAGGGTCCTGTACTACTTAACTTTAGTTACAGGGCTTCAGGAAAAGCTTGTCAGAGAAAGCTAAGAAAGCTAGTATTGTTGATTGAGTATAAAGATGACTAAGGTACATTTATTGTGATGTTTGTACTGAAATTTATATGTAATGCTAGGCAGTGTCAGCGACAAGATTCTGTAATTTCTTGCTAGGTTGTGTGGCTTGATATAGAGTGGCACACTTCTCTTTATGGGCAGAGTTGAAGCAGCACACCATATTCACACTATGCTTTGATCAAACTCATTGGTTATCACTCTCATTGAAGTGTCTTTATCAGATATTGGAAGCTTCCATATTCTTCTCTACAAACAGCTCTTGCTGTATGCTTTCTGCAGCATAATGTGGGAGTCTCTGTGAAACTGATCCTATTTGGATTATGATTTGTTGGAAGTAAGACGTGATACCATGCAGTATTATGAGTACCTTTTTTTCTTCAAGTCCAGGGCAGACCATTAACTGTTGTATAACATGTATAAACATTTAAAGAGGAGCACAGTCTCTGATATAAAGACTAATTCATGTTACCTTGTTTGTGGGATTTTTTGGTGGCATAATGTGTCTTCAGACTTTCTTGTAGGCTACTTTGAAACATGAATCTCATGGCAGAACAAAATTGACTTGTTTGGTTATTATTCTTTAAAATGTTGCGATCTGCCTGTTCTAGAAGGATGTGGATCTAGAGTCTGAGAACTTCCTTGTCCAGATGTTTCACTTACTTCTGTGTTCCATTATGACTTTGTCACTCAGAGTATTGAGAGACAGTGAATAAGACAGAGCAGTGATTTTATCTTACACTGCTGAAGTTCTCCCTGAAATGAGGGAATCATCTACTGTTTGCATCTGTTTATTTTTACCAAAAAGTTATGAGGTCCAAAACACTAAGAAATAAGAAATTAATGTGAATATTGGAGAACAGATTGTCAGTGCTAGGACTTTCAACGAAGCTGTGTAAATTAAAGTGCTTCTAGTGGCAAGCAAGAAACATGTTTGTTAAATCTCAATCTGTTTATTTGGGCTTTGCTTTCACTGAGGAACTTGTTACAGAGTGAGGCATGAAAGGCACTGATAAGGGTGACCTAGGATTTCTTTTGGTATTTGTCTCCAAGCAAGACTAAAGTTACCTCCCACTAGAGAGTAAATATTTATTATAGCTAGTTTTTGTATGAGACTGACAGGTGTTGCTTTTGGGTTGCCAGTTCTTATCAAGAAGGCATCCCTGTCTTGGTTGGAGGAAAAGGAGCACAGACTGTTGACTGTCCTTATCTCTGCTAAATTCACAGTCTGGCAAGGTGTTCCCCTTGTGTTTTTGTTTGTTTGTTGTTTATACCCTATCCCTCTCTGTTTCTGCCTTCTAGGTGACATTTAGCATGATACGAGTGGAGAGTTGAGTAACAGTCATATATGTCTAGCATGTACGCTGGATCATTATGCTGAGTGATGTCAACTTTAATATTACATTTGCAGTTAATTAGGCAAAGGTCTTTACTTGGGCACTGTAGTCTTCAAAATCTGTTCTGAAGCTCTGTTTTGTTGCTTTACCCTTGCTTCATTAGTTTTAGCTGAAACAGGACTGTCTGGCTTCGTAAGACTTCCTTCTTAAGCCATTTGACAGGCCAGCTTCGTTGATCTTCATTCTCTTGGTTTTCAACAGCTAAACCTTTATCCTTTGGTGTCCTAAATCAATCTGTATTCCTGTCCTATGGTAAGCTAAGCAGTTATCCCTCAGGTTCTCTTTCAGCTTTGGATGTGTGAGCAAACTGCATAATGAATCGCAGAAGTCCAGGAGCTAAGTGTCAAGTATTGTGTAGTAAAGGTGATTGAAATTTTCTTGGCCTGAGTTGGTCCCATTGGCCCAAAATCTGCTACTGCATACTTGAATCTGATTTTGAATTTTATGTTAGGTTTTTCACTAGTACATGCCAGTTGGAGATTTATTTGAATACTGCTATAAAAATACTAAGTGAAATTCACAGTTCCAGCAGTCTTCTTGCAGGCAGAAAAGATTTGTACATCAGTCTTGAGATGGTTACTTCATCTCTACAAACTAGTGTACCAGTGTAAACAACTCCTAACCAAGGTTTATTAGTGAATTTAAGATTGAAGCTTTCTGTTTACACATTTCTCATTAAAGAACTTCATAGAGTGCATGTAATGCCTCTTCAGAATGAAAGACTGATGTAATTTTTCACCATACTTTGTTACCTAAACAGTTCTACATTCATTTTAGTTTCTGTCATGTTTGTTGCTAGATGTAGGCTCTCCTTTAGTTCTTGGAAAAGAAAACCTCAGAAGATAGTCAAAGGCATACTTTTGTAAGCTATTAAAGATACTGATTGTGAAGTGGAATGGCTGAATTAAGGAGACCCAGGAACATACCCTCTTGGATCACACTTTAAGAATAAAAAATAATCAGTGCTTTTTTGGGAGATTTCTGTGTAAACTGTATAATCCATAATGAGCTGTCCTTCTGATGGGTCTTGTAGAGAAGTTAATGTGATAATAATTTCTTGACAGGCATTTTTTTTTCCAAGTAATGTGGTGGTGTAGTGCACTCTGCATGATCGTTTGTAAGTGCAGCATCTATGTGCTTCTAAAGTAATTCGTGGCTTGCCGTTAAAAGGCAGTTCTAACAGTGACAGGTAGGTTTCAGTTCCAGTATTGCATTTCAACAGCTACAGCTCCACAGTAGTTTAAGCACATCTAAGTATTTCTAACAAATTTCACAGAATCACAGAATTATTGAGGCTGGAAAAGACCTCTGCGATTTTAAGTCCAGCCTATAACCTAACACCACAACATCAGCTAAACCATGCCACCATTTTGCAAGAAGTATTTTGAAATTGATAGTGCCTATAAATGTGATCTGTGTAAATACCTTTGAGGGATATCTCCTGTTTCTCTACTTTTGGTTATATAGTATAGTGAAAGAGTGTCAGATACACTAAATCTAGCTGTTCTTTAGTGTCATTTAATTCAGAATGTGTTAATGAATCCTTACAGGCTTTTGAAGCATGCCAGACGTTGAGAAGAAGAAAAATGAAAGGAAACAAATGCATCTGTTTTTAATGACAGTAGGATCAGTAGTGCTGGAAAATGTCGTACATGAAATTGTCTGTTTAGTTATTTTTGCTTTAGTATATGCTCTAGTCATCATTAAGGAATCATAACCAGTTTGAAGGATATACAGCTTGCTTATTTGGTACTTGCCTGATGACGTTTGTTTCTGGTTTGCATGTATAAATTCGTGAGTGACAAGTGTCATTAAATGCTTATAATTAACATGTAATATTACTTTCTTTTCTTGTTAATAGACTGTGCAGGCCAATGTGTATTTGGGGTATCTTAGTATCTTTATGCAGCAGAGTGAGATGAAATAATTTATATACTTACGTAACTTTTTTAGAAGCGAGCGTACCGTAAAGGTGACTGGGGAAGTGGTCAACACTTCTACACAAATTGTCAGTCTGATTTTGATGAAACTTCTTTTTTTAACTTTTCTGAGTTGAGTATTCAACCTGTCCATGAGGTTATTTGGGACTCAATTCAATAATACTATCATGAATTTTGATGGTATAGTAAGGCAGTATTTGCTGGGAAATAATAGGGGGAGGGGGAGTGTATGTGTGTGTGTGGAGTTGTTTTTACATGGTTTGGGGATCTTGACTGGGTTGCTTTTTTGTGTAAGATACACTATTTCAGGAAGATTTTAAATGCTAGTTGTCCAGTAGAAAGGAGGGTATCATGCTTCCTATCCTACTGTTTCTTAGTATCCAGATGTAGTGATAGGTCCTGAATTTCCTGCATTTTATACTACATTAATACTAGAATTTGAAAAGTTATCTTGCAGTCCTGAATCAGTTTGGAACAGAAGGGGAGAAATTTATCTAGAGGAACAGGTAGAGTGTAAAGTGGTGTGCTGGTGTGCTGTGCTACTGTGTTCTTATTTTAGCAGCCTGTGAGCCTGTAGCCTCAGTGACCCTGATCTCATTGTATTACCATCACCATAGTGTCAGTAATTCAAGAATTAACTTCGTATCGTTCTTCTCCTTCTTCTCTGTTGTGGGATGAAGTTCTTTAAACACTGACTGTTTTCCAACTTTTTATTTAGAGCATTTCAATTGTCAGTGATGCAATAATGCTGGGTGTAGGTGTATTTATAGTTATATACATTACTTCTTGCAAATACTATGTGAACTTATTTTTACTAGTTGAATATTTGCTTCTCTACTTTGCAACACGGCCTTGGTCTAAATTTATACAGTTGCTAGTAATTTGGGAACATTTTTTGCTTCTACTGTAAACAGGTGTTCTTTCCCTACCACAGTGCAAACACTACATTCTGCCTCATTTGAAGTGTGCTTACCTTGCCTCTGTTACTATGCTTTCAGGTTTGATCATGACATCATTAATCATAGAATAGTGCAGTCATAAAATAATCTTAATTTTTTGCAGGCACAAAACACCACAACCACTTGGGCACAGAGTAGAATGCTGTAAAGTAGACAACTTTGTGGGCACGAGTTACTCTGCTGACCATTTAGTTCACGTTTATCAAAGCTGACCTTTTTGATTCCTGTGCAGGAGTAGGCAGTCTGTGCATCATGGTGGGAGTATACGTCAGTAGAGAAGGCTGCTTCTTGCTCAAGGCCTAGCCTAGGTATGTTTTGCTTTCTAAATATGTGCAATATAACTATTCCTGGACAGGCTACTTTTTTAAAGGGGGGTGTGTGTGTTTTGGGGCTGGTTTGTGGGTGGGGTTTTTTGGTGGTTTGGTTTATTTGTTTGTTTGTTTGGGTTTTTTTTCATTATTGTAATAGGAAGGATTCAGTTCTGAAGATATAACTCTTTTCAGTTCCTGCTGGTTACCTCATTATTGTAGATAATTCAAGCTGTTCATATTTAGATCTTCACTGAACTGGTTTTAAACTGCAGAACCTCAAAACATTTTTCTACTAGCCTGCACATGGCATGTCTGGAGGAAAAGGGTACAATGACTATTTATTTGCTCTCATGCTTGTGTGTTACAGATGTCCTACTGATTTATTTATTTTTTGAACTATTTTGCAACAGAAGAAATCACATGGTGGGCAATTGAATCTTCAAAGTGGGCCTGGAGTAGTGCTCAGAAACAGTAGCAGCTCCAGAAACAAGGATCTTCTACCCTTCTCCCTTTCCAATGTATTATGTGGGGTTATTATTTGTATTTGGTTTATTTGCACTCTAAATTTCTTTAATAATCTTAACAGCGAAAATACAAACTTCTTGTGGTGTGAGGGAGCTGCGGTTGTCCATCCTAGAGAGGAGAAGACCCTGGGGGTACGCTGGGGGACATTAGAGCTGCCTTCCAATACCTGAAGAGATCCTGCAGGAATGTTGGAGAGGGACTTTCCATAACAGTGTCTAGCAGTAGGACAAAAAGGAATGGTTTTAAGCTGCAGTAGAGTATGTTTACACTAGATCTTAGGAAGAAGCTCTTCAGTCCGAGGGTGGTGAGACTCTGGAATAGGTTGCCCAGGGAGCTTGTGGATGCCTTCTGCCAAGGGGTGTTCAAGGTCAGGTTGAACGAGGCCTTGAGTCTCTGAGTCTAGTTGAGAGGACTCCTGGCCCATGGCAGGGAGGTTGGAGTAGATGATCTCTAAGTTTTGTTGAAGGGGTTTGAAAACAGTCAGTTGAACAAGGGTCATTCCCATAGCTGTTGAGAACAGGCAAGTAGATCAGTTACAGTTACATTGAAACACACTACTGAGTACTCTTGTTCTACACATCCCAGCTGTAGGTAAAGTAGCAGCAGTAGGGTGAGTAGTTTTTTAACAAAGATCCTAAGTGAGTGGAAGAACTGATCAGTTTCTTGAGTGTCAGCTTATGTCCATGCACTGTAGATTTACTTTGAAAAAACAGAGGGGATGAAGGAAGAAGCATGCATTCCACTTCTGTCATGCTTGAATGTTATACAAAACTGTATTGGTGAGAAGATGGAGAATTCCTTGCCACTTTTTTCCCCTACTTCTTTCTGCCTTTTTTTTTTTTTTTTTTTAATTCGTACCAACCTATAAGCTCATGAGAACACAAATGGTGGAAAAGATTCCTGTAACAGTGATCTTTATTCTGGACAAAGGTCAGATAATTTTTTGTTGCAAAAGTAGTGTGGAAACAGAAGGGAGATTTTTTAGTTGTGCATGGTGTTGGTTTTGTTTTATTTTTGTTTTGTTGTTGTTGTGGTTTGGCTTTTTTTCTTCTTTCTTTCCACTTCGAAGTGAAGTAGGATAAAACTAGGCAAATTCTAGTTTTGATGTTCTAAAGCAATACATTATACTTTTAGGTAAATAAAATCTCTGCTTCAAAGATGCATTAACAGTGTTCAACTGAGCAAGGCAGTGTTGTCAATAGTCACTTTTTTTGCTCTTCTGTTATACTTGGTGGTTTTTGGTCTGAGTTTTTTATCCTAATTGTAAGCAGGTAAGATAATCAGGTAAAATAAAGATAATAGGTATCTTAAAACTGTGTAGTAATGGTCTGCTATATATGATTTAAAAGCATCTATTCTGATATTCTGCAGGATCTCTTTGGATCTGGAACATAGTGAGGCCTGATGTGCAAAGTTATATGGGTGAAACTATGTATGTTTCTTCATTTTTTTTACAACTGTTTTTAAGCTGACCAGTCGAAAAACCTAGTTTCAGTGAATAATGTTGTTTTGAATTTAGGCTAGGGATTGGGCAGCCTTGGCTAAATGGGGAATAAAAATATTTTTGAATGCTCTTAATTTAGGACATTTCCTTTCATAAACTTGAGGACATAGTATGTACTTTGTAGTTGTTTCCTGCTAAGTGTAGTTGCTCTTGCACGGTAATTTCAGATCTGACAGTTCTTAAACTACCTCTGTGTAATTCCATTTACTTTATTTAGGAAATATTTTCCAAAGTATTAAGCATATATCAGGCCCTGCCTTGCTTTCTGGAAAAGAATGAGTGTGTCAGTTGTGAGTTAAGTAGCTGAAATCTATACAACACAATGATTGTTAATTTAAAAATTCTCATTTATATTTATTGTGTACTGCATGTAAGTAGCAATATATATACACTACTATTTTTTTAATAAAAAATTGCTGCATTGTCTTGGATCTTAATGCATATTAATGTCCAAAGTCTGCAAAAACTGTCTGTTTCTAATATGAAGAGTTTTAGTGATTTTCATTGGGTGAAATCATGGCAGGTAATGTGATGAGAGTTTGTTTTTCATATACTCAACATAAGGCTTTTAGTTATTTGAAATAAATGTCTTGCCTTTCCTGCTCTGTACAAATGCTATCTGTAAAAGGAAGGTACAGAAACTACACAGGTATCTCAAGGCAGAGTTTTACAAGTATACCTTTCTTTTGACAGCTAGAAGATGGGCACACTTTATTTGACTACAACGTTGGACTAAATGACATAGTTCAGCTTTTGATACGTTCTGAATCTGAAGCTCCTACCACTGCTTCTGTGACAGATCAGGATGGAGAAGATAATCACTGTGCTGTTTCCAACTGCAAGAACAAAGTCAAAAAAACAAATAATGGATCACCCAGTCAGCCATCTACATCATCTCGCTCATTTCTCATTGATCCTGGCATTGGATTGTACAAGGTATGTACAATCTTTTAAAGCTGGAAATTTGCCTCACACTTGTGGGTTTAATTTTATTGGTAAAATCTGTTGGTTTATTCCATAGAAGTGTGTATCCTCATTGCTTTCCTTCATGGTTTGACATAATTCCTCAGTTTGCCATAAGACAAATTGACTTAAGATAACTCTTGCAAAGTCATGAAAGTGTTTCTCTATCAGGCTCACTGCTATTGCAGATTTCAGGAGCTCATAAACTCTGATGTTTTGTTTTCTCCAAAATGTTTAGAGGAATTGTGAAACAGAAATCCCTTTTGTGAATAGAAGAACCTAATAATAAACCCCCCCAAAAGTTTTCCCCCCACTTAGTTTTCTCAGGCTTGCTGAATACTTGTTTTAATACTTATGTTTCAGTGCAGATTTTTAAGTAGATAAATTATGAAGTACAAAATTTATCTTTAAATTGTGATACAATGATTGCTCTTTTATTACAGGATTTTTAGGAATCATGTATATCATAGTCATGGTTAGTTTTGTACCTCATGGAATTTTTTCAGTACTGTTATGTGGGATTATGTCAGTGTATCAGAAGTTTAATTTGAGTAGAAAAGGGGTAACTACCCCTTTTCCAGATAGCTAACCCATTTGATATTTACTTGGATGTGTATGTACAGGGAATGGTAGCATTTTACCACCTATTTGACTATTTCTCTTAGATAAGAAATCTCAGTAACACTAATTCTTCTGATGGAAAATGCCATGAATTAAGGAATGAAGGAAAAGGAGTTTGAGGCTACTGTATGTATACAAGTTAATTTCAGTTAGAGGAACACTGTTATTTAGACCTGGTGCCTTGATGGGAAGCTGGCTTAGTTTGATGTAGACTGCTACTGAAATGTCTTAAGTACTAAAGACAATTTACTTAATCTACATTATTGTAGCATTCTCTGCAATGAGTTTTATTGAGTCTTCAAGAAACAGGGGAGTCAAAAAAATCAGTAGCTTGAATATGGAGACCCAAGCTTGTATGCTTGCTTTCTTGTCTTTTATCTCCTTCTATTATATTGGGGAAAAACGCAGTTCTTCAGTTCCGATGCTTTACAGTTAATTGATGAGTATAAAAGGAACTACCAGAAAGGGCGGTGAGAGAGAATACTGTTGAGAGAATCAGTTGAATAAAGGAAAGGAGTATTAAGATGTGTTTTTTGAGAAAGATAACAGTTGTTGGGTAGTTTCTTTGCTGGTTTTATTGAAGATCAAAACAGAAAGTAGAATAGAGAATGTTAATACTACCAAACATGCTGAAGAAAACCTATTCTGTTGGAATTTTTGTGATCTCTAGTACTGGGGGCCTAACACTTTACCCTTTATTACCTGTAAATTGAGTATTTTTTCAGACAACTATTTAAAGAAAAAATGAAGCCACAGTCATTGCGTTCTTTGCTAGTTGTAGATGACAGTAAGAACATAAAGAGAATTTCTGCTTACAGAATTGTGAGACTTAATATATTTTTAGCTAGTGATACAATTTAAAAGTAGTCAACAGTTTAAAAAACAAAGCTCTTAGATGGCTAAAGAGATGGCTAAATACCTTGCATTGCTTATTCATCAAACAGTAAGGAATTGTTCTATTTTTTTATATCTGAAAAAGTCCTGTGCCTCAGTGATTCTGCATCCAGAGACAGACTCAGCAAAATATCTTTTAGTTGGTTACTTCATGTTCTGCATAGTTTCTGCCTCTGTGCCTGCTTTCTCTTCGTGATTTCAGCTCCCAAAAGGAAAGGTAGCCAGTTTGGAACCTGTAATTAAGTGGAGTTGATATTGGAAATAATGGTTAATTAAATTATTGCTAGATAGTTAAAATAGTGATTCAAACGGAGTTCCTCTGTGTGGTTATTATATGTTATGTGAATCGTAGTCCTTTAGATTGTTCTTTTATTGCGGTTGTACCTGTCATCTCATGTTTACATGGGCTCTGAAGGACTAATAGTGGGCAGAATTAAGTTGCAACTCCTGTTTCTTGTTAATGAGACAAAACTGTTAGGGGGATTTGGTTTAAGAATTGGGATCCCATCCCAAGATGGACTCAGCATCTGTGAAGGACACCATCTTCGGTACATAGGGTACCCAGGGATGATCTCTGATGCCAAAAATGAGGAATACATGGTAAGCTACAATGGAGGAGTGTGTTTGGGCATGAAGTAATAATGTTAAAAATAACAAAGGTCATTCAGAAGAATATGTATGTTTCCCCATCTGATTCTCAGACAGTTTACATAACTTTCATCCAAAACTCTCTGGCTGTGGCAAAAACCTGTGCCTGTAGCAAAAACATTTTAGCTGAGGACTATTAACTAGTTTGGAATAAAAGCCACACAAATGGAATCTGTAATTAAAATCAGTATTTTATACTGTTCACAAAGAGCTACCAATAACCTAGTTCTTAAACCAGACACCACTAGCATAAGATAGTTGTCTGATATTCTTCAGTGGTCTATGGTAATATTTACCTTTACTCTTTGCAAGTAAAACCTTTTGTGTGAATATGCACATCAAATTATGGTGGGGATGCACTGGAGAGGAATAATTAAGGGAGTTTAAACTGGTTTTCATTTAAAAAAAGATTCCCGTGTCCTACAATTTTTTACTTAGCTAATATGGTATCTCTGGCACGTTTATAACTGTTCACAAGAAGTGGGGGTAGATGAGGGAATCGTTAGTAATGTGTCTCAATTAACATTTTTTGAGAGGAGGGAGTAAAAGAGAACTTCGAACTACGAACACCACATAAAATTGTGTTGGAATGCCTTCCAGTGTCAGAATTCACTGTCCAAAATAAATGCATAGATTGAAAATGAGGCTATCTACTGGTTCATTTATTATGTGGCTGAAATTTTTGTCCTGGTAAAGCAACCTGTACTTGGCATACAGTAGTTTGTAAGAAAAAAAAATACTTGTTGGCTGAGACGAAAAAGAAAGGATTGAGTTTGGAGGTCATTTTAAGAAAGTGAATGAAAAGTGTAAACCAGAAAGTACTGTTTTCTTGGGATAAACTTGTTAGCTCAAGCCGCTGTCAGTTGCACTTTCAGATGTCTAAGGACCACTTAATCCTAAAAAATGTTGAGCATGCTTTTTGGCTTTCCAAAATATATGTGAAAATACAGTAAGATTGTTCAGTTTATAGAAACCGGCCTATGGAGTTAGGAAAAATATCTCTCTGCGCCATTGTGTTGGCATTTGACAAAGGCTGTAGCTTAAACCATCCTATCTATCTACACATATAAGTGTGTGTGTATATATCTTAGATTATTATAGGTATTTTCTATGGTATGGCTGTGCAGTAGTTATGTTGTAATATTTTTATGGTGAAGTGTACTGTTGAAGTGTCCTTTAAATCTTTTTTTTTTTTCAGTGTTCTCAGTATTAAAGGAACATCTGCTTAATTTGCTGAAGACTTGAGAAAAAGAAACATGATTTAGAATAGTAAAGTGTTTTGATTGCTTAATACAAGTATCATTGTGAGTACAGAAGGGGGAAATTCTGAGATATAGTTCCATTTCTTACAGTTACAAGATTTTTGGCTGGCCGTGGTGGCAAACTTGTAAGACTTTCTTCCTCCTCTCTCCTCAATTCTTTAACTGTTAAAATTTTGTAGGCCAGAAGGATAGAAGGTTTAATAATTCCAAGTGGGAGGCTCAGTCTTTAAACCCTTGGTTGTGAGCTAGTGTTTTAGTGCTGTGTATGCTTATTTTAACCATAAAGAAAATTGGTGAAACACAAAGAAAGGATAATGAAAGTCATTAAGATAGCTGGGGGCGGGGAGGGAAATCTAGCCTTGTTTTTTTAGAATTGCATACAGGTTATGTTCATATGATTGTATATTAGTTGAGCTTGTCCAAATTCAACCCTAGAGTTGGTTGTCTGATAACTAAATTGTACAGTAGCATAGTAAATTTATCTTATTTTTATATAAGTAATATAAAAAAAAAAGATAAACATAAATTTATAACTGAATTTTTCTTTCAGATAAACGAATTGGTGGATGCCCGTGATGTCAGCATTGGAGCATGGTTTGAAGCTCATATAGAAAATGTTACCCGAGCAACAACAGGACAAAAGAATGGTAAAGCTCAAGGAAAGAGTGGTAACACTTACAAAAGGACTAATGGAAATTTAAGTCAAGATCGTTCCAGAGAAAACGCACGTAATTTGGACAGTACACCTTCCACATCTTACTCAGACTGTATGGACACTGATGAAGAAGCTATTTATCATATCAAGTATGATGAGTAAGTGCTCCTGATACTATTTTGAGGACATCACATATTGTTTTTTTGGTTTGTATAAACCAAGAATTCTTGAAGAAGCTTGGAGTCAAAGAAAGCAAGTTCAATATTGCAACCAAGAAAAAAATATTTAAATATTTATAACACTTTTCAGTTGGATATAGTGAATCCATTAGGGGTAATGATATTTTTTCATGCCTAAATACTTGTCAAATATTAATTCATTTGTCTTTATGAAACTTAAAATTTATCCTCCTTATATAAGGAATTTTTAAGGTGCGTGGGGGTTTTTTTGGTTGTGTTTTTGTGGTTATTTTTTTTAACTGCTCCCTGTGAATATTGAATTCCTCTTATTGGAGCCAAAGGAGAACTGTCACGAGAGCAAGTTTTGTTACTAGGGTTTGGATGAATTTTATTCCAGAAAGAGCGGTTGTGCACAGTTGCGCAAGTCTGCACTTCTAGTAAAGGTTTGTGATATAGAACTTGTGACTGAGGGCATGAAAGTGATTAAGTGGAGAGAAGGCATGAAGAGGGTGGATTGTGGCTTTTTTTCTGTTTGTTCCTTTCTTTAGTAAAAAGAAATTCCAGAGACTGGAATGTGTGGAAGGAAAACCTTGAGTATGGAGGGATTTCTTATTTATGAACAGATTTTGTACATCTTAATTTGCTTGGAAAATTGGTCTGGGTTTTATTTTCTTGAATAACATCTATTACAGCATTAAATTAAGCTTCTAAATGACTAAAACTTCAAATGAGTTCAGTGTTTCTAAGTTTTGGTATGAGATTAGTAAAATATTGTAGTTACTTGAATGCAAGGGTAAGGTAGAAGGATTCAAAATATATGTAGTATTAATTAAACGTAGATTTTCAAAATACATCTTTAGAGTAGCTGTTTCAACTTCAGTTATTTTTATATGTAACTGTAAATCTCTTACACAGAACGTTTTTTGTTGCTTTTACTAGTAGCGGATAAAACTTAATGCACTTTTAGAACTCTGAGTTCAGATTCTGTGCCTGCGACTGTGTAAGTTTGGAAGTAGAAATTTATCTGTTTCATTGACTATTGCAGGAAATACCTGAAAATAACTTGGTCAACCAGTATGATCGAAATGAAAATACTTTCCCTTGAAATTTCGTGTCTCTTGTGATGTGATTTCAGAGACCTGGCTTTAAGTTTACCTAATCTTCTAGTACTGTGGATGTATGTAAATTAGTCATGACCAAACATTTCTGAGAAGCAGTATTTGTAACTGTTGCAGTGAAATGATGCTCTTTTTTTGTAGATACTGTTGTTTTTCATGAGTTAAAAGTACAGAAGTAGAAAATGTTTCATAAGTGTGTTTTTTTCTTTGGTATATTCATACTAAAGAAAAAAGATTTACCTTTGTGTGAATCTAACTGTTCCCTTTCAGTAGGTGGAGAGTGTTTCTACTCTTTGTGTAAGATAACATATACCAGTTTTCTGTTCTTAGCCAACAAGATCAATGTTAAGTACTGGAAATTTGAGTGCTTGGGAAAACTTCTGTAAGTCTGAGAAGTGAGACTTTTTTACATGTATCAGTGATAGGTTGTTTGATGAATGCTGGGTGTCAGATTTTTCTTGTGTTGTCTAATGTGCACATTCATATGGTGGCTATGTGTGCACTCATACCACTCTGTTTTCACGTAGTGTCTGCAGGCCACGAATGTTGCTTGCCACTTTAGATATGGATAAATAGGGAAGTCATGATGTGATTTGCCACGCAGTCATTGTTTGCTCCAGAAATCGTTTAAATTTACATTTTCACTCCTGTTCAAGTTTCATATTCTACTGCTGATTTTCTACTTTCTTTTATCTATCTTTTGCACAGTTTCTATTCCTGGGTGGTTTACATTTAGTTTTGGGCTGTGCTTTTTGTTGCTCAGTACTTGGCATTCTCTAGTTTGTCCTTGTAGTGTTGTTCCTTTTATCTCATAATTCTTTTGGGTTGCATAATTTCAGCTCTGCCTTGCCTGCAACAGGTATATTCTTACAACACATGAAAACACTTGCTGTTACCTGAAACAGAATAAAAATACACCTATGACATACACCTGATGTCTGTAAAGCCATCTAAATTACTTGAATACATTGGAAGAACTCTGTAAGAGGTGTACACAGTTACACAACTTCTCAAATTGTCATTGATGCTCAATTTGTAGACTGATTCTCTCTCTCTTCCTCTTACATCCTTTCAGTTTAGGAAAAAAAAAAATCACTGAAAAGAACATTATAGCTAAGGGATAGGTCACCTGTAGTGCATAGAATTTGTCTACTCCAGACCCTTGACTCTGATCTGAGATGTCATTGTGGTGAATAGTAACTATATGTCACTGTATCACACGTTTTGGCAGGTTGTCCTGACCCTCCCCCTCAGAAAAAAAAGTTAAAGTAACATCCCTCTTTTTTTTTTTTTTTTTTTCTTTTCTGTGTCTCCCCACCCGATCCCCCTTGATGTCTGGAACCAGTAAAGCTAATAGTGATATTTATGAAGGAGATACTGGAAGTCTGTGCAACCCCATCTTGGGACCAGCTCCTCTGTCACCGTAGACCCAGTTTGTGAAACGGTCCTTTAGGGTAGGCTTGTTTCATCTTGCTGTCTCCAAAACATGCAGGTCCAAGTCCTGACTCAGATGAAGGCTTGAAACTGTTCTTTTCTCAGATGTCTTGTGGGTATTCACACTGTATTCCCAGATCCAGGACTGAGTTACATGTTGTTTGACATCTGCCTCAGAATTATGTAGCTGGGAATTTTATCTAAAAGTGAACAGTGATTTCCTCTTAAGCTTCAGCTGTAATTATCTGACTAGTTTATACAAGAGCATACTCTTCTATACTTTGTAGGGTTTTGGGGTGTTAAAAAATATGTAAAAGAGCGTGAAGTATTAATTAAGGATTTTAATCCAAACTGTGTCCAGAAGTTAAGCATGTTTATGCTCCCTCCACCAGTTACCATAAGAGGTAATGCTGCCGTAGCCAGTCCTGTGTAGTCCTGTGTCTGTGTCGAGGAGGCTGGGCAATCTCAGCTAGCTGGGATAACTGTAAGTGAAGCCTTCACCACAATGGAGTGCACCACCTGTGCTTAAGAGTGACTTGTAAAGCAGGAGCAGAACACTTCAGTAGCTTACTGTGGTACCATAAGGACATGTCTTACAGTGCTGTGTCATAAAAAAGTTTGCCCTTTCCTCTAAACGTACTCTTTCCTGTTTGTTGCTTGTGCAGCACTAGATTTAGTTTGCTTAGTTTCAGGGAGGTGGATCTCTGTGTTAGCTTCTTTGTGGTTAGATCTTCCATGAAGTAAGGAAAAGACTTCCAGATGTTCAAAGGCCATCTTTTCTTGTTCAAGCAATTTTTAGTGAAGGTCTGCCGTTCAAGAAGCCTGTCATTAGTAGTCACAGGAAGACTGGACGTTTCTGCAACCTGAGAAATGTCAGTATGATACTTATGTGCAGGTATACATTTTGTGTAACTCAAGTGTAGGTAACTTTTTTCAGAGACATCATGTTTGGCTGATGATATCCTTTCAGGTTTTACATCAATCACCAAGAAGTTTAATTTATTAACTTATTAATTGAAGTAATATAGAGATGTCATAAAGTACATTGTGATTGTTCTAGGGAACCAGATACTGCAGCATAGGGGTCATCTATTTACTTCATTCTTAATACGAGCTGGGGAATTACGCCCTCTGAAGATTTTCAGAGCTGGAAGTAGTCTGAGGCCTTTTTGTTTCTCAGTCTAAGAAATTATAGTCAAAACTGTCTGTTCCATGCAGGATATGTGGTGGATGGTTTTATGATTTTTAAGAATTCACATGGATATCTTTGAAGCTGTATAGAGCCTCCTGGAGAAGCAATGTGAGGTGGAATGTGGTATGAGTTACTCATCCAGCTTGGTTTTTGGCAGTTTAGTTAGCCAGATGGCCACTAGTAATAGTTAGGATTCCTTAATGCTTCACCAAGTTCTGAATCTGTGCAGGACAGAATTTAAAATTATGGTAGATTGGTTAAGAATAGATTTAGTTTTTAATGTTTTTTTTCCTCCAGTTCTTAATGTTTGATTTTACTAAAATGGACATCATTGCTGGTGAACAGGAGAACTTAACCTTGATAGGCATGAGTTCCTAAGGGTTCTTGTTCATTAGTGTCCTTCTTCAAATAGAAGCTCTTCAGTTAAATACCTTTTGTTTATCTGATTATTACATTGCTCCTTGCTCCATACCAGTACACTGTCTTTCAGCTGGTTTGCCAAGATTTTCTCCTCTGCACTTTACTAAAGGTAATGTTTCTTCTGGGTTTGGTGAGAATGCTGCAGTCTCTGTGAGATCTTTGTTATTAATGGAGTGGAAAACTGATAGTCAATGTTAACCTTTGGCAGGTTGCTACTTCTATTTTTCAGCAAGATTACTCTTACTACTTCTCTCACTTGTAGAAGGAGAATGAGAGCTTGCATGTGGGTTTTAGTTACTTGTTTGGGGTTTTGTGTGGTTTTGTTTGGTGGTTGTTTTTACAAGATTTTTTGGGGGACCCAGTCTAGGTTTTGACTTAAACTAAGGTTCAACATGCTTCTGATTTTGGTTAGAGGACTAGTTTTCCTATATTCTGAAATTGTGTAGCGTTGAATAAGTTGGGATAGAACAGGCATTGTCTGAGTTGCTTGAGACCACTTAATCCGTACAGTCCTTACGTGTCTTTGTGCTGCTAGCTGGAAAATCAACGGATACGGTGATCTTAGAGATCATCTTAGTGGATGTTGGTAATCTGAAAATCTGTGTGCTTTTATCTCTGACGTGATTAAAGAATGCCACCATTCTGGATATCTGTAGAATATTAGTACTGGCTACTACACATGTTCATGAACTATGCTGTCCTTAGATGTGATCCTACAGTAATTAGTGTGTATTGAAGACATCAAACCCACTAAGCTGTGGATGTGCAGAGCTACTGACCGTGCCTATGTTCTGATGTGTAGGTTTTTAGGAGAGGTTCTTAAGAGCAACTAGTTTCTCTGAATTTTCATTTACATGTACATATTCATCAGTCATCCACCCTGGAGTACTGGGTGCTGTTGGGTTTTTGAAGTTGTTTTGTGCAGACAAGATAGTCAGCTTTGAATGGGGGAATTTTGTTGCACATAGCCTGGCAAAGCAGGTATGATCATGAATATGTCTTTTCTAGGGTGACCTTGTCATCTGTAGTCCAGGTATGCTGACTCTTGTTTCTTGTAGAGAACTTAGGTAGTTGCTATTAGCGATGCATTCATGCGTGCTCCATGTACCAAAAACACAGGGCAGGAGGAATGGGAAGAGAAGAATGTGTGCAGATCTGTTCCTCTGTTACAGAGGCAATTTTGTTTACAGAATATTTCTGAGAAATAAAATTACTGATGGAAAGTCCGTTTTGTTCTTCAGCTGAAGAATTAAGAACAGTATTAATTTGCTCAGTGTCTGGTAAGACATCTGTTCTTTCTGATTTTGTCCTTATGTTGCTGATGCTGTTGCACCTAAATGAAGAGCTTGTGTTAATGTACTATATATGCTTTTATTAAACACTTAGGACCTGCAGTCCTGAAGAATGAATTCATGTTGTGCTAAAGCTTTTAGAACCATTTAACAAAAAGACATTCCATATCCCAAAGAGGGGCATATGGAATCCCAAAGAAAGCTTTGAAGGCACATAAGAATTAATCACTGATTACCATACCTGTAAGCCTCAGTCAGTAAATCTGTCTCATTATCTAGTTAGTGTTCCATAAGCTGTGTTATGTCATAAATATACCACAGTAATTCTAGACCCTCAGACCAAAAACGGAGTTTGCAAAAAGATTAATGAATATACTGGCCTCTAATAAAAGGGGACTGATCTAGTGGTGGGCACCTGTTGGACTTCTGTGTTCCGAAGTGTACATCTCAAGTAACTCACTAGTATCAGTCTGTCAGTGGTAGCTCTCATTTTGGAATGGAAGGTTTGCTGTTTTAAACTGCTACAACGAATTGACCCATAAACTTATGCTCCTGTGTGGATGTTTGTCTTTCTTTTTTTTGTCCTGGGGTGGGGGGGTATTTGTTTTTTTGGTGTATGTGTGTGTTTCCGCTTGAGAGTTATTTGTAATACTGACTCTTTTCTTCCATTTTAAGATTATTTGCTTCTGAAGTGTTTCAGTCGTATAAGGGGATAGATGCCTGATGCTAGCTGAAAGAGATATAAAAATAAGAAAATTTGGGCAACAGACTTTATATCTAGGCAGGTGGGGAATAGTGCAAGGTGAAAAAAACAGGAGGAAGAAAGGAGGGATCCTACTTTAAGTTGTGGTGTGGTTTTGTTTTGTTTTTTTTTTTTTAAGTTAATTTCCTACATCGTATGCTACTCAACTGCAAAACATTTATTCCTGTATTATTTCATGTTGTAGGAGCTTTGAAAAGCCTTAATTTCAGGAGGAGAAGGCCTTTAAGTACAAGGGATGTTTCTCACTGTCAAGAAGATTAGTTTTTATTTATTTATTTATTTAAACCTTCTTCTTACGCATCTATTCTATTTATTCAGGACTAATCAGGGTTGCAGACAGTAGAAGTTCACCTTGAAAGTGATGTGAGGAGAAACAGTTCCCAATGAAGGCTAAAGGTATTACTAATCATCCTTTTTATAAAGGGAGGAGACAAAATGAAAGAAATAAAGCATTTTGTTTGAAAGACTGTAATAGACTAGACTTCTGAATTGCTCTGTCCTGCTGTAGCCATTATCCTGGCCAAAAGAATTCCATTGGTCATCCAGGCTGTAATTACACTTTGAAAAATAATTATGCACAAATCTGCATTTTCTTCAAAAATGTGTGCATGTGTGTCTACGTATATGCATATATATTAAGAAAATCAGAATTTCACTGTGTTGTGATACAGTTAAATTTTAGTCATCCTGTCTGCTGTAAGTAAAATGCAAGACCCAATTCAATAGCAGGGAAGTGCAAAACATTTTGAGGAAATGCGAAGAAAAGTTTGAAGTACTATGTGGTCTAGAAAAAATTTCACTTTCTCCTTGAAAAATGTCTTCTTAGCTGAAGAGGTCAAGAGGAAAAAAATCTTAAACTTGCTATTCTCTTCTTAGGGAATGATTTGAAGATTAGACTTGTTCAACAGGTGCGTTTTTTGGGATATTTTTAACATGAAATGTTCAAACAAAGATAGTAGGCTGGGATTTAACAGAATTATTTGAAAATTCACACAGGTGTCATTACTGATAAATTGATTTTGGAGGCCAAAATACATGGTGGGCCATCCTTAGATGAAGCGTCCACTGCGTCTTCCTCTCACCTTACTTCCCAACTATGTATATCTGATAGTTAAGTTGTACTGAATTAGGTGGTTGTGTGGCTGTACAGTGATGAGTTTTTTGCTTCCTAATATATCTGAAAAGTATTAAGTGTGTATTACTGGGTTTTGTGCCACTGTGCCAATCAAATTAATTTCCCTAGTCCCTGCACAGTGTGAGCAGAAGAGAAAATCATTGCTTCTTTCAGAGGTAGGTGCTTTGATCAATGTTAGTGAAAGTGTGAGATGCAGAGAGTTCTGCTTTGTCCAACTTTCTGTCAGTAACAAACCTTTTTTTATAATTGGTCTGGCTACTTGGAGCACCTCTCCTAGCTGCATAATGTTGGTTTCTAGTTTCTTATATTACTGATTAGTTTTACTTACTTAATTTTCCCTGATTTTGATTATTAGACAATGCCAAAACGAGGAGATGTGTTAAGTCACACAGAAGTCTTCATTCTTTACATCCTCATTAGACAAAGAGGGCCACGAAGATGTGGCTGTCCAGGCATGTTAGTTCATGCTTGAAAGTATTTTGGGGGAGCAAGTTATATACTATTACTTTTCATTTCAGGAAGCTGATTCCTTGTTGTGTTCATGGTGGATTTTCTGACTGCATAATCTGTGTATTATAATCTCAAAGTGTTCGCATGTATTAGTCTTCAGGGGTTTAATGACTGGCAATTAACTGCAAGTCTTTGATTTCAAAGGTTGTGGACACATTTTGCAAACTGTAAAGGAAATGGTTTGAAAAGAAAATTGAAGTGTTTTTCGTGCCTTTTTCAGAAAGCATATGAAATGGAGGGGAGCTTTGCTGTCCTAGTAGTTGTTTGAGAGAGTAAGTGAAATGTCAACAGTGAACAACTTTTTCACCTTCAAAACGAATACTTTTCTAACAAAAAAACCCAACCAAACAAAAAAGTGCAGTCAGAGTGTGACTGAAGTATTTTTTTTTTAACTTAAATTGCTGTTGAATGTTCATCTTGTGAAGTCACAGAATCAAACAGCTGAGGAAATGGGTTTTCTTTAAAAAAAACCTAAACAACCACCTTTCAGCAATTGTGTGACTTGTCACCCTGTGTCCTAACTAGTGAAGTATAAACATGGTTTTGATTACATTCTCAGTATTTAGACTTGGTATACAAGAGTTTTGTGTTAAAAATTCAACCTTGTGTGTATTTCTTAAAACTTCTCAACTCCTGTTTTGATACTGTTTGCAGCTTGTCTTCTTTCAGAGTATCCATTTTGTCCACACAATGCAACAGTGTAAATTTAGAGGTTAATACTTAGAGCTAAAATCAATAGGGAAGTAACATGTTTCTCTTCAGGCTGCTAGTGCAGTTTCTCGGTGTTCAAGGTGCTTAATTCTGTAATTGTTAGTTGCTAGGTGAGGTGTGCTTTGAAATATGATACTTTTTTGTTTTAGTGACAAATTATTGCACCTGCTGTTCTTCATTTGGCAGGGCAAACACACAGCTGTGTTACCCAAATTATTTTTATTTTTCTCTGAATTTGTAATTGTGGTTTAGATGCTCTTCCAGTATAGTGTCATTCACCTTTTCAAAATGCCACAGCAAAATCATGCTGATTATTTACTTGGGTAACAAATGATCAGGGAGTGGTAGTGGTGCAAATGTAATTTTTATCGAGGCTTACCTTCTTAATCAGATCTACCTCATCTATGAGTTCATTCCTTTTTCTTTCTTCGTGTCCTTTTTTTTTTTAATGACTCCTCTGAGTTTGTGTATTAGAAAAACAAATTATATTTTTATTCATATTGAAAAAATAAAAATTTAAGAAATTGCACATCTGCACTATCAATTCCTGTTTCAAGAACTTCATTTTTCCAGTTCCAGTTGAAGGATATGTTACAAGTTCTCAGTCAATTGAGCAGACTTGTGTATATTCTGACAGAGAGGTAGTAAGTGTTTTGGTTTGTGTTTTTTTTTTTTTTTTAGTATTTGAGCATTTTAGGATTCAGCAGAAACCCTAGCCAAGAAAAACTGAAATTTTTACTTTGTGGGTAATTCTTTGCTATGGAAACTGTCTACACAGATAGCAAGAGTTTCTTAATATTTCCTATGCTAGTGTTAGTATTTACAATTGTAAATATTACAGGAAAAAATTAAATTACAGGGAAATAAAACTTAACAATGAACATGAAACTTCTTACAGGCAGTATTTGTTGAACTGTTCTGATCATAGTTACTGTTGTGATATCTGCTTTTCTCAATATTAGGTGCCAAGTGTCGTGAAAAACATGAAAAACCAAGAAAAATATATTCAGTAGTTTTAAGGGTTGAGTTGTGTCATAAAATCTTCATTTAAGCTGTACCAAATGTAATGCTAGTCTAATTAGAACACTGTTGTGAAAAGGTTTTTCTGTTTGTGTTTTGTTTTGGTTTTTTCCTCTTGAGGGCCATCTTAGGATTTTAAGTGATTCAATAAATAAGAACGCTTTCAGCAAACATTCATGTCTAACAGTAGTCTTTTATTATAGCTTGCTGGATTGAGTGTTTCACTTCATTTTTAAGGCTTGTTAAAAGATTCTATTTGTTCTTTGTTTTAGTTTATCAACAGAAGTCCACATATCCCATTTTTTGATACCGTATTTAAATATTGCTACTGCATACTTGAGAGATTATGTTTTAAGTCAAATGTTGGATCTTTACAAATAACATTAATTTTATGTTGTAGCAGTTTTTAATGTGAGTGTATTTTTTCCATACTTAGGTAAATTGTGGCATTGGATACATTCAAAGGCATGTTTACTTTGAAAGTACTGTTTACTTAGCATAATGGGGAATAGAGATACTGTGCTTAACATACGTAGTGTGACTCCAGTTTTGAGCCTAGCTCAAAATCTTGTGATAAATGCTGTTTCTGCTGTTCTGTCTGATGTGTCAGTTACAGAAAAACATGAGTAATGAAATATCTGCTAGTATTCATGCATGTCCATAAAAGCATATTTCTGTGTGTAAAGGCACAGCAGCAAAACATTCAGTGTCTGGAACCTCATGCAAACAAAAAAAAAGGATGGAATTCTTAGCATGGGACATATCATCCCTTTGTGAATTATCATTGATTTTCCAAAGTTGCTGAGCTTAGTTTCTAGCCAGTCAGTAAGGAAAAATTCATTCAGTGAAGAGTCTCTTCTTCCCTTTCTTTCTTTACAAAGCTGTTAGTTTCTGTCTATGAAAGGGGATTTTTGGTGTTTTCTTCTAGTAAATGATCTTGTTCTAGTTGTGTATATAAGTCATCTTCTTTTGGTTCTTAAATCAGATACTTCCAGAAGCATAGATGAAGTCATCGTTAACAAAATCTTTGAATTTCCTCAGCAGTACAGTAGGAAAGATTCTGTTCTGAGTTGTATAGGAGTGCAAAAGATAACATAAATCTGACTTTGGGAAAACAATATTTCTTGATTTAAATGTGTTCTCAGGGAAAACAGAACCTGAATAGATTTTGTTTTTAGAAAGGAATAGATTTTTTTTTTCAGACCAAGGTTAGATTTAATGAGTATAAATTGTTTTAAGTCACACATTTTTGATTTTTTTTAATCTTTTTCTTTCTTTTACAGTGACACTTGTACTTTTTTTAAATTGGTTATTTTTATAATCCCACTGATCTCATGTACTTCTTATTTCACTGCATACATGAATTAAGTGTATTTTTTTACTCACCTTCTTAAGTTTCCTCGTATTTAAGCCCTATTTTTACTTTGGAGTTCAAGTAAACTGAGTGTTTACTGTGTGCTACTTGCTGCCTTCTCCAAACTTCAGGAAAGGTTTGTTGTAAGATGATTGGAACTGACTAGTAGTTCAAATCGGAACTGTCCTATTCAGTGCCTATTCAGGCACTGAATAAAACAGACGTTTTCTCCATAGTTTATCTAAAGGTTTCTTAGAAAAAAAATAAATATTGATAAATTGTACCACGAATGTAAGGCACAATTTAGACGTCTGCATTGTAGAGAACAAAGGTTTAGCTACCACACCTCCCCCAAATCTGTAGTAGTAAACTAGTGTATTAAAATTTAATAAGGGGCATAAAGCACAGCAAAATGAACCTGATTAAAGTGTCTCAAATCACATCAGTGGGCTTTAAATTCATCCTGATACAAGCTGTAGTCTATATCAGAGCCTCAGGCTATTGGTATCAGTAGATTTAGTATTTCTTTATGTAGTAATGTAGTACGTTGTGCTGTGATTTCCCCAAGACCTTGAAATGATCTTTCTTGCCACAGGAGGACATTCTGGAAAGTGACAGAGGCATACTTCTACTGCTAAGAGTAGGATTTTGCCATTAGAATTTAACAGTGCTGTTTAATAAAGATATATTAACTATAAAGCATGAGTGCTCTTGCTAAAGTATCAATAGTTAATTGCATGATGGAAAGGTGAGTTAAGATATGTCATCCTCAGCGATGTTTATTAAGGAGGAGTGAATGCTTCTGAGAGCAGTTGTTTATAAGCAGTAGACTTGCTTTCCTTTTCTCACTTGAATTTGTACTGTGACCTTATGTAGTAGTAGTCAAGTGAATGAAAGTTTCTTAATGTGCCTACACACACTATCAGAAAAGGAACTGTATTATTGTAGTCTAGCATCTTTCTACTTTATGTAACAGGCTGGATTTTTTTCTGCAAGCAGTATTTCCATCCTGGCCTTACTGTGCTATTTTTCCAGCACATGTATGAAACATACAGGCTTCGCTATCACTGAGTTAAGTGTCCTATACAGAGGATTTAAAGGGGCTTGCGGTGTTAAACTGAAAAGTTGACATCTGATATCTTTAAACCTTTCTTTCATGCCCTGAGATTTTAGTTTACTGCTGTCAAGTATCACTGTCTTCTGCTAGATGAGTCTTTCTCAACTTGGAAATGAATTGGAGCTTCTGAAATCATTCACTGATTTTTGTGTGTGTGCTGTGGTGGCATATACCAACACAGGAGAATAAAGCAATTTCTTAGAAACCATTCCATGTTTTGAGTAACATACCTAGGATGTGAAAAGTCATCACGTTTTAATGTAAAATAACCAAAGTTTCTTAATTATAGTTCAGTAAAGTATTCATTTTAATATTGGATTCCTTACTAAATCTTGCCAAGATAATTGTGTTGTCAAAAGAAGGAATGATTCCCACATTTATCTTCCTGGATTTTTTTTTCCCCCTGTAATTTAAACAGGGAAACATTTTCAATATGTGAGTTAATGTATCTCATTGAGAGTCTTAGTTCTGTTTTTCATTTACTAAGTTTTCTAGTTAGACTGTTTTTGATAACCATGTTGCATGGAATGTGGACTTGGACCGTTTTCACCACATGAATTTGATATGCTGTGTTTGTAGGTCAAATTTTTAATAAGAACTGTCCTGAGTGAACGTGTTACTGAAGTTAGTGGAAATGGAGCAAATGTATTAAAACAAAGATAGGGTACTAGGTCAAATTTTTTGTATGTTTCATATGAAGCACATTTAAAAATCTCTACTTACGAAAAACGTGTATGACTTCCTACTTAGCTGCTATTAGAGGAGTTAAAATACTTACTGTTGTTGGTTTTGCTTTTCAAGGTACCCAGAGAATGGCATTATAGAAATGGAGACCAGGAATCTTCGACCACGAGCAAGAACCATTCTGAAGTGGAGTGAACTAAAAGTGGGTGATGTGGTGATGGTTAACTACAACGTTGAGACACCAGAAGAAAGAGGATTTTGGTTTGATGCAGAAATTACCTCTTTGAGAGAAATCTCAAGGACTAACAAAGAGGTTCATGCTAAAATACTGCTGGGGTAAGATTTGTTTGACCAACTCATAAAATCTCTACATATCATATAAAGTACATTGTTCAGGGCTTTTTTGTCCACTAGTCATCACTAGGTGAAAATAACTTTGTCATCCTTTGTGATGTCATACTTCGATTCCAGAGTATGGTTTTTATGGTGTTCTGACTTAGCTGGGAGTCAGACATTTTACATTTCCTGAGAGTGCTGGAGGCAACTGTAATATTTCATGTTTTTTCTGTGATTCAAATTGATCAGGATGTGTTTTTATTTATATTTGTTTGTGTTACATATTTACACATTTATATTAATTTACATATGCATTATATGTTCATTCTTATTGAAAGCTCGAAAACCCATTTTTAGTAATTTTTGAGATAATTTACAACTCCTAGGTCTCACTATTAGTCACCTATGACAATTTCAGTAAGCCTCTGAATCTGGATAATTGACTTTAAAAGAGTAAAACATTTATGCTGGTATTACAGCTTCTGATAAGTGGGATGTGGAAATAATGATTTTTTTTTCATGTTTTTGAACACACAAGAATATTTGCTTTGTTTTCATATTTCATTTAAAAATCTGTGCATAGTTCTTTAGGAACATTATTTTCTGCAGAAATCCGTGTGATATGATTGTCAGTAAGCTGTGTGATGGCTACCTGATGATAGATGACCAATCTTTATTGGCAGACATAGGGACCTTTTCTGTGAGCAAAGCAAAAAACCCAGCCTTCAGATGTAAATCAAGAATTCGAGTAGGTAGTTTAAATAATTAACTCTGAAGGGAGAAGATATTAAGAAATGGTGTCCATTCTGGAAAGGTTAAATTTTTCATGCTAATACACTTCATACTTTATGACATTTGGTCAATCAGATAACTTCTGACCTTATATGAATAGAACTGTTTGTATATCAGTTTGTGGGTTTCAAATGTCTGATAGCATTCTTTAAAACTATTGGCTGCATGGATTTTTTTCGTAATTTCCCCCAATTATTAAAATATGATATCCAAAATGTGTTTTATATTGGCAAAAGCAAATGTGATGGCTAGTAAATAATTTTGGTTCATGCTGATTTGAACCAAATCCTTTCTATAGTATAGTCTTTTTAAAATCTATGTGACAGTTAATACTTCAAATTGGAAGATGGTAACTTAAAATAACCATTGAGTACTGCGGAAAGTATGGGTTCCCTGTACTTTACACTTATGATTCTGATGTGGTGAATATTTTCAAATTAATTTCCATTTTTTTCCAAATGAAATCTTATTTCAATTAACTTCCTTCTTAACTAGGAATTCAGGTGTCATTTGTATGTTGATGGCTTTTATGTTCGGTAATTGACTAGCTTGCAGAGTAAGGTTATCAGACTCCTGCCATTTCTGAAACTTAGCAAGGAATGATTCTCTGTCATTGGTATGTGAGTTGTCCCTCTCAATTAACAGTGAAAGTATAAGGTAGATCTCCTTGTGTTCGTAAACTGGTGGAAAGAACATGCTGCAACAAGAATCACTTGCAGGTATATTGGGCTATAAAATAAAAAACAATGTCTTTGTTTCAGTGTTTATAAATGTATTAATACACGAATTTAATTACATGATAATACAAAATGTGTTAGTATTGCTTTTGATGAGGATTTCATGAAGCTGTTGGCACAATGACAGAAAATATCATGAAGATGTACTGTTTGTGTTAATGCTTTGGAACTTGCAGAACATGTGATGAGTACTTCTTTACTGTATATGGTTGAAATGCTTGTTTATTAGGTGTTACTTTCACTTATGTCTCAAGTCGTAACTTAAATGAAATGTTGTGAAGAGTCTGGCATGAGTTCATATTTTGGGAAATAGATATGAATTAGAGAATATTTTCAAAGAGAGGAATTAGACTACCCAGGGGAGACAACGGCAGCACTATACAGTGCAAATGAAATTTGTAATTGCAGGATGTCTAAGAATTATCCAGACTGGACTTACTGAGTCTCAGGCACAACTATTAGGGAAACAGCAGTTCTTTGACTGTGCAATATACACATAGGCCTAGGACCATAGCTCTCTCATGATTGTGTGTGCTTGCTTACAGCTTAGAATGGTCTCTGTGTGTGGTACCTCTGAATTGATTTTAGCTAAATTTGCAGAGTGAACCTCTATTTTTGAATATCCTCTGGTTTTACTTTTTAGGAGTATCTTCTATATAATGATAAAAACAATTTTCTGTAATCCAGGGTAATGCAGCTTGTTGTCATTGCATTTCAAAGGGCATGTATCAAATGCCTGTTACTGAGGACTAGCTGTGAGGCAAACTGTTCACAGTTCGTTTTGTGGTTGGAGCTGGTTAACGTGATTAAAGTCACCAGGCCACATTAAATCAATGTAGTTCAAATGATGATTGCTAGAGTTCAAGTTAATTACACACAAAATCAGTTCTTTTCATCACTTCGGGCTTTGAAAGTTTGAACCGATACCAAGAGTTTTATTTTGTTTATTTTGTTTAAGCCTTTGGAGTTGTATATCAGAAAAAAATGTTTATTCTGCAGATTTTACACCTCTTATACTGAAAACTTAATGAATTTAAGGTCTTTACCTAAACAGCAGTAATAGGAAGTAATCAAAATGGTCCTAGATTTTCAGTTTTATATGTTATTTTTTACTTCTGCAGGATTTTGCATGGGGCATCCTGCTCCCAAAAGGGAGATTTTCAGATCTGTCTCTGTATATGCTTATTATGCTTGTTTATGTAACCTGCCAGATCTGGGATTTACCTTGCTATTTTGGTTTGGGACTTTTTTCTGTTTGTGGTGTGGTGGTTGGGGTATTTTTGTGGTTTTTGGTTGGTTGGTTTTGGTTTGTTGTTTTTTTTTTTTTTTCTGGTTGCTTGGTTGGTTTTGGTTTTTTTGTAGGATACATTTCTGTTTGTTTTCTTTAAGACTCCTTTTATTCATGTCTTGCATATTCATTTTCTCAAGAGGGTAGTGTGATGGGTTTTTATCATCTTTATGGAACGTGTGCAGATTTTGCTTTCAGATGCTTCTTCTAGTTGTTTTGAACAAGTTTTCCTGTTTATATTTAACTTGTCTTTTTTGAAATCATATATAAATTTTTTTTGGTAGCTTTGCACAGCTACAGGATTTAAACACCTTCCAGAATGGTGAACTAACATCGAAATGAGTCTTGCATGTTGTTCTGCAGCATTTCAAGAATTCTTGACATTCTGTGGATTTGTACCTAGCTGGTCAAAAAAAGAAAAAAAAAAAAAGTGTTCCTGGCATTTGTACTTTATTTTGACACTTACAAAAATAACGGTACCAATACTTCCTGTCCCTCTCAGTATGTATCAACATGTCATAGTTTTTGTCACATTTCTTGCCCAACAGTCTAGTTCTTGTACTGTATTTCTTAATTTTTAGGCTTGGATTTTCTGTGTGAGTGGTTTATTCCTTACTGATGGGTGTATACTTTTGTGATAAAACTTTCTACCCAAAGTTACTTCCTACTTAATTTGTTTTAATGTAGATTTCTTGACTGTTGTTGGTTGATCTGGGAAGACATTGTTTTACTGGCATGTGGAATATTAACAAGATTTTTATACTAGTTTTTGTACTGCATTATCAGGTATCCTACTAATAAGAATTCTAATTGCTGAAGAACACACATGCAACTTTCTTGCACAGACCTAAAAATGGCATGTTCTGGGCAACAAAACTTGGGCCTCCCTCTTTTCTCTTCACATGACTTCATGGGAGCTGTTATCTCTGAAGAGACTTCCCTTTAGGTGAATGCAGCTGTTCCAAATCAAGGTAGATTCTGAGTGTCCAAGAAGACTGCTGGGATTTTTCTTAGTCGTTCTGCAGAGCTTATGCCCAGAACTTAAGTACTTTTGTGAGTTGGTTTACCTTGGTCTCTACAGTGAGAGTTGGCTCTTTTCATAGCCTTAGGTAGTAACATCACAGTTCTGAACAGGAATGACTCTAACAGGAAGAGTGTTTTGGGTTCCACTTAATTACTTGTTGGATAACAAACCTCATGTTTGATGTGGAAATGTGAAAAGAATTAACTGTTTGAACATAAGAAAGGAAGCTTATTAGAAATCAAACCGTGTATTTTTAAATTCCAGATTAAATTTTTGATCTTGTCTCAGTTATGATTTCATTCTTGAGGAAAATCTTAAGAAATAAAAGATATAATTGACATGAGGGTAGAGTATTATTAGAGACTTTTGAGTAGCATATAGTCCCCTCTCTTGTAAAAACAAACCAACTCAACCAACCAAGCAAAAACAACAGCCAAAAATGGAGTCTGGGATGCAGGAGAAACTGCCCAGAAGGTATTTGAACACACAAGGACTGGAGAAAAGTTGTCCTGGATTTGTTGTGGTCACAGGTAAGAGACAGAAGAACAGTACCTGACTGAGAATAGTTCATGAAGAGAGCATGAACAGAGTGAAGTCTTTGACCACTCTCTGTGGTAGTTTTCTTCTCTACTGAGGTCATCAATGAGATACAGTAGCTTAGTGTAACATGAAATCAAAACCAGTTTCAGAAAAAACTGCAAGAATACATTTTGAAGGTTAGTAGGTTGACTTTATTACAGATACCCTTTTCATCTGTCCTCTTTCTCCTCTCCCCTGTGTCTCTTTGGGAAAAAAGTCTATTTTACAAATACTCTCTGAATAGTTACGATAGTCAGATTCTATACAGAACCACAGAATCAATAAGGTTGGAAAAGACCTCAAGGAGCATCAAAGTCCAACCTGTCACCCAAGACCTCATGACCACTAAACAGATCATAGCTGTTCTTCCACATGTTTTGTTTTCCTGCTTTATAAAGATGACAAATTTTCAGGAGGTTCCAATATGCAAAGAGGAGTGCAAGGGTTACAGTTTTAATTGCTTACCCATAATAATTGGTTTTGCACAGAGGAGAAATACTTTATCTCTTGATACTTCCCTCTCCCCAGTTCTTAAAGAGTGTATCAGAAGTAATTTATTTGGTCTTTTGTGCACACTGCCTTACTGGCAACATGGAGGAAGTGATACTCAGTTGTTTCAGAAGCTTGTCCAAAATAGAGGGAGAGCAGACTAGGTTATTTTTAGCGTTATTATGAAATGATAATTAATGATTTCAAGTCTTTTGGACTGCGAATCACACAATCACAGAAACATTCAGGTTGGAAAAGACCCTCAGGATCACCAAGTCCAGCCATTAACCCTGCTCTACAAGGTTCACTCCTAAACCATATCCTCAAGTACCACACCCAAATGACCTTTAAACATATCCAGGGTTGGTGACTCAACCGCCTCCCGGGGCAGGACATTCCAATGCCTGACCACTCTTCCTGTGAAAAAAATTTTCCTAGTGTCCAGTCTAAACCTACCCAATTGCAGCTTGAGGCCATTCCCTCATGTTCTATCACTAATTACCTGTGAGAAAAGACCAGCACCAGCCTCTCTACAATGTCCTTTCAGGTGGTTGTAGAGAGCGATGAGGTCTCCCCTCAACCTCCTCTTTTCCAAACTAAACAGCCCCAGCTCCCTCAGTCGCTCTTCATAAGGTTTATTCTCCAGGCCCTTCACCAGCTTCACTGCCCTCACTCCAGCACCTCCACATCTCTTGTATTGAGGTGCCCAAAGCTGGACACAATACTCAAGGTGTGGCCTCACCAGAGCTGAGTACCAGGGGACAATCACCTCCCTACTCCTGCTGGACACAGTGTTTCAAATACAAGTCAGGATGCCATTGGCTTTCTTGGCCACCCAGGCACACTGATTGCTCATGTCAGTTGCCCAACGATTAGAACCCCCAGGTTCCTTTCTTTCAGACAGCTTTCCAGCCACACTTCCTCAAGGCTGTAGCATTACTTGGGGTTGTTGTGACCCAAGTGCAGGACCTAGCATTTGGCCTTGTGAAGCTCATCCCATTAATGCTGGCCATTGATTCAGTCTCTCCAAGTCCCTCTGTAGAGCCTCCCTACCCTGTGCAGATCAACACTCCCACCCAGCTTGGTGTCATCTGCAGATTTATGCTGAGACCCTCTATGTCTTCATTTAGGTCATCAATAAAGATGTTAAACAGAAGTGGTCCTAACGCTGAGCCCTGAGGAACACCACTTGTGACTGGTTCCCAGCTGGATTTAACTCCACTGACCACCACTCTTTGGGCCCGTTTGCCCAGCCAGCGTTTATCCAGCAGAGCCTGTGCTCATCCAAGCCATGGAGCAGCAAGTTTGTCCACAAGAATTCTGTGGGGAACAGTGTCAAAGGCTTTTCAAAGTCTAGGTAGAAAATATCCACAGCCTTTCCCTCATCCAATAGTTGGGTCATTTCGTTGTAGGAGGAGATCAGGTTTGTGAACGTATGGGTTCTTTTATCTTGTAATTCTGAAACTCAAGCTGCAAACTAAGCCTGCTTTACTAGAGACAGTGTTATCTCTGGCTAATATTTAGCTCAAGTGTGCAAGAACTTGTGTCCTGCTGGTGAAAGGGTAAGACTTCCAAGGACATATCTTCCCAAGAGAAAGGAGCAAGCAAAATCCCATGTATCAAAGGCTGGTTCATTGTACAATTTGTATGAACAGGCATTAGGCTTTTAATACCATGGGGCCCTTAATGGGTTCACATCTGTCCCTAAATATCTTTGATCTTCAAATAGGATAAGAGCATCTACATCATGAGTGTCATGATACAGAGCCAATATCATGAGTAGAGTTTTGGGTAGCAAGGGGGTTTTACTGCGCACAGTTTAGGGAGGTATTGGCCCATGCATGAAAAGCAAAGTATAGAGGATAGTGGGAACCCGCTTTGGGACTGGTAGAGGAAGAGTACCTATTTCGAGTGCATGCATTGAAATATATATGGCCTGGACAACCAGCAGGAAAAATTCACAGAATCACACAATGTTAGGGGCTGGAAGGGACCTAGAAAGATCATCTAGTCCAACCTTCCTGTCAGAGCAGGATCACCTGGAGCAGATCACACTGGAACACAAACAGATGGTTTTGAGTATCTCCATAGCACTGCAGGTTGTTGCTGTAGTGGATGCAGGATGAGATAACTCACAGGAGTGGAGTGAGGGCTGGATGGATATGAACTTCTCAGGAAAGGCAAAGATCAGAGGGGCATAGCTGCTGTGATGTGATAAAGTTTGGATGTAGGGCAGCTCCTGAGTGTCATGACAACAGCCTTATTGAGAGCTTGTGGACAGAGATGGGAGCAGTTGAAAGGGTGACACAGTGGTCACCCAGTCAGAGCAAGGAAGAACGCAAAACTGTTCCAAGTTTTCCATTCCCCTATTTGTTTGTTTATTTGGGTGGGTGTTTTTTTGGAGGGTTTTTCTTTTTGGTCTCTGTTAGTGGGGTGATACTGGACAACAGCTGGATCTGCTGTTTGTTATCAACAGCTGCTTTGGGGATCAAATGAGCAATGTCAGCCGTGGCTCTACTGACTGTAATATCATATATACCAAGATCCTAATTGAACCTGAGAAAGCAGAGTAGCAGAGCACAGACTTTTGAATTTGGTAGAGCTTCAGTTTCATTTAAGGAACTGGTTGATAGGATCCAACGAGGAACAACTGTGAGGGGTAAAGGAGTTTGTCAGTGTAGATAGGTCCTTAAGGACACCCTTCTCCAATGCAAAGTATCATTCTGATACTCAAGAAACTAATAGATGCATTTGGGAAGCTGTCAAGGTTGAAGAGGAAGCTCTTGACAGCTCCAGTGCAAACAGTATATGGGAGCTGGGAACAGGGACAGTATAAGAAGGAATGGTTTTGAAGATGCAAGCATGGTATTAGGAGACCCAAAGCTTCTGTAGTGTTAACAATTGAAGGACATCATGGGCAACACAGAGAACTTTTACCACTTCTTTAGCAGCTGATAGAAGGCTGAGCAAGGGAGGTGTGGACCTACTGATGACAAAGACAAATGATTTGCTGTTAAGAACTTACTCATTGTGATGACCTGTCCTGGTAGCTGCACCTAGTGAAAGCATTCAAGGAGAGTCAACAGCAGTGAATGACAACTGAGTTAAGGAGTGTGTTTGCACTTGACTGGTGCAAGTCCATGAGACTAGATGGCTTACCTGCAAGTATGCCAGTGGAACTGGTTGGTTTTGTAAAGGTGCTGCTCTGTACAATGTTTGAAAAATTGTGGAGTTCGGGGAGGTCCTTGACCATTGGAGAAGAACAGATGTTGTATCTGTCTTCAGAGGTGGCCAGTCACCCTTACTTCAGTCCAAGAAAAACAAGGGGACAGTCCTCTTGGAAGTGCTAGACATGTGAAGATGATTTGAAATAGACAAGGTGGATGGTTATTTTTTGAGTAAATTATACCATACAAGCCTGACTGCCTTCTGTGATTTGCTCTGTGACCAAGAGGATAGCAAGATGGGAGGGAAAGTAACCCAAGAGAAAAAAAAAAACAGCCCTGAGTTGAGATAAGGAATTTTAATGGAATGATAAAGATGCAAAATTACAGTAGCCTGTTTGCACAAAAGCACAGCAAAAAGCAGAAACAGCAGCTTCAGCCAGTGACCTACCCCACAACCCCCAACCAGTCCAGGTGAAAAGCCTGACACCCCAAACCTGGAGACCAAAAGTAGCAACCAGAACAGGAAGCCTCTCATGTTACAGCCTGAATTTCAAGTCCCACACTACTTTACTCCAGCTAGCACTTTCATTTTGAAGCTGGCATGATGGCAGCATGGTTTTGACTATCAGCAGCAGATTCAACTCAGCCCATGACATGGGTTTAAAAAACATGAGGTTGAATGATCAGGCTCAGAGGAGTTGTACACTACCTGGAAAGTAATAACAAGCAGGGATCTGCAGGGGTGTATCCTGAGATCAGTACTATTCAATATTTTAAGCAACAAGATTGGAGCAGCAGTCCAATATACTCTTGGCCAAGGTTGCAGAGACACTGAATGGATGAAAGCTCAAGTACTGCTTATTAGAGAGACCTGAACAGATGGAGGAATGGTCTGAAAAGAGCCCGAAGATACTCAGCAAGGATAAATGCAGTTTTCTTACACCTGTGAAAGCAAGCGCCCCTTGCAGCTATACTGGCTGGGAAGTAACCCTGATTGGAAGGAGCTTGGTAGACAGAAAGCTGAATATGAGCCAGCAGCACATAATGAAGTCTTAACAGTTTCTGGGGTGTATGAGAAGGAGCATATATATCAGAAAACTGAGAAAAGTGATTTGTCTCTTTTATTATGCACTAATTAGATTGCATCAAGAATACTAGATTACACACACACACACACCCCACCCACCCTCCCTGCCTCAGCCTACCAAAGAGAGACAACAACTAGACTGAATTCGGAAAAGGCTGCAGAGATGTTTGAGGAGGAGCAGTGGTACATGTCAGGCAGACCAGAGACGATGGACATAAATTGTGACAAGAGAGGGGCAGAAAATTGTTTCTTCGGATTGCTTAACTTTTCAAATACTTAATTGTTAATGTTTGAAACTATTAATTGCTTTTAACAGCAAAAAGTACAAAGTGTTAGAATTAGGAATGTTTCAGATTTTGTAACTACTTCATAATTGCTGCAAGATAGAGGTGTCCTTTGAAGGTGAAAAATGGGTTGACTTGTATCTTGAGGGGTATATTTGTTTTCCCAGAACATATACTAAATCTCCAGTATTTGTAACACTATCCTTTGTCTAATAAAGATGCGGACTTGCAGCAACAGAGTCTTTTGACTTGTTTTTTAGGGGGTGTTTTGAATCTCTGTTCTTACTGATAAAGTAATTCCAAAAAAAAAATGAAGATGAAGAACAGAAGAAAGCAAACTTAAGTGCAAGAAGGCAAAGAGTGACAGGAATATAAATGGTGGTGAACACAATATTAGGAAAACAAAATAAAAAAGGAGTGATGTTGAAATCTGAGAGACTGATTGAGGATGGAGAGGAGCCCTGGAGATTGCTAGAGCAGATTGCCTGGGACTATGTCCAGTTGGATTTTGAGTGTCTTTATGGGTGAAGTAACAACAACCTCTTTAGACGATCACTACAGAAAGGTATTTTTTGTGCTCAGGTGGAATTTCATGTGTTTCTATTTGTGCCTGTTGCCTCTTGTGCTGACAGTAGGTGCTAGTCAGAGGAGACTGGCTCCCTATATGTACAGATGGATATGAACCCTCCACATACAAGCCTTTTCTTTTGCAGGCTAAACATTCTCATATCAAAGATATTCCAGTCCATTAATGCTTTTTTTTGTTGGTTTGTTTGTTTGGTTGGTTTTTTTCCTTTTTGTTTGGCTGTTTTCTAAAACCACTTCTCTAAGCCCGTGGTTTATCTTAACCTTGGGAAGGCCAGACTACTCGTGGGTAGTGCATAACGTTCGCCTTCCTTTTACCTGCGGGCCATGCTCTTTATACAGTCCAGGAGGCTGTTGCCCTGCTTTGCTTACAAGGGCACATTGCTGGTTTATAGTCAGCTTGTTTATGAGTTCCTCACGGTCCTTCTTCACCAAGTTACTCTCCACCTGGTTGGCATTCAGCTTCTACTGATGCATGGGGTACTTCCTGTGTGCTGGACTCTGTCTTGTTGATTGTAATTAAATTTCTCTGTCCAATTTTCTGGATCACTCTGAAGGGTGACATATGCATCTGTTACTAATGGTTTCTGGTTTTGTATAATCTGTGAACTTGCTGAGAGTCTACTCTATTCCTATTATTCAGGTCATTAATGGGGATGTTTAACAGTATTGGCCCCAGAGTCAACCCCTGGGGTGCTACTTTCTTGCTTCCAACTTTGTACCCCTGGTCACAATCCTATGGATTCAGTGAGTTTTCATTTCTCTTACTGTGCACTTACCTAACCAATGCCTTATCATCTTATATATGAGGATGTTTGGGAGACAATATCAAAAGCCTTAGACTAAAGTGGACATGAATATATCCTGCTTTCCTGTTACCTTCCAAACAAGTCACTTCATCATAGAAGACTCTCAGGGAGGTTGAGTGTGATTTACCCTTTGTAAGTAGATGCTCACAATTCCTGATTACTTTGTCTGGAATTTATTTCCAGGATTATTTACTCCTGATTGAACTGATTGATTGAGTTGAGGCTGACCAATCCATTAGATGATCTTCCTTCTTGAAGGTAGTGGCATTTGCTTTCTTCCAGTTCTCAGGAAGGTGTCCCAGTTTTCATGACCTTTCAAATATAACTAATGCTTGTCCTGCAGTCAAGCAGCTCCCTCAGCACTCATGGGTACAGCCTGTTAGATACTTATATATGTCCAGTTTCAGTGATCCATAACCCTGTCCTCCTCCACTAAGTCTTCCTTGCTTCGCATGTTCCATCTGCTCTTGGGGCCTGGTGTTCCTGAGCTTTGGTCTTGCACACTGAATCAAAGGCAGTGCTGAGTACCTTGACTTTTCTGTGTTTATTTTCATCAGAGGCCATGCATATTCAGCAGTGTGCAGTCATTTTCTCAGGCTATCCTGTTATAATTGCAGAATCATTCCTTTTTTCCCTTTACATCTTGTAAAATTCAAATGAGGGTAGACTGTGTCTCCCAACCCTATGCCTACAGAATTGGACAGGAGCTCCTTATTCCCAGCTAGGTCAGCTGTCACTGCTTCCACCTCTTGAGTTTTGTCTTGAGGCTCCTTGCTCATCCATGCAGGCTTCTGCTGCCTTTGGTTTCCTGCCATGGTGGCAGGGCTTCCTTGAGCTTAGAGGAGGTGATCTTTGAATGTCAATTGTCTCTACCCAACCTGTCTTCTCTCCAGGGTTGTGTGCTGTGAGATTTTTCCAAGCGGATCTCTGAAGAGATTACAGTCCCTGTACTGAAATCCAGAGTTGTCTTGGTTTTTATCTTGCACCTTCCTCTAAGGATCCTTAACTTCATATTCACATTATTATTGCAGCCAGACTGCCCTGATTTTAATGCCTCATGACAATTCTTTCCAGTTTGTAAGTATTTGATCTAAGCAGTGCACCACTCCTTTCTCACCTGTGTCAGGAAGTTGTTAGCACTGTGCTGCAGAAATTTCATAGGCTGGTTGTCTTGTGCTCTACTGTCCTTCCAGCAAATACCAGGGTGCTTCAAGTTCCCTGTGAGAGCCAGGGCCTGTAAACATGAAACTTAGAGTTGTCTGAAGAAGGCCTTGCATACTTATACCTAATTAGGAGGTCTATAGCACCTACTACAGCATCACCCACGTTGTTCTGTTTGCTGATCTTGACCTTTAAGCACTTTACTGGGCCCTGAACTGTCCTTAGATATGGAGCAACTCCTACTCCTTGCCTTTCTAGAATGTACTTCCTGAAGAGTCTGTATCTATTTGGCACATAACTCCAGTCATGTGAGCTATCCCACCACATCTCCCAATGAGGTCACAGACCTGCAGGAGATACACAGACTCTTGCTTGTTCCCCAGGATGTATGCACTGATGCATAGGTGTTTCAGGAAGGCATCAAAGTGTGCCGGTTACCCAAAAAGGGCATGAGAGCTTTCCCCGTGAAGCTGTTGTCCTGGTACTTGTTCTTCACATGATTACACTTCAAGTGATTGCACATCTGCTTTGTTGTGGTGGTTCTTGAGTGCTAGGTTCCTTCTCTTTGGATCGTCTCGGGTCTTCTGCTTGTCTACCACCTCTGCGGTTTCATCGCTTTTTTCTTGAGGAGTATCTAACAATTTTTCCCCAAAAATTTATGAATATTTGTACACATCTATGTAAGAATGAGTAATGATGACATCATCACACATATCAAACATACACATTAAGACATGGAAGGGCTGTACTGCCATTATGCAGAACTCATTAGGTGTGTAAATGGAACATTTGATGTCATGCACTAAGGGATTTAAACATCATGGCACAGGTGGTATGAGTAACTTGAAGAGATTTGGTCAATACAAGGAATGAAGACATTCCAAAATGAGCAATTGTTTAATTAATTAATTAGGACTTTTAAATTAATTAGGAATTTTTCTCTTTGTAGTTCATTGTGTACTTCCTGATTTTCAGGAATTCATGGTGAGATGAAATTCATCCTGTTCTGAGCAGGAGAATCCTTGATGCTGTCATGTACATTAAACCTGCAAAAGTCCATTCATTACCAACTTCAGAAATGTGCTTTTGACCTTGTTTGTGAGCAGTTTTCATTTGTGTTTGGTTCTATATGAAAATTCAGTGTGACCTCAGTGCCATGAAGGGTTGTGGAGCGGGTCATCCTGAGTGCCATCACATGGCACTTACAAGGCAAGCAGGTGATCAGGCTGAGTCAGCATGGGTTTATGAAAGGTAGGTCCTGTCTCACTAATCTGATCTCCTCCTACAACAAGGTGACCTGCTTAGTGGATGAGGGAAGTGTCAAGGGCGTTGTATACCTGGACTTTACTAAAGCCTTTGACACTGCCTCCCACAGTGTTCTCCTTCAAAAAATCATGGCACAAGGTTTGGATAGGTACTCTCTGCATTGGGTAAAAAATGAGCTGGATGGCTGGGCCCAAAGAGTGGTGGTGAATGGACTTAAATCTGGCAGGAAGAGAGGAATGAGTGCACCCTCTGTAAATTTGCAGATGACACCAAGCTGGGTGGCTGTCAGCCTGCTGGAGGGTAGGGAAGTTTTACAATCGGATCTGGACAGGTTAGACTAGTGGGCCAAGGCTAATTGTGTGGAGTGCAATGAGGCCACATGCCAAGTCCTGTATTTGGGTCACAACAACCTCATAATAAGCTAGAGACC
Source organism: Indicator indicator (assembly GCF_027791375.1). NCBI lineage: Eukaryota > Metazoa > Chordata > Aves > Piciformes > Indicatoridae > Indicator > Indicator indicator. The sequence goes on from NC_072053.1 coordinate 39,497,944, forward strand.
TGGAGACATGTGGTTGGAAAGCTGCAACTTAGAGAAGGATGTGGGAGTATTGGTTGGCAGTTGACTAAATAGGAGTGACAGTGTGCCCAGCTGGCCAAGAAAGCCAATGGCGTTTGGGCTTGTATTAGAAACAGTGGCCAACAGGAACAGGGAGGTGATCATCCCCCTCTACTCAGCACTGGTGAGGCCACACCTTGAATACTGTGTTCATTTCTGGGCCCCTCACTATAGGAAGGACATTGAGGTGCTGGAGCATGTCCAGAGAAGGGCAGTGAAGCTTGTGAAGGGTCTGGAGCACATGACCTACAAGGGACCCCTGAGGGAACTGGGGTTGTTCAGTCTGGAGAAGGGAAGGCTGCGGGGAGACCTCATGGCTCTCTGCAACTACCTGAAGGGAAGTTGGAGCGAGGAGGGGCCAGCCTCTTCTCCTTGGTGGCAAGGACTGGAGGAAATGGTTTCAAGCTGTGCAAGGAGAGGTTCAGGCTGGTTATTGGGAAATATTTCTTCACAGAGTTATCAAACATTGGAATGGTCTGTCCAGGGCAGTGGTGGAGTCACCATCCCTGGAGGTGTTTAAGCAGCATGTGGACATGGCAGCTTAGGGAAATGCATTAGTGCTGACCCTTTAGTGCTGGATCAGGGGTTTGACTGGATGATATTTGAGTCCAGATGGATGTGTTCTGCAGTTCTGTAGGAAACAGTTACTATGTATTTGCTATTTTATGGTGGATACCTGCAGATCATTTTCCCTTTCCATTTTCCCTTTCCATTTTCCCTTTCCTTTTCCCTTTCCTTTTCCCTTTCCTTTTCCCTTTCCTTTTCCCTTTCCTTTTCCCTTTCCTTTTCCCTTTCCTTTTCCCTTTCCTTTTCCCTTTCCTTTTCCCTTTTCCTTTTCCTTTTCCCTTTTCCTTTTCCTTTTCCCTTTTCCCTTTCCCTTTTGCCTTTCACTTTTCCCTTTTCCCTTTCCTTTTTCCTTTTCCCTTTTCCCTTTTCCTTTTTTCCCTCTTCTCCTTGGGGCCCAGGGGGGGAGGTGAGTACTTGGTTTAAAAGCACCTTGGAAATATTTATTTTATTTAATATTATTGTACATCATATCATCATATTTAATATGTTACTGTTTTTTAAAGACTTCTCCCTTGTTCTTTTTCTGAAAGTCCTTTCCACCCTGAGAGTGTATCCTCATGAGTTTTTGCTTTGAAGGCAAGTGCTTCTTCTCATGTTCTTGAACTGAAATTCTCAGTCCGTCTAGGTACACAGACTGGTCTGTTATAACTGTGTCTGAATTCGTGATGAGTACATACACACGTGCTGCATCTGCTGTCAGAATTGTACTTTGATGTAAAATCTGGAGAGAAGCGTTTAACCTCTTCTATAAGAATCACCATTTGGTAGCTCTGCCCCTTCCTAGTGCAAGAGAGCTTATTGGCTAGTGCAGAACCCTAGAACGGTATCTTGAGCAGACTCTTGGTATTGTTCCAGGTCTTGCAAGTCAATCCATGAATACATAGAGAAGTAAGCTGGAGCTTAGACCATACCCTGTGATATGAAGCACAGCTCCTGTAGCTTTGATTTTCATATATGAAACCTTTGTGGTTCAATCCCTTTCTAGGTCTTCTTGTAGCTCTTTTTACCTGATTCTTGATGAGCATTCAGTTAAGGTGGAGTTAACATCTGCATGTTGAAAACTGGATGCCTGTTCAGCGCTGTGATAATGCCAGCCACAGACTTTGTTGAGTTCAAGGTTTAAAGTTTTGTCCTTAAAATTGGAGGGTGTTGAGTTGGCAGCATGGTGTAAGGAATTGGGTGTTACATGCTGGTGATTTTGGAGGTGCTCTAAGGGGATGAATGTGTGGGCTTGGAGGCTTTTATGAGAACTGGAGGGTGATGATATCTCCTGCTCTAAATCCTGCTAAGAAGGGAAAGTGCAAGGGTACATGGGGAAGCACCTTGACTCTGGGGAGTACCTTGATGAGAAGTAGCAAAGCATGGAGAGGCCTCCGTAAAACCCTCCTGTGCAATGAAGCTTGAAGAAGTAATGTAGTGATGGTGTGAGATCTCATGCTGGGAGAGGAGCTTCACTGCAGTGGTGCTTGGGGGCTGATGGAGATAGAGAGGTGCAACACAGTAGTGTGAGAAATATCAGAGCCAACTCTACCTGAGCATTAATTTCTCATCCCTTTTGCAGAGATACATGGTCAACAGGTTTGGGGAGAAGGGAGTGATGGCTTCGTGTGAACCACTGTGATGTAGCAGATGGTTTTTTTGGGCTGCCTTGGCCAGCCAGCAACCAAACTGATCAAAGTCCGCCAAAACAGTGCATCTCCCAAGATTTGTGCTCGAAAAGCCCAGCTTTTAAACAGGAGTCATGTCCTGCGCTTTCTAAAATTCTCATGTCTGGAAAAACATCTCCTAACCAAATGGAAAAAAACATCCTATGCTGCAGTAGTTGCAGGTCCAGCCAAACTGGTTTTATCAGCTATAGCAGCCAATAGGCTGGCAATCTGTGGAGTGAGAAGCCAAGGTTTGTTAAACCAGGCTTTTAAGTTGTGTTAGTGCTAGATTGCACTTTACAGGGAATACAGCTGGTGGGTTTTAGGGGATTTCTGATGCTTGTTCTGTAGCCTGGCATCATTCCCAATAGAAAGGAGACATTAGATCCCCTGAATTGCTTGGTTTGAAGAGAAAGCTCTTCTGCTACCCAAGTGAACACTATAGACATCTGTCTTGCAAAGGTGACAGTGCATCTTTTCTTCAGCTGGGTTTTGGGACTTTTCTCTCCACCTTGTCCATAAGAGGTCTTTCTGAGATTTTTGGCAGAAGAAAGCCCATTTTTGGAATACAAATGCAAGCACTAACAGTTAACAGTCTGAGCCAGAGAGGTTGTGGTGGCCCCATAGCTCAAGACATTCCAGGTCAAACTTAATGGGGCTCCAAGCAGCCTGGTCTTGTTGAGGATGTCCCCACTTGCTGCAAGGGGTTGGACAAGATGGCCTTTGAGGGTCCCTTCCAACCTGGTGCATTCTATGATGATTTTCTATATTAAAGGAGGGAGTAGTTGTGGTAGTGCTGCTGATGCCTACTCACCTGTTTGCACACGTGGCTTTCCCACAGGACCGTGGATGCATGCAGCCACACTGCTGGCCCCTGGCCCATCCAAGCGTGCAACAAGTGGAAGCAGTCTTCACTCCTTTCCACTTTGCCTTCTCCGTGGATTTCATGGCACAGGGCAGGGTCAAGCTTGAGCTACTGTGATAAATAGACTATTGGGATCTGATAATGGGACTTCTCTCAGGCCAATGCTTTCCCCTTCCCCCAGGTACTAATTTTATGCCTGCTTTTCTGATGTTGGTCTCACTTACAGCTTCCAGGCTAAGGAAAAAAAGGGTAGTCCCTGCATCCAGATCTCTGCTTCCAGACTCTGACACCATGTATTGATTTGTAAATGCATCAAGCATTTTATCAGCTACTGAGAATAAAAAAATGTAATATCCTGGCTGGCTTGTGTATGAATCCATGATGTGAATTTGTAGGATTGAGAGTTAGGGGTGTGTGTGTTGTGTTTTGTTTATTCTGTTTTTAAAAGCAGTAACAACTCGTATTGGAATATGATGGCTTTGATAGTAAAGTTTTCAGCATACCCTGGAAAATAATGGGGTCTTTTTTTTTTCTTTTTAATCCTGGTGTTATATATAGTAACCAAATTTGTGCATAGTTTAAAAGTTGTCTTCTGTCTTTGTCATTATAGTGGCCTGTGTAAAAAAAAAAAAAAAAAAATTGAATTAGAAGTACAGCTAATACTGTCCTATTTTGTAACTGTGTTTGTATTTTCATGATATATAAATGAGTATGGAATATTCTGAAAAAAATCTTGAAATATTGTCTACTTTTGTGCTTGTATACAGTACTAAATGTAGAGAACCTTTATATGATTCAGAGCAACATAGCAAAATTTGGTCAAATAGTTAGCGTAACCTGCTTTCTTCATGTCAGATGATTTTGTAAGTTACCTTTAAAACAAGCCTGTTCAAAATCAAGTCTCTAGTCATATTTGGTGAGGGTTGTAATTATTTTATGGATGTTTCAGATTTTATTTCATTATGTATAGACAATGTGTGTTTGCAGTTTGAAACTACAGTTTAGCATAAGTTATTGTTAATGTTTAAATGTAAAGCAGTCTGTGGTGATTTTCACATTGCAGTATCTTATCAGATAGAGGTATTTTCCATTTAAGATTTTTTTTTGCCTTTACGTGTATTTGCTTTAATTTCGAAACATTATTCTGTTTGATGATGACTCAGAGTGTAAATATTGAAGTGAACATCACAATGCAGTTCTGTATTTTGAGAGTAGATAGCTGTATTGCACTCCTAGTGCATGTTGAAATATTTTTCTTCTAATTTCATCATAGTGAAGTGATAAACCCAGAAAATTGCCCAGAAACCTGGCAATTGTAACACAATCTTGCAGACCAAGAACTGATAGAGTTATCTCAGTGTGGTAATTGTCATCTAGAAGATTGTGTTTTCTTGAAAGTTGACCTTTTATGTATCTAAGGTAATACCTAGTTGCCATAATTCTAGTCAGCTGTGACTACATAGGTCCAGAGTGATTTGCAACCTGAAAGTTTAAAAAAAAAAAAAAGAACTATGGGTCTGTGGGAAACTAGAAGAAGGTTTGTTTGAAGTCTGTCTGCCTATGGCTAATCTTTCTGAAGGGAAAACTTGTACTAGCAGTTCTGTCTTATTTAGATTTGGATTTAATTTCTTTAAAGCATTTAGTGTACTTAAGTGAAATACATGTGCAGTCCCATTTACTATGTGTATTACACAGAATTGTTTTTTAACTATATTTTTGGTATGATAATATGAAGAAATGAATAAAGGTGGTATTTCTTGTGTAGATAGAATAATATAACCATAATTTTATTAGATAATTGTAATTTTTAAGATACATTGTGAGGTCAGATCACAATTAAAGTATGTGTAATATAGCAGAAGAGCTTCTCTTCTAAGAATAACTAGTTGAGTAGAGATTTTTAGCTTTATTGAGGCTTAACCATTTATTATTAGCTGTCATTTGTTACAGTGGGGGTTGGTCTTCCTCTGTAGTTCCATATATGCAACCGTGGCATTTGTTGGAACATACCAGCTTTGCAAAGTCATTTGATAGTATTTGCTTGCTGCTTATGTAACTCACAGAAAATGAAATTATTTTCTCTGGGTCAGATACTGGCTATCTGTAGGAAAAGCTTCTGAAAGTTACTTTCGGAGTGCCATTGTCACAAAGGAAAAATGCAAGAGGCCATGACCTAATATGTGATACAGATAGTTCCATATATTTTATCAATTCCATCTAGATACAGGAATAGTATTTTTTATGTCAGTAGGATCGCAGTGCTATGATAGAAACCCATGTTTTTACCAATTGCTACCTATGCAACTGAATTTCATTTTTTTGAGACTTCTGCATTTTCTATTAGACTTGTTTTGTTTAATTTGCTATATATTAAAAAACTGTTGGACTTCAGCTCTTTGAGATAATACATATGTGATTTTTTTTGTAATAAAGTTGATGATAAAAATCCATACTTCTGCACTCTTCAAAAAAACTTTTTGCTGTGGTGCATTTTAGAACAGTAACACCACTGAGGTAATTTACAAATCTTTTTGTGGTATCTTTCAAGAAAACATTGTGGTAATTATTGTAGTTAAAAAGTAATTTTAATAGTTTTAATTGGCACCAGTGGAATTTACTCCTAATAAAAATTCTATTCAGCTCACATTTGGCTTTTAACTTACTCTACTAAATTGTGCTTCAAGCATTCTGTAGATGCACAAGTAGTAGTATGCTTGCTAATATTCAACATATTATTAACTTCTGTGACTATTCTGACTTTTTGTACAGATCTGCTTAATGTTTAAAATGTGCTAAACATGTTAAAACCAGCAGGAAGGTTGGAGTAGGTGGCCTTTAGTGGTCCCTTCCAATCCAGTGCATTCTATGATTCTGTATTTTTTTTTTTTGACAAAAGTATAAAATTTCACAGTACACGGTTGAATCATAGAATGGCTTAGGTTGGAAGGGACCTTAGAGATTGTCTGTTCCAACCTCCCCACCTTGCACAGGGACTCCTCTCAATTAGACTCAGCTGCGCAAGGCCTTCTCCAGCCTGGCCTTAAACACCCCCAGGCAGGAGACATCCAGAACTTCCCTGGGCAACCTATTTCAGAGTACCACCGCCCTCATACTGAAGAACTTCTTCCTAAGATTCGGTCTAAAGCTATTCTCCCTCAGCTTCAAACCATTCCCTCTTGTCCTTTTGCTAGACACATTTGCGAAAAGTCTCTCTTCAGCCCTCCCATAGGATTCCTTCAGGTATTGGAAGGGAGCTGTAGGGTCCCCCTACAGCCTTCTCTAGGCTGACCAACCTGAGCCTCCTCACCCTACCCTCATAGCAGAGGTGTTCCAGCCCTTCGATTGTCTTTGTGGCCTTCTTCTGGACTCAATCTCACAGATCTGTGTCCTTGTGATGGGGACACCAGACCTGGACACAGTATTTGAGGTGGGGTCTCACAGGAGGAGAGTAAAGGGGAAGAATCACCTCTGAATGGTGAAAGAAGGCATGGTTCTGTATTTTGGTTTAAAAAATAAATTTGCTACTTTTGAGTTACGGTAAAATAACTCCTACAGGAATCAGGCTGGATAGGCAAACAGCAGCATAGCTAAGGAGGAAGGTCATAATGTAATGAGATTTATAGCATTAAAGAGTGTAAGGAGATTTGATGTGATTTTAACTTGAAATTATCTAGAACTACCAGGTAGAACTTAGAAATAATTCTGGCAATTGTGGCTTAAGTAGCGATGCACATTTGTTAACAGGTGGAGGAATTTACATGCTTTAGTGATTTATAGACTGGAAGTAGCCTTAGGTTGTTGGAGGCATACTCTGTCATAACGGAAGCTGTGTCCAGTTTGCTAGTGTGATAGGTTGGACCATGCAGTTTCATCCAGAAAATCAGACTTTCAGTGTTCACTTAATGGTATGGAAACCTAAAAAAATCTAGGCTAGAACTGCTTTTAATCATGCATTCTGGAGTGCAAACAAAAATTATTTTAAATACATGATTTTCCTGGTCAGGAAAATAAACCGCTCTCTATCTGATGGATGTATTTGCACTGAGGTAGTATTTGTATGTTCTCTTTGAAATTTGCTAGCATTAACTGTTTTCTTCCTAGTTATGTTTACATTTTAATTAGAATTTTAGCAAATACAAAGAGACTCTAGTAAGAAGAGGTGAAAACCTTCACATGTAGTATTTCCTAGCCCTTCTCTGGAGTCTTTCAGCGTTAGTGTTGTAGAGTAATGGAGTATTTGTTACTCATCACTGAGATATGGTGAACAGATTTTAGATTCTGCACAGAAACCTGACATTAACAGGACTACTTGCACTACATAATTCAGTGTTGTAAATGTCTTTGCAGGGTTGGGTTATAGGTTTCTGGAATATTTGGAAGCCATAGAAGGGCATTTTAAGCTTTCTATTGCTTTGGATTCCATGTAGCATCTGGTAAAGTGTCTAAGTCATGATTCTGGTTCATTTCTGATAATATACTTTTATAATGTTTGATATGACATGTGTGTGAGGATACCTTTTTTTTGTTTGGTCTGCTATGTTCAGCCAAATAAAAAAATCCTGTATGTTTTCAAAGTAGAATGACAAAGTTATGGATATCTGTTAGTAAGCACGTATTCAGGTAAGCACATATTCAGGTGCCAGGTAGACTGAAGGTAATACAGTAGGCTGTATGTGAGTTTTTAAAATCTGGTTTGTTTTTTTAAAAACTGGTAGTACTACTGAGTTAATGAACTCTGCATGTGAGTTGTAATAAAGCATTCTATCAGAGATGAAAAAGGTGTGCTAGTTAGCTTTATCTCATTGCTTAGGACTCATAAAGTAGAGAATCTGTTTTCTGATGAACTAAGTTGAATGTACTTTTTATGCTTTTTGTTTTTCAGAGGCCCAGAAGACACAATAAATGATTGTAAAATCCTTTTTATAGAGGAAATGTACAAGATCGAAAAGCCAGGAGCCTATCCATTGACATTTGGAGATGGAGATTTCAAAAGTATGTTTTTTTTAAATCATTTGGCTAGAAGTACAAATTTAATGAATGTTTCTGTTAAGAAAAAAAAAAGGATAAGCATGCAGAGGTAATAAAAATTGTTTTGTGCTTTTGAGAAACTAATAACATGGAATCTTTTATAGATTCCTGTTCTACAAGTATATTTGCTATAAGATATCTCCATTAAGAAACTGGTAACACTGCTGTCAGTCATAAGCAGACAGCTAATAACATTCTAAATTAGCCCTGCAGAATGAATTTGTAGTCTCAGTTAAGTTCCTAGACAGGTGTGCAGGTCACCAAAACTGTTCTTGCAATTGACTTGTCATTTAAACTTTCAAGAAATATCAAAGATAAAATCGGTCCGTAGTGATGCACTTTAACTCTGTCATCATGTCAGCATTAAACAACAAAAAACCCCCACAAACAACAACAACAACAAAAACCCAACCAAACAAAAACCCCTAAAAATCCCACAACTTTGTGCAAAAACTGCTTGTACTGTGGAAAAAAGGGGTGATTAATGTTTGTTTTGCATAACCTTCTAAAAAGTTAACTATCATAACCTCCTCAACCTTCCCACAACCATAAGAATGAGTTGGTGGCAGCTTACATAAAAGTAGTGTGACATTTTATTCTGAGTTTAAAAATACATTAAAGTTTGGAATGATAAATGTTTGTGATGGCAACACTGAGAGATTGCACTGCAGCTCTCCTGCGAGGTATTGGATATTATTATATGTACATGACTCCAAGGCACTTTTTCAGAACCCTTGTTTAGTGCATAAGAACAAGTCTACTTACTCTCCATTTGCTGTTATCTAAAAAGCCTCTGTTTTTCAGAGGAGAGAATACCGTTTGACATTGTATTCTTAGAAATGTGAATTTCCGTAAATTAATTTGTCACCATTTTTCAATACTTACAATTTACGTTCCTCAGATTACTCACAAAAAAGTAACCATGCTGTCTGTTTTTATCTTGATTACATTAAAGGGTTTTTGCAATATCTTAAAACCTGGTTTTATTTAAAAAAAATGTAGTATGAGAAATAAACAAAACTACAGATGCTGCTTTGCATTTGTGTACCTACTTATTTTGTAATTCTAATTGTTTATGAAACTTTTTAAGACAGGTAAAATTACTATGAGTATTTAGTTCTTCCCTGCAGCTACTGTAGTGAATTAATTTTTTTAACTCTGTGTGTGTGTGTGTTGAGGGGATGAATGATCACTTGCTGACCATACAGAACTGTCTACAGTGGCACAATTTGATCTGACATAAGTATTTTTTATGATAGAATCATAAAATCATTTAGCTTTGAAAAGACCTTTAAGATCATTGAGCCCAACCATTAACCTAGTAAAGTCCACTACTAAACCATGTCTCTAAGTGCAATGTCTACATGTCTCTTAAATATTTTTAGAGATAGTGGCTCAGCTACTTGCTAGGCAGCCTGTTCCAGTGCTTTACAACACATTCAGTGAAGAAATTCTTCCTATTGTCCAATCTAAGCCTCCTATGGCCCTCTTGTCCTAGTATTTGTTACTTAGGAGAAGAGACCTTGATGTAGCTTGCTTTCAGGTGTTTTCAGAGAGTGATAAGGTTTCCCCTGAGCCTCCTTTTTCTCCAGGCTAAACAACCCCCCTAGTCAAGGGCCTCCAACTACACTCTGCTGCTGACCACAGCCCTCTAAGCTCTGCCCTTCATCTGAGTCTCAAGCCACCTCACTGTCTGTTGAACTTCCTAAGCTTGCCTATGAAGATGTGATGGGTGATAGTGTTGAAAGCATTGCTGAAATCAAGATAGACCACATCTGCTGCCCTTCGTTTACCTCTCCATCTTTGTAGAAGGTTATTAGATTATTCAGACATGAGGTTCCCTTGGTGAAACTGTGTTGCCTAGTTCTGATACCCTTAATTTCCTCAATATGACCAGAATGAGCTGTTCCATCTGCTTTTCAGGAATGTAGGCAAGGCTGACTGGCATGTAGCTTCAAGGGTCTTTCTTCTGGTCCTTTTGATGCCTGGAGTGACAGTGGCTTTCCTCCAGTCCCGTGTTCCCCGGGAGCTTTCAAAGATGATTGAGAGCAGCCCAGCAATGACTTCTGCCAGCTCCAGTAGCACTCACAGGTGCACCCCATCAGGACTGAATTTACAGATATTCAGTTTATTTAGTTGATCTCTAACTTGATCCTCCTCAACAAAGGGAAAGTCTTCCTTCTTCCAGACTTTTTCTGTTACCTCAAGGGACTGAAGGCCAGCCTGAAGCAGAGAAGGCATTCAGTAATTCCTTCTCTGTGTCCTCTGTCACTGGCTCATCCATCCCCTTCAGCAGTGGGCTCATATTTTGCTTTCCCTTACCTAGCGATATATTCATTCTGTTGTAGAGGACCACTAGATCAGTCAGGCACAATTGGTGAAGCCATGTTGGTTCACTCTCTTCCATATGCTACGATGTGTTTTCCTGCAGTCTTTGTTGTGTGACCTTACTGGGCACAGAGATGAGGCTGACTGGTCAGTAATTACCAAGGTGCTGATTTTTAACCTTTTCAGAAAAGGGTGTGATATACCTTCAGTCACTGAGGACTTGCCCTGACAGCTGTGACTTTTCAGACATGATGGAGAGAAGCTTAGCAACTGCATCAGCCAGTTCCCTCAACCATGGTTTTGTGAATGATTTGCATATGTTCAGGTTCCTCAGATGATCTCAGACCTGATTCCCTCTTAAAGTGGGAGAGACTTCATTCCACCTGTCCCTGCCTTGAAGTTCAAGGACTTGACAGATGTGGGAAGAGAGATTACTAGTGAAAACTGAGGCAAAAAGAATTGCTGCCTACCTGAGCCTTCTCCATACTGGCTATCAGTAGTTCTCCTGTCTCATTTATAGGGGCAGAGCAGGGAATGTGGGAACAGGTGCACTTTCTTTCATTGTTTTCTGACCACAATACCTGTGGAAGCCATTCTTACTATTCTTTGTATCGCTGGCCAGGTTTAGCACCTGTGTGCATTAGCTTTAGTGATCCTATCCCTACACATGACCATATTCTGTCCTAGGTACATATCCCTGATTCCAATGTATTTCCTTACTACTCTTCCGTTCGACCAGGAGGTCCTTACTCAGTATTGCTCTTCTGCTGCACTACTTGCGTGATTGCTCATACATGAGAGTTGAGAGCTCCTGCACTGTAAGAAAAATGTCCTTCAAGAGCTGCCAGTTCTTTTCTGCTTCTGAGAGCAATTTCCCAGGGAGTTCCACCAGTTCCTTAACGAACTAAGAGTTCAGTTTCCTAAAATTCAGCATCCTGACTTTAATCTTTGTTCGGCCTGTATCCCTCAAGACTGTAAATCCCACCAGGGCATGATCACTTCAGCCCAGGCTGCCACTGATCTTGACCTCTCCAATGAGTTAATCTGTGCTGGTAAGAAGCAGTTTCAGTAGTGCTTCTTTTCTGGCTATCACCTGGATTAAGAAATGATCCTTGATGCTCTCCAGTAGACTCCTGAACTGCTTACAGCTTGCTGTGCTGCTTTTCCAGCAGATGTCAGTGTGACTGAAGTCCTGTAGCAGGATCAGAGCCTGTGAGCCTGTAGTTAAGTAAAAACACCTAGTCAGCAGGCTCCCCTTGAGCAGGTGGCCAATAATAAACACCAAACATGAGATATTCTTTGTTGGCTTACCCTGTAATTTTCACCAACAAGCTCTTGACCTGTTCATTGCTGTTTTTCAAAGACACCTCTGTGCAATGAGTCCATAGAGGGAAAATTGCCAGCCACTCTTTTCTTACTGATCAGTTTATAGCCATCAGTTGCAGTGCTCTGGTCATGTGATTTGTCCCACCAAGTTTCAGTGATAGCTATTAGATCATAGCTTTGCAGCTGCACAGTCACTTACAGTTCCTCTTGTTTGTTACATCCTACACTCATCACTGTAGAGACCTTTCAGCTGGACTTACCAACTGTGTCACCTTTTTAGGGGAAAAAGCCCTCATTTGTTTGAGGCCTTTCACAGGTGTTCCCCTATTGAGGAGTCAGCAGCCCCCTGACTCTTTGTTACCCAAAACTCCATCCCTTTCCCTCTCTAAACCTGCTTACTTCCACCTTCGAAAATAAAAGTATTCTTCAGGGCCTTTCAGAAAGAATGCAGCTATAGCACAACACTTAATATTTCAGTCCTCCTTTCTTCTAAGATTTCAGTCTGAAGTTTCTCTGCACAGAGATTTTCCAAAGATATTTTACCCATGCAGACTGAATTTTCCATGAAGCCTATTCAGTTAGGAGGGCAAATTTTTCCTTAGCAGGAAGGAGATGAGATTTCTGCAAACCCATAGTCATTCGTTCTCAGTACCTTTAGGAAAAACATAATCACAGAATGGTGGGTGTTGGAAAGGATCTACTAGAGCAGGATCACCTAGAGTAAATCACACAGGAACATGTCCAGGTGGTTTTTAAATGCCTTCAGAGACCGAGACTCCACAAACTATTCTAGTGTTCTACCACCTTAAAAGTAAGGAATATTTTCCTTATGTTAATGTGGAACCTCCTGTGTTCCAGTTTTTGCCTTTTGCCCCCTGTTCTGTTACGGAATACTGAGAAGAGTATGGCGCCATCCTCCTGATACTTGCCCTTTAGATATTTATCAGCATTAATGAGATTCTCCCTCAGTCTCCTCCAAACTAACCAGACACAGTTCTCTCGGCGTTGTAAGGTAGATGCTCCAGTCTTCTAATCCTCCATTGGATTCTCCTGTAGTTTCCTGTCCCTGAACTGGGGAACCCAAAACGCATTTAGCATTCAACCCACTTCACTATCCAGGCATCTAATCCACAGTTCTGAAGCTTGCCTGTGAGTGTGCTATGGGAGATGGTGTTGAAAGCCTTGCGAAAGTCAAGGTAGACCACAGCCGCTACTCTCCCCTCATCTATCCATCCAGTCATGCCCTCGTAGAAGGCTATCAGTTTAGTCAGGCATGACTTTGCCTGGGTGAATCCATGTTGAATACTTGCGATAACCTTCATTTTCTTCACGTGCTTAGAGATGATGGCCAGAATGAGCTGTGCCATGATCTTTTCAGGGATGGAGGTGAGGCTGAATGACCTGTAGTTTCCTGGGCTTTCCTTCTTGTCCTTTTTGAAGACTGGATTCCATCCCTCCCTATCGTATTATAATCAGAAAAGAAAGTCACGTTGTTTTCAGCCCCAATACCTTTCATTAGGACAGCAGTTGCATAGCTAGAATTTGATGTGCTTCATATACCTGTTGCTTCCTACCCCCATGTCTTTGACTGGTAAAATTCTTCTGGATACATCAGGAATCCACTTAATCTTTCTTTTGAAGAATCAGCTAAATTAAATATTTACTTTGGATAACATATTGCTTATGTTATCCAAGCAAACTTACAAGGAACTGGTAAGCTATCTGAAGGCAGCATTGTAGTGACTCATGGTGAAAAGAAATAAAAAATAACAAGTTTGTCCTTGAATACTGTTCTCTTATGCTAATGAGAGAAATCTCTGGTAGTTCTCCATGTTTCAGTTTTGACAAATTCAGGTTTCTATAAATGCATCAGAAGGGCATCGGGAGGGGGTGGGGGGAAGAATATGTTTTCTGAAGGGTTAAATCTTTCACCATGTGGGAATGGGTGATGTTTTATTAAATATAATTTATTTCTAGTATTCTTCTCTTTTGGTCTAATATTCTGTCTGCTTAGGAGCTGTGGAAAAATGTGATGTTCATGCAGCCTCCAAAATCAGGGTAGTTTAGGGGAATTGTTTGTTTTCATTTTTGTAGTGGGCCTGCTCTTCAAAACCCTTACTAATGAGCTTGCTTGTGACATCATAGACATAGGATCATAGAATCATTTAGTTTGGAAAAGACCCTTGAGATTACAGAGTCTAACTGCTTCTCCCCGTCTTTGAATTCTTCCTTCTGTTTCTTCTCCTACTTCTTTCTCCCCTTTCCCTTCTCCTCTTCGTATTTTTTCTTCCAGCTTTTATTTCTTTTCCGTTCTGTTGCTTCCTCCTGCTTATATTAATCTTTGTTCTGTCTCCTCCTCCTGTTGCCTCCTGTTATCTGCTTCTCTTCATGTATTTTGGGTATTTTTGTAAAAGGTTTTTACAGGAGTTTGTCTCTTTATCACACTGTCCTTAGCCAATTGCCTTTTTGAGTAGACATTGCCAAGCAGTTCATGAGTTCCTCAGATAGTTTGCTTATGGACTTGTAGTAGTTTTAGGCTATGCCTATAAAATTTTTCACAGATCTTGAGCAGAAAGTAGTAAAAATGTAAATAAATCACTATTGGGTGTAAAAAGGAAAATGATAATTCTAACCAATCCCATTGGAGAGATATCTACCATAAAATTTGGTTCCCAAAACAATCCCTCTCTCTTCTCGCATCTTCACTCTGGGAGATACTAACTTTGTGCTTCTGCTGTCTTCTGTTTGGTCTGGTCTGCATTATTTTGGCTAACATCTCTCTACTCCTTTATCTTGTCCCTTTTGTCCAGGGGGAGGAGGGAGAGGCAGGGAAGGGAGAAGCTGTTGCTGGCAAAGTTAATGTTGGGGGGCAGTTTTCAACCCACCACATGACTTAAAGGAAAATTTATTCCAAGTGTTAATATCCAAGCTATTTCAGTTTCTGAGCATCTATAACCTGTGGTTTCTGTTTTCTTCCAAAAGGGTACCTGAAAGAACATTTTCTGTATCATTCTAAACTTTAATAAAAATATTCCATTATCTCTGGTGTCTAGAGTCTTCACCTTTCTACTTTCAACTCGCAGCTATCAAGTAGTCTTTCCAGTGTTCTTTGGGCACTGATAAAGTTCTCTGAAGTCCTCTATCATTTCTCTGGACTTTCTACTTGTTTCAAACATCCATTCGATAAGCGTTAATTCAGTGTTTCTTCCCTTCTTCATATTTAGTTTAAGCTACTCAATATTTTCTTCTGCATAAAAGCATTTTTTCCCTGAGGAATGGATGTGAATGGTTTTGTTTCTTACCTAGGTTCATGGGTCCAGATTTCCAAGTGGGCTGAAACAGAAAGTGTTTCTTTGTGTTTAAAATAAATTGCTGCAGTGGAACTACTGTGGATTACCGGTTGTCTGTGACCTCAGACCACTACTTCTATCCGACTGTTAACTTAGTTCAAGGGAAAGAACCCTGTTCGGAATTGTAGTTTTGCCTTCTTTTGACTGTTACCAGTTACCTAACTGGAATTACTTCATGGCTGTATTTAAGGAGACTCCAGCCAGAAATCTTTGCAGAACTCCATCTATAATGGAACATGTGCAGTTGACAGGTTGGGAATGGGAGGGGAGAAAATAAGAGAAGTTACAGATTAGTCTTTTTTTTTTTTTTTTTTTTTTTTACTGCTAGTTTATACAGCAGAAGTCCCACTAGCCCTGATAGTCAGAATTCTTGTTGTACAGAGAAAGTGTTTTCAAGAGGGGAGTACTCATGTGCAGAAATAATTTTTTACTGTAGATAAAGTAGTGCACTTCTCTAAAATACATAACATTTGACTTTTTCTCTTCTATTGACAGGAAAAAGTGGTCCTGAATGCAAGCACTGTAGGGCTGATCCAGATAAGGAATGCCGTTTTTGTTCGTGTTATTTGTGTGGTGGAAAACAGGATGCTCACATGCAACTTCTGTGTGATGAATGTAATATGGCTTATCATATATACTGCCTGAACCCTCCCTTGAGCAAGATACCAGAAGATGAGGACTGGTAAGTACACAAGGATGATTTACTTATCTGTATTGCTGTTCTATACATGGCACCTCTTTGTTCTTTACACCTGATCAGAGAAAATAGTGAAGATTTTTTTCTAACTCTAATGTGTTTCTCATCCGTCTGCTTAATACAAGCCTTATGTTTTCTGCCATGATTAATTGTTTTAAATCATTCACAAAGGATCAGTAGTAAGCTTTAATGACCACTATGGAGTTTCAAAACTGGTATTTCCATTTTGTTCATTACAATCATTATGTAACATTATCTGATCTGATTGTGTTTATCAAGAATGATGATATCCCAGCCTTTTAATTTTGTTCAAGCTTCACTGCTTGAAAATTCCCTTAAGCTCAGCCTTGTCTTTCCCTTCATCCTCTCTCCCTGTGTCTGAATGTCCCTGCCTGTGTCTTCTTGTTGCTTCTGTTCCATTCATTCATCTTGCTGTGGCAGGACCACCATCTTGCTACTCGTCATTCCTATCAGCCCAAAAACTGGCATTCCTGAGTCCGAATAATTGTATTTTGAAGGGAATCTGTTTGGACCTGTTAGCAGCCCATGCAGTTAACTTGGGATCTGTACCATTTGTTTGTCTTTAATAGCTATCTACAATTTACACTGTTTGCATTTATCACCTGCCTGTGACTTACATGGGATGCAAATCCTTTATAATTAAGTAATGAATAGAAATTTATTCAAATAGAGTTTTCCATTATATAGACATCAGTAAATATCTAAGATGTCTATGATTGCATTTTCTTCCTTGTGATTAAATTTTATGTTAAAATCTGTTTTGGAAATGTTTTGGAAATGTTAACAGTCTCTGGAAATAAATAACTCTATCTTCTATACTGTATCAGATGCCATAGTAGGTTTGTTTACTGGTCAGTTCCTAATGGCTTGCATGTTTCTTGGGGCCCGGTGTTTTTTCTGAACTCCTGTGTTTATACCAATATGTGAGTTAGTGATTGAGATCATTAACACTGATAGGTGTTTCTCAGTGTGTACATTTGGCCACAGGGATACTCTTGGAAGTTTTCTCACGAAACTTCTGCACTGGTAATAGTTGTGTTCACTGGTTTTGGACAAACTGCAGGCTGAAATACTATATACAATTTTTTTTTTCAGGTTCTACTAGAAATATGTATGAAGCATTTGAACTAAAAATAGCATTTATAACAGAATGTTGTGTATGTGTCTTCCATTTCCTGCATATGCAAAATGATTACAGTGTTTATTCAGCAGTGTTTATTACACAGTGTATTAGTCTGAACTATCTCCAAGTTTTCTGCTGTCAAGGCAGACTGGTCTTCTGTGCATGACATCCTCTTGCTTCCTACTACTTGTCATTATAAGTAAGTTGATGTTACATGTTGGAAACTGTTCTCAGTCCGCAAGTGGTTTGTTCCTGTCTGCAGTCTGTAACCAGTATTTTACCTAATTGCACCTGTCGTTTGAATATAGCAGCTGAGAATCTCTTTTTTACCTTCATTCGGAGCCTTCAGTGAGACCATCTGTCTGGAAGTATACATCTGTTTGGTCCATCCATTTTTCAGTTGCCCCTTAATCACAGAACCAGCTCTAATCAAGTACTCTAGCAATACTGAAGTCCATCTGTTTTCCAGTACAAGTCACAGGAAAGTTTCTGGTAAACAAAATGCCTGAAGTCAGTGATCCCCTCCCACAAAATTACCAAATCCTTTGTTCTACCTTGACAACGATTTATTCTCTCTAGTTTCTTCTACACCCTCATGTACACAGAAGGTTTGACAGGCACATCAGGATACTGATACTGAAATCTCACCAGCCATCAGTGTTTATCTAGTATGCTAAGATTATCTTGCCTGCTGGGTGCTTCAAATGACTTTTCAGATAATATATTAGTGTTCTAGACTTCACTGACAGCCATTCTTTTTCAAAAACTTCTTATAAAGTGTTCTTAGGATTTAACCTACTCGTATTTTGAAGCATAGAATTTTTTTCAAAGTATAGCCATTACTGTTTGGATCTCCCTGTTCTCTTCCAGTAATATCACTAAAACTGTACTGCATAAGGTCCCCAGAACTGTTTTCTTCCATACAGAAGATTTGATGCTGTGTAGACACTCACACAATAATTAAGTTGACTGACAACAAGGTCTTTAGAGCCCCTCAGGTCATGTCTTAAGTGTGCTTTTAGACCCGTCCTCTTATATTTCTGGCCAAACCCCTATGAATTTCCACAAGCTTAATTCATAAAATTAAAATGTCCTGAAAATGTTTGTCTAGCTTTTTAACTTGTTTTTGTTTGCTGTGTAATGATATGAGTCTTAAGATTTACTCGTCAGAGTCTATACCTGCATCAGTGGATGAAGTCACTGGGTGGGAGAGATACTGTACCAGAGCAGACTTGTAACAGTTAATTCTTGGAGACATAGTGATGCTAGCCTTGTGCGATCTTAATTATTGGTCATATGTAGGAGTGGAGCTGCCCATGGCTTTAGCCAAAAAGGAGGGCTGTGTTCTCCCTTCTTGCATAGTAGCAAAGAGTCTAAAAACAGATTTTATTTGTTTTAGAAGTGAAAAATTGCATTTCGTATTTTTACAGTGTAAAATTTGACAAACTTTCTGCAGGGCTTAAGCCTGCAGTTTGAGAAATGGTGTTAAGTTTCTCTTTTGGTGATTAAGACACTCTATATGCAAACCAGTATTTAATATTCCATACAAAACTCAGTTTTAAAATCACTAATGTAATATAGTTACCCTATCAACACAGGGAATGCCATAGCTAATTGACCTTATGAATTTGCATTATGTCTTGTTCCTTCTTTTACATTGTCATTGCATAGTCGTCTCTTTTTTTTAACAACTGTGGCATCATTTGTAGTCTTACTGTTAGACAATTTCAGCATTTCATATTATTTTTCCTTTTTATCTAGATAGCTTCATTGTCTTATGATTCAGCACCCTTACTGACATAGGGAAACCTGTTCTTGTAAACATGAGTCATTTATTCTTTTCTTCATATCCACATACAAAAGTTAATTAATAAACCCAAACAGTAGTAGTAATAGTAATCATGGTAGTTATTTAAATAGGTTATCAATGTTAGTGTAGATCATGCTTCCTCCACTAGTAGTGTATGGGCCAAAACCAAGCGACGGGAGCCAGAAACATGAAGAATTGTCTTTGCATTGACATTCCTGGAGTTGGATCAAAACATACTAGAAGCAGCAAAAGGACCAGTGTGCTCCCTTTCTCTCTCTGCTGGAGTCACTGTGTGTTAGTATCTCCTGCTTTCCTACTGGGCTTCTTGTTAGCTGGAATGACGCTCAGCACTGTAATCCAAATGCCTTCAGTGTTGTGGAGTGAGTGTGTGTTCACGCATTTGCATGTGTGTGTGTACACATATTACGTAATACCTTGACTCCGACATGAAGCTGTCTGCAGTGAAATTTATTGCCCTAGAAGCAAAAAAAATGAGGGTAGAGTGACCAGATGTGGAAACAAGCATGAGTATTGGTTATCAGCGTAGTCTAATCTCATTCTGTATGTGATCTAAATGATGGAGGGCAGAGTGAAGAAAGAACACAGGAGATATAGAGACTTCTCACATAGCATATGAGAAAGAATAGTTAACAGTTTCGGCTTTAGCACTCTACTTTGAAAGATATTGCAATGCCCTTTTTAAAAAGTTGACAATATTCGTTCATGTTGGGTTTGTTTTTCATTCCATAGGCTTCAGCTGCTTAAGTCTGGTATATATTTGCTAGCTTGAAGTATTCAGTCAAGATAAACAAACTTAAACTATTTTGGCTACAAGAAATGTATTGCCATTATTGTGAAGTAATTGAGAATTTGCTAAAACCTTTTTTTAGGTATTGTCCTTCCTGCAAAAATGATTCTAATGAAGTTGTAAAGGCTGGAGAAAAGCTCAAACAGAGTAAAAAGAAAGCAAAGATGCCATCTGCCAGTACTGAAAGCCAGAGAGACTGGGGCAAGGTAGAGTGTGTTTTAGAAATAGCTGTTAACTCTGATTGTTCACGTACGTGCTACACCTGTAATTCCACTTACATATGCACTACACAAAATTCAGTACTGAGCTGCACAAGCAGTAAGACAATGTTTAATCCTGCCCACTGTCTACTGGCATTTAAAGCAACAGAAGAATTATTAAGGTGACTAGAGGTAAAAACAAACAAAACAAAAAACCCCCAAACCCATAAACATGTATTATTTAATTAACATTCTATTAAACAATTGTTAACATATTTTGAAATATGTGTTTGTTACATTGATCAGATTTCTTGATACCTGCATTGAATTTGCAAGTACTCTTCAATATTATAATACTAATTCATTTAATCTGATGTATTTTTAGGGCATGGCCTGTGTTGGTCGTACTAAGGAGTGCACTATTGTTCCTTCAAATCATTATGGACCTATACCTGGTGTTCCTGTTGGTACAACCTGGAAATTCAGAGTCCAGGTATGTTGTTTCAGTATTGGCTGTATTTGAAGTAGGTAAGAAAAATAATGAATGGGTTGAACACTAAAATAAATTTAGATTGACAGTTGCCATTCTCACCAAGACTAAATAAAGCAAGCCTATTGTGATCGTAACATTGGAAGGAAGTAATCCTGACAGTAGTGAAGGTTTCAACCTTCACCCTACGTTGATTTTACAATAATTTAATAACAATTTAATAATTTAATAACAATTTAATAACAATTCATCATTAGGATAAAGAAATTCCATGTTAAAATTAAGTGAAATACTTGGTGGCATGTTTTCTGAAATGTACTTCACGTTAAGTGATTGTCCCACTTAGAAGTTGTAGATTATGAAAACACAGACCATGGAAAGGTAAGGTATGAAAATGTTATCTGATGTCACCATAAATTGCCTTCCTTTTGGATTTTTTGCCATACATAATGGATGTCTGCATCCTGTTTTTAGGGTGATGGGTAGCTTGAGCAAGTGTAAACTTGTACTGCAACTGAAATTAGCTGTCCATTCAGCCTTCATTGTTTCTCAGTCTCATATTCTGTTGTGTTTCTTAGGCCCTGTGGTAAACTAGATTGGAAAAAAAAAAATCTGGCAGAAAGATAATCTCACCTGGGGTAGGGCAGAGCTAATTTTCTCAATCCATTTCGCATTTTGGTTGTATAAGCACCATGCCAATACTCAGAGGGTCAGGAATAAAAAAAAAAGGAGATAGGACAATATCATTTTGGGATAGGTTTAATTGTTTGGTGGTTTCAAAGTGTCCCATCAAACAGCAAACATCATTACTTTTCCCCCAGCTTTATTTGATAGCACTGATTTTTGGTTTATCTTTTTTTTTTTGTTTTTTTTTTTTTTTAGACAGGGGAATGCGTACTTCTTTGTTTCCCAAATTAGTTAGTTCTTTGTCTTGTGCGTGTGTAAAGGAATGAAATGGAATGTTTTCCATGATACTTGGGAGAATAGAATCAAAAGTTTTTTTAAATTGCTTGAGGAGGGAAAAGACAAGAATCCAAACTTTCTTCTGATTTGTTTTCTGGACTTTTCCTCACCTACTTTCTTGTAAGAAGAAAAGAGATGTTTTATTACTCAATTGGTAGAGGAGAGCACTTCACAGGCAGTTTTCCTCTCTAAGTGCTGTCTTACAGAACTGTATGTATTTTGAAGACTGTGCAAGTTTTAAGTGGTATGTTTAGCAACAGACATTTTCCCTTCACAACAGTTTTCAGTTTTTCTCCTTGGTAGAAGTCATAGTCAAGCAGTTGAAACCTAAATGAGTTCTTTCGATCCTTTCTCATTTGATGTCCTTCATGAACACTACCATTGATATAAGCCTTAGAACAAATTTGTAATGTAAAATTATCCTGTTCATTGTACAAGCAATTTCACACAAAATTACTTTCTTATGAGCAAAATTCAATTTTGATTCTTTGGGATATTTCATTGACCTCTCCTGTGTTTGAAGAACTTTCTTGTGAAAGGAATTAAATAATCCTCTTTTTTGTTGGCTTCCAGGTTAAATAGTCTCATCAATAAGAGCAGTTTCTAAAATCACTGTAAAAATCTCAAAATCAAGTTTCATTTTCACTGCTTGAACAATAATTGAAATTATTAGCTCACCATTTTGCAGGAATTCCATTAGTAACACAAAAACTAATAATTCTCAGATCTTTCTGGTGCTGGCAGGAAATAAGGAATGATTAGAGTGCTGCTTTTGTCAGAGAATCAAGCAGAGAATGCTTTTCTGTACATATATATATATGTATATATGTGGACTAGATATCGAAAGGGAATTACCATTTCTACACAAGCATTTAATTTTGTGCTCAAGTGAATTATTTTGTTTTTTTTTTCTAAAAATCTACATAGAAAATTAAATTGTTCCTTTTTCTTTCTGATATGACTAGTCCTTTGTATGAGAAATGAGTTTGTCTCAGGAAATCTGTTAGATTTTAGAGAGTGTGGTTTCTTTATTTCTGAATCATGTAATTTTTTATGACACGAATGCTCTATTCCTTAGAAGGAAATTGACTAAATTTTGTTTCTGGAGAGAGCATCTAAAGAGCATCTTTAGCATGAATTCTTAACCAGAGTTCATCTTCCAGAAAAATAAATTTAATGAGAGAAGAGAAGGAAGAAAACATGAAAGGATGTTTGATACAGCAGGAAAGAGGAGCACAGTAATAAGGGCTTTTTGTTCAGCATACTCATAAATGGTATGGAAAAATTGGAAAATAGCTGATAAAGTTAGGTGAAAATGCTAGGTTGTTGTGGATATAAACATGGGTTTTAACTGTATGAATTGTAATGAGCTTTCACTACTTATTGTTGTTTATTAGGAAAGAGATCATGTAATAGCTAATTCTGAAAATATGTCACCTTGATATCCAATAGTGATCCATTATTGTGAAGAGTCAGGAAAATAAAATCTAGTACTATGATTAAGTGTGAGGAAGATTAAAGGAATGGAATGGTTTCATGCAACTGGGAAGACTCTTAATTATGCGACAATGTTGAAGATGTGATGTAGTATATATAGCTATAAAATTATGTACAGTATAGAAAAATTGATTAGGGACCAATACTTTTGTAATGCAGAAAGAGGTTGCAAAAAAAAAGTCAATTGCTCACTTCAAAATGAATGAACAAGGTATTGTTTTATCTGACAAGTGATACTGCTGTGAAGTCTTTTCTCTCTAGGATACTATGAATTCAAAACTTCTAAGTAGTTTAGGAACTAGTAGTTCCTAATTCAGTAGTCTGAGCCACAGACTGCTGAATGCTGAGAAATTGTGCAAGGTAGTATCATTTGTATCCTTGCATGGTTGTCATACTGTACAAGGGTCTTATCTGTTGTTAGAGACAGCAGTGTTGACCAGCTGGACCTTTGATTGGATGTATGGTATTGTGAAAGGACAAAACTAGCAGAAGAACATAAACGTTAATGGAAGTTGCTTGAAGTTGTAGGTTGAAAAAGGATTTCAAGAGTGAGAGAGGCAGAATGAGAAAACTAGGCAAAGTCAAAATCTGAAGGAAGATAGGAAGGTAGGAAGAAGGATCCTAGTTGGTTTTCTGCTGCCTATCTTCACTTGATCAATAGTAATTTTGGCATCATGTAGTGAAAAACTACACAATTTAATATGTAACCTGCTTTGTACTAGTAAGGGTTTGGGGGGGGCAGTGTTGTGTTTTGGTTTTGTTTTTTTTTAAATATAATTTGGTAGCTTAAAACAATAATTTTTTGTGGGAGAGATGTTTCAGCAGACTTTAAGGTGATGATGATGCCAGTTTATGGTATGGCTGCAGCTCACTGGTAGTCTGTGCAGATTAGTTGCACATTTATTATCAGAGTCACAGCAGCTGGAGACCTAGCTTGTGATCCATATATTGTTGCAATGTCTTTCTTCTGTTTCCCTAGGCATTGTGATAATACTCCTCTCTGCTGGTCACATTTACAGTCTGTTACATTAATAATATCTGACATCATGTTTACATGCATTGCTGTGATCTTTCTTAGTTAAAAATTGTAAAATGTTTGCAAGCAAACTGGCAGATCTCCATCTGTTTTGAATTGTTCTAAATGACTGTGCAAGTGGAGTATAGTAGTGAGTACATAACTGCCTATGGAAAGAATCATGGAGATTTTTCCCAAAGAAGAAAGTGCACCTTTTCATCTTCCAGTGTCACTAATGTCCTACATTGTCCTTCACAGAATCACAGAATTGTCAGGGTTGGAAGGGACCTCAAAGATCATCCAGTTCCAACCCTCCTGCAATGGGCAGGGACACCTCACACTAAATCAGACTGCTCAGAACCCCATCCAGCCTGGCCTTAGCTTCCAGGGATGGGGCTTCCACCACCTCCCTGGGCAACCTGTTCCAGTGTCTCACCACTGTCATGGTGAAGAACTTTTTGCTAACATCCAATCTTCCTTACTTTTGACTCGTCTATCTTAAAAACTTGTGGAATTCTCACTTTTATTGGCAGTCTTATATTAAGTATTTACACAGACATGCCTCTGCGGTATTTTAAGCTGAAAAGTGATTGTTAGAAATTATTGTAGATGGCTGGTTGTTGAAAAAAAATGCTAGAAACTGGCTTTTATGTGTTGCCAGGTGAGCGAAGCAGGTGTTCACAGACCACATGTGGGTGGAATTCATGGGCGCAGTAATGATGGAGCTTATTCACTTGTACTAGCTGGAGGATTTGAAGATGAAGTGGTAAGTTGTGTATGCAAGTAACAGCTTTGCTGTTCTAATGTATCAGTGTTCGTAAAGATTATGTTTGTTCTTGATCCTGCAACTAATGTTTAAGCAAATATGACTGTGGAAAAAAAAACCTGCTACTGATAACAAAGTGAAAAAGTTTTAGTATTTTGGGGAGAAACATGTAAGAAACTATTTCTTAAAAGAACACTTATGCTCATACTTACACTCAAGCAAAATGTGTCAATTGCAGCTGAATTTTACTTTACTTAAGGTAGATAAATTTCAGTACACTTTTGCAATCTGAATTATTATAAATCTAATGTAATTATGTCCAAATAATGGTTTTTGTTCTGGTTTGGACGTTATTTTACTGCTTTCAGGAGAGATTGATTGAGGTCTTCCTTTAGATTTGCTGTGTTTGCAATTATGTGATACATTTATTTTAAAGAAGCAAGAATAAAAGGTGCATGTTACTTAATTCTTTGAAGTTCTGAGGGTTCTTGACTCCTGCTGATGAGCGCTTTCAGAATTTTTTAGGAAAGTCTTAGTATCTTGTATTACAATCCCTGAAGGCATTCTAAAATAGTTGTGCTTTGATGTTAGCAATCGAGTAGAGCAACAAAAGCAATTATGTTGCTAAACAAAACAGTAACTGCATCTGACTTTCATCTCATGGTGTTGACCAGCATTTATTTATTAATAGATTACTGTTTTCTGCAATTAAATAATGTTTACACAGGGTACATCCCTTTCTGCAGTTCTGCTCCATCAGGTGGGATTTTGAATCATGCATCAGGTGAAGGATAAAGCAGTAAGCAATCTGATTTTTTTAAAACATGCGTAGCTGTTAATCTCAAGAGAAAACGACGCTGAAGAACAAAATAAGTAACTGAAATAGCATCAGAATGTAATGTATTCATTGCCAACAGCACCTACTAACTGCTGCAGAGTATTGCCTCTGAAGGTGACTGTGTCTCTTTTGAACAAGCATTGTGAGAAGGTACTTGGTGGTTCTGGGGTGTGTACGTACTATGTCCTTGGAGTTAACTTCCAACCATGTTCTAGGACCCTTAGCCAGTGGATGATCCTGAGAGTATTGTGCTGAGTAGCTGCACCTGCCTTGTTGGGATGCTGTATACTCCAGTTCTTTTTCGTGGTAATGCTGATGTCTCCTTATGTCAATTGCTGTAACTATTCTATTTAATAAACTTAATTTGATCCTTTGCATGTCTTTTCCAGTTCGTGTAAGTGACAATTGTGGTTATTGTGGACACCTAAGTACTGTTGCATACTAGATGACATATGCAGTTTTGAAGAGGCATAGCTAGGGTGAAATATTGCAGAAGAGACCCTAAAATTTTATGTTGTTGTCAGCTTCAGTTCTCTAAATTAAGAATTTAAGGTTTGGGGATTTTTTTCCACATGCATTTTTGGAATTAGTTTTTCTTCAGTTCTTTTTTCATACACCAGATTTTAACTCCCAATTTACTTCCAATTTACTTCCAGTTTCACTGATTTTGGAAAAGGTTGAAATTAAACTCCTGTAGGAATATCTGCAGAATAATCTAGTTCTGTACTTACAGGTACCCTAAACACAGTATCTCTCCACAAACGAAGCTTTGAAATAAAAATTCTGATAAATACTCTGCTGACATCTAGTCACTCTATTACGTGAAAACAAGAAAAGACAGGTCACTCTTGAATTTCAGTAGTATGACTTAGGTATTCATGTATACATTTTTTTTTTACAAAATAGAAAAATAAATATAGTTTGGCAGACTGTTTTTGCAGTATGTTTATAGAGTTTATGTGCTATTTATGCACACTGCTGACATGCCATCTTAATGCTCTTCTTATGGCTTTAAATTAACAGTTCTCTATTGGAGTAAAAATAATGATAAAAATATATTGCAGGGAATAGAGTTGACTCTTCAGCTTCCGAACTGTGCTTTTCTTATGCTGTGCCTTTGGGAATGTACAGTCCTGCAGATCCAAACTTGTCCACAACTTTGCTCAAGTTGGGATGTTCTGGAGGTATTGGAGTGCTCAGTAATGACAATCCTGTCAGTACACTATCTGCCCTTGAGGCTGACTAGGGGGGCAGTCATAGTTTACAAAATGAGCACTGGGTGAAATTGTTTTGCACCTGAAGCTTTACCTCATTCTTAATTGCACACATGGAAAATGTCTGCACATTAATCTCCCTCTTGCAAGTATTTAACCTTGACTTTTAGCAACAAGCTACATGGCTTGCCTATCTAAGATGCAGTATTACAATAGTTAGCTTTCGAGTCTCCAGTATGTTAATATTGCTAATCTCCAGGTCTTGTTCTTGAAAGTAATCACAATAGGAACATTAGTTGAAAAAAATAGAGAAGTCTTTCAGGAATGAAAAAAATATGAGAATTTCTCAGAATAGATGAATGTTTCAAAGCTAGATATTGGGCATTAACAGTGATTGTGCAGTCACAGTGTTTGTGATAGAAGTATTTGGACTTGGCTGTTCATCAAAGTGATTAGCTGAAGAAATGTCACTTTTGTTGTGAAAAATTGCCCTCTTATTTTGTGCTGTTGTCACACACCAAGGTTAAAACAGCTCTATATTTTCAGAAGTTTCAAGATCTGTATTTCTGCTGGGTTGAGGTAGTGTTGTAAGATGATAAATTAATAGTGTGATATGTTTAGGTTTATCTGACAAAGATTGTTTCTTTAACTAATTCTGCATATAGGATCATGTGGTTAATCTCCAAACTGAAATGGAAAGTCCTTTGGAGATAATAAGTGCTGTGATCGTTCACATCTTCTTGTAAAATATTCTGAGAGTATAAAGAGAATAGTTTCTCTAATAAAAGGACACCAGGCAAATATACTCACTGCTTAGGTTCATTGATATTTTAGACCAAACTCGTTCAGTGCCTGGAATACATAATTCACAAACCTTTTCATGAAATGGGTTGCTGTCCATTTTAAATGTCCTGGGCCTTTGCATTAATCAGTTCTAAGGTGTCAGTACAGCTGATGAGTTATTCCACTTGTCTGAAACATACAATTGAAAATGAACAGTTATTTATCTCCACAGATTTTCCTGAGGCCTCTGAGGGAGGATATAGCATTTTAGAATCTCTGCTTAGTGTGTGTTGCACAGTGGGAGGATGTGATGAATTCACCAGTGCCAAAGGTGTAGTGCTGTAGTGAATTGCATACTTAAATGGCTTTAAATCCAAATTAAGTAGCAATTGGAGTCTTACACCTGAGTAGTGTATATCCAAGGTCTATCAACTGACTATCAGTTTACCTAGATCATAGAATCATAGAATCAGTCAGGGTTGGAAGGGACCTCAAGGATCATCCAGTTCCAACCGCCCTGCCATGGGCAGGGACACCTCACACTAGATCAGGCTGGCCAGAGCCTCATCCAGCCTGGCCTTAAACACCTCCAGGGATGGGGCCCCAACCACCTCCCTGGATAACCCATTCCAGGCTCTCACTACAGTCTGAATCTACCCACTTCTAATTTTGCTCCATTCCTCCTAGTCCTGTCACTACCTGATATCCTAAAAAGTCCCTCCCAAACTTTCTTGTAGGCCCCCTTCAGATACTGGAAGGCCACAATAAGGTCACCTTGGAGCCTTCTCCACACTGAACAGCCCCAACTCTCTCAGTCTCTGCTCACAGGAGAGGTGCTCCAGCCCTCTGATCATTCTCATGGCCTTTCTCTGGATATGCTCCAGTATGTCCATATCCCTCTTGTAACAGTGGCTCCAGAACTGGATGCAGTACTCCAGGTGGGATCTCACCAGAGCTGAGTAGAGGGGGAGAATCACCTCCCTTGACCTGCTGGCTACACTTCTCTTGATGCAGCCCAGGCTCTGGTTGGCTTTCTGGACTGCAAGTGCACACTGACAGCTCATGTTGAGCTTCTCATCCACCAGCACCCCCATGTCCCTCTCCTCAGGGCTGTTCTTAAGCCAGTCCCTGCCCAGCCTGTATTTGTGCTTGGGATTGCCCTGACTGCAGGGCTTGCAGGGACTTGCATTTGTTCATGTTGAACCTCATGAGGTTGGCTTGTGCCCACCTCTCCAGCCTGTCAAGGTCCCTCTGGATGCCATCCCTTCCCTCCAGCATGTCTGCTGCACCACACAGCTTGGTGTCATCAGCAAACTTGCTGAGGGTGCACTCAATGCCACTGTCCATGTCACCAACAAAGTTGTTGAACAAGTCCTGGTCCCAGGACTGATCCCTGAGGGACTCCACTTGTCACTGGCCTCCACTGGGACATGGAGCCATTGACAGCCACTCTTTGGGTGCAGCCATCAAGCCAGTTCTTTATTCACTGAATGGTCCATCCATCAAACCAAGACTTTACCATCTTGGAGACCAGGATGTGGTGTGGGACAGTGTCAAAGCTTTGCTCAGGTCCAGGTAAATGACATCAGTTGCTCTCCCCTCATCTATTAATGTTGTGACCTTGTCACAGAAGGCCACCAGGTTTGTCAGGCAGGATTTGCCCTTGGTGAAACCATGCTGACTGTACCCAATCACCTCTTCACTATTCTGTCTCTGTAGTGCCTCCAGGAGACACATCTGCTCCATGATCTTACCAGGCACAGAGGTGAGACTGACTGGCCTGTAGTTCCCTGGGTCTTCCTTCTTACCATTTTTGAAAATGGGAGTAATGTTTCCCCTTTTCCAGTCTGTGGGGACTGCACCAGACTGCCATGACTGGTGGAATACAATAGAGAGGGGTTTAGCAACCTCATCTGCCAGTTCTCTCAGTACCTGTGGGTGTATCCCATCAGGTCCCATGGACTTGAACACTTTCTGGTTCTTCAGGTGATCACGAACCTGATCTTCACTTATGATGGGCATATCTGATGTGAAGTAAGTTGAGTGTAGTTCTGAGAAGTAAAGCAGAAATGAGCCTTTCTTGTGTTGAAAGGTGTTAAAAAGTGTCATTTTCTTCTTATTTAACTAGTAACAATTATGCTCCATAATTGTTCCATTTTTCCTCCATTTCCTTCCTCTGAATTTCCAGTTTCCCCCCAAATCCTTATAGTTTTGCATATTTATACGCAGAATACTCGGATACTTAAAGGGAAGCAAACACAACCTACACAATTATGGAGTGTGTTCAAGAGATGAGCATGTATGTGTAGGCCTTATATCTATTTTTTCTCTTCAAGCACAGTGTCTTTTGGTTGTCTGTGATTAAAGAGTATCACCTAGAGAACCACACAGTCTTTCTCTGAAGACTTTGGAAGTGTGATGGTTTTAGCCCTTTTACATTTAATCTGTTTCCCATAGAGGTGTGTTCCAGTTGGTAGTTGTGAGTACTTTTGGCTGAAGACCAGAGTGATTTATCTGTTATGCCAGTGAAAATCTATACAGTACTTTCTTCTCATGAACATTGTTCTCTCTACTTGCTGATAAAAGAAACAGTTTGTCAAGAACTTGTATTATCTTATAAATATTTTTCTCCCTCTTACTCACATTTGTAGTGTTTGTGTGCTTTATCTTTTTATTTTCTTATACATGTTATTTCAATATTTATCCAGTTTCAGTTTCTTTCTTCTTGTAGATGAAAAAAACCCTACCATAGCACTTTTCCCCACTCTGCCACTCCATAAAGTTGTGGTTGGTTTCTTCGTTGTTATGAAACCCAAATCATTGTGAATTCCAACATAGGTCTTTCTGGTTTTCTGAACTTGGCACAAGATTCTTAGTGTTAAAATGCAGTTTGTTTGAATAGGCCTAATTCATGAAGCAAATTCATCCCTATTCATATTATTATTATCAAAATCATGTGTGTGAGATCTGCACATTTTGTTTGCCTTGACAATCACTGAAAAATTACACATAGCTCAATTCTGTGGTACAATTTATTTTATGTCCTTACTCAGGAAATAGCACTTTTTGGTCCTTAATTCTTTTGGAACTGTTTCTTATATTGTCCATTCAACATCATTCTGTTTCTGTTATGTTTTGGAGATTCATTGAGCAAAGTGAACTGTTTAAAGAATTAATATATCGTAGCCTTTACACCTGTTAGGTTTTGACTATTTTAATTTCATAGCACTTGTTGCTATGTCTAGATACATTTTGAACAATAAGTACTCTAAAACTGCAGCCAAATTTCTGCTAGCTTTTCTCTACACATAGTAAAATAAAAATAATTTCTATAACTAGTCTATGGTGTTCTTCAACTAGCATATCTCTTTCTAACTTCTTTTTTTCTGCTGTTGTCAGTCAAAATATCTGTAACAGTCTTGCACTGGATCCATAATAATGTCAGACTTTTAATAGTGGTAAGAAATTGACTAAATTTTCTGCTGTATACAACTATGTTCAGATTTTTGCTATGAAAATTTAATGTAAACATTTTTTTCCTGTTCAGTATTTATCTTCTTGCTTTGTACAAAATTTGCACCTCCAAACAGATATATTAAATACATCTGTAGAATATATGTGTTCCTAGAAACACTTCATTTTGCCAAGAGTAGTATGAGGTTCTGTGACACATTTCCTAAAGAAAATAGTAATGCTGGCCTTATTTGTTGTGTATGTAGATTTTGACTGTTTTTAGGGTAAATCCTTTGATTTAAAGAAAGCTCCATACAGGAAATATGCTACAACTGCAAAATGTGTATCTAAATTGAGTTTAAGGTCTTACTTAATTGGAAAGTGCTAGAATTAGTGTTGCACTAAAGCACCTGCCTTGTGTATAAGGCAGAGCTTTTTGTACTTATTAGCACTTAAACCTTTGTATAAACTGAAGTTATGACTCTGAGGGAATGTATTAGGTATTTTACAAACATTGTATTCTTGTAAACTAAACGAAAGTTCTAGAGCAAGTAACCACTTGCTAGTATGTGTTCTTTGCCTCAGAACTGTGTGTTTATTTATTTTGAAACCAGCTTTTTAAAAGATGCAAAAGTCCAATTTGTTAAGGCAGGCAGTTTTTCAAGCATTTTCTGGTGAATATGTTGTGTCCAGACAAGTGGCTTTGTGCCAGCACAACTGGTGTTGAAGGACTGGGATGCAGCAATCTGAAACATATTTTTCCATGCCTTGAAAATGAAAGTTGCTTTTTTTTTCCAACTGTGTGGTGTTACTCTGGAGTGTTAAAATGAAGAATAATCTTCTCGCACAGGATCGAGGAGATGAATTCACCTACACTGGGAGTGGAGGTAGAGATCTTTCTGGTAATAAGAGGATTGGAGAACATTCATTTGATCAGACATTGACACACATGAATAGGTAAGTTTTGAAGATAAAATTAGAAAGTCTTCCAAAACAAAGAGCTTGGTTGTAGTGCTTTAATTTAAACCTTAACATTTTGCTATATTCATTTACTCCAGTATGTGCTGCTTTTGTAAATAATGGTCCCTCTTGCTGCTAGGAGGCATTGTATCAATCATTATGTTTTGTTGATTTAAGGAAACACCTCACTGGAATACATTCCTCTATTGCCTATTGCAGCTAGTATTCATGTCTGTGGAATTGTCCTACAATATCCTTCAGGGGACTCTGTTTTAATTTAGTGAGAAGTGGGGTGGAATTTTTCTATTCTGGGTGTTTCTTTTTAAGTTTCACCTTCAATGATTAAATGGACTGTGAAATTTGAGTAGGCAGAAGGCTTGTTAATACTCTCGTGTTAAAATAAATCTTTCCTTTTTTTTTAGACCTTTCTTCCATCATAATTTTCTTTGAAAAGCAAGGAATCAGGTGTTGCTTTATCAAAACCAGATGCTTGAATAAAAAAATACATGATCAGAAGTTGAGTTAGACATCTGCTTGAAGTGTTTTCACATGCTTTAAAAGCCTGCCTTGCACAAAAAGTTCTATATCCTTTTCTGTTTCTAAGAGCATAATCTCTTACACAGCTTTCCGCAGTTACTGGTTTTGATACATGTTTTCAAGCACTTTGATTCTGAAGATTATGACAATATCTTCTAGTTCAGTCAGTATTGATTTGGTTTGTCAGATGCTTTTTCCCTTTTCAAGTTTTATTTTTATATAAGAAACACTTTTAAAGTTGGCATGATACACCTGTCTCTTACTGTTCTGCATGAGGTTTATACCTGTACTGTGACTGTTTCTAAGCCACATTCCATTCTGTGATCCATGGTTTAGTTTGAGTCTGATTTTCATATTGTTTTTAAAAATGAAAATTATTAAATCTAGAACATTTGGCTTGTTTTACTTAACAGTAAACAGCTGAGTTTTCTTCTGGAGCTTGACAACAAAATATTTTGTGTTCCTTTTTTTTTTTTCCTTGCCATATATGGATCTTGTTACTTCTCTTGGTCCTACAGTTGTTAAAGAATATACTGAGAAGTTCTTTGCTACCTGATAAAGCATATTTAGACAAGGGAAATAGATACGACTTAATTATGTTAATTCTCAAAAATCTGTTGTGTGATGCAATCCAGTTCATGAAGATTTTAAATCTCTTTGTAGGGCACTGGCCCTCAACTGTGATGCCCCACTGGATGACAAAAATGGAGCAGAGTCTAAAAACTGGAGAGCTGGTAAGCCAGTCAGAGTGGTGCGCAGTTCAAAAGGACGGCGAATCAGCAAATATGCTCCAGAGGAAGGCAACAGATATGATGGCATTTACAAGGTATTCTGATTTCTGTTGAGTGCAACATAGGTTTTTTTCTTCAGCTGTTAAAAAGTCTCATGGGTGACAGTGCAAATTCTTCATTACTACTTAAAATAAATAAATCTGTCATAGCTTTTTAGCCTTATCTTATTCTTTAAAGTACTGAAATGAAATTATTCCAAACAGCGATAACTGGTACAGTGATTATGTAAGCTACTTTATATATGTCTACTGAGTCATATCCATCCCTAGAAATTATTTCCTCCCTCCTTCCAACTGTATTGCAGATTTTTGTACATTTAATGACTTTTCAGTGTACAGGTTTATGTAAAAAGTAAAGTAAAAGTGTGTGCCTTTCAAGAGCACTGTATTTTTTAAAAATGCAAACATTTCACCTCTGAGGGAAGAGCTACTGTATAATAGTAATGTACAACTTAGTCTTCCCAATTTTCCTTGAACAATTAATGTATGACTATATGCATGTTCTTGGCTTGTGATAAAAGAATGGCAGTAATGGTAAATGGGTTTTTAGGTGGTGAAGTATTGGCCAGAAATTGGAAAATGTGGATTTTTAGTTTGGCGATATCTTCTGAGGAGAGATGACATTGAGCCTGCACCTTGGACTTCAGAAGGGATGGAGCGTACAAAGAAACTGGGTCTGAGCGTACAGGTTTGAATCAGGACTCTCAGAGTTGTTTTTATTCTCAGTTCCAGTAAATGAGTTCCAGAAAGAGAAGTCAATTAAATGAAACCCTCCTTTTTTGCCCTTGTACTTCACTATGGCAATATTTAATGCCAAAAATCACTACCCATTTTCTGCAGACTGAAGGAGTCCTGTAGTAGTGACTCAGCAGAAGGAACTGTGGATGAAGCTTTCTTACATTAGCAGTGATTTGCTTTGCATATATGGATTGAAAAATCAAGAGTTGGAATCCAATTTTGTGATCTTTAGGCTGGGAATAATTTCTGCAAGCAACTATTGTTATAGTTGAGTCTGTGTGACAAATAAAAAAGACCTGTACATTTTAATACGTTTTTCTCTCCATGTGACTTGAGGAGTTTGCACAGCTGGTGTGTTTCAGGCACAGAAATAAACTGGCCCATGAGAGCTTGGGCACGGTAGCATCCATGAGAGGTAGAAAGAATTAACATAGTGCTTATTTTTTCAGCAAGGCAGTGGTATACATTACAGCACAGCATCATGTTCAGCTTTGCCTAACTGATCTGTGTAGTTCTAAAGGCACAGATAGGGACACCAGGTTCCTTTTGATGTGACTGAGTCTGGATTAGAGTCTTTGACTTGACTACCCTTTCTTAAAAATAGATACTAATTTAAATGTCCTCTTTATCATGTAGGGGTTCAAAAATATTCTATAATTATTTTAATACTTAGGTTAGTTACAAGGTTTTAAAATCTCTTAGAAATTGCTTTTGTTGGTATTTGGGTATTTCTCTATCCCAGTGCGTCCTGGTTTAAATCTATGTTTTTCTGTCTTAGTATCCAGAAGGTTATTTGGAAGCCATGGCTAGTAAGGAGAAGAAAGATAAGGTTAAAAAGCAAACTGTGAGACAGGAGCCAACCAACCAGAGTAATGGAAACCAGAAGAGGACATTTGATGATGGTATTTCTTTTTAAATTTTCTGGCATTCATTAGAGAAGTCTGTGATGTTACATTTATTAAGCCAGTAGCATGAAAACTTTGCAGAAGTGTAAAGTTATTTAGAATACTAATGTAAACTGATAAGCACATGCTTTGTAATTAAGTAGGGTAGGGACCTTTTCATATTTACTGCTCTTATGAGATTTATACTCTTAAAAGCTCTGTTTAATAGTGAACAGCCTTTTGTGCAGCTGTGTGCTGTAGTCCAAAACAATGCTGAACAATATGAGTTGTAGTGATTAAGTAGTAGTGATTAAGTAGTAATTTTAATACTGCGTTTCATGAGTGTAATCCACTTTCCTTCTACAAACAGTTTTGTCTTCCCATTTTACTAGTTCAGACTAACACTCTGTTGTTATTGTATCTGATGGTTATAATCTTAAGCAGGTATAAAGGAACCTACGAGTACACCCAAAGCCATGAGGATGGGAGATGGAGGGAAAGGAGAAGCTTTCCAGCTGACCCAAGAGCAGCAATGGCTGATAAGAGAAGACTGTATGAACCAGAAACTGTGGGATGAAGTACTTGCTTCTCTTAAGGAAGGACCAGTATGTTTGCTGCATGAATGAATTTTAATGTTTACATTTTCTTTAAATTTTTACAAGAAATCTTGAGTCCCTTTTAAACTTAATTTTCTCATTGAACTTTTGCTGAATACAGACTGTGTCTAGCATTACTTTCATATGTAAGGTTTTAAGAAAATAATCCTTACTTACACCATTTGCTATTGCAGGTTTACGCCTGAATAGTAGAAATCTTTCTTGCTCAAAAAAACATTTTTAAGTTAGAGGTGGCTTTTTCATTCTTGAAGGGATCTTCTTTTCTCTGAAATCATAAATGCGCGGTTTGTGCTAATGCAAGAAATCGGGCATGAATAAAGATAGTTCCCAGTTGCTATGTTTTGTTTAGATAGAAGATCATTTTATAACAGATAATATAGCTTGCTTTGTTTAAGAAGGTAGAAGTACTGTCGTATCCAAATTTAGATACTAAATGAAAATATTTTCATCCAAGTCTGGATTATTACACTCTATAAGTGGGAACCTGAACTAAGAGAGAAAATACTTTCCTCCCCCTAAATGTAAAGAAAATAGCAGTCGCTCAGAATTAAAGAGACTAGAGATGTTAGTATAAAAGAAGTCCACAAAAAGAATCTCTCCTGAAATACTACATCTATGAGTGATAATTAGTCTTACCAGTGTTGATTTATTAGTTATTTGAGCTGTTTTGCAGAAGACATCAAGGCACTAAGAAGTTAAAGCAACTTGATAAAACTCAGATCAGTGAAAAACAAACCATTGGTTCAAATATCTAAAGATGGACACATACAATTAATTTGAGAATTATCAGTAATTTGAGAATTATCAGTGGCTATTTATGATGCTTCTGTAACAGGAAAAAAAATCATTAATTCCCTGTTCTTGTACTTACAGTACTAGTTTTTGTTATGATGGTGCTGTAGGAACTGTGTATTTGCCCTTATCTATCTTCTACCCAGCATCTGACCAGAAGGAATTTCAGCTGATAAAACTGCACACGATAAAAGTCAATAGAGAGGTGTGTTTGTGAAAAGGAGGCAACAGTAATTTAAAAGTTGTTTAGTTACTGAGAAACCATTTTTCTACTGTTTCCTACTCATAATTTTGGTAAGATTTCCATTTGGTTGCCACTCAGGTAGTGTTGGGTCTCTACCATTAAAATGTAAACCTTACTGCTTGAAACAACCACCTTTCTGTTAAGTAAACAAAACACGGTTTAAGATAAATCTGGTATTTCAAACATTATTACAAAGAACCATATTTTGATAACCTGTATATCTGTTGGGTTTTTTTTTTAACCCAGCTTGTGTTGTTGAGATGCTTGGAGATCACTGATGTGTCAGAGATAAGTAAAACACCTGACACAACTGTATCTCAAGATTCCTTAGAGATGCCCTGAGAATATTTATAAACCAGAGATCTTAGTGTACACGCTGCAGAGAATTTGGCCTCAGGAGAGAAGTTATTAATTTAGTCATAATCCATAAGCACAGGAGGAGGTGCAGAAGTGGCTTTCTTAGAAAAAGAAATTCCCTTGACAGAGAAGCAGAGGTCTTTCAGGGACATGAAAATTCTAGCAAGAGTTACTAAACACAATTTCTAAATTTTCTGCTAAGAAAATTTATGCTAAGAATCAGGCATGAGGAGCCCTCCGGCCTGTTTCATCTTGTTTATAATAATAATCATACAAACATGTAAATAATCTTTAAAACATTACTTCTCTGATTTGTGGAAGAGCAGGGAAATAAAACATGCATGAACCTGCTTCCTGATTGCTTTTAGAAAGGTGCACTCCTAGATATGGAGGACTTAACTTCTGGAATTTCTGTGTGTAATAGGTGGCCACTATGAGAACTGTAACAGAGTTTGTATAACTGCAATATTTCTTTGCCCTACACTAGAATTTTCTGAAAAAGCTGGAACAATCCTTCATGTGTGTCTGCTGCCAGGAGCTGGTTTACCAGCCGGTGACAACAGAGTGCCTGCACAACGTCTGTAAAGTAAGAATACGCTCAGCTTTGGTCTGGGCTGTTTGCATGGCTCTGAGATGCCAGTCACCAAAACCATGTCTACTTTAGAAAGACAATAATTACTGCATAATGTTCTGAGCAAAAACATGCAATGGGTTTGCATTCAGTGATTGCTGCATCACCTTAATTTAAGCATGTAATAAAAGTGGAAATAATTTAGTATAGTTCCTGATAGCCATAATGAGAGAAGTTCACCGTTGCAGTCATTCCTTTGTGATTCGTAGAATTACACTTTGTGATTTGTAGAATTACACTAGGAATTAGTTTGGTCCAGAAGCTAGAGTTGGCACAGTAACAATAATTTAATTTTACGTACGTAAGGAATAAACCCAAATTTTATAGTTGTGTAGCACTCTTATTAAGAATTATTGAAAGGGTGCAAGGTAAATACAGTAAAATTATTTGGGCTTGTTTGGAACAAGTTATGTTGTTATTCTTGGCATTGTTTGTTTTGTAGGAGGGCCACAGAAGTCAGTTTGTAACTCTTGTATCTTAAAGTCGTGATTAGTTAGATACAATGTAAGGAGTTTGGAGTCCAATTTGTGTCAAAGCCTGAAAGGACTCAGAAAGTTTGCTGTTCAGGAAGATAGGTATCTCTCCAGTAAAAATCACTGTGTTGTAATGGGTGTCCTGCTCACAAAGAATGATTATGGCTCCTAAAAAAACATAAAACTTATTATGATGGAAAGCCATTGAGAAAGCTGAATGGCAACAAAATCGGAAAGCTCAGAATTTGAAGATGAGATTTGCAAATCCAAAATAACATGCAGTTGAAGTTGTAAGGAACAGTTTGATAGTAAGCAGCTTTTACTGTTTGGGCATAGATTTGCTCTGATAGATTTCTGAAATTCAGCTCACATGCTTAGTGTATAAGCAGCCTGTGGTAACACAGTAAGGAAGGCATCACTGGTGTCAATGTCTGAGAGATCATATTAATTCTACATGTGTCTTTGAGGCTGAACTGAATCTCATCCCATGAGGTAGATGGAGATTGTTACATAAACAATACAGCCAGTACAACTATTGAAAGGAAGGTCTGGAAAACTGTAGCATCTGACCATGAAGCTGGAAGGAAGATGTGGACATGATTGATTCACAGGAAGGCATTAGTAGAAATGAAGGGGATTTCTCAGCAGTGGTTTAATTCTTGCTAAGCTCAATGTTTCACATCCCAGCCCAGAGTAGAGTTCTTTTATAAGGAGGGTATTTTAGTCATTGAGGCAGTTAGGCACTGAAGGGCTTTGGGAATTACTTCCTTTTTTTTTCTTTTTTTTTTTTTTTGCTAGTAGTAGAGCAGTCTTTAGTCTACAGTGACTCCTTAGTTTTTGCTGGTTAAGCTGTCACTATAAAATAAAGTTCTCACTGTTTACTTCTCTGTCTTTGTATGTCCTAGAGTTGCTTACAGCGCTCCTTCAGAGCTGAAGTCTTCACCTGCCCTGCCTGCCGCTATGACCTGGGAAAGGGCTACACCATGGTTCCCAACAAGATACTGCAGACACTACTGGACCAGTTCTTCCCTGGTTACAGTAAAGGACGATGATGTGCTCAGATCCTTCTGTGCTGCTCCCAATGACTTTATAGACAGTAAAGGAGATAAATATGGGGAATACAACAATGGACCAGCCAGCTTGGTGGGACTCAATATGTTGATACACTTTGAAGCAGCTAACCCTCTTCCCCTCATAGCCATCTTTTTGGTGTAGTGAAAACTCTCTCAGCTGTCTTTTAACATCAAGGGTAGTTTTGGCCAGTTAACAAAGAAGTTTTTTTGAGGGAAAAAAAAAAGATAAAAGCTTCAGCTTTTACTGGCCTAGCTGATGCTTAATTTATGGTTTGTTTTTTTTGTAACTACCTCAGGACAGAGGAAAATAAATTGTGGGGATAACAAAGAGTTAGTGAAGTTTTAGCTACACACTGCCTCTTGAATTTAGTTGTGCCTGGTCCATGTGGTTTGATTTACAAAAAAAAAAAAAAAAAAAAAGCCCAACACAAAAAACCCACCCACACACACAAAAAAGGCAACCCAAAACAAAACCCCACAAACAGCAAAAAACCAGAAACAGCACTTAAGCCAGCTGGATTAACAACGGCAAATTCTGTGGTGTGCATAATCCTTTTTTTTTGTCTTTTTTCTTCAATTATGCTGGTTTTTTTTTTTTTTTGCAAAACCAGGCTGATTTTTAGTCTATTTTTGTGAGCTTCATTGTGCTTCTCTTGTATGTTATGCAAGTTGACTACTAATGACTAATGAGAACAATATGAATGCATTGTTGCTGCATTAGTGTAAGGTGATCTGTGTTTTTTGCACTTAAGAGGGTATTCAAGACACTCTAGTTGTGTAAAAAATATTTCATATAGAAAAGCCACTTCTGTATTAGTTGAACTGTATGCTTTTAGTAGGTCTTGTATCAGTGGCAATACATCTACATCGTATTGAAGGCAGTGCTAGCTTGGAGAGGGTTCAAATTGCTTCATATTATGATCTTAAATTTTATATACAATATATCCCCCCACCCCCTGCCAAATATACCTTATTAAATATTTTATGATTCAGAAGTTGCTAATTTTGTTTTTACTATTACCCACTTAATTAAATCATAACATTTTTTATAGAAAGTTTTTTCAGATTACTAAATGCTTTCTGTAGGTGGGCTGCTTGTTTTTTAGACATGGTGCTTTGTTTCTTAACTCATTTCTCAGTGAAAAAAAATTGCTAAATAATTAAAAAACCCAGCCAATGTCAATATACACAGCAGCTGTCATGTAGCTACTCTGCTGTCTGCTGAGCATGTGAAGGTAACCTGTTAGTGCACAACCTATGTACTAGAGTAGGAGGGAGCCCTTCTTGCCCCACTGGTGTTGGCAGTGGAGCTGGGAGCTGAGTATGCCCACCTCAAAGGTCAGAGATTCACACTGTAAGCATAGGGCTGCACTGACAGCCTGAAGCATGCAAAAGGGCATATGTTTTGACATTCTCAAAATGACATTCTCAGTAATTAAAGATCTTTCCCTAGTGTGGTAACTAATTGGTTGTTGAGACGCACCTGGCACTGCTGGGTTTTGTGGCTGAAAGCTGGCTTAATGGCTTATTTGCTTCATCCAAAATAAGCAACTTCTCTCTCTCCCAACTCTCCTCTCCAATCTACTTAGTATTTGAGTTGCATCCAAAATACATAATGCTGGTACTGTCTCTCTAGACATGTATCAAAAAAACAGGTGTTGCTAAACAGTTTTGACAGATCCAACTCCTCAGCTTTTTCTGTGCGTATTAGAACAAGCATTTAAGTTTTTATTCAGAACAGTAGACAGATTCTGATATCCTCTTGAACTTCTGTTTTACAGAATGGAAACTTGGTATTTTATGGGGAAAAAAAACATGTAATTTACCTTTGTAACAATCATTGTGTCTGTGTAGTGAGCACATGAGACTTGTGGCTTTTTACTTGACAGTTGAGTGCTGTGAAATATTTTATACCTTTTAATGCTTTTTTCCATTTGATAGCTTTTACCAATTAATTGATGAGATAAATTTGTCAGCTCAACGATGGGAACTTCTCTGCTTAACACAAAAAATGTGTAAACCAGTATTTTAATTTATCTTTCCAGTGACAAGACAATCAAGCAACATGAAACTGTCTTTAACAAATATTAAAGTAGCTTGACAAGACTTTGTGGAGGTAGATTTGCACCACAGATTGTCTTTCCTCATATCATGAGTTGGCACTATTTTTTCATATTTTTTTTACACCCTCAGTGCTGTATCAATAGCTATTTTATTCACTGTGTATTTACATGTTTTAGGAATAGGTCCAGCTTTTCACATCAGAACTGCTAAGTGGCCTAACTTTCCTTTAATGAAATCCATTCCCTTCTCCTGTCATCTGCAGCTTCTTTGTTAATTAAAACCCCTGCTGAAGTCGTAAGTTAGGTAATTAAAGTGTTGCAGTCCCAAAAACTTTCATTATAAAAGGACACAAAAGTACAGTATTTAAAATAGTGTGTCATGTCAGAGAAAGCTTCAAGGTGTGACTGTGCATGTGGATCTTCAAGAAGAGACTGACGAGCTGCTGGCTGTAAAGTGCAAAACTGCAATCTTTTCCCCAGGCTGGTGTTACCCTAGTACCTGCTTCCTCATCCACCAAATTCCTACATCTTACAGCTACACGAGCTTG
Organism: Indicator indicator; assembly: GCF_027791375.1. Classification (NCBI taxonomy): domain Eukaryota; kingdom Metazoa; phylum Chordata; class Aves; order Piciformes; family Indicatoridae; genus Indicator; species Indicator indicator. The sequence goes on from NC_072053.1 coordinate 39,539,496, forward strand.
TCTACAGAGAGATACTGGCTTGCATCAAACACAAAGGAAGCTGCACAGACTGGCTCTCAGGCTCCTCTCAGATGTGCTGGGTGGTGCAGGGGGGGCTGTCTGCGTAACTGTGAAAGGATCAGGTTTACGTAAATTTGACTAGGAACAGATTAGAGGAAGCTCCTGGTTTAAGGTCAGTGTTCTGGCTGTGGAGTAATTGAATGTAGCATTGTGTGTGGCAGAAGGGCTCTGGTCTCTGGATGCCATTGGTATATTTGGGGGCCAGAGCTAAAGTTTTGAATCAGTTTTTGCAGAAACATGACAAACTAAGCAAGCTGAGTGTTATCTATAAACCAAAGTGAGCATATGAGTAAGAGATTTGTGAAAGTGGAAGGATAATAGTGTTAAACAAGATCTAACTCATACTAAGCAGTTCAGTCTATTAGAAAAGGTGTTTTCATGCTTTCTTCAGAATAATAGAGGATTAGATGGAACTACAAGGAAAAATAGATGTGATATAAACCAAAAGTTTGTTACTGCTCAGTACAACTGATCATTGTTGCTTACTAAAAATATCAGAGGTTCGTTTCAGTACTAATCTCTGCAGTGTTTTGCTTTGTGTAGAAACTTACTGCTGTGACAATTCTGACAAAATCAGAGTTTAAGCTTCAGCTAGAGAAATCCAGCTGAAAAGTTAAAATACAGAATATAACAACACTTAAAATTCTGAGCAATTTTATTAGAGTACTAACATGGGTAGGTAAAAAAAAGCTAGTATGAAATATTACCACTAGCAATGCTAGTGGTAATATGTGCAGTAAATTAAACAATCTACTTCATCTTTTTTTTACAAAATACAAACAATTACTCCTGCAGTTAATATTCACTATTATTGCCTTATGCATCTGCACGTTACCTACTTTTTTTTTAACTGTATCTTCCATACCACTTTGCAAATCGAATGTTAATTGTTAAAACATTAGCACAAAACAGACAAAATGCTGGATCAAGGCAACTTCAACATCAGCTGCTGTGGAACAGCCACATTTTGTTTATACCTGACATACTGGTTGTATTTACATTTTAACTGAGCAGTGATACAATTAACAAACATGGTGATTATCCAAAATATACACAATATATAAATCCCCTATCAGGTCTGGGAGAAAAAGGCTATCCCCATGGACTTAGACTGGAAGCAGTCTTTTAAGAAGATGCTCTCTTCTGTTCAGTAAAGGGAGATTCGTAGGCTTCCATTGGTGGGCAGGTACAAACCAGATGCTGATCTCCATATATGTCATCAATACGAGCAATTGTGGGCCAAAACTTGCTTTCAGGCTTCACAAATGGCTAAGTACGAAAGAAAAACATCTGGTTTAATTTTTCTACCAAGCAAGCAGACATTAGAGGTTTTAAGAATGAGATTCTGGAAAAATTGATTTTTCTAAACTGGCATCACACTTCAGTTCTGTAATAAAGTTGGCACTGGCAAGAATATTTAGATTTTTTTTAGAAGTTTAACCATGTACTCTAACAAAGCCTTGCAAAGAAGCAGCTGTTGTGTGATAAAACTATGATCCTTTGAGTAATTAGCTTACAGAGAAGGAAAATCGGAGGAGACTACCAAGATCTGTGCTGTTCAGTATAGCTAAAATACATAAAATGAGGTGGCAAAGTTCACAGGTGTAATTAAATTCTTCCTCTTTGAAACAGTGGATAGCAACAAAATAGATTCAGTGCATTTTTAGGTGAGAACATCTATTTACACGTATATTCAGATATTAAGACTCTGGAAACAGTTCTATGTAATGCTCTGATGAAGTCTGATTGTGTCCAGTTCCAGTCTGACCTTGTATTTGTAGCAGGGTCATTTGTAGTGTGTCTTGCCCCATGCTGACTGTGCATCTTGTCAAACCCTCATCCGAGTTCTTTGCAGCAGAACTTTGAACATCAGGATGGGGGGATTCTGGGCCCTTGGTGCAGTGTGTCAGGACTGAAGGGACTGTTTGCAATAGCAACATATATTATTGAAGGGCTGAGATTTAGAAATCCAAGTCAGCACTTCATGTGCAGAGACTTCTTTTGTTTTAAAAGATCTCTTACCCTGTCTTGAAAAACAAAACTAAACAAAGTACTGTAGAGCTGAAACAGAAAAAAATGAGTACAGTAAAAATGTCTCTGAAGTTTTTATTCTTGCCACATCATCTCCAACTGATCAGAAAACCACAAAGCAGAAAGTACATGAATGTATCCAGATTACCACTAGGATTCCGTTATTTACTCACCAGTGGGAATGCTGCCACTTCTCTGGAGTAAGGACGATCCCATTTGGAAGAAGTGACACAGTTCAAAGTATGTGGTGACATCTACAAGCAAAAATACATGTTTAGGACATGAAATTACTGATGCAGTGGAATGTATCAGTGTGAACCCTCTTTCAGGATCACATTGCAATGTGTAAACAACTATTGGCAGAGCACTGGAACAGGCTGCCCAGAGAGGTTGTGGAGTCTCCTTCTCTGGAGACATTGAAAACCTGCCTGGACATGTTTCTGTGTGACCTATTCGAGGTGATTCTGTCTAGCAGGGGCAGTTGCCCTAGGTGATTTTCAGAGGTATCTTCTAACCTCTACCATTTTATGATTCCCTGAATCTCTTGAAAATACCATTTTATCTGGGGTCAGAAATGCAGATTTAACAGGAAACAAGTTGAATGTACTTCCAGCTCTTCCTTGGTACCTAAGAAGTCAGTACAGCATTACAAGAGTTCAACAGAACTTGAGCCTATAGAAATTTCTGTTGTGCAGTTGCTAAAGTAATTAATTAAATCTTTATTGTTAGTTTTAATGTAATTCTGCTTCCTTTCTTAAATCAGATAAAGAAGCACCTCTCCCTTCATTACTGTGAGATGGCCTTGAAATTATACATCATGTGCTGGCATAAATAACTTTCTCTGCTTCATCAGCAAAGGCCAGACTTCTAGCTTGAAAGTTCTAATGTCGAATTTTCAAACAGATTAAGTTTTCTAAACCAGTCAAATTCTAAGAACTTTGAGTGTTCACTGTCACACACTGTTATTTCTGAGAGTACTGAAAGACCGGGAAGCAGGCTCACAGGGTCTTCATTAAGTCTCAAGGGTTAACCTGATGCTGGTCATTTTCTGTAGGTGCCACCTTACCTTGAGCGGGTTAAGTTGGGGGTCCATCCTTCCCGCCTCTATTTCAGCAATTTCCTGGCGAATACTTATCATTGCATCACAAAATCTGTCCAGTTCTGCCTTGTCTTCAGACTCAGTTGGCTCAATCATAAGGGTCCCTGCCACTGGCCAGGACATGGTTGGAGCATGAAAACCTGATAGGAAGAAGAAGAAATCTGTCACTGACTATAGGTTATGCACTAATATATGCATTAGCTAGCAACTGATTCACAAATTCAGCCCTTTCTGTAATCTTTACAGGGCTGAACGTGGGTAGTGTTAGCACTGTACTGTAGAGAGAAGACAGACATTACACAAGTATCTTAGTTTTTAACACTGCATGGTAATGCCATTGTATTGTTTGCAACAAAATTGCACACTGATTTAATGAAGTGCTTTTAAAATCTTGACTTTTTTCTTTGTTACTTCTCAGCCCAAAGTCTATTGCTACTTTCCTACTTTTTTCTGTTCCTGCTGTTCACTTCAGTAGAAGTGTTATGTCACTCTACCTTCTTAGGCTGTATGGTAAAGTTAGAATGGTGTAGATTTATGCACTGCTGAGCAAGGTAAAAAGAAAAGGTGGTCCCTCATGATTCCTGTCGTGCACTACTGCTAGTTACAGCCTTGTGACACTATTTTTTCAGCTGCAGATGATGGGACTTTGCTAAACTTATCCATGCAACACACCTCCGTATCTACTGAAAATAAAGTGGTTGCATGCTATTTAAGGCCACAGCAGCCTACCTACAAAGAGCAGAAAGGGTGGGGATTTTTTGTATCACTACCAGGCCTTGGATTATTTCAATGATGAGATATTACTGGTTAGGATTTTAACAGCTTTTGTGCATATTCATCAGAAGCACAAATGCATAGGATCAAGCAGTTTGATGGGTCAGCTTTCTCTGGCAGCATGAGGAGCCATGATCAGATTCTTCAGAGCATGTGTATACAAAACTGCCTAAACCATGTCAGGAATGGAAGCAGTTAAAGCCTATTACCCTGCTTCAAAAGTGGTGTTTTTTTGTTTTGTTCAGTTGTTGGTTTTGCTGTTGTTGATGTTGGACTCTTACTAAGGTCTTGGCTTTGACCCATTTGCTCCAGTGGTTACAAGTCATGTACTTGCAAATTTGAGGGGGCAGTTCACAAAACTGGAGAGGTAGCAGCAGGTGGGTGACAAGTGTGTGTCTCTCAGAGGTCCCTACTGGGACCAGTACTGTTTGATACCTTCATCATTGATACAGACAGTGGGATCGTGCACACCCTAAGCAGGTTTGCAGATGACACCAAGCTGAGTGGTGCTGTTGATATGCTAAGGGGCAGGATGTCATCCAGAGAGACTTGGACAATCGTCATTATCAATACAGGCCAGGGGATGATGTGATAGAGAGCAGCCCTTGCGTAAAAGAACTTGGGGGTAGTGGTGGATGAAAAGCTGGACATGAGCCAGCAATGCACACTTGCAGCCCAGAAGACCAGTTATGTTCTGGGCTACTTTGAAAGAAACCTGCCCAGCAGAGAGAGGTGATCTGCCACTCTGCTCTGGAGAGACCTCACCTGAAGTGACGTGTCTAGCTCTGGGAGCCTCAACCCAAGAAGGACACGGACATGATGGAGGGGGTCTACAGGAGACCCAGCAAAAATGATCAGAGGGCTGGAGTACCTCTCCTGTGAAGACAGGCTGAGAGAGCTGGGGCTATTCAGCCTGGAGGAGGCTCCAGGGAGACCTTATATAGAAGAAGCCTTCCAGTACCTGAAAAGTGCCAACCAGAAAGCTGAGCAGGGGCTGTTGACAAAGGCCTGTAGCACTAGGACAAGGGGCAGTGGTTTTAAATGGGAGAAAAGTAGATTGAGATTGGACACTAGGAAGAAGTTCTTTACTCTGAGGTTGGTGGAACACAGGAACAAGTTGCCCAGGGACATAGTGGAGGTCCCATCCCTGGAGACATTCAAGGTCAGGTTTGACAGCGCTCTGAGCAACCTGATCTAGTTGTGGATGTCCCTGCTTACTGTAGGGAGGTTGGACTAGATGACCTTTAATGGCCCTTTCCAACACAGAACACTCTATCATTCTATGAAGATTTTATAATTCTATGAATTCTGCTACAATTCAGGTGATGCAGATCTCTCTTAGCCCTTAATGAGCACGAAGAGAGTGGAAATGATCATCATAGATTCACAATCCATACATATAGGACTAGAATGTTTCTGTCTCCATAAGACATTTGACTTACCATAATCCTGAAGTCTTTTAGCAAGATCTACAACTTCAATGTTTGCTGTTTTTTTGAAAGGCCTCGTATCCAAAATGAATTCATGGGCTACATAACCTGTAATGAAAAAATATGCACTATGTTTACTTACTTACAAGGAGAATAATGCAATCTACCGAGCAGTCTGTTCTGATTGGTTTTGTGGAGAACATTGCAAAAAGACAAGTTAAAAAATATCCATGTGAACAAAAATTCAAACATGAAATTATCAGCTAAGAGCTACACAACTCAGTATTTGAATACTAGACTGGCCTTCTGAGTCCCACCTCATATTAAGAAGAGGCATCATTTCCAGGATTTCCTCATTTCCTACTTTTGTAGGAAAGGGTAAACAAAGTAGGATTTACAACTGTTCTGAAAAATAGTTGGATTTGTCAGTTGCCCATTTGATTCTTAGGTTGTCTTGAATTAGCCATGGACAAGATAATCAGTTTCATGTTATGCCAGAGAAAAGCTCAAATCTGATGTGACAGAGTAAAGACATAATTTCTAAATTTTTATCTGTGATCCTGGCAAACATTGTTCCATTTAATTGTTGAATCCTTCAAAATTTGCAACTTCCATTCACAGAATATATTCTATTAAAATGCAACCTGCAGGTGTAGCTGAGGTATAACCATTAAATTTAAGACATATTTTTTGATAAGCATACATGCTCTCGTTAAATGCTCTTCAGTGCCACTCAGCTTAAACAAACAATACAGCATTCTCTGATAGTCACTCTATTACAACAGATAATTCTTTCACCTCTTAGTCATTATTTGTGTCTTGCACCAAGACTGGAGAACTGTGACAGGGATCTAGGATGTAGTTAAAACATTCTGCTTTGCCAAAGAGATTCTTCCCCATCTCGCAAATAGAAGCAAGGAGTAGAAATTAGATCAGTTTGGGTGGGTCATTTTGTTGGGGTTTGCTTGGTGTTTTTTTCAGAGAACCATGCTGCAAGTCAGTTTCTACCATAGGGGGGGAAAAAGTTAGCCTTGTAAAAGAAAGATTGTCCAATACTTGCCTTTTGCTCCTCTGAAAAGGATTTTGTAGTGCTTCTCTAGCCTCTTTGCCATGTAGTTTGCATTTAGTATAGCAATCTCAGAAGCATGCTTCAGACCCTTTGCTCCCATTGTCTGAAAGAGGAATAACATGAAGAAACAGATCTAAGTACACTCCCAAGCAAGGTGTGTTCTGGTACTGGCAAGCATGATGGACAGCAGCACCTTAATGCATCTTACTAGTTTTAAGGTAGTTGTGCTGCTATTACACTTTCCTATTCCACAGTCACAGAAATGCACTGATTATTACTTGAGAGCAGCTGTGGGGTACATGGAAGATGAGACTGCTGTGCAAGAATTTTTGCTTAAAAATCACCAAGGGAATATGCAAACCTGTTCTCAAACTAAGAAGCTCTGAAATGAATAGAAAAAAGTGAGCAGAATTCAAGAATGTCACCAGCACATTTCTGAGAACTGCACAGTGCCTGCCACATCCTTATCCCAGGGACAGAGGTATGTGTGCTTACTGTACAGATTATCCCAGCAACTTAAACTCTGTTTGCTGGTGTCATGTCACAGATGATACTGTGCATTAACAAAGACCAAAGCCAAATGAACATACATGCACTTACATCTTACATCTCTGTTAAAGCATTGCAGAAGGACAGTGCTGGAACTGAGCTGTGGTTGATCTTTTTAACACTGCACTTAGAAGTTAAGTTGGTAAAGGAGAAAACCAAACAGCCTTCAAGGTAGTCTCTTTAGTTGGGACAGTGTAACAGGTGGGAAATTGCCTTGTGAAGAATCAGCTTCCCTTAAAATTTTACTACAGTTTAAAATACATTGTAATAGGAACCAGCTTACAGTCACAAGTGTTTTTTACAGCTGAAAAGCCACCATGCAAGTTGTACCAGCTCATATTTACTCATCTAAAATTCCATAAGACCTGATTTCCCCAGGAGGGGAAGCTTCCATGGTCAGGATTTCAAATTGGCTAGAAGGTACTCTGTTTGTATGTTCACCATTCCACTTCTTTCACTGAAAGCTTTAAATGTTGCTCACAATCCCAGCACACCATATTCTCAAACAGACTTTGAATCTACACTCACTTCTGTAGGCTGAATACAATATATGTAACAAAGCACTTACAGGCTTATCACTAAATTGCAAGTCATTTAAAAATTACATAGCTCACAGTCAGCTTCTAAACACACCTTATGCCAGAACTTAAGTTCAGTTTTCAAGTTCAGTAAATTCCCCTAAAACTCATGTTCTTATCAAACAAATTTTGGAAAGACAGGTCAAGTATTCTTGGAAGAACACTAATTACCAAACAGCTTTTAAACATGAAAACTTTGATGGCAGAAACAGTGTAAGGGCAACCCTGACTGCAGCTTTCTGCCTTGTGTCCACCTCACCTGTTTCAACAGAGAGAAAAATAAAGCTTTAAGCAGAATTAACAGGTTCAGCATCTGTCCTGCCATCCTTTCATACTGCAACAGATGGCAACAGGCTGTCCACTGTTCTACTGGAACACAAGGAAGTTCAGAGGATGTAAATAACCCATGACCATGCCATAGTCATATGCTTTTAAGTTTCTGCAAACATGGCCATTTACTCTTCAGCATGTTCAGGCTGCCTAAAGAGAAACAGACTCTCAACTGATACTCCTTATAAAAGTCTACACACCTTGATATAGACCCAGGAAATTGGCAATATAGCACTGGAACCCCAAGGCGCAGCACTGACAGTACCCAAAGGACATGCATCCTTTTCCAGCTGAATTTTGATGACAGGGTGGGTGGGCAAGTAGGGAGCCAAATGTTTCTTCCTAAAACAAAAACATTGATTTTAGAACCTAAATGTGTGTGCCTGTGTTAACATTTTGGGGCAGTTTCAGTGGTAGCTTCTCTTCATCTTCATCCTGAACAGTCCTCCAAGTAGACTTCTTGTCTTCTTGAACAGAAGGCTTGCAGTGTAGGATGGGAAAAAATACTTTTCTTTTAAAAGATTAAGATTACTTTCTTTTAAAGGAATACCATTGCTCTATACAATAGATTCTCATTGTTCATTTACCACGTCTGAGTTCTTCACTATGTATGATATCAGCCCTCAAAGTCCACAGATCCTCTCTTCATTTCCTCAGAAAAGAGATGTCTGACCAAGGTCTACATACATCCTAAAGGGCCGACATGAAACCTAGCTTCTGTCAATACACAGGAACCTCACTGTTCAAGAGATCAGTACTTGACTATTCTGGAGAAGGACAAAGGTTTAGTAACAACAGTAAACTTCTCCCATCCATGGCTCTGTACTTAGGTGAACCAAGATTCACTAAGGGATTTTTTTTTTCATTAAACAAAAGGCTAATAAAGAGATACCTACACTCCAATTGGTCCCATTCCAGGTCCTCCTCCTCCATGGGGAATGCAGAAGGTTTTGTGAAGGTTTAAGTGAGAGACATCAGAGCCATAATCCCCAGGACGACACAGACCCACCTGCAAAGGGAATAATCTGTCTCAAAATATTCTTTACATGGCATTTTAAGACCTGTTCTTCATTCATGAGAAACACATTGAAAACAATGTTCTATGCTTTTCTGTTTTAATTTAATGTGACACATTATGAACAAAAACTGATTAGGAATCATGTGTGTAAAGAATCAGAGGATCATAGAATGCCAGGGGTTGGAAGGAACCTCCAGAGATCACAGTCCACCCTTGCTGCATAGCAGGACTACTTAGGGCAGGTCATACAGGAACATGTCCAGGCGGGTTTTGAAGATCTCTAGAGAAGGAGACTCCACAACCTCTTTGGACAGCCTGTTCCAGTGCTCTGTCATTCTCACAGCAAAGAAGTTTTTTTCTCATGTTGAGATGGAATTTCATCTTATTGCATTTATGTCCAACGCCCCTTATCTTATCACTGGGTATCACTGAAAAGAGACTGGCTCCTGACAGCCACCATTCAGATATTTGTAGACATTGGTAAGGGCCCCATCTTATCCTTCTCTTCTCCAGAGTAAACAGCCCCAGATCTCTCAAGGCTTTCCTCATAAGAGAGTTGCTCCAGTCCCTTAACCACCCTTGTAGCCCTTTGACAAAGACTAGGTAGACTAAACCAATTTCAGTGAACAACTCATACATCTTACAACACATGTCAGAGCGAAATCAGATGAAAGATAATTATTTTCATCATTAATTTTTATTACTGTTCTTGAAATCTTACCTCATTTACCAAGCACTGTGCCATCTTACCTGGAAGCTATCTTAATGTCTGAACTGAGTACTGCCATGCTATTTTTATTCCAAGGAAATGTACCCACACAATTGTAATAAATCTGCACAGGAGATTTTGTACCTGGGCATTCATATTCGCTCCATCTAAGTAAACCTGGCCTCCATGTTTGTGTATAAGGTCACACACATCTCCAATCTCTTCTTCAAACACACCATTAGTGGAAGGGTATGTGATCATGATGGCTGCCAAGTTCTCTTTGTGCTTGTCCACCTGGTGGCAGGGAGGTAAATAAACAAAACAGAATGAGGCTCCTAAAGCCTATTAACAGGAAATTGTAACAAAAACTTATAATTGGTAATCAAGTGTTTGACAGGTGACAAGCAAGTCCATCAGCATGTAGTCTAAGTAATTTATACTCAGCAAAAGATACTGGACTCTTTTCTTCAACAATACCTATGGGAAAAGAATGTTTTCTCAATAAATGGGAACTTCAAATCATGGAAGAAGGCATGGTATTAAAAGATGTATGTAGAATAGTCACTTCTAGGACATTAAGACAAGTCAAGTGAAGTATCTGGCCTTCAAGGCAATCTGATGTGATAATCATCCCCCTACTTTCAGCAATATAGTTCTGTGATTACAATAAAAGCCTGCTCAAATATGTATTTTTGGAAATGTATCCTGCTAATCCCTTGGATTCCCAAGATTCACCTGCAGCCACTCTACTTGAAAACAGAAAAAAGTTGCCTAGCAACACTTTCCCCAGCAGAGGTGGGCTTGAACTTTGCTAAGCAAAGCCTAAAGAGCAGTTTCAAATGCTTCACACTCATGAACATGCTTCATTCATTTAAAATACTAGATGTAGACCAAAAAGGTCTGCTATAAAAGAACCTGCTGTGTAGAAAGACTCTCTGAGCAACTCCTACACCAAAGATCCCCAAATAAAGTGAAATCTATTGTGTCATATGGCTAGCACCTGAGTGAACAAGAAAAGGAAACAATCCTTTATGCTTTTCAAGTACATATTCAGCATTATTGCCCTGTTTTCTCACAACGAAAAGTCTGATTCAGCTGCCAACACTATTTCTTGTAGAGGGAAAGGAATGTTCCTGCTTTGGAAATTAAAGATAATTAAATACTCACCATTGCTTTTAAATGGGGGATATCAATACTCCCATTTTTTCCCACTTCAATTGGCTGAATCTTCATCCCTGCCATTTGTGCACTTGCTGGATTTGTACCATGAGCAGATTTTGGAATAAGGCAAACCTTAGAAGGGAAAAAGAAGCAGGAGCTAAAGTATAACTAGTTACAAAATCTTAATGCATGATTGTCTATGTTCAGCTATAACTCACTATCAAAGTTTTCAAAAGGGATTCTGTGGGAATGTTTACTGGCAAATTCCCACTTGTATTGAAGGATGTAACTAATTTTTCTTTGAAGCAAATCCATTCAGGTATCTACATGTAAATACTCATTAAGAAAATACAGCTTCATTTGCCGCAGAAATCATATTTAAGGCTGCAGTTCCAGAATACTATCTTGGATGCTCACATGTAAAATAATTTCCTCTATCCACTCTTAGTTTATTAAAGACTTCTTTTTTTTTTAATTCTTTTTTCAGCAATCAGTCTTCGTATGTAGCCTGACTTGAAAGGAAAAACTTCTGAATTACAACTTTTTACTACACCTCCAGCATTTTAGTCTGTATCCTATTCAACCCAAAAATTTAGACTGAAATACTTTGGCTATATCTCTAAACACTTCATTTTAAAAGTATAAAGAGAAGTACTTTAACTTATATAAATGTAGGTTCTTGTTAGTTAGGAAAAGAGCTCAGCATCTTTCCAAGTATTTGCTGTGAACTCTACCCCTTCCAAAGAAAATAAATATATCTTCCCTAGAAACATCCTTTGCTTCTGTTCAATGAGGATATTGAAACATTTGTATATTATGATTCTTTTGGAAGGATTAACTAAGTTTATTATGTTACCCAACCTTAGTGGCATTAAATAACTGATAGCAAGGCACTTTGTTTTCATGAGAAACTGCATAGTGGTCTCATCTCTAACTCGTGTTTCACAGAGACGCTGAGACAAGTGTTAATTACTTGAAAAGCTGTTCCAAGGAACTGACCCATCTCACTCAGCACCTTGCATTTGCTCTTCCTGCAGTGAACTGTAAATATTTTACTGTATAACTGTGTTGAAAGGAAACAGAGGCCAGTCCCAGTGCTGGGAAGAACTGTGGCGTGATAACCGTATGGAAGAAATATAAGTGAGTCCAGATTGCTACTTGGTTTTGCCAGTCTGCACCTGCAGCTTCTGGGTAGAGAAGTTATTGATCAGGCAAACAAAACTAAGCTGTCAGTTATGTCGATTTTTTTTTTTTCCCCCAGCAAGAGAGCACCAAATCCAAATTCAGCCAGCTACAAGAAGCTAGACCTGATGATTTACTTATTTCCTCCAGCCTAGGAGAAAGGTCAACACCTTGTGAAATTTCTTCTTTTCTGTTTTTCCCTCACATTTTTTCCACAGGATTATCTTGATTTTAGTGTAACACTTGAAATCTGTTAACTCTAACTGCAAGCAGAGCACAGGCTCTTTTTTCTGTGCAGTTAAACTCTGGGTATTTCTGAGGATAAAAGGTTCTGCTCTGGCAGGGGGTTGGACTAGATGATCTTTAGAGGTCCCTTCCAACTGTCCTGAAGGGTCAAACCCCAAAATGTGCCCTAGCCCAGACAATGGGCTAAGCACCTGTGAATGTGCAAACCTGGACACTTCCTGGGGTCCAGATAAACATTTATCACATGTGATTAACTTTGTAACACAGCTGTGAACTGTGTGTGCCCTGGCCATGTTTGGATATGCCCCATCCTGTAGGTCTAGTCACCATGTTTCTCTGTTGCCAAACGGTATTAATTGTCTTGGGACAGTATTTAAACCAGCCAAGAAATCAGGAAACTTGACTTGTCCTCACCCAGCAAGCAACAAGAGCCAAATGCTGCCAGAGTAGCAGCTGAAGGGCCTGCACTAACAGGCAACAGCTACGCCCAGACCTTGCACGGGGACCAAGGCAGAAAGGGGAAAAGCTCCAAGAGAAATGAATCCCACAAGAGCTACAGTCTGGCAACAGAGCACACAAGAGAGAGGCCCTCCTAGCCCTCTCCGAGCCAAGGACTGCTCAAATTATAGCCACAGCATCTGGGAAGACACCAGACAGAGGAGCAAGTCGTGAGTACCTGGCTAATCTGCTACAGAATCCCCTTTGTGGGAAAACCACAGATCACAGCACCTGTATGTCTAATTTGAATCACTGTATTGGAAATTCTAGATCACTTAACTGTCTTCATGTGTGGAATGTAATACCTACAACTGAATAGAACCTGTAAATATACTGTGTAAATAAGTTACAGAGGTGTTTGAAGATACCACCACCCAAGATACTAAATTATAAGATATATTAAAAAATACACATTTTATTACACCAACCTCTAATGTTCTGCGAGTCTGTAACCATAGACACCCACCAAAGCCCAAAGATCTTGCACAGAATAGGAGAAACAGCAAAGGATATGAGTAATCAGAAGACAACTGTCCAAGGAATAAAATTTCAACATAATGTCACTGCCTACTGAGTAAAACTACTCACAAAACAAAGCTTGTGATTGTAAAGAGTGCCTGATTTCCAAGAATTTTGAGGTGATCTGGGTGCAACAAAGATGGAACAGGGCAACATTCATTATTCGATTTTAGGTAGTTTCCTCACATAGAAATTATACTTCTCAGGAAGTCAGGACAGCAATCCTTCCATTCTGAGAAGGTAAATGAATTTCAAGTATAAAACCAGGTTCAGAAGATATGGGTATTATTGCACTAAGGCTTTTTTTTCCAACAAACTGAAACCAGCTCCATCAGTGTCAGAAAGAAGATCTAACTCACTCTCAGGCATCCAAGAAGTTTCTAATATGGTCCCCAGAAAAGTTCCTAACCTAATTTCCAGTAGTGTAAGTATGAAAATTCTTGTGGATCAGTATTTTATGAAAATACAGGAAAGGAACAAAAACATAGTCAGTTTTCACTATGGAGAGAGTGCATTGTAATAGAACATTATAAATACCTGTGCTGGTTCCCTAGCATTTCAACTTGCTTGTAACTGGTTCACAAAGGAGATAAACAGTGAAATGCAAAAAATGCTGTTACAACAAAATAACCCAGGTCACTAAAAAACTGACTGCCTAATTCAGGAAAGAACCCACAGTACTGGGTAGTAGCACTCAAAACAGAAAACACTGACAGCCAGACAGATACAGAATACTACACATGAAAATAAATCTTAACAACACACAACTGCAATCACAGTTTTGAACCTACTACCACTCAAAGGATCATGCAGTGTTTATGGAATGGAGGGAGGAAACAACTGTGTTAAAAAAAAAAAAACTAGAAAAGAAATAGGGAACGAAGGAAAAGGGAACAGGGAAGCTCAGAGTATAACCATAGTTATGAAATGGGTTTTTTTCAAGAAGTATTGACAAATAACTGGCATCAACTAGGAAGACAGAATTGAAGATGGATACAGATATACGGATGTATTAAAAAAAATCTCAGAATTGACACATGCCAGCTGTGAACAGGGAAGAAATGTTCATCATCTTTCAAAATGAGAGGGTATTAGATAAAATTATAACATGTCAAGTTCAAAAGAAGGAAGCATTTCTTATGAAGAAATACAATTACCTGACAAGGATACTGTAAATATCTGAACCTTCCTTATAAGAGGTCAAGTGATCAGATATAATTGAAGAAAAATGCTAATAAACACCTTTGTGGATTCCTTTGTATCAGAAAATTCCTAAACCAGACATGTGGGGCTCTGTGCTGGGTAAATACCATTGCATACTTGTTTTGTCCTTGTACTCCTTATTGTAAGAGGAGTCTGTCAATCTGCTATTGACCACTGTGAGATTGAATGCTGGGATTGACAGACTTTTGACCTGGGCTAACCTGGCTATTGTTACCTCGTAAACATGCAGTCATCTCTCCAAAACAAAACTTGCTACCACAGACTTTCATATTTATGTATTTCAGCTCATTGGTAGAATCATAAAACACATTGGTTTGGAAGGGACTTATAAATGCCATATAGTCTGACCTCCCTACAGTAAGCAGGGACATCCACAACTAGATAGGTTGCTCAGACCCCTGTCAAGCCTGAATGTCTCCAGAGATGAAGACCATTGTCCCCACTTGTTCCTGTGTTCCACCACCCTCATAGTAAAGAACTTCTTTCTAATGCCCAGTCTAAATCTACCCTTCTCTCTGATCACTTTTTTCTCTCTGGGGACCCTCTCCATCAGGGCCACATCCTTGTGTTGAGGGCCCCAGGGCTGGACACAGTACTCCATGTGAGGTCTCACCAGAACACAGTAGTGGCAGAATCACCACTCTCTCTCTCTCTCTCTCTGTCTCTCTCTCTTTCTCTCTCTCTCGTTCTCCCTCTCTCTCTCTCTCTCTTTCTCTCTCATTCTCCCTCTCTCTCTCTCTCTCTCTCTCTCCCCCCCCTCTGCTGGGCATGTTTCTTTTAAAGCAGCCCAGGACACAAATGGCCTTCTGCGCTGCAAGTGTGCATTGTTGGCTCACGTCCAGCTTTTCATCCATCAGTCCTTTTCTGCAAGGACTGCTCTCTATCACATCATCCCCCAGCCTGTATTGATAACAAGGATTGTCCCAGCCCAGGTGCAGGACCTGAAATTCATGAGGTTCACCTGGTCCCACTTCTCCAGCTTGTCCAGGTCCGTCTTGATGACATCCTGTTCCTCTGGCACATCAACAGCACCACTCAGCTTGGTGTCATGTGCAAAATTCCTGAGGGCTCACTAGATCCCACTGTCTGTATCACTGATAAAGGTATTAAACAGCTGTGTTCTGCTCCTTGAGAACCAGGGAGTCCTACTGACTAACTCCTTGAAGAGATGGAACTTTGGTTCCCTAAAATTCAGGGCCCTGACTATGCTCTTTGTCTAACTTGCATCCGTGAGGACTGTGAACTCCACCACTGCAGCCCAGGCTGCCTCCAATCTTGACATCTGTGATGAGCTCACCTGCATGTGTGACCATTGGATCCAGAATCACATCCCCTCAGGCAGGTCTATTTGCTCTTTAAAGAAGTTGTCATTGAAGTACTCCAAGAGTCTCCTGGACTGCCTACAGCTCACTGTGTTACTGTTCCAGCAGGTGTCAGGGTCGTTGAAATCCCCCAGAAGGATGAGAATCTGTGAATGCTCCAATTAAATTTACATCTAAAATTTAAAACTGATACAGTCTGTCTTAGAGGCATCACAGATTGTTCAGGTAGCACCTAAGGAACAATATTATTTTCAGATTTTTCAGCCAGAGCTGCTCGCCATTTAATGCAAATAAAGAATTACCTTTAAAAGAAGGTAAGAATTAATACTTCTATGAAAGAGTGTACTAGTAAGAACTGATCCCTCTTTGGGATTACCTACAGTTGTATCACCTCTCAGGTTTGTAAGAATCCTGTTTTGTTGAGTTGCAATGGTATAGCTGTGAAGTTGCTCCTTGGGGTCAAAATTTCAGGCAATTAGTGTAGAAGAGAATGCAAATCCAGTGTTTAGACTCCAGCACTACCAACTGAAGATGATCCTCAACAAATCAAAACTGATTTGCATTATAATCCGCAGGTTTGGTGGCCCCTGTGGAGCAAGTTTATTTCCATAAATCAGACAAAAATCTATTTAAAACAGTTTGAATGAACAAAAACTGGGTGAACCTAAGGACTTCTGAGTAGCTACCAAGGCATATCAGATGCTTATCTGATATTCTTCTTCCAGGAGTGGCTATACTGGGAGCCATCTGCTAGAAGCAGTGTCACTTTTAGAGACTAAGTTCCTGTTCCTTTTGTAACTGATAAAGCTGGAAAGTGTCATACTACCTTCAAAAAGAAAAATCATAATTTCCCATTTTCTTTTGAGGTGTGGACATCTGGGCCTAGATTCATCTCACTGAAGATCTGAGTCACTGTTTCCCACTCATGGACAGCTAGTGATAGCTGCAATGGTTAGCTCCACCCACAGGTTTTTAGGTCTCTTCTTAAATGTCCTGATGTTTCATGGGCCCACTGAGCTATGAATAGCTCATCCTTAAGTTCACAGTCCAGGCTACCTGACTGACTTCAATTCTGGCAGCCTGGTCTACCTGCTTGCTGCTTTGGTGTTCTTCAGTGGTGCTGCCTGCTTGTGAGCATCTGCATGATATGTAGATTTGCAGTAACACTTTTGACCTGGGCAGCAATGTATTGCCAGAAGACATCAGCCCACATGCATTTGTTTCTGTGCTGAAATTTGGTCTGTTTCCAATGATGCAGCCACTTTCCCAGAATATTTGCCACCATCCATAAGTCAATACAGACTTCCATTTCCCACAGTTTCCAGGATTCACCAGTAAACAGACCATACTGCTTTGCACCTTCTAACAACTCATATGGTGACACTTCTTGCACTTGTCACCTCCTTAAGTGACATGCTGAAATTTACACCTGATGAGTCCACAGTCTCTTCCAGTACTCTTGGGTGGCTGGTGCAAGACCAGCTACTCACTCCATGCAGAATCCTTTAAACATCCAGTGCAGCACAGGCAATTGTAGTACCTAGAGAAACACCAAAAACTTCTGAAGCAGCTCAGCCGTACTCATACACTGCTAGTATCTCTTTTTCAGTCACAGAGTAGTGGGTCTTGGATCCTCAAAAACCCCATCTCCAAAAACCTAAAGACTGACCCTGTATTTCTCAAGGTGTTTTCTGTCAGAGCCTCCACCTAAGGCAGTGCTTCTTGTAGAGTACATTTTTCACAGCTGGTCCCATGCAGACAGACCCAAGTGCTTCCATACGAACTATCTCTTCTTTGGCCTGTGAAAATGCCTGTTGCTGCCCAGGGCCCCACTCAATAAAGTAAGTCTTCTTTGTGATGACTCAAGGGCTGTAATGTAGCATACCCATGTATTCTCCAGTAATTTACAATGCCTGGTCCTGATTGTGTTCCTTTCTTGTTAGCTGGTGGGAACATAGTTATTATCATATTCATTGCACTCCCAGGGAACTGTCAATGTCCATCTTGCTGTTTTAGTCCCATGTGCTGGATCTCTTGTGCATATCCTTTGACCTTGCTTTGGGTTTACTGCTAAACCAGTTGTCTGAATGATGTACTGCAGGATTTCAGAGGCCTGCACTCTGGTGCTAAAGTGATAATGAAAAATGTTTTGGCATTAGCAGTGGTGGCACACTGCTTAGCCACCCTTGATTCCTGTCCGTAACTTGTCTCATGTGGTGGCACTCAACAATAGCACAGCCTTCTTCAGGCCATGATCATTCACCATTAACCTCCACCCGCTGTCAGACTTTTGCCCAAGCTTTATGGGACTATTAAAGGGTTGTTAAGTCTTGCTTATCACTCCTTGGCTCTCTAATAGATCAGTCATCCAGGAAGTTTTGGTTGGTGCACCGTCATGGCAGCAACAAGAACCTGTTGTTGTCATGCAGCAATGCTACAATGGAGAGGCCAGAAAAGGTAAAATTGTTCAATCTTTGTGTCTGCTATGGCTACACCAAAGGCCCACCAGTACCCTCTTCTTGAGGTAGACTATGCCAAGGTATCTGGGATATCACAATAGGATGCTTCTGCCATTAGTTTCCTGTCAGGCTCACTTCAGCCTCCAGCACAGACAGCTGTTGGCATCCTCCCATCACTCCGCAAATCCACATGGGCCCTACCCCCTCCTACCCTAATGGCATTATGGTGCACTGGGTACCAGTATCCATCAAAGACTTAAGCCCCCCTGGATCCAGTGTCTCAGGTCACTGAATCCATTCAGTCCGTTAAACTTTGTTGTGCCTCTCCTCTGCATAGCCAGAGACAGGAACCTTTTGCTGCTGGTTGTAGTATCCACACTGACTACCATGATGTCAGATCATAAGTCCCTTCGCCAAACTCAAGAGAGACATTTTCAGCCTTTATTCTGTGTCTTGGGGACTGCTGGTTACTTTCCTCTTCCTCTTTCTTTACTGTCCTACTGCTCCTCAATGCCAGCGCTTCCTCTTTACCACCGGGGCAGTAACTGTGGTTGAGGTTTGGGTCCCTGTCTCAACCATTGTGTCCTTAGAGTTAGAAGCACATGTTCCTCTGCTGCTTTGACAGTGCTAGACAGGCACAGGCTAAGGTCCAAAACTAGGCCCAGCTAAGAGCTTCTGGGTCACATTTGGGCAACCAAGGCAGCCTTCCACCAAGTAGTGTGCCAATTCAATGGGATTGTATGCCTGTTCAAGTGTAAAATCCCAGGTTATAGGGGGTGATAACAGCCCTAGGCACCTGCCCAGGCCCTCCTACACATCCTGTAACACAGGGATCACCTGCCTCAGGGCACGTTTCTCTGTCAATTCAACAAGTTGTTTATTCTTATCCACGGACCAAACCAGGTTCCACATACCCAACAAGCCAACAATATTCACAGAATCACAGAGTGTTAGGGGCTGGAAGGGAACTTGAGAGATCATCTAGTCCAACCCCCATGCCAGAGCAGGATCACCTAGAGCAGATCACACAGGAACACATCCAGGCAGGTTTTGAGCATCTTGAGAGGGAGACTCCACAATTGCCCCTGGGCAGCCTGTTCCAGTGTTCTGTCACCCTCACAGTGAGATAATTCTTCCTCCTGTTTCTGTGGAACTTCCTATGCCTCAACTTCCCACCCATTGCCCCTTGTTCTCTTATTGGGCATCACTGAGAAGAGCCTGGCTCCATCCTCTTGGCACTCACCCTTTACATATTTATAAACATTAATCAGGCCACCCCTTAGTTTGCTATTCTCCAAGCTGAAGAGCTCCAGCTCCCTCAGTTTCTCCTTGTGAGAAAGATGTTCCACTCCCTTAATCATTTTTGTGGCTCTGTGCTGAACTCTCTCAAGCAGTTCCCTGTCCTTCTTGAACTTGGTGGCCCAGAACTGAACACAATATTCAAGATGCAGCCTCACCAGGACAGAGAAGAGGGGGAGGAGAATCTCTCTCCACCTACTAACCACACCCCAGGATACCATTGGCCTTGGCCACAAGGGCACATTGCTGGCTCATGGTCAACTTCCATCCACTAGGACCCGCAGGTCCTTTTCCCCTTCACTGCTCTCTAACAGGTCAGTCCCCAACCTATACTGCTCCACGGGGTTGCTCTTTCCCAGGTGCAAGACTCTACACTTGCTCTTGTTCATCAGATTTCTCCCTGCCCAACTCTCCAGCCTGTCCAGGTGTTGCTGAATGGCAGCACAGCCTTCAGGTATGTCAACCACTCCACCCAGTTTGGTGTCACCAGCAAACTTGCTGACAGTGCGCTCTGTGCCCTCATCCAGGTCGTTGATGAATATATTGAATAGTACTGGTCCCAGTACTGACCCCTGAGGGACTCCACTAGACACAGGCCTCCAACTAGACTCTGTATTAGATAATAAGATCAAGTATCTTAGATATGGATGCTCAAAAAACTAGGAGCCCATGCAACAGAGCTGGACACATCAACCCCAGAGGTGCAATCCTTTGTTCTCTCTGCAAGGTGGCTCATGCAGCATCACAGCACAGTTTTTATCAAAACATTTCAAAGCACAGCAAAATACTTTGATAAATAGCACTCCAAGCAGCAGGAGCTGAGAGCAGCTATTAAAAAACCATGGACTCTAACACACACAGTAAAGCAAACAAACTCTGTGACCCAGAGTTGGCAGAAGCCTGCCAACTAATAAGTTAACATGCTCAGCTCAAAACTCTCATTGCCTCACGCCTCGTCCTGCGTGCTGAAGAGGACTGTGATTGGTTGACTCAAGCAACAGTCAAACACACTGCTGCTCACTCACTACTTGGAACAAGAAGAAAACAGAAGTAAGGTGAGAAAACTCATGGATCAAGAGAATGACAGTTCAGTGGGTAAAACAAAAGCTGTGTGAGCAAGCAAAGCAGGAAGAGGAATTAATTCATCACTTCCCCTGGCCAGGCAGGAGTCTGGCCACCTCCTGGAATGCAGGCCTTCAGCATGTGCAATAGTTGCCTTGGAAGAAAAATGCTGTAACTATGGCCTTCTCTGCTTTGTCCTCCTTTCTCTGAGCTTTTATTGCTGAGCATGCCGTAGTTTGTGTGTACTCTAGCCATCCTGGCTGTTTCTCTCCCAGACTTCTCCCACCACCCTTGAGAGAGAATAAGAGGGTAGGGCATAGGGGAGAATGAGAAAGAAAGCAAGCCCTGGTACTGAGCAAGCAATAGACAAAATGTCTCTGTTACCAACACTACTTTAGCCACAAATCCAAAGCACAGCATCTCACGGGCTGCTATAGGTAAAGTTAATCAAACCCATCTCTGCCAGACCCAGTACAGTCATCCTTTGAGGGAGTCCCCTTTCGTCACTCCCACTGTCTGTAAAGTAAATAAATACTTTTATGAGGGTACCCACAATCCATGAGGGACGCAGGGAATACTGAAAGCCTTTCACAGATGAGAGGCCTAGTTTCTCACTCGGTGAGTCCCAGCTGCTGAATCAACTTTCCTTTCTCCACTTTCCACCCAAAGTACTTTCCCACACAATTGCTGACACTTACAGTTCTATGACGTTCTCCTTTTGCATTTAAATAAGCTTTGATTGCAGCCAAACCTGCATACTCTCCTTGGGCTCCACTGCAAGAGGAAAACACAAACCTTGTTACACAAGCACACAAAAATTGTTACAGAAGCACACAAACCAGAAAGTGCCAGCCAGCTCTCTACTGAAATATGAAAATTGTCCAGCCCAAATCCTTCTCAATGGCTTTAGGCAAGCGTCAACAAATTAAAAGAAACAGGTGCCACAGATTAAATTATAAACAAACATTAATTAACACATCTTGCCTGTTTTGCAAACAGTAGATGAAAAAAGTTATGCCATTTACCAGCTTACACTATGATGTTAAATCCTTTTGCTGAGTTGAGCCTGTTTCTGGACCTAGCAGGGGACTGCGTGCTTGACTACAGAGGCAAACTAATACTGAAATGCATAGTAAAGTGCATGCAGTGAAAAACGAAAAGTCCTTCAGCGACAGGCTGCAGCAGTACTCACTCAGCTCTGCTTTATTTCCATGAGCATGCAGATCCCAGGCATTCTTTAGTCAAACCCCGTATTACCTAGTGCATCAAGTACCAGTTGCAACAATTATATAACTGCCAGCTCATACAGCTTATTTCTATGTCAAACCTTTAATTTTAGCTCACAGGGAGGTACCAGTAACATCACTAATTTAAGCAAATGGTGGTGGAGAACCAGCCTTCATAGAGAAGGCACATAAGGAAAAAAGATTGAAGTAATAGAAAATACCAACTCATTAAACTTTTAGAAGAGACAAGACAAAATAAGGTTCTGTGGTTTTGAAGGAAAAATAAATCTTCTTTTCAGTTACACATTCAAGGCTTCTATTTGTCAAATTTAATTTAAAAACTTCTTCCAGTTTGGCATGCATGTTTGTTGAGAGGGAAGGTTTTGGAAGCACAGTAATAAGTGAGTGTTCCCAAAAAACTTCCTACCTGTTTGGCTGAAAGGAGATTTTATCATAGCCAGTAATCTCACATAGGTCCTTCTCCAAATCCTTGAAAAGCTGCTGATACCCTTGAGCTTGATCCAGGGGCACAAAAGGATGGATGTTGGCAAATTCTTTCCATGAAATAGGCTGTTAAAAAAAAAAAAAGGAGCATGTGCTGCAGTAAAAAATTATGCAGACAACTCTGTTTTATTGTTAAACTCTATGAAGAACAGAAGCCACCTTGTGCTCAAATAAAAATCAAATATTTGTGCAGCAAGACAAGTTCTCAACCTCACTGTAGGATGTGGCCTGGCTGAACAGAATGCTTTGGCTAGAACTCTGGAAAAAAACAGGAGAGTTTATGATCTTTGGAAGAATAGCCAATTCTAGAGGACTACAAGGATGTTGTGAAGCTATGCAGGGCAAAAATTAGAAAGGCGAAAGCCCAATTAGTACTTCATTTGGTTACTGCTACAAAAGGCAGTAAAAACATTTCATTAATAAACTAGTAACAAAAGGAGGACTAATGAGAATCTCCATCTTCATTGGATGCAGAGGAAAATACTGTGACTAAGGCTGAGGAAAACACTGATGCGCTTAATGCCTTGTTTACCTCAATCTTTAATAGTAAGACCAGCTATTCTCCAAGTACCAGCCCCCTAAGCTGGTAGACAGGGACAGGGAGCAGAAAGAAGCCATTATAATCCCAGGGGAATATACTACATGCACTCACACAAGTCTACAAAGCTGTAGTCCTGGCTAACTAGGGAGGTCCTACTTGACTAGAGGTTAGCAAATGTGACACCCATCTACAAGAAGAAACTACAGGCCTGTCAGTCTAACCTTGCTGCCAGGGAACGGATCATTGAATACCATCAATTAGCATGTAAGGACAACCAAGCACTCAGGCCAAGTTAGGATGGGTTGATGAAAGGCAGGTAAAGTTTGACTAAGCACACTGCCTTTTGTGACTCGGTTAGTGAATAAGGGAAAGGCTACGGACTTTACCACGCTTCAGCAATTTTTTTGACACTGTTTCTCACAGGATTTTCTTGGAAAAATTGTCTGCTCATGACTTGGATGGTTGTATGCTTTGCTGAGCAAAAAAATTGGCTGGATGGCTTGCCCAATAGAGTAGCAGTGAATGAAATTAAAGCTAGTTGGTGGCTGATCACAACTGATGTTATCCAGGGCTCAGCAGTTCTCTTTAACATCTTCATCAATTATCTGGACAAGGAGATTGACTTACACCCCCAGTAAGCCTGCCAGTTTTGGTGGAATTGGGGGTAGGAAGGCTCTAGAGTGGATCTGGACAGGTTTGATTAATGAGCTAAGGCCAAGTGCCAGATTCTTTGCTTGCATCACAACAACCCCAGTTATGGAATCTTCAAAGCCGCTTACTCTCTAGATGTTGATGAACTACTCTGTTTTCAGAGCTTTCTTCCTAGAAGAAAAGGGAGCTGATGACTTTGGCTACTTCTGAAGTGGCCTCCTCAGCTGGAGTACTAGACCAAAAGCAGTCTTTACTCTTCTCTACAGTGACATTGGCTAGATAGTTTATTTACGTGGGTCTCAAATGAGGCAGTATTATTGCAACTTACTGTAAGTTCAGCTGAACTATTGAGCTTCATTGTGCAGGACCCCTAAAAAAGCAAGCATATCTGTCAGTATTTATTGACATATATAAATATGTAGGCAAGTACCTAATTTTTTATCTTTTTTGGTAAATACCTACCAAAGGAATCATGCTGTGAACAAGGGAAATATCTTTGTTTTCTAATCTTTTCATGTACCGCACGATATTTGTCTCAGAGCGATAGCTGGAGAACACAAAATATGGTGTTAAGGCAAGAAGATTAGCTATACCAGCTGGTTGGTCTATGCTTTAATATAGGAAAAGCCGTATAGAAAGGATTAAAACTGAGGATATTTTAAAATATATACCAGGTACTTCTTTCCAAATCAGTACTTTATGCTTGCTAATATCAATGTGGCTGAAAAAATTACTCTTACCGTTTGCTCGGAAATGCTATCAGTAAATAGGGAATGTAAGGACTGTAGTAAGTTGCTGATACTACATCCTCAAATATTAGCTTGTACAATGCAGCAGGTTAATGGAAAAACACATTCTTCGTTTGAACATGAGTACTGTTTTGCCCATTTAAAATGTGAAAGATGTCTATAAATACCACTAAATAGATTATTTCACAGTAACAAGTGACTGTGTGAATATACCTACAAAACTGCCCTCAACTCCAGCATGACTTTTGAAAGGAGATACATTCAGATACCATCAAAGTATCAAATATGCAGCAATTTCACAAACCTGTTGAAAACTTGATGTGTTAAGAATTCGGAAGTTCTCTTAAACGGGGTGCTAAAGATGCCTTTGGTTTCCTCGCCCATACCCTCAGCAATTAGCTCCTTTGACACAAAGAAATATGGAGTCAAACACTTTCCCAGTCTGTTTTCCCAATTTCTATCAGAACTAGCTAATAGTACCACCAGATTACATCGAGATTTAATTAGCTCTTTAGGTCAATGCCCCCCCCCCAACCCTGATTAGTATACGTACCTGAATATATCTACCATGACAAAAGCATTATATTAAAACTAGGTACTGGATGTCTCAGTAGTCTTCATCTTAAAAGTATTGCTGCTAATTACTAGTGACATGCAACATAAATTGCAGTCAGAGAGACCAGTGTGTCCAAAGCCTCACAAAACAAATAACAACCTAAATGCAAGTTGACTGAAGGGACTGTGTCACAATCAGAAAATGCCATTTCTCAGTTACATAAATCATTGTTTTCTCTTACTGTTTCTTTCTTTAAGAGAGGATCTGAAATGCTCAGTATTTTACAAATGGTCATCACACAGACACCCACTATCCCAAAGAGCAGTTTTACTTTTCACCAAAATTTTAAAACATTAAGATAACTTAATCTGTATAATTACTTACAGCTGAAGACTCACAACCAAAAATCCATAGTATGTCATCTAGGTCTTTCTCATTTACAGTTTCATCAAGTGATACTCCAACCTGCAGATAAAAGCAAGGCTAATTACTCAAAGCTCTCAGTTCAGAGGCATAGTGTATTTGTTCTTGTTGAGAAATAATATTCCAGAAACACAGGAAGGGAAAAACCAAAAAGAAAACTAAACCAAACAAACAGGAAAAAAAAAATCAACCTACCTTACAATATGTAAATACCACTTATTTTACATGATAGGTACATAAAATTTTCCGATCTCTACCTCTTCCCTGCTAAGCCATCCACACTGGATGGTTCATAAGCTTCAGGACTTCTGATTTCACTTCTAATGTTTCTAAGTGTTTTCTATTTAATCAGAAAATTGTTCATTTTGCTGGAGTGCCCAGACCCCTCATTCCATTTTACAGAACATACTAGACTTTGCCAGAAGTCCTTAGTGCCTACCAAAACGTGGTTTGAATTTCAATGTCTTTAAAACACTGGAGGTCACCTTGCACTTTATCATTAAGTTTTATATTGTCTCCACTCTAGCCCTTAGTGGTATATTTAACATGGACAGACATAAAATGAAAATTTGACTACTATTTCTGGAAGTAAATCGCTTAGCAAGTAAATTCTTTATGTTACCCTTATAACTGACTGATACAGCTGAGCAAATTACAAGAAGTCTTAAATATATTGTTCTGTATAGCACATGTAATGATTACAAACTTATGGCAGAAAACGTCACACTACAAAATTCCCAAAACATTTATGCAGTTGCTTACTTTGCCATCACTATAAATCCGAAAATTTATCTTTCGAAGAGCTGCCCTGTCCAAAACCTCTTTGACTGAGCATCCACATGTGACTGTCAAGGTATCAAAGAACAGATCATGATGCAGCTTATGACCAGCTCGCCTGAGACCTAAAAAAAGCAGTGAGATAATTCATTCTATTAGCTGCATACTGCATTGTTTACTTACACAGTACTTGCATAACACTATCAATCTCATATATAAATTCTTTTACACAATAAAGCAAAATATTCTCCTGAAAAATCATCAGCTGTTTAGTGAAAAGTCACTGCTTATGAAATGCATCTAAATCAGATTCAGACCTAATTAATAGTGCAGACTGAAACTAAGAAAGATCTTTCTGATACATCAAATTGTATCATATACAGCAGAATAATTAGTATAGGAACTCAATAAGGTCAAAATCACAAGACTGGAAAGAAAGACTGGAAAAGGGATGTTAACTGTCATGGAGCTGGCCATAACAAAGTTTAGAGACTAAGTGATTTTCATAGCAGGAAAAGGTCTTCCAGATAGGCTGGCACACAAAGCACTGATAACTGTGGCAATAGTTACTCAGTTCCCAGCATTTCAGTTCCGCATAGCTCATTCTGACAGCAGAGGTAGTCATGCCAGTGGCAAAATCCTGCCAGACCACACAGTTCACCTTCAATCATTATTTTCTGCTAAAGACTGTGATTTTAGTCATCTGTTAAGCTCTGGGATTTCAGTTTTTATAGCAGTCATGATATCCATCTTAACTGAAACGTTTCCATTTGTTTAACCTTATTTATTACTTATTTTCACTGTGCTATTAATACTCTGTGCAGATTTCCGAGTGCAAAGTAGGAGGGTCCAGTAAATGAAGTACCAAAGTTGCAGCTAGAAAACAGTATTTCAATATCTTGACACTTGCTGTGTAGACCTCTGTTAGTTTGCAAGGAAGCAGAAGTAATGCCTGCAAGCTCATATCACATAGATATCTAATTCTTGATAGTTGTTGTAAAAAGTTCATAAAAACGTTAGTTATGACTTTAGTATCAAAACTTCTCTCTAGAGTTGAGAGATGACATGTCAGCTGACAAAAAAAAGTCTCCAAAGTTTATTTAAGAAGGTGTAAGGATTTAAGAACAGTTCCTGCAAACATTAAATTCTCACCTTCAGCCAAGATTAGAGTAGCACTGTGTACCCTTCTTGCAATATGCCTTAATCCATCAGACCCATGGTATACACCAAACATGGCTGCCATGTTAGCCAGAAGTGCCTAGGATCCAAATATAGTTTAGGATATTATCATAATTAAAAAAGATTGTTTCATGTCAGTTTAAGTGGAAAGTGTCTTTAGCACCCAGGGACAGTGATGTATACTCAGCTGATGTAATAAATGATTACATGCTGCCTACACAATAAAAGGTAGGAAATAAAAAATTCTTTTATGAAACTGAAGCAGTGGTTATTAAGTCAACGTCCTTTGAAATATAGAACCGTGTCAGCAGTTAATATGAACTTAAATACAGCTACCACAATGAATACATTTGAAAACTCTCCAGTAAAGCTAGTCTCTGAGGAAACTCACTGTTTAGGATTGGTTCAAAACATTTATGGAATATGTCACGAATACTAAGTAATTAAGCTTGTTTTAATATTAATAATCCCTCATATAAATCTGGCAGAACATTAAGATCATGAGCAAAGCACTGGCAGGAGCAGAAAAGAACTTGTCTGACTGAAGGTCTGTAGAGACATAGTGAAGCTATTTTGGATAACTACTTGCTTGTTATTTTCTTGTAAAGATAGCCCTTTGGTGATTTTTGCATCAAATCATACAGACAAAAAACCTGTGTTGTGACAGTCTGAATAAATAGTTTTAGAATTTAAGGATGGAGTAATTTTTTTTTCCTTGAGTGGGCAGTTTCAGATCATTAGAATTCCCTTCCTTTTTTAAAGAAATGTCTCATTCATAACAACATAGCACTACTCAGTGGGATTCTCTCTCTGAGACAGAGGGACTGATGCTCCATGAATTCAGGGCCAGTGTCTTTGTTAAATAGATATCAATACCCTCTTTTCAAATAGTGTTCCATTTATCAAGCGATTCAAAACAAATGTACAAACACCCACTATTTCAATATTCTTCATTTTTCTAGTAAAAGCTCTCAAAACTAAAGCTAACCCAAATTACTGTGATGTTGGGACTATCACCCTATCGTTTAACTTGTTCCTTTGTACTGCTGAAAATAAAGTATGACAAATTACCTGTGCTGTGCAGATGTTGCTGGTAGCTTTATCCCTCCTTATATGCTGCTCTCGTGTTTGCAAAGCAAGTCGGTACACCTCCTTTCCATTTGCATCTCTAAGTCACAAGGAGAAATGTTGCTTTTGTTACTTTAAATTTCATTAATTTGAGGCATTAGGCTCCCTGCACGCTAACCTGAAAGTAGTTATCTATCAGAGACAGAAAGGTGCTGGACAGAACAAAGCTTAAGTAATGACACCTGTGATAGCAGACAGAGTGAGACTATAAGTTTATATATAGATTTCTGTTTCCATCATGACTGGAAAACATGTCCAGCCAGGTAGAACATACTGAGTTCCTATGCATACTACACCAAACCTTAGTATCTGCCTTAAAATGCCCATATTATTGCATTAGTTTTAACTAAATAGTAATGTAGCACTTCAACACTGAGAAGGCAGCATCTTTTCTACTGATCTCTAGTAAAAAGCATATTGAATATGTACAAAATTAACTGTCTGTGTGCGATAACTGAAAGGACTCTGACCAATCCCATCCTTAAGATGTCCTTTTGTAGGATTCCTAACATGTTAAAAATGGAGAGGTAAGACCCAACTTAATATCATTTAAAACTATGAAAACTTTCAGTTTTCAAAACTGCAGTACAAAAAGGACAAACTGTGTACACACACATACATAAAATGTATATATAAAGAGAGATGTACATGGGGGGAAGGAGCGGGGCTGGAAGCTTACACACCAGTTATATGACATTTAAGTCATTGTTTGGGGATTTTGACTATACAGATTAATTTGTCATCAGCCCATTCAGAGAGACTTTCACAGGCTGGTGAAATGGGCTACAGCAGCCTCATGAAGTTCAACAAGTAGAACTGCAACATTGTGCACCTGATGAAGAACCCCATAGACTACTACATACTGTGGGAAACCCAGCTGCAAAACAGATTGGCAGAAAAGACCTTGGAGATCCTGGGAACACTAAGTTGCACATAAGCCAACAATATACCTGTGCAGCAAAGAAGGTGAATGGTATCCTGGGATAGCTCTAGTATCCCAGCAAAGCTTTGCCAAAAAAGGAAGGTGATCCCTACCCTCTTTCTCAGCGCTGGTGAAGCCACACCTGGAGTGCTATGTTCAGTTCTGGGCCCTCAGTATGGGAGAAATAGGAAGGTCTGAAGGGAGTCTGCTTAAGGGCTGCAAAGGTCTTGAAGGGACTATGTCATCTCTCCCTATGAGGAAAGACTCTGAGAGCCTGGAGAAGTCTCAGGGAGGCCTTCATCAAATACCTGAAAGGAGGGTGCAAAGGGGACAGAGCCATATTTTTATCAGCAGTGTCCCATGACTGGACCAGAGGCAATAAGCGCTAACTGAAACACAGGAGGTTACTCCTGAACATTAGTAAACCCTTTAACTGTGATGATGACTGAGCACTGTAGCACAGCTGGATACAGTCCTGGGCTACTGGCTCTAGGTCCCTTGCTTGAGCAGAGGAGTTGGACCAGATGACCTCCAGAGATCCCTTTCAACTGCAATCATTTTGTGATTCTGTGGTAAAAATGTTTAAAAATCCACAGCAGAAAGCTGCGTTAAGTACTGTAGCTTTTTCTATTTGAACATTTTCTTTTCCAACTTTCTTGAGACACAGAAAGATGAAAGTAGATTAAAGGTATTGAAGCAGGTGTAATCACAGATCTTGGTAAGTAGAATTATTGACTGTACTAGGCTGGTGATCAAAATCCGGAGATCAGATTTTGTAGCTGTATGTAAAGCCTAAGGATACCATTAGAATAAGTAAGATGACTGAAAATATATTTGAAGCAGTATTACTATATAAATGCATTATTTCTAAACTGTTATTGTGATCAGTTACTTTGGTTACTGAAATACACCTGAATAGCTCCTGTGCCAAGACATGAAGTCTTTCCAGTGACAATTACTTTTCCTATCCACCACTCCCAGTCAGACATTGTCAAAATTCAAAATATGCCACCAATAGTCAGAATTAGAGGTAAGGTTTTTGCACACTATTTCTCTGCCTAGTTATAATTAGTTTTATAATAAGTTTTTGCATACTATTTCTGTGCTTTGTTTGAGGCTGACTAAAATTTGAACTAGCTTAAGTTTGTTCTTGATTATATGGAAGATTCAGTGAATTTTCTACTTCATTAGGTTTTTCTGTCTACATTTTTAATGTCTGGGTGCCAAGTAAAAAGGTGTAATAACACAGAATAAGCAGGAAAAGTTAGCTTGAAAAGATTCATGCCATCACAATTAACTCTCTCTGCTGTTTTGATTATCTCTTCATCCCACACTGCAGCAAGCACTACAGACAGTTTGGAGCTTCATTTCACAAAAATGCAATTCTTTAAGCTTACTTCCTAAAAATTTTATTCTCAGTTTTCAAGAAAAGAGGTGGTAAACACAACACAATGCAAGCTGTTATTCATAAGGGAAGCACAAGATGGTACTAATGTGTTTTAATTCCATTTTCCCTGAGGACACTAACAGCAGATGGAGCCTCACCTCGTAACGCCGACCATTCTGCCTGGCATCATTCTCACTAGGTTCTCCTTGACAGCAAAGAATGCTGCATGGGGTCCCCCGTAGCAGAGTGGTACGCCAAACCTCTGAGAGTTACCCAGGACAATATCGATCCCAAACTCTCCAGGGGGCTTCAGAATACAGAGAGCCAGAAGATCAGTAGCACAGCAGGTGAGAGCCTGAGAACCGAAGCACATAGAACAGTCAGCCTCTCTTCTAAGGGAATGGTGTTTCTATAACTATAGTTATTTGATACATCAGAATGAAATCTGTGTAAAGTAAGATTTACTTTACCCCACTCTGATGAGCTCTTTCAACAAGTTCAGAGAAGTCTTCCACCTTCCCTTCAGTGTCTGGATACTGAAATAGTACTCCACTGACATCCTTTCCACTGAAATCCATCTCATGAGGTAATTTGAGCTCAGTAATAACACCTGTATAACTGGAGAACAAAAACACACAGAAGACAACATATTCAAAACCACTGTTACTTTGGAGGGATAATTAGTATGTTTTCAGGGACTTACATATGACTTGTTTCTTTAACATACAGAGAAATGAACATGGTCTGCAGTGCTAAACACTGAGAAAGTTTCACTGAGAAAGTACAGTACTGAAGAATAATTGCATTTGATATCACCATCAGAAACATGTAGCAAAGCTGAGCAGAGGATGCATAAACCATATCAACGTTTTGCTGCTGTTGCATGTTAACTTTGAGAACCAAGCCATATTTTCAGAAGATGGTTACTTTAAACCATAAACTTAAAATCGACTTAGCTTTCATTAAATGAGAAGTTTTGCTATGCAGGGTAATTAATTTCCTAGTTAAAAAAATGACCATACTGAATTCGATAACAAAATGTATGTAGTTACGCCAACAACTAAGGGGCAATTAAATATTTTCTTAGTTTCCTTTTTAGCTCTGAAGTTGTATTTGAATTAAAAAGCAGAAGCAACACCAACAGTTAACAGATTTCTGCTTCTAATTTGTCAAGAAAGCGTAGTTCTATATTTCAAAAATCTTAGGTAGTGCAGAGGCACAGATGAAAAATGATTCAATGTAAGTGAAAGATAGGGTGGAAAATGGAGAAAAAACATTACTTTGCTCTAGTCTGAACCACTGCTATAGTTTGAGGGTGGCATCGGGCATCTACATAGAACTTCCTTCTTTTGTTGTGCCTGTTAAGAGGAAAAGGAATAAAAGAAGTGTTACATATAAAAAATATACTGTTTTTCATGGAAATAAAATTAATTGGTTTTATAAATATGAGTTTTCCTAAGCTAAAAGGCAGTTTTAAATTTTGGTTGTCATAAGCAAGTTAAGACTGAACTAAATGAAGGTTCTGGCCCACTGAAAATAAGGAAGTTCATTTGAGACACTCAGATGAGATTCATACGTGACAAAAATTAAAACAGACCATGAAAGAGAACAAGCAGCTAACTTAAGAAGCTGCAGAAATGCTTCCACACACACAGTCTTTTAAAAGAATACAATGATGGTCTTTAATACAGATTTTCACTGTTGCCCTAGATAACCAAACATGAGCCCAGCAAAGTAGTAAACGGAGACAAAGACATTTGCCTAGCTTTCTCCGGCAAGCATGACTATACATCAGGCTGATACTTTGAACAACTTTGTAGTTACAAACCCAGTCTCTCTCGTCTAATTTCCTTCCTGATGTACAGCCCTACAGAGGCCTTCAATAATCTCTCAGATTTCATTTGATTTTCAGATCCCTTTCAAATGCCCTTGCAATACAAATCCCTGAAAGTAAATTTGGATTTACCACTAACAGTTTAACTTTTAGCAGCTTGGACTGGCATACTTCACAATTTGTAAAGCTTCTTTTAATTGCTAATGGTAAAAACCAGTTCCAATCTTCAGTGCTCGTGGACTCAATACTCATGCCACAGACTGTTGGATGACGTGACAAAAGCTTCTCTGCGCATCTAAAGTGAAGCAATGGCAGATGGGGGGAGCCCAAGTAACACCTTGTCCCTGCTATTCCCAGACCCATCACAGGAGATACCAGCATCTCCACAAGCACAGAGAAACACTGAGACTCCAAGGAAATTAGGAACTCTAATTAGTTAATTAATCCTAACAAACACAACCTTGGCCCCTGCTTTCCCAGTGAGAAGACATTATGGGTTGCAGGGGAAGAGCATTTTGGGATTGCAAGAGCTTATTATGAGATATTGAGGGGAAAAAGTATACAGATGAATGATTCTGTGAGGAATTACTGTAAGAAAATAGAGAGTTAAGGGGATAAGCAGGCCCACTAATATATAAATAGTTGCTGGTTGATGCACTTGAAGCTAGCTAGTGCTGTCTGTCATTTTTTTCTCGTTAAATTACTTTCTGATTCTTTTAACTGTTGAGAGGATTCTGTATGCCGGGAGGCAAGGTGGGTGTATATGGCTGTTTGAGTGCCAGAAACTGGAGTCAGCCCACAGAAGATCCACATGTCTATGGTACAGCAACTGGAGTGACTGAAGTGGATGGACTTCAGCGCCAGCAGCTGGCGCAGCATCTCAGCCAATAAGAGCCCATGTGTGGTGGTGGCAGCTGAGACAGGTATGGTCTCTGTTAGTATCTGGGCTTGTATCACAGGCACAGCAACCAGACTCTCCCTGGGAGCCTCACCAGTGCTGAGAGGGCAAGGATCACCTCCATTCACCTGTTGGCAACAGTCCAAACACAGCCCAGGATACCATTTGCCTTTTTTACCATCAAAGCATATTGCTAGCTCCTGTTCAACTTAGTACTCCCTAGGACCTCCAAAGGCCTTTTCTGCAAAGCTGCTTTCTAGCCACCCAGCTCACCTCCTGTAACTGCACATAACTGGGGTTTTTATTCTTAAGGTGCAGGAATTTGGACTTCCCCTTGGTGAGCTTCATGAGGTTCCTGTCCACCCACTCCTCCAGCCTGTCAAGGTCTCTCTGGATGTCAGCACAACCCTCTGATGTAACAGCTGCTCCTCCCAGTTTTGCATCATCAGCAAGCTTGCTGAGGATATGCTCTGCTTCATCATTCATATCATTAATTGGACCCAGTGATGCCTCTGGGGTATGCCATGAACAACTGTTTTCCAGCTAGACTTCATGTTCCTGGTTACCACCCTCTGGGCCCAGGTATTCAGCAAGTTTTCAGTCCAACTCACTCTTGCCTCATCCAGCCCATGCTTCTCCAGCTCCTCTATGAGGATTTAAGGGAGATTGTCAAGGCTGACAATACCCACTGCCCTCCCTCATCCACCAACTCTGCCATTTAGGTGTAGGGAGTTAGCAGGTCGGTCAAACATGCCATCTTCTGTGTGAATTAATGCAAATAACTCCTGATCACCTTCTTGTCCTTCACATGCCTGGAAATGGTTTCCAGGACTAGGACTTGTTTCATTATCTGCAAGTGATCAAGCTGAGGCTGGATGGCTGGCAGTTCCCCATGTCTTCACTTCTACCCCTCCTGAAGACAGGAGTCACATTTGCCTTCCTCCACTGCTGAGGCACCTCTTCCAGTCACCATGATTGTTTAGAGGTAACCAAGAGGCAACCTTGCAGTGATATCAGGCAGCTCCCTCAGCACTAATTGGTGCATCACGTCAGGACGCACAGACTTGTGCATGTCCACTCCGCTTAAGTAACTTCTAACCTGACCCTCCTCCACTGAGCACAAGTCTTCCTTGCTCTAGATTACCCTGGTCTCTAGGTCTTCAGCTTTCTTAAAGCCTTAGATATATGGATTAAGCATACACACCAAAGGGTTTAGTGATCTGCTGACACTGAAAATGCCACACTGAATTTCAAGCCACTCACCTACTCATGCCTGCAAAAGAGAGACCACTTTCAAACTCCAAAATTCCTTCCTGATGTCATTTAAGCATACATTTAAACATAGTACCTGTGACACAATTGCATGGCTTCTGCAGCAGCGGTCCCCTCATCCAGCAAAGATGCATTAGCCACATCCATTCCTGTGATATCACACACCATAGTCTGGTAATTTAGCAGGCTCTCCAGCCTGCCCTGGGAAACCTCAGGTTGGTAAGGAGTGTACTGGGTGACCCTGTAAGGAAAGAAATCTGAGTTTGGGTCTAGAAATGCTGTGTAACTGAACTATGTCATAGGAAAAATAAATTGCAAAGCATATTAACATTAACATGAAAGTCTGTTGGAAAATACTTATTTTCACATTACTGCAATTTGTTACTGTCCTGGAAGCCCAGGAATGCTTTATTCCTTGGTACTGACTTGGCTTTTTACAGAAGAGGAATTACATTTGTCCATTTTGAAAAAAAAAAAAAGAAATTCCTCTACAACAGAGGTGTGTGTGTATTTTGATTAGGGAGAGAGAAGTAGGCACTGAGTGCGGGAAAGATGAATCAAGTCACAACATCCAACTGACAAGCTTAGTTCAATCATATATATCTAGGTATTGCCATGCTTCTGGAGCTATTTACTTGTCAAAACTTCTCCATGGGAGGAAAAGCATCTCACAGGATCAAACTCAGAAATACACAACTTCTTCTGAAACGACAGTTTCCGTAAATGTTACCGAGAGGACGTGTGACTGATGTTTTATCTGTTGCCATTTGGAGAACAAAACAGTAGAGGCAACACAAGCAATTCATTAGAAAAGGTAACAATCTAAAGGAAATACTCCACTATAGCAGTCCAGAAAAACAAAGCAGCATGCATGGGGCCAAGGATGAAAGAGAAGAACACACTAAATAAGTGAACTCAAAATGTAATATAGGATGCCAGTGTATTTACTGTCTACAGAAATGAGACATCTCAAATTTCTTACTCACTTTCAGTACAGCAACAGAAGCAGTAACTGTGTTTTGAATTAGATCAATATTGATGATTTTCCCAAATATGGAAAGTTTTTCCTGCTTCTTAACCAAGTCTAACATTTATCATGACACATTTGACTGCATAGTTCACAAGACTTGGTTGCAGGCTGCAGGCAACATTGCTCATTTCAGTAAGTGTATTTTTTAATTCTACAGCAGATAAGCACAGTTTTCAGTTTGCTAGATAAACTTTCACTCTCAGAGCATAAAGATTTGTTTTCTGAATGGTCCTCCTGCCCACTTATCTCTTACCAATAAAGAGTTTTTCCAAACTCCTTTGCATTAACAGTGAGTTTTCTTGCTTAACAGAAGAAATCCTCTGTGCTTCAAGCTAACAATCTTATTTTCTCATTTTATTTCTGCTAAAGACCTTTTTTTTTCCCACTTTTTGGGCTTTCATTATCGTTTGTAGGAGAAGAAGTAGACAAGAATTGCAAGTACTGAAATCAACTGAAATGCATCAGAGAAGCATTACTCAGTGCAGGAGGGAAAAAAAAATCTTTGGCCACTCATCAAAAGACCTGGCTTATGAAAGGGCAGAAACTTTCATATTTGGGCATTGGGTTTGTTCCAGGTTTAGCAACAAACCAGACTTTACGTTAACTGCAAGATTCAAAATTATGGCTTCTTTATACAAAAATTAGCTCTCGTTTCCATGCAAATATTAAGAGAACTCCAAGATCAAGAAATATTCAATGAACTAGTTCTTGATTAGTACTTGCAGATGTACAGTCAATAAGATCAAAGATTAAGCATCATTAATTTCTTAATATACAGTAGGATCTAACAAAACAGTTCACCAGTTTCTATACTTTGGCTGAATCTCTGGAAAGTCAGTGTATTAACTTAAAGGAAGGACAGATCATTAGTAGAATTTAAAACCAGCATACATGAACCACAGAAAAAAGGTAATTAATACATCTTATAACACTGGAAAGCTGAGAATAAAATTCAGTCATGAATACATAAAATTTTTAAATTATCTGACTTCTATGGACTGGACAGTACTGTTAAAGCCAAAACCAACCAAACAAAATAATTAGCTCTATTAATTTAAATATCCACGTATATCAATACTGCACTGTAGAAAGAGACTAGAATAAAGCTGTACAATCAGGAGACATTCAACTGCAAGAAGCCATCCAAACTGTAAAATTCTCAAATACTACATTGTACAGAAAGTTTGAGATGCATTACTTGGTCCTTTTGAAGGATAGTTATGATGGTGTTCCTAAACAGTGTTTTGCCAATGGCTCGGAGAAAGCTAGATAGTCTTATGATAGGGCATGGAGATGTGCCAATTTCCAAATTCAAAGAACAAACACTGAATTTACTGCCAGTTTGGCAAGCTTTATAGTAGCTTGTGCAGCTCTCCGTATCCAGTCTGCCAATAGAAACCAGCTGTGTAATGTTCATATTCCATTTTAAGCAGAGTATGCAGTATTTTTCAGAACACAACGCGTAAGTGCTGCATGCTACTAGCTAATACATTTAGTGTTACACCAACAATGAAAAGATTGCAGGCATAGTTGGTACAGGTACTTTATTCTTGCATATTTCATGTCTGGGGCAAAGGAATTGTGTGAGCTATACTTTGGAAACCTCCTCATCGTGATCTGTTGTATGGTATTAGCATGACTTTAAAGGCCTTCTTGTTTTCTAAGGCCTGATAGGTATTTTTATCCAGTTTAGCCACCCAAATAAATACTACACTGTTTTGACCTCTATATTAATAAAAAATACATATGTAATCTTGTTTCTGAAACTAAGTTTTCTCCATGTCTTCACTCACTCATTTATATTCACGGTAAGACATGGCACTAATGTAGTACGCTACTAGGGAAAGAACTCAGCACACTAGGTGTGAAAAAAATTAACGAATATGCTAGTGGCAGGTACAGCAAAATACAGACTGTACAGCCATACCAGCAGACAGAACAGATGAGAGGTATTCACACATTTCAGGAGTCTTTGCTGAAAGTCACATAACTGGTGACATGCCTCAAAATAAATCCTTCTGCCTGTATTTTAGAATTGAGATATTCTAAGGCTAATGTTACACATTACCCTGCTATTTATCCGTTCAGAAAAAAAAAGAAGGGGGGGGGGGGGGCTAATATTTTTTTTATAATAATAACTCAGTACTGCATGGAAAGCATTTCTAAGACTTCCACCCCATGTTAGCATGGAATTGTTAGTCACAGATTGCTAGGAAAAGGAATTGTTAGCAGCCTGTAACCAACACCAAAGAATAATCAAGTACCAAAAATAAGGAATGCTTATCCTTGCCTTCTGTGACTAAGTCACAGAATCACAGAATTACAGACTGTTAGAGGTTGGAAAGGACCTCCAGAGATCATCAAGACCAACTGCCCTGCCAAAAGCAGGATCACCCAGGGTAGTCTGCACAGGAATACATCCAGGTGGGTTTTGAAAATCTCCAGAGAAGGAGACTCCACAACCTCTCTGGGCTCTGTCACCCTCACTATAAAGAAATTTCTCCTCATGTGGAAGTGAAACCTTCTATATTCAAATTTGCATCCACTGTCAAATCCACCATGCAGCAGACTGGAATTTCAACTGCAGCATTTCAGCTCGACAACAGCAATTGTTCTGCTTTTTCTCTAACTTTAAAAGTGTTTTTTTGGATAAAAAGTTATCTGAAAAATATCTACTACAAGTGTTTTCAAACAACTTCTTTCATCAATAGACGTAGTTAAAATGGGACTCAGACTTAAGAGGATCTCTACACTTTTCTAAAGTTACCAGTTCAGGAAATTCCTGAATGCTGATTTCGCAGCACTTATTAGTGTACAGTTTTGGTCACATAGTTTTATCTCACAATAATTAAGCTTTCTTTGTGAACAGAGATATTACAGATCATTGTCCAAATAGTCCACAAAAGTTTTGAAACTCCAACGGTATCAAGTAGTTTCTTAACAAAACCTGAGATTTGGTGAAACTTTTGTGGTGATCTTCTAAAGAAAGTAATGTGGATCAGTAGCCCCATTTCCAACAAAAAAAACCCCACATTTTGTTCTAAACAGTTTCCACCTGAAATCAACCCTTTTGCATCCTACCTCCTCCTAGCAAGTTCAAGTGTCCTGAGTACTGTGAAGTCCTTCATTATAGCATTCAGACGTCTAGGAACAATCTTCTATAAACTTACATTTTACATCAATACAAGCCTTATTCTAACAAATGTTAAGTAATGAGAAGCTACAAGTGACATGAGAGAGGCAGAACTGATCAGAAAGAATAAGCCTGCACTTGCAGCATTTCCCTTGAAGCTGCAATGTGAAATACATTCCATGTTACACACCCAGTGGATGTTAAGGAGAGGTTTGTATGGTTTTACACACCTTCATACACACATATGCCCTCTTCCCAAACATTTTAGCATTCACTTTACCCATCTAAAAGTTTAGCTTTCAGCCATCTAGTTAGACTTCATTGGACACTCTAGGAGCATATTTCTGCATAGACTCTTCCAGTTTTTTCATTAATACTATATACGTACGTGGGGCTTTCTAGGATTTAACAAAATGCAGTTCATTTTGCTACACTTACTTTTTAATTGTTCTTAATTTTACCTCCAGGCAACGGATCTTGTGCTTTGCAGCATTGTACTGAAATATTTAGACTGCATATGTTGCAAAACGAGGGTGAGGATAAGGCCAAATACAACTTTGTATAAATGTACTGCACAGACCCCTTGAGTCCACACAGTGCAACTTTTTCATCAGTTCAAAAGTCTGAGATGCAAATGGAGCAGAAAGTTAGTGAGACTTGGGGGTCTACAAATACATAGACCAATTTATGGCAACCCTCCTCTCGCCAAAAAAAAAAAAATTGAAGTAGCAATGGCTTTTTACATTGACCAGTTTGACTCCATTTGATTAGTTGTGTGTGCGTTTTAAATACTACTTTTATTTTAGATAAAAATTATTCAGTAATAAAGGTAACAGTTATTATTTTAACACAGTATCCAAAAAAGGCAAGTTATTGACTAGAGATAAGCAAACTTCTAAACCAAACAAGACAATGCAGGGTATCAGTGGCATTCTGTGTTGAAAAGACTCCACATTACATTTATAGTTTTTGTGTTTCAGCGTATCTAAGTTACAGTTCTCCAGAGAAATGCAAATGCAAAATGAGTGTTTATAATAATTTAAAGTTCTTTTATCGGGAAAAGTCTATAAAGAGACAAATCCCCACTATTTTTTACATTAATGCTGCTCACAAGATACAACGCATTAAAATGTTTTCCATTTTACATTTAAGTGGAAAAAAACCAAACCAAAACAAAGAGAAACCTAGACCAACAACATTCAAATTCAGGTTCATCAGGTATGCTATTCTTGTGCTTGTCCCCAAAAATGAAATGTCAGCTGGGTGATAAGAATAAAAAACAATATTCTCAGCCTCTATACAAATGAATTCTCAAGTACTGCTGTCTGTTCTCAGGCACCAATTAATTATTTGTTCAGACACAAACACATCCAAACTCTAATTAAAAATGTAATTTAAAAAAATATTAAAAATTAAAAATAGCAAAAAAAAAATTAAAAAGCCCTTAAAATTGTCAAGGCTTTTTACTTCCTCATAAAAAAGCCAAAGGCAAGTTATTGTATTGCTTTTAACTATCTTCACCCAAAACTGTATAAAGCAGTGGAGAAGGGAAGCAGCTTAAATTTAGGCAGAGTTAGGAAAAAATTGCTTTAGTTTAGGAATGAAGTCTGCATACTTCCTTAAACAAATATTCATGTTTTAGTTCATAATAAATAGGAGCTCTAAACAACAAAAATCATTGAATATTTAACAGAAAAAAGTTTTCTAATGTCAAAAGCATTCTTTTTGGCTCTAGCTTCAGCATGAATAATGCATTTCCTACACAATAGCCTACCCACCAGAATCAAATATATGAAAGTCAAAAAATTAGGTTTGGGGTACACTTGTGTATGCTCATTTGTAAGACGAATTTCAAACATGTATGTATATATAAGCACTTAAAAGAATACGTGGTACATTACCATCCTGCATTCTCCAATAAATTCCGTGCAATGGGCTGAGGCACTGAGCAGTTGTAATAACCCATTCCTATATAAGACCTCCATATCTTGTTCTTGTTTGCAATATTGTATAGAGTTTCAAGGATTTCATTTTCACCTAATTGAAAAGAAATTATGTCAGATACATACAGTTGCACATAATGCTAACAGTTTTTAACTGAAATGTCTTGTACCCCTGGGGAAAAAAGAAAGAAAAAAATCCCATTTGTGATGCAACAGTAGCAGAACAAAAGGCGTACTAAGAACAGTAAAGATAAAATGATGAGCTGTTAAAATACTTTGGGAAAGTTCTGCAAAAATTCTGGAAAAAGCAAAAACTGATTAAATAAATAATGTGAAAACAGTAGTGAGAGCAAGCTGTAGGTAAATGGCTTACGGAGCCCTTTTTGTGCTAATGCAATGTACATTCTGGTCTCTTACACATGCATTAAAATACATCTCAGAAAGTACCTTTTAGTAGGTAAACTTGCAGAAGATGCACTGGATGAAGACACAGCCATCCACAGTTACGATTTAGTGTTGCTAACAAGAGTCACAGTTGTACAAACTGGGCTCACAGTTTGGATTAACAGCACTCAGGAGTAACTCCTTAGTATTAAAGAACCTTATTTTCTTGTATGTTCCCTGCATAGCTGATAAAATGGGGTTTTTTTTAAGCTCAATTTTAGTATGATTTGCCAGTTTATAACAACAACAAAAACCACACAAACCCCCCCAACCCTCCCCCCCAGAACAAACAAAACAAAAAAACAACCCAATACTTCTACCTTAAGACATCCCACCTAAGATTAACTTTCAAATGAGTCTGATAATCTAATTTGGAAAGATTAAATCAGAATGCTTCTGAATTGTTCAGATCAAAAGCATCTGCACTCCCTCTCTCCCACAATTGTAGTTTTAGTCTTTGGTCTCGCTTCTACATGCTTCTCAGTGTCCTGAAGGCTGTGCAAAATGACATTCAGTCAACCTGTTCCCAGTAATCAGTGGATAACGCTACCCAGCATTTGCCAAAAGGAATGATCTACAAAGTATTTTACTTTTTTTTCAGACTGTCAGTCAGCTGTCTAAGACTACATACAGAGACAGGCCTGCCCATCCTAACAGACCTTGGAAGGCATTGAAATAGGTTGCCCAGCGAGGTCCCTGGAGGTTTTCAAGAAACTTGTGGACATGGCAGTTCAGTACTTTGTCTAATGGCCATGGTGGTCTTATACTGACAGTTGGACTCAACGATCTTAGAGTTTTTTCCCAACCAAAACAATTCTATGATTCTGCGATCTGGGGTGGAATTGGACACCAACTCTCCTAAGCAAGGGGAGCAGATCTGTTTTTACCTTCAGTCTGACCTCAGAAACTACTGCTTGGAAACTACTTGATGTGCTTGCACTGGGTTCTGCTCATTCTGCATTACAACTTGAAAACTAGTCTTTGAAGTACAAGGCTATAAAACAGTAACACAGAATAGCTTGGACTCTGGATGCCTCAAATCCTGTTTTCTCTTTGTAAGTTACTCCAGAATGAGAGATCAAATCAAAACAGTTAATGCCCTGGAATCTAGTAGCAAAACATTCTCTAGGTTTTGATTAAGTTGTTCTGTAGTCATAAATGAGGATATTAAACTTTAACTCTAGTTTCAAAACTCATCTCTCCTGTTCCTTTTACCCAAAGTGCTGCTATTGCATCCTGTGGTTTTTTTTCTAAAAAAAAAAAAAAATCTTGTTATCAATTAGTTTCTTCCATAGTCACATCATATTTTCCAAAAAATTATTTTTTTACTGGTCTTCAGTTCTCACTTCAAAGTTTACTCAGTGTTAATATTAGATGTAACGTATAAAGATTAATTTCTTGTGTTTAGTGAGCTTTTTTTTTTTTTTTGTTCTGGAGACTCAGAAGTTATGTTTATTGTACCTAAATTCAGCAACGTCCCGGACAAAGTTTCTACAAAAGCACAGTGAGAAGCTCCATGCCCCAAGACCCCTGCAACATAGTTTATTCCAGATAGGTGCACTTGTTTGAGTTTTAACAGTGTAGAGAGCTTTCTCTACCACTTGCAACCTGGAAGTCTAATGAGTAACAGTTTGGGTGTTTTGTATTCTGCAGAATTCAAACCAGTGGGGTTTTTTTAAGTGGTAACAAATTTGCTTGTTTTGCTTCAAATGCAGCTTAAGGCAGAAGTTGTCTATCATTTAACTTGCTCAACGTCAGACACAAAAATACATTGAGTGTGATTTCTGCAGTAAACAAATACCACAAATACTGTACTATGCGTCAGATATAATTTTCTTTGTTTGACTGACTGGAGTTTCTTCTGGATAGTAATTTCTTATTACATACAGATAACCAAAACATTGAACTTATAGTGAAGCACTCTGAAATAAATCAGTTTCCAAGCAGATTCAAGGTACAAAGCCAGAAGCTTGCTGAGATTATAAGAAGCTTAAGTAGCAATTAAGCTTAAGAGCAGAACCACATCAGACCTAGAAGAGCTGAACTGATATATCCAAACACTGAACAGATTTTTAATTATTACATTTTTGTGATCTACCTATGAAGACAGTTAACACTATGAGTTTTAACCACGGTAGTGAAATCTTGCAGTGTACAATGTGCCTCCACTCCTGCATCACCTCACTTACTCCATTCCTTTGGTCATTAGAAAGCTCAAATACACATCTCTCATATTTGGTATGCCTTTTTGAAGAGACTTGGGACACACACTCCTTTCCCTAGGCCTTACACTGCCTCGAGGTTCATCACAGAATGTCTTGAGGAAGACATGGCATGAGGAACTGCAATCCTGAGTAACGGTGCCGGCAGCCCCTGATTAATCTATATAGACTGGCTTAGGTAATTAAGTTTTCCTTAATTCAGCATTTGCTTTGCACTGGTATAGTTTTGAGTTGAAGCAAAACCAATGCAGGCAAAGGTAAGGGAAATTAACACCTGAGTCCAAACACTGGAGAGCAAGAGAATGAAACCATTCTTAAAATTAAACCATTCTTTATAGCATGCCTAACACTGACAGGAGGGGATAAAGAAGACACAATCAGGCTCTTCACAGCAGTGAAAGTTAGGAGGGAGAGACACAAGCTCAAACCCAAGAGGCTCATGATGAAGATAAGGAGAAGCCTTTCAGCCATTGGACAGCTCAGTGGTGGAGCTGGGTCTCCATCCTTGTGGGTTCCATGTTCCGTCTGGGTGATGCCCTGAGCAGCTTGGTCTGAGTCCATGGCTGAGCACAGTCTGGGCAGGAACAGAGGCTGGGGACCTTCTCCAGGTTCACAGCAGCCTTAACAGGATCTTCTGTCTGCCAGTAGAGGTATTTCCCACTCCATCAAGCCTAACTTTTAACAGTGTACTCCTATAATATTATTTGC
This sequence comes from Indicator indicator, assembly GCF_027791375.1. Lineage (NCBI taxonomy): Eukaryota > Metazoa > Chordata > Aves > Piciformes > Indicatoridae > Indicator > Indicator indicator. The sequence goes on from NC_072053.1 coordinate 39,583,642, forward strand.
AAAAAGGGATCTAACACTTTATATGGGTCAGCACATAAGTACGTAACCCTAGTACAAAGGCAGAGCATGCCAACAACAACGTTGTTCTTATGTATGCTTTTTCAAATCCAAAATTGTATTGTTATGTTTCCAGTTAGGTCAAAAAAATTGTCACCAAACCTACACAATTACACAGATATATTTTTTCTGATGTATAAAGTATATGCTTTGGAGTATATGTAGTGGAAACAGCGTATTCTTGTAAATATTTATTTATTTATAAAACATATGAAGACTAGGATTTAGACAAATTTCAATCCATATGGTTGAAAAAGCACAGGTTGAAAGATATGCTGGGTTAGTGGTATTTTTAAAAACTATCTCCAGGTGAAATAAAGACCCAATATCCAAAATGGGGAAATACAAAAGAATTTAAAAAAACTGGCTACAGTTAAGAAATGGTTGGAAATTGACCATCACACTCAGCTGCTTGTTTCCCATTTTCTAAGAAATGGTTGAAATGCCCTTATCTTGAATTTACTTTATTGGCTGTACACTGTAAATTCTTTAAGAACCTTGTTCAGCAAAAAAACCCAAGATTGCCAGCTAAGTCACTGCAGTTGATCTTTATTCCCCTTATCAGTTCATTAGGTATAATGATCAGAAACAGTACCGAGAATAAAGTTCACTGATCTTGCAGCACTGCTTTCTTAGAACTACAGAGAAAATGCTCTGAGGCTGCCAGTAGTAGTTCTGGGACGTCACTTTGAGACTGCTAGACCCATAGCTAGAAAAGGCAAAATATATCGCAAAAACAGTAAGAGGGAGTGAATTATCAATTATAAAATTATAATTCTACAATTTCTGCTACTGTTGTTGTGGTTAGCACAGTAGATTTGCCTTGCACAAAATAACATGGCACCCCAAAAAGAGAGAGAGAAATCAAGACAGAAAGCAGAGTTCAAGTTATACAACTTAAAACTTACACAAAAGGCAGGAGACTATTTGACACCATTTTGTTCATATTATATCAGGCCTGAAAAAAGAAATAGTCTTCTGGATCAAGGAAGCAAGATATTCAGAACAGTTGATATAAGAAAAAGGTGATTAATTTATCCTAGTTGCTCTAGTTAGATCCATTAAGTAAAACTCAGATTATATTGAAGAAAACCAGTTCCAAAGCGTAGTCAGACATGTAATAATGCTGCAGACAGCACAAGAAAGTGCCTGTTCCAAGTGCTGGGTCTGACAAGCGACTTCCCAAGAGACAGGCAGAAAGCTAACACTATCTGCTGGTCTGCCTCCTCCAGCTTTCACTAAGGACACTTGCACTCACCCATCCTGCCTGGGTATCAGAGGCAACTAGGGAAGCAGAAAGCATGCAGCAGCTGAGAGCCAGCAACATACCTGCTTTTCTCTGTCCTACCTACAAGGCCTGTTGCCCTTGGAAAGAGAAGCAGCAGCCACAAAGTGCTGTAAAGATCAAAGTACCACCAGTGGTAATGCAGATGCCTATATCATTTGTTTCAACACTCTGGTAGGTGACAAATAACCCTTGCTGTACGCATGCAGAATATACAGTGTGAACCCCAGCAGCAAGGAATCTGAAATTAATAATTCAGCTCTAAAACATTAGGAACTGATTTTAAACCCATCCAGAATTAATTTTAAAGCAACATTTGAAATACAAAATTGTAGTTAAATACAAAATTGTAGTTAAAAGTAGATTTAACTGCATTAAGTTAATTTATGTTAACTGCATAGTTAAAGATACAAATTTCCTATAATATGACTCCTAAGAAATATCACTTTTAAAATGTTTTGTATGGGGACCCAACTTGTCTCTTACAGAGATTTTAAAAACTGATATTTATAAATCCTAATGTATGAGAACATAACTGGGAATATTTTGGGGAAAAAAGTTATGGCAGTTTGCAGACTTATTTTTAAAATTCAAATCCTGAACAAAAAAAGCAGAAATATGTAATATATGTACTTAGCTTACCCAGTAAATAAAAACTGACATACAGTAGCAGCACAGCAGGGAAAACTATGACTAATACAAAGACTGTATTTGCAGGGATGAAAGAAATACCATTACTCTTATAAAAAATGACCTGTTCTTTTACTTCACATGGATCATATACCGCAATTGTGCTAAAGCACCTTCAATATGTAAAGAAAAGCTGATTGTTAAAGTTTACTTAGTGTGATTGGGAAAAAAGCTCTGCAAGATCAGCTGATCACAATTAAAGCTTGAAGATATCTAGTCTTGTTATAAATATTGACTGAATTGAAATTAGATGCCAAAACAACACTTTCCCTTAACTGTATCTGAAGAAAAAGTTGACTGCAAGAAAGCCCCCCTTTACAGAATCAGTTGAGGGGTAGAACTCTAACTTACTGTAATGGGAAATAAGATATTTTGCTGTCTCACCCCGGCTGGCTTTCACTGGCATGTCCAGGGGAATTTACACCACTTTCAGTGGGCTCATGGCAGCAGGCATTTTTTAAATGGTAGGGTTTCAGTCAGAAAAGGTACCTAGCTCTGTCATATTACATACCGAAGGAAGCAAGTAATTTCAGAAACCTTTTAGCACAAGCTAAATTCCTACTCTTCTCCATGACTGACCATGTGTACTAACACAGGAAAACTAATAAAGACTGCATAGCATTTCTAGCCTAGATGCAACAAAGCTTGTACCAGAAAGTTTTTTTTTTTCATTCATGCATAAGCACAACCAATGTCCAGTTATTATATTATGTCCTTCAAAGAAGTAATGCAGCATGATTCTTCCACTGAAGATATGATAAACGTCTAGGAAAGACAACACATGTACATGTTACATCTACCGTAACCAGAGGTTTTATTTATGAGCGGTGGAATTTGTGATACTATTTAAAAGAGCTGTTTAAAATAAGATGATGGTGATGATGATGATGATTAATTAATTAATTAATAATAATATTCACAGAATCACAGAATGTTATGGGTTCAAAGGAACCTCTAGAGATCATCAAGCCCAAGCCCCTTGCCAGAGTAGGTCACCCAGGAATGTATCCAGGTGGGATTTGAGTATCTCCAGAGGAGACACCACTACTCCACAGCCTGTTTCAGTGCTCTGTCACCCTCACAGTGACAAAATTTTTCCTCATGTTTACATGGAATTTCCTATGCCTCAACTTCCACCCACTGCCCCTTGTCCTGGCATTGGGCATCACTGACTCGATCCTCTTGGCACTCACCCTTTACATATTTACAAATATTAATGAGGTCACCTGTTAGTCTCCTCTTCTCCAAACTAAAGAGACACAGCTCCCTCAGTCTCTCCTTGTAAGGAAGATGTTCCACTCTGTTAATCATTTTTGTGGCTCTGTGTTGCACTCTTTCAAGCAGTTCCCTGTCCTTCTTGAACTTGGCGGCCCAGAACTGGACACAATATTCAAGGTGTGGCCTCACCAGGACAGAGAAGAGGAGGAGGAGAATCTCTCTCCACCTACTAACCACACCCCAGGATACCATTGGCCTTCTTGGCCACAAGGGCACATTGCTGGCTCATGGTCAACCTTCCATCCACTAGGACCCGCAGGTCCTTTTCCCCTTCACTGCCCTCCAACATGTCAGTCCCCAACCTATACTGGTACATGAGGTTGCTCTTTCCCAGGTGCAAGACTACACTTGCCCTTATTGAACTTCACTAAATTTCTCCCTGCCCAACTCTCCAGCCTGTCCAGGTGTGGCTGAATGGCAGCACAGCCTTCAGGTAAGTCAGCCACTCCACCTAGTTTGGTGTTATCAGCAAACTTGCTGACAGTGCACTCTGTGCCTTCATCCAGGTCATTGATGAATATATTGAATAGTACTGGTCCCAGTACTGACCCCTGAGGGACTCCACTAGATACAGGCCTCCAGCTAGACTTCATCTCATTGACCAGAACACTCTTCTTTCCTTCAACCAGTTCTCAATCCACCTCACTACCTGATCATTGAGACCACACTGCCTCAGTTTAGCTGCAAGGCTGCTGTGGGAGACAGTGTCAAATGTTTTACAGAATTCAAGATAAACCACATCCACTGCTTTGCCATCATCTGTCCAACTGGTTATGTCCTCGTAAAAGGCTATTCTGTTGGTCAAACATGACTTCCCTTTGTTAAAACCATGTTGACTGCTCCTAATTGTTATTGTTATTATTATACATACTCACAGCCAACTGATTCTGTCTTCTGCACAATTCGCTACATTACCAATGCAAAACAATCTTTCCTGCTGACACACCTCATCAATATTTGAAGATATGCATATACATCAAAAGTAGACACCTCAGACATACTATACTACTCACCCAGACATACTATTTATGGGGGGTGTGTGTGGTTTTCTTCAGCTGCATATCTAATTCTAGCCATAAGCACTGACTTCAATGAGACTTCAGTGCAAGCTCAGCTGTTTCCTATTACAAAGGAGTAGGTGGCACACAGCTGATTTGTTCAGTTGCACTCCAACTTGTGGATTCACTGCTACTATGTTTTTAAATTGAGATTACACAGAAAAGTGGAAGTGTATATTTAGACCACTAGGAACTGTATTAGTTAGGTTTTTTTTAATTACAAGTTAACATGTTCTGAATTGCCTTGCCCTGTTCTCTCAATGCATGGATGAGTTTGGGAGATGGTGGGAGCAAAATTGGCTTCACACAAATGAAAATAACATGTTTAAAATATAATACAGTTTTCATGACATAGTCCCAATTTTGCTGTTTCCTTTTTAACACAAGGAATTTAATGGAGAAATAATATATCATACTAATGTAAGAAATCCCACACTAGTGATTGGAAAGACAGTGTTCTCTCTAATGGTGCATTAACAAGGGAGCAAATTTTACTCAGACTACTGTGTCCTAAGTACAAGATGTTCAATGTGAAGATGAACAATTTGAGGCAGAGGTTTTTAATTTTTCTTTTACAAGCTGTGTAGTTTTCTGCTGCCAATGCAGTGGAAAACTAGTGAAAAAAATCAACACATTAAGTTACAAGACCATTCATTGCACTGGCTGCAAAAGCAAAAGCAGCAGTGTACAGAAAAAAAGTTTTCTGTACCTCATGCAAGCATCTCTTTTGAAAACTCACTGTTGCGTGCTGTGCAATGTGAGACGCTGCATCACAGTCACATTCTTTCAAAGTTTAAGGGAACAAGCGCAGCATAGCAAGTGGAGCAAAACGGCAGTGAACTAAATACAGTTAATGAGGTCCCTTTGCACTTTGAGAACTCGCATCAACTAATGCATGGCAACGTAGGACATGCTCACTTTAAAATTGCTATGCAAATCAGTATGAACACATAAATTTGCACCCAGATTTCGACACAGGTTGACATCACTTGTTTAGTTTTTATTCTACAATTATTTTAATGATGTGTACTGTGTCACTTTTATGTGTTTTAGGAATGTAAAACTTCATATAAAAAACCAGACTAAATTGAAACACAGAAAAACAGAAAAGAGGCTTTCAAGAGGTAAATTATTAGTGACAATCTACATTTGACCCGTCTTACAAACCTGAAATATAATAATTTTAAAACTCCTTTTCTCTGAGGATAACTGAAAATCCCTCATCAGTCACAGAGTAGCTAATTAAAATACATAAATCACAGCAAAATATGCCATTCAACACTTTCAGCAGTCATACAGACAGAAAAAGGTGATTAAATTCCACTTCTCTACTCCCTTCCCCATTTCAATAGCATGGATTGTTACCTAAAAAACTAAAAGACCACTGTACTAATAAAATATTTCAGAAGTAGAAACTTTTAGTCAATACCACATTCCTCCCCACTAGAATATGTCTTTTCAGGCTCTAGTTTCGCTGGCTGCTCATTGTGGCGCTGCCTCTCATGCGTGATGTCATCTCGGAATAACCAGATTGAACTGGCCAGGAACCTCACCGGAGCTGCAGGCCTGAAGTTTACACTCCAATTACAGAGCATGGATATGCAATGAAAAAAAGCCGGCAAGACGGATCACATTTTCTACAGATCAGGGGAAGGATCTTGCTTGACACAAAGTTAATACTGATGTAATCGGATCCATTACCTGAATGGCCACTGAGCTTTGTTAGTTTCAGTGGAATTGTTAGGTGCATTTTTAAGTGGTTTTGTTTTGTTGGAGTTTTGAGTCGTGATTTTGGTTTTGAGTTTTGTTTCGATTGGTTGTTTTTTTCCCTTTTGTTTTGTTTGGTTTGTTTTTTTGGTGGTGGTGGTTTTGTTATTTCTTTTTTACTTACAGGATTTCCAGCATGACATTCACAAATACCTATCAAGCTGTGATTCCTAGCTTTTGAAAATGTTAGCATCTAAAAAACTCACCAAACCACGTCAAGTTTTCCATAGTGATATGCTATGCTATTATAGTGCCACAATTGCCATCTCAGACTTTTTGTATTCCAGCAGTTTACACGGATAGATTCGAAACGCTAGCCATCTGCCTACCCCCTATGTTATTAGAATACACAGGTTATCAGTGGGGAAGGGACAACAAAGGAATTCTTTAGAAACTGAAGAGCCAACAGAAGAGAGCAGCCCTTTTGATCCTATAGTCCTCACCAAGGGGATAATGTTTACCTTTTTCTCCGTATCAGTATTCTACGGAGTCCGTCTGTGAAAATTAAGAGTATCGGTGTTGGTACAGCTATGATTATTTAAATCTTAATCCAGCGGGGAGATTTATCGCTACGCGTTCCATCGGGGACACTCGGGAAAAGGCGGGGGAAGGCAGCACCCCAATTCTACCCCGCGGGCTCTGGCGGCCGGAAGGGCTGACAGGACTGCCCCGGGATGGGGCTGGCAGGGCCGCCCGGGGAGGGCAGCTGGGGAGTCCCGGCTCACGCGGTCACTTACAGACGGGGTCATCCATCCTCAGGGGCCTCCGCAGACGGATGCTGGCCGGGATGGTTTTATCTATAAGCTCCTCGACGCTCTGCAAAAAGGTGGCCGCACACCGTTGTTAGCACCCTCGGGCCGGCCCAGCCCGCAACGGGAGGGAACCAGTCGCACCGCCCGCTCAGCCCGGCGTGGCACGGCGCGGACACCTACCTGTACCCCGACGGCTCGCAGCATCTCCCTCTTATCCTGCTCCTTCGGCCCGATGTGCCTCCGGGAGAAGTCATCGTGTCGTGGCAGCAACTGCTCGATGCACCGCGCCGCCTCGCCACCTCCCCAGCGGCGCTGACCTCCTGCCGCTGCCGCCGCCCGCAGGTGCCGCGATGCCCCGCGGGCCGCCAGCCGCCCCCACCATCGCCCGCAGCTCTGCATGGCGCTGCCGATACGAATGCCGCCGCCGACACCAGTGCCGCCGCAGGCGCGCGGCCACACTTTGTGTGCAGGGGGCGGCGCGGCGCGGCCCCCCACCGCCGGCGCCAATGGGGCTCGGGGGCGGCGCTGCGCTCACCCCGCCTCGCCGCCACCTGCCCTCCCGCCACCGCGGGCCGCCCCGCTCGGCCCTGACCTCTCCCTGCCCGGCCCGGCTGCCGGGCATTCCCGCGGCGAGGCGGTTCCAGCGCCTAGCGGGATCGGACGGAGTCTGGTGGTGACTTTCCTAGCAAACGGGGCTTTCCTCCACCAAAGCCTTGCTCGGACGGAAAAAGGGTTTCTGTGTTTCTGCAGCAGAGCGTAGACTAGCTCCTAAGTTGCTGGCTTTTGGAGGACTGATACATGCCACTTTCCATGACTTAAATCCCTGGTTTCAGAATGAGAGACCTCAAGTTACACACTAAACTTGCTTCAAACGGAAAAGATACTTGTTGCAAAGATTTGTGACATAAATCCAATACTGATTTTAAAGGATTGCTTTTCCCCTCTGTCATTTTCTTCTTTATACATATGATAGTTACATGTAGGAAATTAAAACTTTGATGTGACTTTTAACTTGAGATAATATAATGAGAATGAACACAGATAATGGAAAAATACATTAAAATCATGATAGCAATGACTGAATTCCTGTTATGAATTTGTACCTAAACCAATTTATTTTTAAAGCTCTGCTGAAACTTTTCAAAACTATTTGCATATTTTATCCAAATGTTCTTATAGGGTTTGTCCAAATAGTTATCACTTCTCTCTGGCAGGTAATACCAAGATGATATTTCACACAAAATATGTCTTTACAGTCATCATACCTGAAATGGTAACTTTGACAGAATGGTTTCTCCAACATAAGGTCAGACTTTTAGTTGCCTCTAGTGCTATAAGAAATGAGGTCTGAAAGGAAGACAGACCATCCAAAACATTCTAAACTGTGTCTTTTCTACCCTATACCAAATTTTAGCTCAATTTAAAAACTGGGTTTGAGAGGAGGAAGACTGGAGAGATGTGCCAGTGAACAAAGCACAGACCTTAAAGACTGGGTCAGTCTATAATATTATCTCTGACAGTAGTCTGTTTCTGCCACTGATCCATTACAACTATCTAAGAAGGAATACAAGATTAGAACCAGCAGATATACTGATGTCACAGCCAGCTAAGCACCCTGGGATTTATGCATTCTGGAGTTCACAATGCTCTTTTTCTGAAATTTGTTCATCTGCTAAGTGAACCCATCTACACTGTTAATGAAATAAAAATACTGGCTTACTATTCAAGAGCAGTCACTTCATAATCCTTTATTCCTCAATCTACTGTTCCTTAAAGGCAGGGACAGCACTCATAAGGTTGAGGACACTGTGATACATAAAACAAAACAAATCATGTGGGTGTCAGTACAGACTGACTCCAGGTCAGTCTGACTTCTGTCCTGATGCAAATTTTTTCCCTAGAAAATCCTTAAAAAAATTGGCAATTTATCATCTCTGTTAGTAGCCATCACCAGTATTTTCAAAATTCTCTAGTAGGTTTGGTGAAGAAAGCCTACCAAATGATCTTTTAATGGCCTGGCTTATTTTAAGTCTCAATCTAGACAGAGGACATTCATTAACACTTCACCTTTTTTATCACAAAATTGTGTTAAAATGCAAGGGTGCAAGTGGTTCAGAGTGTCTCTGTTTACTTGCATCTAATTCAATACAGAAGGTCATCTGAATTTCTAGCAATAATGGTTTGGAGGGTCTTTTTAATATATATATCCTTACCAATTTATTTCCATCAACAATTTTTAAATATGTAAATGAAACCAGATTAAAAACATATTTTTATGCATATTTCATACATGTGCTTGTTAATCGAGTAAAGTCAATATAGTCCTTATAAAATAAAAGGTGAAATACACAATTGTTCCTGCTAAGAGGTGAAATACACAGTTGTTCCTGATTTTGAGTTTGTACTGTAAACACTACTACCTTTCAACGTGAGACATTTTTATCATAGCTTTTTCTCTTACTGAAACTTTCAATCTGTAACATGGTTCTTTGCTCAAAATAAGATTTGAAAAGCACTATGGCTGTCATTACATAAAGAGTAACACAGATGTTTACCTAATACATCAAGACAGGAATTAATTAATTTTGATCATAAACTTATTATTTTAGTAGCAATATATCATGCTTCTTTCACAGTTACCAGTTGCTACCATTGGGGAGAAAATGACTTCTCAACAGTACATCTGCATATGCCAGGATTTCCTAAGTGAGGGCTGAATTGACACCTGTTTGTTTTTTCCTGATCCCATTACACTACTAAAATTTAAGAGCTCTGTGAATTGCACACAGTATGTACCCAGTTTTCATGTCCCTAAACTTAACAAAATAGTTTCATGACGTGTTATTCCCATACCTGATCATCGGAATATGCATTCAGATAGGCAGTGTCATGTTGAGGGCAAATAGCCAGTGAGCTACGTATTTCTGAACCTATAAAAGCCCTCAAGAGCTTAATGTATCCACTATTGCCAAAGGGTCAGGAGCCACTTTTGCACTCTTTCCCACTACTATTGTTCCATTGACCAGAGCTAGATCATAAAATGAAAGATACATTAGTACATCTTATCAAAGTCTGTAAAGGCATCTTATCAATGTCTATAAATACCTGAGGAGTGGGTGTCAAGCTGAAGGTGATGGGACAAGAAGCAGTGGGTACAAGCGAGAACACAGAAGGTTTCACTTCAACACAAGAAGGCACTTCTTTATGGTGAGGGTAATGAAGCCCTGGAACAGGCTGCCCAGAAAGGATGTGGAGTCATCTTCTCTGTAGGCTTTCCAAACCTGCCTGGATGTGTTCCTGTGTGTCCTGCCCTAGGTGATTCTGCTTTGGCAAGGTGTTTGGGCTCCATGATCTCTAGAGGTCCCTTCCAACCCCTAACATTCTGTGATTCTGTGATAAGATAACACTGTTGACACAGAGGACTTCTTATAGATCATAATGGCCTGAGTTTAAAGTGGCCATCCTCCATAAATGACTAAGTAACATCACATCAGGTAACAGAATATCATATCCCTTCTTCAAGAGCTACAGTCAAGCTTCCTCAGTGCAATGTATATATTCAAGCTTTTAAGCATATGTTATTCAACTGACAGTCCCTTATTTATTTAACTGACAGTCTGTGAGTGATACAGCCACTTATTTGTTCTGAACTGAGAACTGACTGCACCTTTATTAAAGCCTGACACTTCATATATTTTCAAATCTTGTTTGCTTTCAGTTATTTGATAAACTGGAACAACAGTAAAACTGAACTGTGCCTCCTCACAAGGAAGTGGTTTTCCTTACATACACATCCATATCTTCAGCATCTTCTGGGTGCAATGCAGTTTTTATTTTAGTTGCAGTGCTGGAAGTGTAATTCTTCACGAATCTGCTATGTTCCACTCTTTCTAAATCAACAGAGCAGACCTAGAATATTCTGCAACTCCCTATAATAAATCCCAAAGTATACTTAAAATCTCAAAGTAGTAATAATTAGTGCAACAATTTGAATGGGATCATATGCATTTCTTCTTTTCCAAATGAATGTTGCAAGCAAAACTGTTTAGTCTCTGTATACATTTCTTGGATATACATACACAGATTGATACACAATCCTCTATTTTTTCCTATTACATTTCTTTCTCTTATGAACTAAATTACTAGTATGATGTTTTTGACAAGGGAGAATGACACAAAGAGATTTGATAAGGAAGTTCAGGGCTGTGAAGAAAGGAAGGAAAGAAGAAGTTTAAAAACATCCCTAAAACATCAAAAGAAGACACATGTGAAAGATAGAAACACCTAAGCATCCTTGAATATTAACTTTGGAACAAAGTCCTTCTGACTCCATTTCTTGCATGGGCAAGTGGCTGAGGAAGGCAAATATCTGAAGGTTTTTAAGGTACTAGTCATTAGTGTGGTTTCTCTGTTTCCTCTGTCAGAGAGCAGCAAAGGCCACTTGTTCTCTCAGAACCAGTGCACCAGGAGTGAAGGATAAATCTAGAGAAAGCAAGGTTGTCCCTGACAGGACATGATCCCACAGGGTCTGGTCACAGCAGGGTGAAGCATGTTCTGGTAGTGGGATCCACTGACAGTCCTAGGCAAGTGATAAGCCAGGTCCATTCTCAGGCTCCAGGAAGGAGCAAAAGGAGATGAGACCAGAGATGGGACTTGAGACAGGATTTAGTTTTGAAGTCTTTTCAGCAAATGAGGGTAGAGACCATGGAGAATGGACACCTGAGGGACCAATCTAGGAGACTGGCTAGCTACTGTGCAGGTTTGTGGCCTGTCCAGGCAGCAGGGACAGAATAATCTGGAGACCAGCACCCCAGCTGAGGGCCTAGGCCTGAGGTGAAATGGAGACCTTATGTTCATGGGTGGTGTTTGAGCACCTTTGGTGAGGCTGGTATGAGCAAGTAGGTCCTACAGGTGCAGTCAAGGCCCTGACTTTCTCCTGTGACAACTGAAACAACTATGTGCTTGCATAGGGACTTTCTGTATGCTACCTTTTCTCACAGACTTGTAGGTTTTTAAAACTCTACAATGACTTCAGTTATTTGGCCAAAAATCTTTCTTAACTCTTCAACACAAGTTAAACCTTTTTCCTACTCCACCTCCTTTTATGTTTGAACGTGGCAATATCTACAGGGGAGACAAAAGGGATTAACTCCAAACATTGATCATTTGTTTTCCACTTTCCCCCTTGCTCTTTAATGCTGCGACTAACTGAGCCACCAGACATCTCCGTGACACATGGCCAACTCAGGTAGCTGCTGCCATGTCTCCATGGCAAACACCTCTTTCCCAAAAACTGTAGGATTACAGTCAAATATGTGGTATATTTGTTTGTTTTTGTCCTGTTATCACTGTCACTTCGAACAGATGTAGTTGTTAAAATTTGCTGTCAGTCTTTACAAACTGGTCTCTGTAAATCTTCCAAAGGAGAAGGCCAGGAGGATCTACACTGGATTTCTTACAAAGTCAGAATTATTTGCTGCTGAGTGGGAGGTTTTCCAATCTTTATTTTGGCCACTTGCACTTTTTAAACTTGGTTCAAAGGTAAGCTTGATAAACCTTTAATGAAAGTTCAGTTATTTAATACTAGATACATTAAACTTATGATATTTGTGTGCATTGGCTTTTAAATAGTGAATATGGCTATATGATTAGAGCATTGTCTATGCAATATACTTTGTATCAGTAGATGTTACCTATTATGAATATCTGTGTACTAGATATTGCATTGCAAGAATTTCTCTTGTGCAATCTAGTTTTATTAGGCAATAAAAAAGTTCTCTCCGGAACTGAAAAAAAACTGCATACTACTGACCCTAACAGGTGTATCATGATAACAAAGTAATGAGATATTTTTTGGGAAATAAACATCTGTCCTCTCTCATTCTTATCTAGTAGTTAAAGGTATTATGCAATGGAGTATTCAGATTTTTAAAATTCAAGAAGTCTAAAAGGTTGCTTTCCAGATGCATACACATGAGGCTTTAGTTCGTAGTTTTTACATTACAAATGAAATTATAGCCTTTGAGTTTCAGATTGAACACTGATAGAAACTACAGAGACGATGCTTCAGCAAAAAGCTTAGCTTTTCTTTCAAACCAAAAATATCTTAGATCCCAGATGTCAGCCTGGATTGTTCAGTTAAACACTTGTTAACAAACCCAAACATTAGCTTGAAAAACATCGAACAAAAATCCTCCCAATTTTGCAATTGTTGCAGCTCTTCATCTTTCTGTGGTTTTTTTGTAATTTCCAGAGTTTGAATAAGATCCCTTAGTAATAGCAAACAATTACAAAGTAATATTCCTCTACTTTCTTTGAGTAAAGGTTTATTAAGTCCCCTTTTTAGATCACAGAATCACAGAATTGTTTCAGTTGGGAAAAAATGCTAAGATCATTAAGCCCAACCATCAACCTAACACCACTATGGCCATTAAACTATGTCCCAAAGTGCCATGTCAACACATTTTTGGAACACCTCCTGGGACAGTGACTCCACCACCTGTCTGGGCACTCCATTTCAACGTCTGACCACTATTTCAGTAAAGAAATTTTTCCTAATATCTAATGTAAACCTGCCCAGGCGCAGCGTGAGGACATTTCACCTCATTCTATCACTTGATAGAAGAGACCAACACCAACCTCACTACAACCTGCTTTTAGGTAGTTGTAGAGAGCAATAAGATCTCCCTTCAACCTGCTCTTCTCTAGACTGAACACCCCTAGTTCCCTTAGCTGCTCCTGGTAAGTCTTATTCTTCAGACTGTTCACAACCTTCATTGCCCTTCTCTGGACATGCACCAGCACCTCAGTTCTGAGGGGTCTAAAACTGAATGCAGTATTTGAGGTGTGGCTTCACGAGTGCTGAGCACAGGGGGACAAGCGCTTCCCTACTCCTCCTGACACAGATCAGGATGCCATTTGTCTTCTTGGCCACCTGAGCCCACTACTGGCTCATGTTTAGCCAGCGGTCAACCAGCACCCCTAAGTCCATAGAATCTCAATAAGGGCATACTCTTTTGTTTTTTGCAGTTCCAAGTAAAATCTTTAGGAAGAAGGGATTGTACAACTCTTTACAAAGCTTCTAGGGGTGTTTCTGAGTCCTCATCTACTTATAGAAGGGTGCTACTTTATAATTTCAAGAGACTGCTTAAACCAATTCTGCAAATGAAAGAAGTGATCCCATCAAAACAAACTTTCTATCATGTCTGCAATTAATTATGACATTTTGTTTGATTGTAGACTGGTAGTATCTACGTATACACCCATTTGACCATATAACTGCAGATGAAGTTTAATTTAGATTGAATCAATCTAAGATTTCATCATACCAAATCCAGACTAAAAAGGGGAATGTTTTTTTGGCCAAGTAATTTTAGCTTGCCTGCTAAAGGAGCACAGAAGATGAATATCAGAGTCAGTACAAGGCAGGAACCAGGACAGGGGAGTGAAATAAAATTGTTTTTTCTGGTAAGCAACCCGCAGCTGCTAAGGCTAGCTCAGCTATCTTCTTGAAGTACATTTGAAATTTATTTCATCAAGAGGACTTGATTATTTTACTAACTCTTAATGACCACAGATACATGGGCTCTTAAACAGACCAAGGCTGAATCAGCACTGAAGAATCTGGCTCTAAAATAAAAACTGAATAAATACTTTAATGTTACATAATGTCTTAGTTAATATATAACCTAGGAAAAGGTTGAAGTGTTGCAATGGCCTGGTTTTGGTATTAGACATCTTTTTGCTGCTCCTGTTAAAAAAATGGAAAGTAAAACTATAAAAAATACAAGCTTTTAAAAGGATAAGTTTACACACTTCCTAGAGGCTTCTTAGGACTCAGCCCTACCTTCTCTAAATGTTCCAGCTACAGTAAGCACACTTTTTCTTGGGATGGTGTGATCTGACCATGACTTACCATTCACTTATACTCCCTGAATCCCTTAGTGATTGCGCATCATTTGTAGAACCATGATTCTGCCACTAAAGAGCCATGCAATAACCTTGGTTCAGTACTATGCTGCATTAACACACTTAACCTCTTAACAGGACTCTTTAAGATGATAATGAGACTCAACTAATTCAGAAATTTATTATTTATTGCAGTATGATGAGGAAAAATCCTAACTCAGGTGGAGAAGGAACAATGCTCAGACTTCAAAGAGCAACTGGAAAGACAGACTGTAGCAAGAAGTGAAAAAATGCAGGTTGGAACATCTATTGTGCACACCACAGTTGATAGGAAATGATGTCCACTGTTAGTATTATTAATGTGGAACAGGCAAACGGTCTAAGTAGAGATCTAGAGTGACAAGGAATGAGAGAAAAAAACTGAGAGGGAGTTAGCAAAAACAATAAGTGAAGCACTAAAAAGAATAGTGTAAATGAAATAACTACCTATTTGCTAAATAAGGTATGTGTCCTGGGGATCAGTGACTTTAAATATTCTAAAAAGAGATTCTAGATTTCTAGAGACCAGGTTAAAACTGCAAAGGAATTCCTAAATTTTCATTTAATGATTTCCATGTTTCATTTTGTTTGGATTTAAAATATACTAGATAGGTCATGATCTATAATTAAAATGGAATGACAGTTTAAAATGATGGAGGAATCTGAGCAATCTCAGGTGCTACTAACAATTACTTTGCTGTATTTTAACATAATGATGACATAGAAAGGGCCCACTATCTATCTCATATTATTTTGTCATTACAGCCATTCTATTAAAGAACAACATAATAGTTTAACTAAAAGATGTACAGAAGCAATTGGAATTTAGAATTTCCATTGTATTAACATCTGAAAATTATACAGTTTTATAACACCTGCTCTTATAGAACAATATACCTGCTGCCCATGGATTAATCTGAACTGTGTAACTTGATTTTCCAATGGACAGTGAGTTAATTAAGAGCAGCCTATTTATTAGTATAGTGATCAGAACATTAGAGATCATCAGCTTCTAGCAGTGCTAATATATTAGCCTGACTAAGTGCAAATATTTAAAATGTATCTTCTCTGTGCTTACGTTTACCAGTTGCAAAATAGCATTATGCAACTCTGTCTTTAGCAATCTTTTTAAAAAGTTGAAATAAATAATAGGATCAACTCACCTTTACTTTTTACTTGATTAAGGTTAGCATAAACCAGAAACAGGATCTCTGAAAATTTTGCACAAGAGCACAATTGCACTTTTTTCGCCTGAATGACAATTGCTTTTAAAAACAGCATTCACACACTGAGGGTAACTTCTTCCATGTGATCATAAGGAGCTTCCATGAAAAAAACCCACGATTCTCCTTAGTGCTTCAACAGAACACGTGCTCTTTGTTGATCAACTCTAGGGACTTAAGCGTCTCCCCTATGAAAAAAGACTGAGACCTGGGGCTGTTTAGTCTTGAGAAGACTGAGAGGGAATCTCACCAATGTCTATAAGTATCTGAGGGGTGGGTGTCAAGTGGAGGGGACCAATCTCTTTTGAGTGGTGTGCAGTAGTAAGACAATGAACAATGGGTACAAACTTGAACATAGAAGATTTCACCTCAACATGAGGAGAAACTTCTTTACAGTGAGGGTGATGGAGCACTGAAACAGGCTGCCCGGAGGTGTTGTGGAGTCTCCTTCTCTGGAGACATTCAAAACCCATCTGGATGCCTTCCTGTGCAGACTACCCTAGGTGATCCTGCTTTGGCAGGGGGGTTGGACTGGATGATCTCTGGAGGTCCTTTCCGACTTCTAATGTTCTGTGATTCTGTAATAATTAAAAGATGTAAAGATGCCTTTCCAAAGAAACACTCTCGGCTGATTTGTGGGTAAAATACTGGGTAAGAAGCATCGTCTAATACAATCTGTACTTTCTTGCTTAAGCAATTTTGAATCAAGGTAAGCAGTGTGCACTGTTAAAGGGAATTTCTGTTCAGAAGCTCTTAAAGTAATAAAATACAAGAGTGCAATGAAATACTAAGAATAGTTTCTTTCTGCTTCCTTGGTTGTATCTTGTTGTATTAATTAACTTCTTTAGTTATATATGAAATAACCAAAAAATAAAGCTCAGGTCACCCATTATTAAGAAACAGAGAGCAGAAATTGAAAAGTTATTACCTTCTATTTTTCATTGCTGACCACTACCAAGTAATATGTGTCATACTTCTCTAAAAACACTTGTTTATAAAATAGCCTGAACACTTCAGTAATTATTAAGCAGAAAATAATAGAAAAACATAAAACGGACAATGGATGAAGAGACCTGAAAAAATTTATGAAGTTAAGAGACTTAAAGCAGTATAACGAGCTGCAAAGCAAGAGTAATTATCTATGAAAACATATATGAATAGTAAATATATCAATAATAAAATTTATGAGTACAATTAGATGTTCAATAAAATTGATTGTCCAGTGAAAAATGGAGAATTTACAACAGTCTACAATAATTTTACTTGTCTGAGGTTTTAATCCCCTTTAGAAGTCAATGCAGATATAGCCTCGATAAGAACACAAAACATGTCATGACTTTCCCTGTAGGTGCCTTAAGTAATCTGCATAAATTTATTTGCTGCCCCAAAAAACATGAAGTTTTCACTAGCAAACAATGTAAAACTTTCAGTTCTTTTTCCAGTTCTCAAAAATGAGATTCTTCAAAACCTTTTTGCTTAAAAATAGCAAACATTACTGTCAGTCAGATGATTGTACTTGAGAACTTACCACAAAACTATTAGCAAGAAGCAAAAAGTTAATGTAAAATCTAATCTCCCTCATGTGCTCCCATCTCTTTCACCCTTTATCTGCGTCCATCCCTCCCACAAAGACGATCCAGTTATATTTCACTGTGTGTTACTCTGCCCTGCAGAACACTCTTAGGTTGCAAACTGCTTCCTGCACACTTCTTCCAGGTTGAGTGAATAAATCCTAAACCTCTTCATGACCCTTGCCTTCTGATAAACGTCAGTATTTGTCTTTGCTTTAGAGGGCTTCAGGTTGCTAAAGCAACATAGAAAGGCCATTGGGATGGCTTGAGGGAGGGCTTTTGGTAGGAGGGGATCTGCCAGCTTCCCTGGTAAGTAAATATCAGCATGTGCTTGGGCTTGGGAAAGTACAGAATGTTAAACCCGTGTGTCACTTTGCATTGATTCAGAGATATCTACAAATAGTTTACAGAGCTGTAATGGGTACCAGTTTTAAAAACAATGATAAGCATTGTGAGAAACATTCATATCTTGGCTGGTTTTAGAAATAGCAACTATGAAAAGCACTATTTTAATGTGGACTGTCCTTCAAACATGGTCACTTTTGTTCTGAAATGTGACCAGCGTTTTGTGCTTCAGATTTCTCCAGGACTGTTGACCTGGATGAACCCCAGCATTTAGTAGGGGTTTAAAAATATTTCTATTTATTAGTTAAGTGCTTTTCTTTTACCTCTCTACTCCATAAATATCTCTGAAAATTAAATCATTACCACCCTATCTTCCATAGCTCAGATAGAATATGAGTTATTGGAAAAACTAAGTCATTTAACCTCCATATTAATTAAAGTACAGTACACAATACTGTTTTTTACTTTACATGGAATAGAACATTTTTCTCTTTGTGGATAGTTACCAATATTTTTCCCCAAAAATGAAAAATAAGAAGCTGAAGACCTCCTTTCCCATGATGTTCTCATGTACTAAATGCAACTTCCTTCCCATGCTTTTATATTTTATATTTTTCTGTAATGGACATGATTATGTTGTTCTGTACCTCCTTAGCCCTCTAGATCAGTTAAGCAGCCCAAGGGTGTTTTGTGATAGAGGTTGAGAGTATGAGGTTGAGAATCTTTGCTTTTAAAAACTTTCTCATATAATAAGCAATACATATACAGTACATACATAATATATTGATACTATATACATTGTGTATATATATATATATATAAAAATTCTGCTTAGGACTTTGTTTTCTCAGAGGGTAATTCCAGAAGTAGTCCAAGATTTTACAGGATTTTTAATTTTATCCATGAGACAAAGACCATATTCTGCTTTGAATACATCTGACTGAGTAGCAAGCAAGAATTTAGAGGTAAACTGCTTCTCTGCCATATTTTGCACCTTTGGGTGAAAAGGTAGAAATGCAAGAAAAATAAGCTGATGAAAGCCTTTAATTTTTGCGGAATTTCTGACTGTTATCTTTCCTTGGATGACCTCTGAATTGGAGCAAACATTGATGTCATTCAAGTTAAAAACCTTGGACTAAAATATCATCATTCCCCAAAGAAATCTTTTGAAGTCCATTTATGTCTTAAAAGTCAAGAGCTTGCTTTTTGGAAATTTTATATGTTCATATATATCATGTCCAAGTCCAGCAGGTAAGTATACGTATTCCACCCTTGCATACTGGGGGGAAAAACAACCACAACCCTAAAGCTTTGCCTTCCCATCCCAACTTACTGTCATTACAGAAACCTGTCCTATTGAGGTACTAAATTCGCACATGAGGGTTCATAATCTTTTATCAGAATTGGAAGTTCACATGTGAAGGAAAAGTAATGTGACTGAAAATAAGATATGGAATGAGTAAGTAGAAATAAAATAATAAAAAGCAATCAACATAAGAAGACAAAGACCATGAAAAGAAATTTCAGGAGTATTCCTATACTTATATTTTTTTAAACAGTCTTCATAATGTTCCTTCCTACTGGATGCATTTTCCTTCAAAATTTGTAAGTCATACATATGAGCCTGCAACTAGCATTCCATGACTGATCTTAGGCTTTTCCATTTGAAGTCAGTTTGAGCATTTTTAATGAAGTCAGAACGCACCTAGATGGAAAAAACACTCTGTACATGTCATAAACTTTACTGCTTTAATCCTTGTTTGATTTCAGAACAGTAATTGCAATTCCTCATTATTTTACAGATAGAAAAAAAACATTAAAAAAAAATCAGTTAATTGTCAGATGAAGTCAGTAAGAAGATTTTTTGACTTCTTCAAGTACTTTGATGTCGTAGATATTATTATGGCACTATTAATAGGGCAGATAGCTGAGTCTAAAGACAACAAATGCTACATGAAATCATGTTATTAGTTGATATATTATAAGATCTTCAAGGGTTCTGAATTCATGTTGCTTCTCAATGCTGTGACAGCAACAGTGCTTTGAATTTCTTTAAAACCTTGTAAAAAATCCTTGTAAAAAATTCTAAACTGAATATAAATCAAATTATGGAGTATCAAAATCAAGTTAAAACTTATTTCAACATTTAGTTACATTACATTAAATCTCAAAATTGTCAATAAAATAAAGTCCAAACTTATTTCAACTTTTAGTTACATTGACTCTCAAATTATCAATACTTTAAGAGGATTTATCCATTTCATGTTCATTCTGACTACTTACAAATCATAGTCTATTTACTAAAGGTTTCTGCATATGTAAGGTGAAATTAGCTAAAAATTTTGAAACTGAATTATCTGATATTTGAAACAATACCTCAAAGGTAAAAATGAGATCTCTGGTTTTATACTCCTTTCTTCTACAAATGCTAACTTTTAACATCTGCCTATAAGGTACTACCATTTAGAATTTAAGTAAACAATTAGAAGCATGTCAGCGCCTTGTCAAATTGTATCTGACTTCCTGTTTCTCAAGAATTTTAAACCCAGAGTAAATTCGAGAATATACCATTCTGAGGCAATATTTTGGGCTGTATTCACCTAGTTATTTTTTTTTCTTTTATACTTGGTCTGTACAGTGAACTGAAAGTAAAGTTATTTCAGCTACTTCTTGTATTATTACAAGACAAAAGATTCTAGAATAAACAATGCAGGTGATGGGATCGATGTAATTTTTTTAATAAGGAAACTTTCTTGACTTCCACATATCATTATGGGAGCACTAGACTTTTCTTCAGGCTGACTTTTTGTTTGGTCAACCTGTGGCAGAGTCCAAGTCCAGCACATTTTGAGGCTTTCTCAGCTTGACAAATCTAAGTTTGATGACTGTTCCCTTTATCAGGCCATCAGATTTCTTATTTGATTGGAGAAAGTTGCCAAACTCTTAGTTTCTGTACTCTTTTGGAAAAAATACAGGAGTTCATCCAAAGTATTTTTTCTTCATGGTTTCAAATCAATCACAGCAACCACACAGGCTAAACCAGACCTTTATCTCTTTCATGGCATCCTACAGTCAGTACTTAACCAGTGTCTAGTGTTTCTTCACAGCTCCTCCGTTAACTTTGTCAAAGAAACACTCTTCAAGACAACAATGAAAAAATGAAAAAAACTCTCTCATTCACCTGCTCAATTCAAAAGGATAGAATACATTCCTGGATGAGGACTTCATAAAGGAACCTAATTAGTTTCTTTTAGTTTAGTCCTCAAATCAGACAACTACAAAAAAGGATAGTGATGGTTAAATGCCACATGTTTGTAGGCTCATATTTGTCAGAGTCTGGGTGGATCCACTGGACAGGTTACAGAGATTAAACTTATGGTTTAAATGCAAGCAGTTAGATTACTGACACAGTCAAGCCTTACTGTCTTTCCCTTGTTGCAGGTTAGTCACTCTTTGTGGAAGACTTGTTAACTGCTGAGAAAACAGAAGATAAAGACTGCCACCTAATGTATCCTGAAATAAAACATAGTTTCCTCATAAAGCAAAAGAACGTGTTGGCAATCCAGTGAGGGGACAAACCAAGCAATGCACAGGACAGATTTTTCTCTTCTAAGGGGTGTTTAATGCATTCAAATAGAATCCCTTTCTTCCAGTTGTCATGAGTTCAGTGTTCCAGACATCTCACTTTCCCAATAAAACAATTTTGGTTCCCCAAACACAGAACTTCTTAACCAAATTACTTATGCCTTGACTCTATGCCTACTTTAAAAATTTACAACCTTTATATTCCTACAGTTCAGTGGATATTAGTGTCAACAAATCAAATTCATAGAAGACATAAACTGCCTAAGTGAGGTACCTAATTACAAGATATATTTGCATCTTTTTTTAGGGTAAGCTTACTTATATTAATTCCTTTATTCGATTACAGTAGAGGGGAAAAAAAAAAGTTCTGCATTATTGAATATTCATCTTCGCTGTTATTATCCTGGTATTGTCTTTCATGCATATAAAACTTAGTGATCAGTGAAGTCACAGAGGTGCTGCAGAGAAAATTGACAAATACTGTGAAAGTTGAAAACAAGCCTGACAACTAATCATACTGAAGAGAACACAGCTTCACTGAGAGGACACAAGGTGACTTGATTATGTATTGTTTATTTTTCATCTCTTTCACACTTCAGCATAGACAAGAACCTCAGACATCTCTCCACTACTAGTGAAAATCAGCATTACAATCTTCATAAAGCTGACAGCAAGTACCTGACCAAAGAAAAGTCTGATGTCATCAAATGAATCATCTGAGATAAACTGTCTGAGTGATCAGAAGTTGAGCCTCTGAGAGCTAATGCTTGCACTGCAGCATTCCAGCACCATTGCCCTGGAGAACCTCTGGGTTGTCTGGATAGATAAGCTTTTAAATGAAAGTGGTCAATATTGAACACAATAAGGTTTCCTCCATGTTTAATATGTCAAGAAAAAATATAATAAAAATAAGTATTTATTGTGAAATCTCAACTCAGAAGTTGTATTTATGATTTTGTAGTCTGGCCTTTGTAACAGGTGCAGGGATATTCTGGGAATTTCTACACCAAGCCAATAATTTCTGTTTGAGTCAGAGCACTCAAAATATTTCTGATCTGGAAATAACAACATTAATGGAAGGAGTCTACATACTCGCTGTATTCCTGGATAAACTAAATCCCTATTTGTACTGTTACTGCTTTTACAAAATTCCGTAAATGAATTTTCTGAACACTAGGAGATGTAACTTACATATTGCTACCAAGATTATGAAGATGTGATGACAACAAAGATACAAAATTGACAAAAGATGCACATTTCCAAAAAGAAAAGTTATGTTTCTTTTTTGTCTGCAGAACATATATCATGTGATGCAATGTATATTCTGGTGCTTGTTGCCATGTCACACATTTTAAGCAGTAATCGCAGTGGAATTCTAGAAGATAGCCTTTTCTGCCTCAAAAGTGACCTCACTTTAGATAGTTATTCTACTGTCATGTTAAAACATACATGTTGCTTAAAATTCTGAAAAGATTTCTTAGCATTATCACTAAGATTACAACATGTAAGTAACCTATATTCAAACCAAACCAAACTAAAACCAACCAAGCAAAAAACCAACCAACCAAACAAAACCTAAACAAATATTCATCACCAGTTTGGGTGAAATACCATGTTTTGTCCGGTTTTAGACTTCCCAGTATATAAAAGCTATTGACATACTTAAGTCCAGCGGAAGGCCATGATATTTTCAGGGACTGGACAACATGATGTATGAGGATTGACAGAAGGAGCTGGGTCTGTTCAGCATTACAAGTAGAGGGTTCAGGGTGATCTTCTGTCCACAGTTACCTCAAAGGAGGGCACAGAAAAGAAGAAGCCTCCTTGGGAACACTCAGCAACAGGACAAGACAAACATATTAATGATACATAACATTCAGATTCTATTAAATATAAAAATTTCAACATAAATAGTACAACACTGAAGCAGAGACCCAGAGGTGTCATGGAAAACAAAATTCTAACGTCATTAAACAAGAGTGGCTTCCAAGCTCTGACAAGAGGAATGAAAAAGAGAAGATGCTTACACTACCAAAATCTATCATACAGCAGAAATGCCATTTTTTGGTCAAAAGCTTGTGCTGCCTACATAGAGCATAAGCTTAAAACCAAGAAAATTTACAGATTACAGACTTTGTGGCAGTGGTCAAATGATCAGTTTTTTTGTTTGTTTGGTTTGTATTGTTTTTTGTTTGTTTGTTTGTTTTTACTAGCCAACATTTACCTAAAGGCAGAGCCCAAAACATGAAAGGCAAGAAGTGCAGAAAAACTTACTAAAAATGACAGTAAGAAAAAAAATTCTTCATGCCAACTAGAACATGTCAAGAAATTCACAAGTGCTTTGAAATGAATCCACTAAAAGTGACCAGTGGCATTGATCCAAATCAGTTTATAAGCACTGTGCCAGATCAGTTTCACAAAGCTAAAAAATTGATTTATTGACTTTGCATAGCTACATAACTATTCTGAAGAAGGCCAGTGTCCTTATTTCCATCTAGCAAAACAGAGGTGCTAAGATATTATCTTTGAAAAATGATCATAGAATCACAGAAAAGTTTTGGTTGGAAAAGACCTCTAAGATCATTAAGTCAACCATCAACCTAACACCACTATGGCCATTAAACTATGTCCCAAAGTGCCATGTCAACACATTTTTGGAACACCTCCTGGGACAGTGACTCCACCACCTGTCTGGGCACTCCATTTCAACGTCTGACCACTATTTCAGTAAAGAAATTTTTCCTAACATCCAATGCAAACCTGCCCAGGCGCAGCGTGAGGACATTCCACCTTGTTCTATCACTTGATAGAAGAGACCAACACCAACCTCACTACAACCTGCTTTTAGGTAGTTGTAGAGAGCAATAAGATCTCTCTTCAACCTGCTCTTCTCCAGACTGAATACCCTTAGTTCCCTTAGCTGCTCCTGGTAAGTCTTATTCTTCAGACTGTTCACAACCTTCATTGCCCTTCTCTGGACATGCACCAGCACTTCAGTTCTTCTTGTAGTGACAGGCCCAAAAGCGAACACAGTATTTGAGGTGCCACCTCAATCACTTCCCTATACCCTCAATCACGGCACAATCACTTCCCTATACCTGATGGCCACATGATACCTGATGGCCACATGAATCCTGACACAGGCCAGGATACTGTCAGCGTGATGTCACGGCCGTTTTCCATGACCACGAAGATTAATGTTCTCAGACCACGTACCCGCAGCTCAGTCCATCACTTAGGCGTTCAGAGATAGTCGCACTGTGTATGCTTTGGCAATAGTGTAACATAAGCCAGCTGCTTGGTGACCTCAAGGAGGCTTGTAATTTGAAAGACACGATGAGGAGAGACAATGACTTGGTACTTTCATGAATCTCTGTGGTACACATACACAAAACCAATTCCAAGTTACCTACCTTTTGTTCTCGATAATTGAGTCCAGAAGCAGAAAAGAAACTGAAGAAGCTGTATTTGGCTGCACTGTTTTCCTCGCAGGCATGAAATAAACATTTTATTCATTCCCCCAGAGGCTTGAGGAGCAAGGTAAACGACTCCCTTTGTTTCTATTTGTATTCAGTGAAACGAAATTCCTTTCCTTAGACAGTTGAGGGTGACTCTTATCAGACATCGCTGGACGTAGTGGTGCTATAGACATTAAGGGCAGATGTATGAGGAATTTTTTTGGGACTGAAGATACAGGCTACACAGTGCTACTGTCATTTACTGTATGGGTACCGTGCCCACACGACAAAACAAAGGAAGTCTCTGAGCACAGCAAAGTTACATCCATAAATATATTTCCTTTAAAAACTCCAAAAGCTTTAATTTTCAGGTTCCATTAGCATTGAAAAATATCTTTAGCACTTAAACTCGACTGTAAAACAAGACTTCTTTTAACGTAATAGGTATGCTTGCACGTTTAAAACCGATTTTGGTCGGTTTTGCCTTTTGGTCATTTTCACTGCTTGCTTGAACACAGTAACTCGAGGCTCGAATCAGAGCCGAGTAGCGGTTGCTGCCGACAACCAAAAGCAGGGCCTTGCGCACAGTTGAAAAGAGTCGCGCCCGCTGCCAGCCCCGCGCCAGTTACCGCCCCCGCCGGCAGGCCCCGCCTCAGCCCTGCGTCACCACGCCCCGGGTTCGGGCGTTCCCACGTGACCACAGCGTGACTCCCAGTCCCTCACGCGGCCACCGCGCTTTGCGGAGCCGGCGGTGTGCGTTGTTCGCTCGCGGCCGCGTTCCACCCGGAAGCGCCAGTGGCGTCTCCCACTCGTGGCACGTGACGAGGGAGCCTCTCCGTCACGTGTTCTCCCCCCCCCTGCCCGGTGTTCGCTTTTCCCCGGGTGTGCGCCGGGTGCGCGCAGGCGTCAGCTGTCATCCGCAGAGGGAACGAAACGTCCCATAGGCAAGGAGCGGAGAAGCCCCGGGGCCACCAGGGAGGTAGCGGCGGCGGCGGAAGGGAGAGGAGGGGGCTGGACTCGTGCTGCCGCCGTAATCCCTTCCTCTTCTCCTGGCAGCGGCTGCTCGGTTCACACGTTCCCGGACAGGTGCGAGGTGAGCTGTGAGCCGGGCCGGGCGGCGGCGGGTTTGCGAAGTGTGGGACGGCCTGCCTGCTAGGAGGGAAAGTGTGAGATGTGCGTAGCCGCTGGCGACTAGGATAGGGGAGAGCTGGGGCGGGTGAGACGGTAACGGCGGTGCAGCGGGGCGCTGCGGGACGGGCCGGGGGAAACGGGGTCGTGCCGGATTAGAGCGTGGGGCCCTGGCGTGTCCAGTCGGCGAGGCAGCGGTTTGCCGAAGCAGGCGGGAGGGGTTGGGTGCGAGGGACAGAGCGGCCGCCGTGCCCACTCCACTGGCATTCCTTGAGGGGTCGAGATCCTACCGTGGCCGGGAGGGAATAGGTCCAGAGGCTCCGTTTTGCGAATAAGCGGATAGCGGCTGAGACCAAGCTGGGGAAAAGATACGGATAGATGTCGGAAAAGCGCGTCTCGTGTTCCTACTTGCGGCCGGCGATTCTGGGTCAGGGCAGTGGGTGGGAGTTCTCGGAGAGATCAGGCCGTTTCCCCGGGTATAAAATACAGCCGTACCTCTCACCGTGACTTGTGAGCTTTAATTGAATTCTATAGACTTTGCAAGCGGCCTTTTTTTCTTAGTAACTGCAGTCGCGTTGGTACAGCTCACTCGTTTCTACTTGTCGTTCAGTTGTTCCTGGAAGTTAACAGTTGTGTTAAAGTGGTAGAAGAAGACTTTAAAGCTGTCTTCTGAGTGAAATATTCCGTGAAACACCAGTTTGGCATCTATCTCCGTGCTTCACGCTTTCAAAACCACTTTCAGAATAAGGACTTTATGCCATCTTAATAATGTTCTTTCTGCGGGCAATCTGTTCTACTGAAGGATGTGCTTGCTCATGGTGGGTTGGACCTAGATGATCCTTGGGGTCTCTTCCAACCCTGACACTTCTCTGATTCTGTAGTTGTTTTTGACTGGCAGTCTGAAATGCGAAGTGTATACAAAATACTTTTTTTCTGCAGTCTATAATACTGCTGGGGATAATATAGCAGGTGGTGGATATGAACTGCTTCCTCATTAAGCAATTTTAAACAGTTACACTAAGTCTGTCATTTCTGCCAGGATGCATTTAAAAGAAAAAATTCCCTAACTATATGGTATGTTATTAACTGTGTTGAGAAGTCTCCTCCCCAGAGATACCCTCCTTACTTGCTGGATTTCACAACAACTTGACATCAATACACACGTTCTTCCCAGGGATATGCTACAGTAACAGTGGCAATATTTTTCATATTTGCTTTAACAAATTTCATAGGCAGTTGGATGGTACCTACTTACAGATTGTGCTAAAAACTTTTGTAAGGGGATGTAAGAAAATGCAGAAGTAAGCCTACCCCTGTGATAAAAATAAATTACTGGGTGAGCTTACAGAGCTTTTACTTATGGTGTAAATAAAACTACTGTTTAGACTATTGTAGATTAGCACCTGGGTTTTTACTGCTTGTTTCTGTTTCAGCCATAGCAGAGCTGATGGTACAAACTTTTTTTTTTTTTCTGCAAAGCAGACTACCGAGGATTAGTTGGAAAAATTTATAGTTTTCGTCCAGTTTTGTCAATCACGTAGTTTTATTGAATGATTCAGAAAAAATGGTGGCTAGTACTTTGTAATATGAATGCTTTGTCTTATTATGTATGTTATAACTGTTCTTAAATTGACTATCCTGTGTTTTCTTACGGCTCAGCATAAACAAAATGCTGTGGCTTTCTGTGCATGCTTTTCTTTGGATAGGTTTGCATTCTTATTGTTAGTTAACTGAACATTTTCTCAGGATGTAGGTGTTTGTTCCGTTGTTAATGTAGATGGGAATTTGCAAGGGGAAAGAAGGAAAAGAAAGAAAAAAGTGTCTTTAACTAACTTATCTGTGAGAAGTGGAGATTTTCAAAGATGGCTTTTTTTTTTCCTTCCTGTCTTTCTCCTTTTCCTCAGTTTGCTGAGTTTCCAGTTTATTTTATGTAATTTGTTTAATTTGGGTTGTTGAGTAAATGTATTGATGTGTATTGAACACACGGTAATTAATACATTTCCAGAATATTGTTACAGAATTTATGAATTCTATAAAATTAATAGTATGGCAGATATGAATATTAATGAAAATATTAATAACTTTTTATTAACATGAAAAATTGCCAAAAGTTGATTAAATAGTTCAGTGTATGGCTGGAATATATATTTACAGTGCAAATGTATAATATTTAGGCAGTATAACAATTTTAACAATTTTAAGCAAACTGGGAGGAATAACAGAAAGAGAGTTCCCTAGTGCAAAATGGCACTTGACCACAGCAGGGGGGTGAGGGGGAGACTAGAGGAGAACTGTTAAGCCAAGGAGGCAATGAAGTAATTACTCATAGAGCGTTCCACCCAAATGGGGGGGTGCTGCTGTATATTAGCCATTGAGGCTTTTTGGGTGCTAGTGGGATCTCGGGGCTGATCTGGCTTCAGCGGGATGGTGGGCGATACGATGCGCTTTTCCTGAAGGGCTCTTGTGTCTTCCTGGGTAAACCGAGGCACAAATTCTAGTTGCAAGGGGAAGCGACGCTTGGATCCCAAGGCCTGTGGCTTCTAGTAGGGCTTGTGTCTTCTGTCCCAGGTGTCGGGTCAGGCAACTCAAAGCAAGGTAACTCGAGGCACGGCAGATTTAAGGAAGGCAACTCAGGCAAGGCAAGGCGAATAGCAACTGGCCTGTATTTATCATTTGCCTGAGAATCAGTTGGGCCAATAGGGCAACTGAAGCCAGCAAACAGTTACCCAAAGAAATGGGACTCTGCCAGGCTGTGGCCGTAAAAGGCAGGAGCATAGGCCTGATCTGAGAGAAGCAGGGGCCAGTACATGTGCTCTTACCCCAGAAGGAGACTTGTTTACCAGACGTGTTAGGGCCTGTCCTTTTGTCCCTTTTCCTGTGTTACCCCAACTCCTGGAGGAGGGAGGGGAGAGACATCAGAACCTGTGTGGGTTTGTGCTGGGCCCGCTTCGCCCTGCCATGACAAATACGAAAGCAATTACTTTATAAT
The DNA here is from genome assembly GCF_027791375.1 of Indicator indicator. Classification (NCBI taxonomy): domain Eukaryota; kingdom Metazoa; phylum Chordata; class Aves; order Piciformes; family Indicatoridae; genus Indicator; species Indicator indicator. Next base: position 39,612,775 of record NC_072053.1, read on the forward strand.
GCAGTTTAGTGCTTTTCCATGTTAGCTAATAATTTTGTTCATATGGGAGCAGACCTAGCAGGCTATGCTTTTTCTTCTTTCTTGTTCAGCAGAGCTTTTGTTACAGGGCCCAAAGTGGGCACCATTTGGCAGTCAAGTGATGACTCCTACGAAGTATCTTTGGAAGAAGAGTTGTGCCAAGTATGGTGTAGTTTAAAGCCAGAAAGTTTTGGTTCCCTGCTGGTGAGGGGTGAAACTTAAAAGTACTGGTTAATTTATTTTATACTGGAAGCAAGAAGAGGATAGCCTTAAGAGGAGATCTGCCAGCTAGTAGTAAGGTGGAGAGAGAATACTGTGTTCTGAAAGTGGTTTTCATGTACTGAAGATCTGTTTTCATGTACTGCAGATTTTTGTGCATTTTAACGAAATGCAAATCAATGTGGTGCTTTTCTTGTATTTCACTCTGTTTTAATGTTTTCTAATTGTGTGAATCAGTGCCTTGCTTGTAATTTTATTAAACATCGTTGCTATTTTGGATTTTATAGTAAATAAGTATTTTGGATTTCTGTATTAAGTATATTGAGTATCTGCTGCAGAGATCAGCTTCAGTGCAGGTAAGACTGTGCTGGGCAGGGGATCTGTAGCCAAAAAATCCATCGAAAAGCTCTTTTTAGGGCTTTTTGAAGCCTGGAAAAAGAGTTTTACTGTGCTGGGGGGCTGGCAGCTTGTGGGTGGGCTGCTGAGCTGGGTGGGTGGAACCAGCACCTCCCGGTAAATCTAAACGAGGCATTAACACACCAAAGGGCCATCTGCTGCAGAGACAGCACTGCCCACCACCCACCCACGTGGGCAGAACCGGTATCACCCATCCTTGGTCAGGTGATAAGAAATCCCTGGGAGCACAGGCTGATCAAACAGTGATTGTAGGAGCCCCAGGGGGTGCTGCAGCTGTTCACAGTTCATTGGGGGTCTGTGAGCCCTGTATGCTGAGCAAGGTCATGCAAGAAGCAAGGCAAGTCATCTGGGTGTGTCCCATTAGCCTGTGAAGTCAATTAGTGATAAGAGATCCAACCCTGGTGATGACCAGGCTGAGGACTGTTGTCAGTAGAACTGTGGGTACCCAGACAGAGATTCTGAGCAGACATGGAGATGTCCAAGCCCCTGGTGGTGAGTGCTGGAGCCTGGCCCTTGCAAATGGAGGTTTGCAGAAACAACACGTGTGTTAGATGTGATCAGGGCAACAATCTGCTCCATCTGGTGGCTGAGCTGAAGGAAGAAGTTGCAAGGCTAAGGACTATAAAGGGATATGAAGAGGAGATAGACTTGGGGAGTCAGACTCTGCTGTCCCTGGGGGAGGGTCAGCAGGTGTGGGTGGCACAAGAAGCAGGGGATCCCATGTGCTCTTGTCACCTGGAAAAAGGAAAAACACGAGGGATGGGGAGGAATGGAGGCACGTCCCTCTCTGGAGAGGCAGGGGAGTCCCCTTCCCCAATCCTCCCAGTCTTCTCAGTTGCCCACACACACCAGGTAGGAGGCTCTTGAAACAGAGGGCCAGATGAACGAGGATAGACATGACCGTCTGTGCACACAGCTACCCAGGACTTGTCAGCCAGTCCCACAAGTTAGGACTCGTGCAAAGAAGAAACAAAGAAAGGTGGTGGTAGTAGGGGATTCCCTTCTCAGGGGAACTGAGGGCCATATTTGCAGGCCAGATCCATCCATAGGGAGGTCCGCTGCCTGTGCTTGGGGGATGGGGTTGGGACATTTCTAAGAGACTCCCCAATCTGGTGTGGCCATCAGACTATTACCTGCTGCTGGTTGTGCAGATTGGGAGTGATGAGGCAATGTATAGGCATCAAAAGCAATTGAAAAAGGACTTCAGGGCTTTGGGAGATTATTTGGGGGCTCAGGAGCACAAGTGGTGTTCTCCTCAATCCCTCTAGTGACAGGAAGTAATATTGAAGGAAAAAAAAATCCATGTGATTAATAAATGGCTTAGAGGTTGGTGCCCCCAACAGAACTTTGTGTTTTTGACCATGGGGAAGTTTTCTTGGCACTGGGTCCATTAGTGACAGAGGAAGTTCATCTGTCCCATAAAGGGACAAGAATTCTTGCACATGAGTTGGCTGGGCTCATCGACAAGGCTTTAAACTGGTTTTAAAAGGGATGTAGCTGGCCTTGACACCGAGAACTTCCAGAGAGGCTGCGACACTGGGACTAGCTCCATCTCTGAGACCAGCTCCAGCAGAACAGTGATTAAACTAACTCAGCTTTTTTTTCCAGGCGAACAGGATGCTTCCCAGAAGCAGAGGGATATGGAGAAGGCGAGGAGGGGCAGCAGGGTCAGCTCCCTCATGCACCTGTGTGGGGAACTGATGCAGCAGGGGATGTTGCTGTGGTTACTGTGCAAGATACAAATGAGAGACCATCCTTCTGGAGAGGCAGCTATAGCTATCTCACCGGATCACAGCCAGCAGTGCACACCAGCATAAAAAACAAACAAACAAACTCCAAAAAACAAATGTGTAGGGATGAGTGAGCAGGGTGACTGGGAAGCAGCAAACAGTGGTTGGTTTCTTCCCGGGCAGATATAAGATCATGGTCACAACATGGCCGAGAGCCACAGGGCAAAGGAATGTGGGAACTCAGACCGAGCTCCCTTGCAAACAAGCAGCTGTACAGGTCTCTGGCTGCTGTGAGTGTCTGAGCCTGGTGCTTGAAAGGGTCAAAGGCACCGTTTGTCTATGGTGTGATCAATTAAATGACCCGCTTAGGTGGGGTGGGTCGTTGAACTGAGAGAGGAGGTAGAGAGACTGAGAACAGCTGGAGAATGTGAAAGTGAGATTGATTGGTGGAGCCATACTCTGAGGCCAAGGCAGGAGGAAGAGGCTCTACGAGTACTGGAAGACCCCCACTCCTCCTGTCACCAGATAGAAGAAGGGGATGTAATGGGCAAGGGGGAATGGAAAGAGGTCCGTCCTCGGAAAGGCAAGCGAGCACCTCCTTAGCCCCCCTCACCTACCCCGCTGCCATTGCACAATAGGTATGGGGCTTTGGGACTTGACAACCAGGAGAATGAAGATAGGGACAGGTGCAGCGCTCTGCAAGAGGAACTGGACAACGGCAAGTATGATGGCTCTTCCTGCTTAGAGGAGTCACCGAAGCATAGTCAAACTGACCCCTGCATTAAAACCTCCTCCATAAGGAGTAAAAGATGGGAGAAGGCCCGATATGCAGACTGGACCTGTACACAGGGAGGTCTTCTGCCTCCCAGGAGCCTGGGTTAAAGATGTAAGGGAGAAGCTCCTGTCCCTAGTACAGCCCTCAGATTATTATGGCCTTTTGTTGTTCCAAGTAGGCAGTGATGAACTAGGAAGAATTCCTCCAAGGACAGTGAAGGAGGACTTCAGAGTCTTGGGACATCCGGTCAAGGGATTGGCAGTACAGGTGGTGTTCTCCTCCATCCCTCCAGTTGTGGGGAATGAGGAGGGGTTAGGCAGGATATGCCAGCAGATTAATACCTGGCTCCGAGCCTGGTGTCACTGGCAGGGGTTTGGGTTTTTTGACCATGGCTTGATTTACAAAATGCCAGGCCTGTTGCCAACTGATGGGAATAGCCTATCTCACAGGGGGAAAAGGGTTTTGGGAAGGGAGTTGGTAGGGCTCATGAACAGGGCTTTAAACTAGACTTGAAGGGGAAAGGGAGTGAAACCATTGTCTCCAGTCAGGAGAGAAAGCAGCAGCCCAACTGAAGTGCATGTACACTAATGCACACAGTATGGGTAACAAATGAAGAGCTGGAAGCCTTGGTGCAGCAGGGAAGTTATGATGTAGTCTCCATCAGAGAAACGTGGTGGGATGACTCACATGACTGGAGCACTGTAATTGCTGGCTACAGGCTCTATGAGAGAGACAGGTGAGAGAGGAGGGGTGGAAGGGTGGCCCCGTAAATTAGGGAGGCTCTAGACACCATTGAACTAGAGATTAAGGATGATCAGGTTGAGTGCCTGTGGGTGAGAATTAGAGGGAAGGCCAACAAGGGTGACATCCTGGTTTGGAGTCTGTTATGGACCACCCAACCAGGATGAAGAGGTTGATGAATTATTCTACAAGCATCTAGAGGCTGTCTTAAGGTCACCAGATCTTGCTCTTATGGGTGACTTTAACCAGCCAGATATCTTCTGGGAACTCAGAAGAGAAGAGGCAGTCTAGAAGGTTCTTGAAGTGTATGGAGGATAGCTTCTTATCACAGCTGCTGTGTGAGCCTACCGGGGTAAGGCTTTGCTAGACCTTCTTTTTACAAATGGGAGATGTGGTGGTCGGGGCCTGTCTGGGGTCCAGTGACTGTGAAATACTTGAGTTTTCAATACGCAGCCAACCTAAGAGGGGCATCAACAAAATCTCCTCTCTAGACTTCTGGAGGGTGGACTTCAGATTACTTAAGGAACTAACTCAGAAGGTATCTTGTTAAACAGCCCTTAAAAACAAAGGGGTCCAGGAGGGCTGGACCTACTTCAAGAAAGGGTCAGGAAGGCTGAAAGCTCAGGAACAGGCTGTCCCAATGTGCTGGAAGATGAGCCGACGGGGTAGATGACCAGCCTGGATGATCAACGAACTTCTGAGTAAATTAAGGGAAAAAAAGAGGGTGTATCACCTTTGGAAAAAAGGGGAGATAACCCAGGAAATTAAGGATGTTTCTAGGTCATGTAGGAAAAAAATTAGAGAGCCAAAAGCCCAGTTAGAATGTAGACTGGCTACTTCCGTGAAAGACAATAAAAAATGTTTTTATAAATACATTAATGGCAAAAGGAGGGGCAAGGACAACCTCCACTCCTTAGTGGACATGGAGGGGAATAGAGTAACAACAGATGAGGAAAAGGCAGAGGTACTTAATGCCTTCTTTGCTTCAATTTTCAATAGCAGGATAGGTTGTCTTCCAGACAGCTCGCCTCCTGAGCTGCCAGATGGAGTCAGGGAGCAGTATAGTACCCCTGTAATCCAGGAGGAAGAATTTAGAGACCTGATGAACCACTTGGATCCCCACAAGTCTATGGGACCAGATGGGAGCCATCCTAGGGTAATGAGGGAACTGGCAGATGAGCTCACCAAGCCACTCTCTATCACTTTTCAATAGTCCTGGCTCATGGGGCAGGTCTCTGATGACTGGAAGCTGGCCAGTGTGATGCCCATCCACAAGAAGGGCTGGAAGGAGGAGCCAGGGGGAGTTACAGGCCTGTCAGCCTGACCTCAGTGCCAGCCAAGACTATGGAACAGGTCATCTTGAGTGCAATCATGCAGCACCTAAAGGATGGTTGAGGGATCAGGCCCAGCCAGCATGGATTTAGGATGGGCAGGTCCTGTATGACCAACCTGATCTCCTTCTGTGATCAGGTGACCCACCTGGTGGATGTGGGGAGGCTGTAGATGTAGTCTACTTGGACTTCAGCAAGGCCTTTGACACCATCCCCCATAGCAAACTCCTGGCCAAGCTGTCAGCCTGTGGCTTGGACAAGTGCATTCTGTGCTGGGTTAGGAACTGGCTGGAGGGCCGAGCCCAGAGAGTGGTGGTGAATGGTGCCACTGCCAGCTGGCAGCCTGTCACTAGTGGTGTCCCCCAGGGATCAGTGCTGGGCCCCATCCTGTTCAATATCTTTATTGATGATCTGGACAAGGGGACTGAGTCCATCATCAGTAAATTTGCAGATGACACCAAGCTGGGAGCAGGTGTTGATCGATAGAGAGTAGGAGGGCTCTGCAGAGGGACCTTGACAGGCTGGACAGATGGGCAGAGTCCAATGGCATGAGATTTAACACATCTAAGTGCTGGGCTGTACACATTGTCCACAACAACCCCATGCAGTGCTGCAGGCTGGGGTTGGAGTGGCTGGAGATCAGCCAGGTGGAAACAGACCTGGTGGTCCTGGTTGACAGTAGGCTGAGCATGAGCCAGCAGTGTGCCCAGGTAGTTAAGAAGGCCAATGGCATCCTGGCCTGTATCAGGAGTAGTGTGGCCAGCAGGAGCAGGGAAGTCATTTTGCCCCTAAACTCAGTGCTGGTTAGGCCACAGCTTGAGTACTACGTCCAGTTCTGGACCCCTCAATTCAACATCAAGAAAGAAGTTGAGTTGTTTGAACGTGTCCAGAGAAGGGCAACAAAGCTGTTGAGGGGTCTGGAGCACAAGCCCAATGAGGAGCGGCTGAGGGAGCTGGAGTTGTTTAGCCTGGAGAAGAGGAGGCTCAGGGGAGACCTCATTGCTGTCTACAACTACCTGAAAGGAGGTCATAGCCAAAAACGAGTCGGCAGGGAAGGCGTCTGGCCTGGCTGAATAGGGATCTTTGGCTGGACCTCAAGAGCAAAGGGAGAGTCTATGACCTTTGGAAGAGGGGACAGGTTTCTCATCAGGACTATAAAGATGTAGTGAAGCTATGCAGGGAGAAAATTAGGAGAGCCAAAGCACAGCCAGAGCTCAACCTAGCCACAGCCATTAAGGATAATAAAAAATATTTCTATAAATTCATTAACAACAAAAGGAGGACTAGGGAAAATCTCCATCCTTTGTTGGATACAGAGGGAAAGAGAGTGACTAAGGATGAGGAGAAGGCTGAGGTGCTCAATGCCTGCTTTGCCTCAGTCTTTAGCACTGGATCCAGCAGTTCCTTGGACACCCAGCCTCATGAACCTGGAGTCAGGGAAGGGAATCAGAATGAGGTCATCACAATAAATGAGGAAGTGGTCAGTGACCTGCTACACCACTTAGACACACACAAGTCTATGGGGCTGGATGGGCTACACCCAAGGGTGCTGAGGGAGTTGGCAGCTGTGCTCGCCAAGCCACTATCCATTGTTTACCTGAAGGCCTGGCTAACTGGGGAGGGCCCAATGGACAGGAGAACAGTAAATGTAACACCCATCTACAAGAAAGGAGGAAAGGAGGATCCAGGAAACTGTAGACCTGTCAGTCTGACCTCAGTCAGAGAAGGTCATGGAGCAGATCATCTCGAGCACCGTTACATGACATAGAGAGAACAGCCAGGGGATCAGGGCCAGTCAGCATGGTTCATGAAGGGCAGGTCCTGCCTGACCAACCTGATCTCCTCCCATGACAGGATGAGCTGACTTTTGGATGAGGGAAAGGCTGTGGATATTGTCTACCTAGACTTTGAAAAAGCTTTTGACACTGTTCCCCACAGAATTCTCATGGACAAACTGGCTGCTTGTGGCTTGGATGAGCACAGGCTCTGCTGGATAGAATGCTGGCTGGGTGAACAGGCCCAAAGAGTGGTGGTCAGTGGAGTTAAATCCAGATGGCAGCCAGTCACAAGTGGTGTTCCTCAGGGCTCAGTGTTGGGACCACTTCTGTTTAACATCTTTATTGATGACCTAGATGAAGACATGGAGTGTGTCATCAGCAAGTATGCAGATGACACCAAGTTGGGTGGGAGTGTTGATCTGCATGAGGGTAGGGAGGCTCTACAGAGGGACTTGGATAGATTGGATCAATGGCCAACGTTAATGGGATGAGCTTCAACAAGGCCCAATGCTAGGTCCTGCACTTGGGTCACAACAACCACAAGCTTGGGGAAGTGTGGCTGGCAAGCTGTCTGACAGAAAGGGACCTGGGGGTTCTAACTGGCAAGCAACTGAACATGAGCAATCAGTGTGCCTGGGTGGCCAAGAAAGCCAACGGCATCCTGGCTTGTATCAGAAATGCTGTGTCCAGCAGGAGTAGGGAGGTGATTGTGCCCTGGCACTCAGCTCTGGTGAGGCCACACCTCGAGTATTGTGTCCAATTTTGGGCACCTCAGTACAGGAGAGATACGGAGGTGCTCGAGTGAGTGCAGAGGAGGGCAGTGATGCTGTTGAAGGGCATGGAGAATAAATAGGAGAAACGACTGAGGGAGATGGGGCTGTTTAGTTTGGAAAAGAGGAGGCTGAGGGGAGACCTCACTGCTCTCTACTACTACCTGAAAGGACATTGTAGAGAGGCTGGTGCTGGTCTCTTCCTACAGGTAATTAGTGATAGAAAAAGAGGGAATGGCATCAAGCTATGACTGGACATTAGGACAAAATTTTCCTCAGAAAGAGTGTTTAGGCAATGGAAATTGATGCCCAGGGAGGTGGTTGAGTCACCAATCCTGTATATGTTTAAATTAAAGTTGTTTGGATGTGGTGCTTAAGGGTATGGTTTAGGGGTGAACTTTGTAGAGTAGGGTTATCAGTTGGACTTGGTGATCCTGAGGGTCTTTTCCAACTTCAATGTTTCTGTGATTCTGGAAAGTAAACTTGGAAGATTCCAGTTTTGGGGATAATCTGTGTTCTTGTGAGTGTGTGGAGGATTCTGTATGGAAGAATGATGTTTAACAGATAATTCTTGCACCAGTAAATTATACTTACTATCCTGACAGCTTTAACAATATGTTGAGGCATAGGCATTACAAAATCAGTCCACTGTTGTGACTGGAAATTGTGGCTGCCTGGTGCTCTTTTGAATTGTTGGCTGAGGTGGGTTATAGCAGTCCTTTCCTTAGGATATAGAAATAAGAATGCTGTAGGTTCTGCACTTACCAAATTATCATGCAGAATAAAGTGTGTGATCAAGCATGTAATATGGCACACTTCTGTAGATGTAGATAATGAAATTTTCCCATATCTGGCCCTAGTTGCTAAGGTGGAAGAATCCAGGAAGTTACTTTCTTTTCTGTGATTTTGGTGGGTTGCTTTGTTTGTGTTTAGGTTGTTAATTCCCCCCCTCTTTTTTCTCTTTAGCTTTGGTACTGCTAAGAAGTTGTAGTCTTTTATCACCTTTTTGTTCTGGTAGTTAATGTGCCTGTCAAAGTATAAAGTTTGTTACGTTTGTACAAGCTGTGCAGTATAAACAGTACAGGATTCATTTGAAAAGCACTTCCCCTGTCAACACCGGTGAAATATGTTTGCATCTTGGATTATGTAAGTAATGGTAGTATTAATGACATTTCATCTTGCCCTAAGAATATGAGCTTTTCTAGTGTTGTACTTTGATATCTTGAATTAGGTTTGTTAGATTTTTCGGGCCACATACTGATATACATGTGAATGATTAAACTTTGCTGACCTCACATTTCCACTTCAGTACTATTAAGACAAACGTAATAACAATATACTTCTGACTGGTGACTAGGAGCTCTTTTGACAAGGCCTGACGAGGGGTCTAAGCTTTTTAAAAGCAGAATCAGATTCTTTGACTCAGCTATTGGCTCTTAAACTGGCAATTTTGGACAAGTTATGTGCTTGCATTTTATCTAAATTTTGTGTTATTTAATCAGACCTATTTCAAGGCATAGGCTAACTACTTGGTCACCAAGAAATTCAAGCATTATGGGTAGGCTTTGGAGTTTGGATCAGACTTAACAGCTTCAGCTTGTTTGAAGCTTTCCTGTGAGTGGCTAAGAAGTCTTCTTGCACTGTTAGGGAAAGTATTAATGCGTGCTAATTCGAGTGGACTGTGTCTTCTCATTTTTTAATGCTACCCTCTGCTTTTCTAGACATGGACAGGCTTGTCAGTGTGCAGTACTGTCCTGGAAGAAGGACAGAAGATGGCTGATTTCACTGTTGATATTAGAGATTTAAAGGAACTGTAAAAACATCACTATATATTACTTATCTTTCTATTTTACAATGTGTAGCCTAAATGGACATACTGCCCTTGTTTCTGTAGCATTGTATGACCTAATACATTGCATGTTTTTGTTGTGTAAGTCACAACTCTGAAAGTTTTATTTTTCTACTTGTACGGCTCTGTGATATCACGAAAGTAGTTATATAGTAGTGGTAGTGTGATTGCAGTGTGTATTTTACTCTAGAATGGCTTCTTGTTAGTTACACACTTGTTGAAGGGGAACTGCTGAAGGCCTCTTAACTCTTGTACTGGACTATATTTTATGCTTAGTTGTGTTCATGATTCAGTAGGGTATAACTGCGTTTTTGTATGAGAGAGAAAAAAAACGCAGTAGGAGTTGACAGAAGAAAGTTTGTAGGCCTCCAGAATTCCACAGAGTCCTTGAGAGAATTACATACTATGTTAGAATTTAATAAAATTGAGTTGGAAGGCAAGAATTTTCCAGTTGTTTTGTAGCATAGCTTTGTTTTTTAAATTGTGTAAATCAATACTAGTGCTTACTGGTTTAGATGGATGTTTGTAAGGAAGATGTCTGCAATAATAAAACTATGAAAATAGTTTAAGTCTCAATTGATCATAACTGTAAAGGTGTTAAATTACTAAAAAAACATAAAGTGAATAGTGCTGCCTAACAAGGAGTATATAGACTCCTAGCATAACATGTATTACATAGCCTTTACGTAATGGCTCCATCTATACTATTGGAGGCTGTCCTCAGGAGCCCAAGGCCCCAGAGAAAGACAGGACAAAGGAGGAAGGACTGGGTTAGAGAACAGTTAAGTCATCTGGACATCATAAATCCATGGGTCCTGATGGCATGTACCCAAGGGTGCTGAGGGAGCTGGCAGAGAGCATTGCCAGACCACTCTCCATCATCTTTGGTGAGTCATGACAGACAGGAGAAGCGCCTGGGAACTGGAGGAGGGCAAATACCACTCCAGTCTTCAAAAAGGGTAAGAAGGAGGACCCAGGTAACTAGACTGGTCAGCCTCACCTTCATCCCTGGAAAGGTGAGGTAGAAACTTATCCTGGGCAGTGCTCTTAGGCCTCTCAAGGACAAGAGGGTCATTAGAGGCAGTCAACATGGCTTTACTAAAGGGAAGTCATGTTTGACCAACCTGATAGCCTCTTATGAGGACACAATAGGTGAACAGATGATGGTAGAGCAGATATGGTTTATCGTGGTTTCAGTAAAGCATTTGACACTGTCTCCCCCAGCATCCTTTCAACTAAGCTGAGGCAGTGTGGTCTGGATGATCAGGTAGTGAGGTGGTTGAAGGAAAGAAATCAGAGAGTTGTGGTCAATGGGACTAAGCCTGTATCTAGTGGAGTCCCCCAGGGGTGAGTACTGGGACCAGTATTATTCAATATATTCATCAACCACCTGGATGAGGGCACAGAGTGCACTGTCAGCAAGTTTGCTGGTGACACCAAACTGGGTGGAGTGGCTGATACACCAGAGGGTTGTGCTGCCATTCAGTGGGACATGGACAGGCTGGAGAGCTGGGAGGATGAAATTGAATGAAGTTCAACAGGGATAAGTGTAGAGGCACCTGGGAAAGAGCAACCCCATGGAGCAGTATAGGTTGGGGACTGACCTGTTAGAGAGCAGTGAAGGGGAAAAGGACCTAGAGAGTCCTAGTGGATGGAAGGTTGACCATAAGCCAGCAATGTGCTCTTGTGGCCAAGAAGGCCAATGGTATCCTGGGGTGTATTAGAAGGGATGTGTTTAGTAGGTTGAGAGAGGTTCTCCCTCTCTATTCTGCCCAAGTGAGGCCACATCTGGAATATTGTGTCCAGTTCTGGGCCCCTCAGTTCAAGAAGGACAGGGAACTGCTTGAAGAAGAGTCCAGAGCAGAGCCACAAAAATGATTCAGGGAGTGGAACATCAGAGGACAGCCTGAGGGAGCTGGGGCTCTTTAGCTTGGAGAAAAGGAGACTGAGGGGTGACCTCATTAATGTTTATAAATATGTAAAGGGTGAATGCCAAGAGGATGGAGTCAGGCTCTTCTCAGCAATACCTAATGATGGGACAAAGACCAATGGGTGGAAGTTGAGGCATAAGAAGTTCCATGGAAACAGAAGGAAGTGTTATTTCAGTGTGAGGGTGACAGAACATCGGAACAGGCTGCCCAGGGGGATTGTGGAGTCTCCCTCTCTGGAGATATTCAAGATTCGCTTGGATGAGTTCCTGTGTGATCTGGTATAGGTGATTCTGCTCTGGCAGGGGGGGTTGGACTTAGATGATCTTTTGAGGTCCCTTCCAGCCTCTGACATTGTGTGATTCTCTAATACCTGCCTCCTAAGCTACAGAAGTAGTAGAATCTGCTACTCAAGGAGTGTTCTTACAAACATCATGCTTATCAAAAAGTTGTTTTACCTGGTGAGTTAATGAGATGATGTCTTTTACTGAGGAAGCATAACAAAGGAGCATGGATCAGACAGTTTATTTCCAGCAAAAGTAAAAAGACCTGGTTGGTTTATGTGGTCACTTGACAGGGACCAGTATTGCAAGATTCACGGAAGCAGGTAGGAAAAAGATCCTGTGAAAGACATGATTCCCTTTTTTCATACTCTAATGAAGATGGGCAAAAAAATCTACCTTTCCAGTGCTATGCATATTTTCATACTTAGTTGAAAGTTATTAATTCTGCTTGTTGTATAGATCCATGTATACATCACAGTGTACCTCAGTTGTATGCCTGAGCTTTGATGTAGTTCCAGAGATGTAGGAAAAATAACCTTGTTAGTATCTTTACTTTGTTATACTTTGTAAACAGGATTTTGGGAATCTATGAGCCAGGAAAGCATTCTGGCATATGTGTCTGTTGAAGTCAGCATGAGTTAAGAAGAATTTATTAATTTCATTAACAATGCTTAAATTAACAGATTTTTTTTTCCCCCCTTGTGGCTAAATGCTAAGGTATAATCAGTTTGGTACATTGGTACATTTAAAGCAACTCAGGCATTTAAACTGGTGTGTTTTGGTGAGATGTCTTGCTTGAGAGGAATCACAGTAATTTATGCAGTATTTTGTAGTGCCTGTGCTAGCCAAAATCATACTTGAGCTTTTCTCATAGCTGAATCACTTGGATATGTCTTCATCTGGGATGTAGTGGATACTGATGTAGGTGATGTCTGGCACTGCAGACGTGAGTTGTCAGAATTAATGTTAACTCGTAACTGTAACTCGGTGTGTTTAACTGTGCAGATGCAGTGTTTAACTTTACAGCAGTAGACAGAAATATCTCAGAATCAGAACTGTGAAGGTGGGAAAGGACCTCTGAAGATCATGTGGTCCGATCTCCCTGCACAAAGCAGCCTTAGCTGCAACGAGTTGCTCAGGCAGTGTTAAACTTTCGAATGTCTGCAAGGATGGGCACTCCATAACCTCTTAGAGCAATCTGTTTCAGTACTTGATTGTCCTTGTGCTAAATGGTTTACTATGTTTAAACAGAATTTAATGTATTTTGGTGTGTGCCTGTTGGCACTTACACTGTCGCTGGGCAGCACTGGGAAGAGCCTAGCTCTGTCTTCTTTATATCCACACAAGGATAAGATCACAGAATCACAGACTTTCTGAAATTTGAAGGGACCTCTTGAGAACATGTCGCCTAAGCCTAAGGAGTGTCAGCTGGAACAGTGTGTCCAGCTGGGCTTTGAGTATCTCCAAGGATGGAGACTGCAGCCTCTCTGAGCTACCTCTTCCAGTGTTTGACCACCCTCAAAGTGAGAAAGTGTTTCCTATCCTCAGATGGAATTTCCTTTGTTTCAATTTGTTCCTGTTGCCATTTGTCTTGTCACTGGACACAAGTGGAAATAGCATCTTTCTCTCTTGACTGTATTCTATTAGGTCTTTATAAGTATAGTTTCTCTCTGTAGGCTGAACCATCTCGGTACTCGCAGCCCCTCATGAGAGATGTGCCACAGTCCCTTGATCATCTTAGAGGCTTTTTTGCTGGTCTTTTTTCCAGTAGCTTCATATCTTTAGTACTGCAGAGCCCAGATTTGGGCGTAGCACAGCAGGTGTGGCCTCAGCTGTAGAGAATAAAAGAGGAGGAACATCTCCTTTGACCTGCTGGCAGCATTTCTTCTAATGCAGCTCAGGACACCAGTAGCTGCTTTGCTTGCATGAGTGCATTGCTAGCTTGTGTTCAGCTTGGCATTGCCCAAACCCCCTAAAGACCTTTTCTGAAAAGTGGCTTTCAGGTTTCTACCCCCAGCAGGTACGCCATCTGAGGTTTTTCCTTGCCAGGTGCAGTGCTTTGCAATTGTCCTAGTAAAGCTTCATGAAGGTCTTATCAGTCTGTTTCTCAAGCCTGTCAAGGTCCCTCTGGGTGTCAGCATATCTGTTTGGTGTATCAGGCAATCCTCCCAATTTTGTATTGTCTACAAAGATAACATTGAATTAAGCAGAAACACTTTCTCTGACTTGGTAACTATCAGTTGTTGCATTTCCTGCTTCTTCCAATTTTCCTTTCCTTAAAGTTTATGCTTCAGGAATACTTCATTTGGGTATGCTCATCTCAATATTAGGCAGGTAAGTGGATAAAACATACTTCTGAAAACTTCCTCTGTATCCACTAAAGGAAAGAATATTAGTGAAGTGAAAGACACATTCATAAGTGGGTGTTGAAGTAATTTACTTAAAAAAACCAACCCCCAACTAACCAGGAATGAATTACTTGTCTTCTCTCTCTGCTACTCCTCCTCCTCTACGAAGCCCCCACCAACCTGCACAGACCTGCTGTGAGAATGCTAGAGAACACTGAAGAGTGTAGGGAAGGGTGTTAATCTGTGTGCTGTGGTGAAATAACTGCCAATGGCCAGGTATCTTGTATACAGTCAGAGGAATGGGTTGAAAGTTGCAATTGTATTAATTTTTACTTTTTCCCCCGGAGAAGAAATAGCAGAGTTTATCAGAGATGAGAGGTGTGTGGTGGTATATGTGTATTTCGCTGTTGTGTATACTTCTTTAATGTATCACTAAAAGCTGATTTTGTACAGAGAAAACAAATATGCTATTCAATTATTTCTGGTGTCGCTTGTTACTGTCAGTGAAGCATTACAAATAGTAAACACAAGCTATTGCATTTTGTATTGAAGTAAAGCACAGGTTGCTCTTGGGTCATAAATTCAAGTTTTATTTTTGAAGGACTGGTCATAGTAGCAAGATTATATATGGAACTTTTAATGGATGGGAAGAAATGAAGAATGCATTGTAGACAAGCCAGCTGCTTACTGCTGAGGGAAGTTATCTCACCTGCATGTTGAGGTGTATTTGCTTATATGGACTTCATAATGTAAATGCAAATATATTCCCAAATTAAAAGTTGTACTGATTTTCAGAATAGGAGAGTTATAGAAATGTAGTTAATTGCAGTTCAAACAGGGAGGGTGTCCTGGTTTGAGTCAGGACAGAAGTGATTGTTTAATGATTTTTTTGTTTTTCAGCTCTTCTAAGTAACTGCACTTCTGAAGCTAACAGGATATTTTTGCAGATGGTGTCTGCTTCTAGAACTGATAATGCTTGATAGTTACAGTTACTACCAAGGATTGGTATACAGAAAGTTTCTTGCTTTTAATTGCACCTTTGGAGACCAAGGTCACTGCTAAATCTTACATTTCAACTTGGAGATCCAGTAAGAGGCCACACCTGCAGGGAGGAGCAGACAGAACAGGTGTCCTTAAAAGTGACCAACAAGATTGCCTTTGGGGTTGGTCAGTTATGAGTTTTACATATATGTGTATGTGTTTAATTTTATTACTGTTATTTTAATTAAAGCTGTTTTATTTTTCTAATCCGTAAGTCCCTCTGGCTTATTCCCTTCCTATTTCCTTTGGAAGGGCTTGATGGAGAGCATCTGTCACTTATAGTTGCTGACCAAGCCCTAACCCTTGACAGATGGAAAGTAGTGTAAGGAGGGGAATAGCATGCTAGTGAAGCTGGAAATACGGAAAAAAAATTCTAGAATTGTAGTTAAGAATGGAGAGTGATGTGCTAGGTGAATTGCGGAGACAAAATGAGAGGGGAAAAATAAAGATGCAAAGCAGGCAAAATATTGGCATACCAATAGGAGAGTAAAACTTGGAAGACGTTTTCCACATACACCTTTCATGTGTAGACATTAATACCAAGCAAGAAGGCTCATGAAATAAATGAAATTAGTACCTAATATCCTGACATACAAGCAAAATTTACAGTGGCAGTGTGACATAAAACATGATTACCTGTGTTTTGCAGAGTGACAAAATGAGGAATAAGATAAATTGTATGCTTGGGAAAGCAAAATCACTAAGAAGCTTTGAGTGTTTGAGTTTATTTCTATGCTGGAATTAACCTTTTTTTTTTTTTTTTTTTTTTTGTAGGATTAAGGAATAATTTTGTGAACAATAAATAGCAAATGGTGATGTGTTATTAGAAATTGCCGCACCTGCTGAAGCTAAAACAGGTTGGTCAGTTGCCTGAAGATCAGTTCTTTTGTGACTGCTGTATCTTAATATGAAACATAGATGTTACTTTGCTTTTAACTATCCTCAATGTAGAAATGGAATTAACAAATGCTCATTGTCTTCATGTGTATGCCTTGTATACTCTGTATCTGTTGAAGAGATTTCAGGGAATGAGGGGTAATACAGTCCTGTTGTTTAATGCTGATATGAGAGTTAGGAAAGCCAGGTGTTCTTTAGTGTGAGAATACTGATAGATTGTACTTATGTAATGTAAATTTCTAGAAGGAGAAATGCAGCAACCTGAAGATGGATCAGTGTGGAAAGATGCTAGTATGATGTTAAAGGTTAACTTGAGAAGATGTGCCATAAAGCCAAAGGGATGCACTGGACTGTATGAATGTCATTCATGATAGTGTTTGTGTTGGGTGAGGGCTAAGCATTCTTAAGGGAGTAAGGAGCAAAAGTAAACGTTTTGTTTCATATTAGCAGAAGATACTTTTTCCTGTTAGAAACATGTGTTACAATTTGCTTTGCAGATTGTTCTCTTCCATGTGTCTTGTCTCTCCTTTTTCTTGATTTTTTTTTTTTTTTTTAAAAGCTGGATTGAAAGTGAACCACAATGGCTTCTGTCACCTCAGATAGTCCTCCAAACCCAAGCTGCAAAATCATGACTTTTAGGCCTTCGATGGATGAATTCAGGGAGTTCAACAAATACTTAGTGTACATGGAATCACAAGGTGCTCACAGGGCTGGAGTTGCCAAGGTAAACCTCTATAATGCAGAATGGAAATTGTTCCTATTGTCTCTTTTCCCAGTATTTATATTATGGCAGTTGTGAAGTGGACCTTTTTAGCATTTGGCATTTATTCCAAATGGTTTTCAGTGACCAGACACTGATCTGTTGCTGCTATAAGAGTCAGCTATTTGTTCTCTCTGTTTCATGCAAACTAATGAAGATGATATGTATTATTTTCACTGTCAATTGTTTCCATGTTTACAATAACAAAAAAAGGTCTCTTAAGGCAGGTTTAAACTAGTTTTGGCAAGTTAGAACAAGATAGGGAGTTCATAGTATAAATTGGGAAATCCTGATCCACCAGGTGTTATACTTTGCCTTTTAGGGTTGTGTATAACTGTACTGAACCACAGGATTCCACTAGGCAGTGGGTGTATGCGTGAAGATAATGAGGTGCTGTTTGAATGAAAATTTCTTTTTAGTGATGATTGTGCTATCTTTTTTGTGAATGAGAATTGGATGTACACTAGCTACCATTGCATTGCTCTCTGAACAAAGGTACATCTGGGATCTTACAGCAGGTGCTCCTGCACAAAGACAAAGTGATTGTCAGAGATGAAGTCTGATTGCGATTTAGTGTTTACGTCATATAACTATTTATGCCATATGTGTTTTTGTCACTTTTCAAAGCAGCAGGATACACTGAAGGTCTAAAAATCCTAGCTTAGTTACTTAAAGTAGTCCCTGTAATTAGCCATCTTCATAATTTTATTTTTAAACTGTTGTTGCAAAGTTAAAGCATTTAAAAATTGAGAGAAGAAAACCAAATCCTACCATTCTTGATTTTTCTCCTACCTAGTTCCTCTTCCCTGCGTCCTGTCAAACAAAGCAGAACTGAACCCCTAACACTTTGAAAACGCTGTAGTTTATTTGCTTTCTGATATCTAAGGGAGTGTACATATATGTAGTATTTTCAAACTCTTTGCTGGAAACAGGAGTAATAAATTTTCACTTATTCAACTCTATTATGGAACCTGATTGTTTGCGTGGGGATGAACTATTTCAGTCCTCTCGTGAACAGTAAATTTAACAGCAAATGCCATCTGTTGCACAACAGATTTATGCCTTAACATTTGTGTTAGCAAGATATTCCAGCTGTGTGGATTAAGTACGTGGAGAAAACATTAAAAAAAAAATAGTTATTTTCATGCAGCTTTATTTCAGCTGTTGATAGTTTCTAATACTCTTTCATGGGGATTTAGCCAAAGAAATAGAAAGTGCCTTAACACTAGCCACTGAGGTGATCCCAGTTTTCTTCCATTTTAATTTGTTTCTTTTTATGTACTTGGGTTCTGTGGTACATTTTGTATAAAACAAGACATGTATGCAGAAATTGTACTCCTTTTTTTTTTTTATTACTCTGGCTGTATGAGGAAGATTTATATGAGCCAGAATTAGTATCATATGTTTGGAAGAAACAACAGAAATCCCCAAACAACCCTAAACAACAACAAAACAAAACCCCAACCCAGCTAACCAACGAAACAGAAGAACCTAAAAGTGAACTGATACTGTTTAAGAAAAGCATATTTATGATCTGCTCTTTATCACAGCAGTGTCAGACCTAGACTGTAACTAAACTCTTCATTAGATAGTATTAAAAACAAGGAGCTTCCTCATGGGAGGGGAAAAAAAAAGTACCTTATGTTTAATTTTCGTTTAAAAACTGTATCTGTTTACCACTTTGACAACTTTCAAGAGGTGTATGACCATATACAAAACTATAATCCTTAAAAAGCCTAGGCAAATTCGGTTTTATTTTTGAGACATTCATAAAATGTAAGTGCTCTTCATCAGGTTTTTTTTTTCCTTCTCTTCCCTCCTTCACCTTTCTTTTTTCTGCAGAAACCAACCATGGGATTAATTCTGGCATATATGAAACGTGTGTGATCTGAACATTCAATTCTCACTGAAAGGCAAAAATGACATAAATAAAATACATTAATGCTGTACTTTTTAAATGTACTTTTATTTCCTGTAAGCTTTGTTTTAAAGTTGAAACACCTTAAGAAGTATTGTAATGGGCCAAAGGAGTAGCTATGTTTTCAAGTTAGGCACATGAATATGTGAAACTGAATACTAGATGCAGCAGTGATACCTGCAAAGTGTTTCACTTAGT
Source organism: Indicator indicator (assembly GCF_027791375.1). Lineage (NCBI taxonomy): Eukaryota > Metazoa > Chordata > Aves > Piciformes > Indicatoridae > Indicator > Indicator indicator. The sequence goes on from NC_072053.1 coordinate 39,631,777, forward strand.
GCAGGTGCTGGCTGTGGAATGGCTGCAGACATGTATTGTGTTTAATTTACATTAATCTAGTGAAAAAAAAAAATCAATCTCCAAAATAATGATCAATAGAACAGATTACAAGAGGTTAGGCTGTGGGTTTTTTTCTTCCTCATGCTGTAGTGCTGTGAGGTGTAGATTCAGGTTCTGTACCTGAAAGTTCATTTTAGTAATTTAAGTGACAAAGTACTTCAGAGATATATCTTTCAGGATTAGTAGAAGTGAGTAGTAAATTTGGATGCATATGCTTAGTTGACACTGAACATGTATTTTTAAATTTTCAAGCAACATTTTACTTTTTCTTAACGTAAATATAAATTTAAACCACTTGTTTTCCAGAGGAGATCATGAGCTGCTTCCTTAAGAATGAATTTTTCAGTGTTGTTGCCATTACCAAACTGTTGTCTTAAAAATCGATTCTTTCTCCTGGTGTTCCTGGGGTATCCCCACAAAGCTATCACACCAGTGGAAATTTCTAGTGGATACTTACTAAAACATATTAGCTACACCTCATATTAATGTCTAAGCATTAGACATTGGTTAGTCTCTATCTTCACCCTAAAGATACAGCTTCTTTTAAATTCAGTACACATTTACTTGGGAAGGGGGATTTCTAGCTAGGAGGTATGGGTTTTAGTATTATAATGAGGGTAGTTCACAGAAAGGGTATCTCTAATCTTCCTTCTCTTTTCGGAGTCCTGATTGATGATGTATCTCAGGATGTTCCCCAACATACTCTTAAATCCAATTAAAAGCTCTTCTAGATAGCCTTGGTTTCTTCCTACAGTGTTTTGTTTCATTTCAATAGGACATTCCAGCACAGGCCAGGAATGGTAAATCCCTTGGCCCTTCAAGGATACAGTGTCCAACAAAACGTGCATTGTTTATACAAAGTGACCAGCTTTACAGCGTAAAGCCCCTTGTCAGTGATCCTCCTTAGAAGACTGCTGCAATAAATTCAACTGTAACTTAAAAAGTATATTCAAACACTTTCACTTAGATAACAAGTGAAGTATTTTGTAGTTTCAGTTGATCTATCTACTTTGTTTGTTTTGTTGAAGGAAGGAATTTAGTTTTTATTTCTTGCTCTAACACAATCTCTCAATGAGATTGTTAAATCTCATTTCAAGGTAGTAGGGATGGAAAAATTTGGTTACAAATGTCTGTTCTCTTTCAATTGTACACAATAGGCAATAAAGAAAACCTGAAAATCAGTGGAGTCTTAAAAATAAATCCAAGATCTGATTTGCAGAGTTTGCTGCTACTCCTATAGCACTCAGTGTTTCTGTTGAATCCACTGAAACGGAGTGCATTCAGTAAGTCACGGATTTGTAATTTTACACTGTATAATTTGGCTTTTTGAAGTTAAAATCCCTGTGCAAGTGTGCCTCCATTTTTTTTTTGCCATACACCTAGGATTTCATTCCCATTCCGTCTATCACATTTCAAAAGTATTTTGGATGCTCTTCTCCATGTATGGATTGTTAAAATGGGATAGTCACAGGAGCACAAACCCCTTGTTTTTTATATACCTGTGTTTATATTTGTTTGGGATGTCCCCTGACCTGGGTTTACAGAATACCTGGAATAATGTCTGTTGTACAAGAAAGCATAACAAAACCTTAAAAAGATAATTACATTAATCATGTTTCAGTTGTTTCAGTTGTATTGTGTCTTAGGAAGGGACTTCCTCACCATGCAATATAGATCTGCCTTGCCCTTCTGTTGATACTAGAATAGCAGTTAAAGCATTGCTAGCTGTTTTCACAGAATCAGAGAATGTTACAGGTTGGAGGGGATCTTGAAAGAATACTCAGTTGTCTTGAGACCCTTTATATTCTGGTTTTCCCTACTTTTTAATATGTTCAAAAAAGTGTATGTGTCAAATATGAAGCAAATAAGTATTTTGAAAACAAATCTTATCAGGTCAGTAATTTGTATTGCAGAAGTTTAAAGGACACTTTGTGAGTTTTGGAAATTGGATTTAAAGTAACAAGAATAAAATATTTTATCCTGTTTCAACAGTAATATAAAATTAACTTACACAGGACCTAATTTGTATTAAGTCTAGGATGTACAAACTCAAGTTTGAATGTAAAGATAATAGAAGCTACCAGAGGATAGATGCATCACCAGAAACAGTAATTTAATCTCTGAACAGAGTTCATAAGCGGAGTAGGCAGTTCCAACAGTTTTGTTAAACGTGAAAGTGTAAGGGAAGAAGGCTTCTTACATGGTTGAAATATTATGTGTATGTAAATGCTGTAAAATGACTATAATGCTTGCACGTATTGGCAGGGAAAGAGGTAGGAAATGAATTATTTTTTTTTTAATTAAAAAAAGTTTCTAATACTGTCTGAAACAAATGGTAAAGGTACTAGACAAACAACATTAAACCATTTCCACAGTGGGTAAACATACTGTGGTAAATGGCCTAAAATTTTTCCATTAGGCTTTTGAACGTCTGTAATGAGCTTTAGGCACAGATACTATATTTTAGCTTTGTGTTACAGGGAATCTTGTACTTCAAAAAAGAGTGCAAGGAATGAGGCAATACAAGTTAAAAACAAAGTGTAGTGTTAGATTAGTTGTTCTTTACTTGAATAAGAAGTGTTTTAGAGACTGCATTTATATAGAGCAAAATAGTTAATTTATAGTTGCATTGGCAAGTAGAAAAGTAATTATGGAACGTGATGCTGAAAATAAATTTGGGCAAGTACAAGAAGAACAATTTTCAGAAGAGTTGGGGCAGAATTAATTATGTACAGAATGAAATGCAGACTAGAAGATTACTGGTATATGAAAGTGAATGTTACCTTCATGGAATAAACCTAACTTGCCTGACTTTGAAGAGGCTATTTTTGCTAAAGGGAGTGTGAAGAGGCTTCAGTTGGACAGATCAGTGCTAAAAACTCAGAGACTGTAGTCATTATTTCAATTTCTGATACTGGCTAGCTGTGTGTTCCTTTGAACATATTTTAACATCGCCAGTCTGTGCCCTAACCTTTTTTAGAAAATGCAGAGTCTTTATTGAAGCAACATAATTTGTATGGGTAGATGCATGCTTATAAAATATCCTACTTTATTGTAAGTTTCCAAGCCAATGCTTGTGAAAATTTGATTTCAGCACCAGAGAAAAGAGTGAATATAATGAGTGGATCAAAGAACATGTAAGTGAGCCTTCAGGCAAGTAAAAGTTCAAAACCAGAACAAAAATACATACTAAAAATGTCTTGTTACTGTGTTTTAAAATGGATGCAATTTCAAGTCCAGAAAGTTTTCTGTTTTCAGATAAAATAATGCATGCAATGAATGTGCAAAATTACAAAACCCATTAAAGAACACTGGTAGGACTACAGGCTTTTTAAAAATTCTTAATGCCTTTATGCCTAACACTTTAGGATTTTTTTGCAGACTTCAGGCAATTCTTTAGTATTTGAAATAAAAGTGTTAACTTTACAATTGCTTAATCTGCAAATAGCTTTAATCTTCAATTATGGGGTTTAAATCATGTTAATATAAAACCTAGTATTGTCTAAATTAGTGCAAACTCTTGCTTAATAGAGTTGTACCCTGCAGTTCTATAGGGATCAAGTTAAACAGACTCTAAAGCTCTGTAAAATAGGGTGCTATGTTTGACAGGGTTTTGATAGTGGGGGAGGGCTGGTGTGGCCCAGTAAGAAGCTTTGGGAAACTTCCTGCTCTGCCCCATCTTCACATCAGACCTGCCTTTGTCCAAGGCTGTGACAAGTCAGTGCCTCTACTGTAACATATTTAGGAGGGGGAAAATCTGTTGTGCAACTTCTTTTGTTTTTGGAGCTCATTTGTTTTGATTGGAGTGGGACCTGAGAGATACAAGTATATGGAGACCAGGGTCAGTGAGGAAGGAGGAGGGAGGCATGCTGTAACAGACACGCCCTTTCAGCCTTGGTGAGTGAGACAGCAGGCCTTAAAAGATAACAGTGGAGAAGAACCCTATCTGCAACCCACTCTGGAGCAGCAGGCTGATCTTGAGGATGACCATGACTCCGTGAATCCAATGTTGAAGCACTCCATTACTGGGAGGATCACAGCCTGCACAAGGTTCTATACTGGTGGGAAAAGGTCATGCAGGGCTTTCTGCCATGGGAGGGCCACCATAGTGCCACAGGGCAAGACTGTGGAGTTTTCCCAGGAAAAGGGAACAGGCAGTTGCAACATGTAATGGACTGGGGGCGACCACAGCCCGCATTCCCTGCTCCCCTGCATGACTGGCGGGTAGGAGGTGGCAGAGCGGGTTGCAGGAGGAGGGAAGGAATGAGGGGAAGGTTGTGTTTAATGTCCAGTTGTGTTTATCACAGGCCTACTCTGATTGAATTGTTGAATTGGTGGTGGTTGTTTAAATTAAATTGATTTTGTTTGCCCAGATTGAGTCTTTGACCTTAGCTGGTGATACCCTTTTCCTGTTCTTTGTCTTGATCCTTGAGGCTTTTGATGTATTTTCTCCCTCCCCATTGCATGTGAGTGGGGTAGGAGCAAGCCAGGAGCAGCATGTTGCTTTGTTGATGTCCTGTTTTTTATTTCTGAATTTAAAGGTTATCCCACCAAAGGAGTGGAAGCCAAGAAAACATTATGATGATATTGAAGATTTGGTGATTCCTGCTCCAATTCAGCAGATGGTCACTGGCCAATCAGGGCTCTTCATGCAGTACAATGTTCAAAAAAAGCCAATGACAGTGAAGGAGTTCAAGCAGCTGGCCATCAGTGACAAGTAAGTTACGGGGGATCTTGTTTGGAAAGACAGACATATATTTGTCTCCATATTATGGTTTCTTTGAGCTGGTGATTTTTTCACTTCTCTGTAGAGGTTTTCCTGTTTCCTAAGTCGTGGAAGGGTACCACAGTAAGTATATTTTTCTTTGTTTCGGTTGTTGAAAACATCTGTTACCAAGGCAGCAAAAAAGCATCTGAAAAACTTGAGGCAAGATATTTTCTGTCCAAAAAGGTGGAAGTGGTAGAAGGTATTCTTCCCCAATCCTTTTACCTAGAGAAAAAGAGTAAGTTACACTTAAGTAATTTGCTTGAAACTGACTGGATATAGTTTCTGGGAGATGAGTCAAAGGATTTTAGAGAGAAAAGATACTTGAAGGAAGGTAACACTGACCTAGCTTGAAGGAATGATAAGTTAATTTAAGAAATTTAGAGGTCAGAAGAGAAGTCTGTTGTCAAGGTCAGGAAAATGTAGGACATGAAAAGCTTTTAAAGAGACTTCTCAGCAAATGTTCCATAATACTCGTGCCATGTGTAAAAATGAAGGTTTTTCTTGCATTTAAGAAAGGATTGGTTTATTTCTACCCATAGATATGACTTGTGAAAAACTGAGGTTATCACACTTCAAAATTTCATTCATGTATTAAGTGGGAATGAGAATCAAGTCTGTGGTTACTTGATTATTAACTGTTGAGGGGAGATTATAATAGAAAAGCTGTGTGGTATCTGATGTAATTTTCGTGACACCTGTTCATATGTGTTTAAGTTTTACGTTTTATTAAGCCATGATGAGATGAAAAATACCAATTTCATGAGAGTTTCATAATGCAAATATATTGTGAAGTTTTTATTATGTGGCTGTTTAGGCTGGGTGCCTCTAAAACAGAAGCCACAGAGCTGAGACTTCCAGTGTGTAGTGTCCAGCCCAGTGGGTGGACACAGGAAAGAGCATATTTCTGTCCCTAAATCCTGCACCCTTATAAATCTGGCTGCAAAGTTACTGTCTTTCTCTTTCTTCCCTCTCTGCTCCCACGGGAGAGGGATGCTCTCTTATCTTGTAACAATGGGGAAGTATCACAGGCCTCTTTGGCCTGAGTTAACTGTCTGGGTTTTTTAAATTTTCTCCCCCCCTGCACAATCTTGACCTCTCCAGGCCTAATGCCAGGGAAAAAAGGCATGGGGGGCAGTTCAGGCCTGGCCAGCCTGAAACCAGCCTACTAATGTGGGGGGAAGAAAGAGCCCTGGGGTGCTGGGTGAACCCCAGGTGGGAAGAAGGGAAGCATTGGGCTTTTTGGTCTGGTGTAAAGGAACTTGTGTGTTAAGTTTAGATTGGGTATTTCTTTGATTTGCTATGCTCACCACTAATGCTTTGTAGTTTTTGTAGTATATTAATTGCCTTTTCATTTAAACTTTCCATTACTATCCAAGCCATTTGTATGAACATTATTCTTTTGCCCCTTTTGAAGCAATATAGCAATCTGTCCTGCTCTAAACTAGGACAGCGTAGCATGATACTAGTCAAGTTTATGATATTCTTTATCATGGAAGATATTTGGGATTTCAGTTTTCATGTTTTTTACTGAAATCAGTTTACAACTTCATTTCTTAGGTGAAGTTAACAGTTGGGAGGGCTTATCTATTACTAGATGCAGGTCTAAGTATTGATCACTTTTTCTGAGAAAATGTCACACAGCCTCCTGTGACACTCAATGCAGTAAGTATTTCTTAAACCGTTAAGTAGGTTAGAATCCCTATTCTCCCATAAAAAACAATTTATTCTATTAAAGCCTCTTTTCTCTGACTATTGTGATGTTATCCATTTCCTTTGGGAAAGACAGAAGGGCTATGAACAGTTAAATTATTGCTGCTGTTGTGTATGCATATTCTATTTGCTTTGGCATTCTTGATTTGCTATTGAAACAAGGTGCTTCTCCACCTTGGCCTCTGGGAAGCATGGGCATACCTGCACAAGCTGTAGTCAACATACTTGTGTTATAGTATCAATATTACAGTCTGATGTCTGGAGCCCTCTTGTGAGAAATACAGTGCTATTGCTGAGAATGCTTTGTTAAGAAGTGTTTTGTTAACTTGCTTCTCTCTTTCATGTTACTGTAAAAGTGCCTGATCTACTTAATTCTTGAATGTTTGGGTTTCCTTTCCAGTGTTCAAGTGTTGTAAATTGGCAGTGCTTATATGAAACTTCTCAGACTTTCAGTCATGGAAGAGCAACTTTTGGTTTCTGAGGACCTAACTATCGGGTAACATAGGCCTTACAAAGGATCCTAGACCAAAAGCTGCTAGTGGATGTTTTTATGGTAGTGTGCTTGTGTTCCCACAAGATTTTATGTGAGTTTTGAGTAACCTTCCCAAAGTATATGCAGAAATATCTCTGTGCATATAAAAGTGTGGTGCACTGCACTGAAGAGGTGGAAAGAAAAATTCCTTACTTTTTCCCCACTGCATGGTAGAGGTTTTGGTATCAACAGTTTACAACATGATACTTTTGATAAAAAGATCTGTCTGGGAAATGGGTGTGATGGGTTAAAATTCCCTCCCAACATAAAATTGTCAGACCAGCTCAGTTGGAAAGCAAATATTTACAAGAAAAACTACAATCTAGAAATATGAAATGCAATGAATGTTTGCAAAATATACAATATTTACATATATTTACAATTTATAAATGTAATGAAGGGAGGTTATTAAATTATGAATATGAAAAGACAAAATATGGAAATGAACTTTTATTAAAATTAAAAATTATTATTAATAATTTTTTATATGCAGATTCTAGTGCACAATTGTGGATATATCCCATAAATTAGTACCATGTAACAATTTGAACCCAATTGGAAAAATTGTAAAATAGTTATTCAACAAAGAATGAAGATTGCAGTTCCACCACTTGTCCACCAAATGGCAACACAAGATGCTTGTGGCTCTAAAAAGCTAAAGAGACAAAATGGGTTAGGGCAATACAATCAAAGGAACCTTTCAGAGACTTAAATCAATTAAGATCATGAGTTATGACTCCAAACATGCTGGGGAGGCTGCTTATGAGGCTTAATTCACAACACCATGCAAGCTACATGCACAGGGATTTAACCTGAACTGCATCTGGTGCTGAACACATGAAACTGAAAAGATACACTTTTGTTTGTTGCTAAGCTAGTTGCCTAGGCTATGCTGGCAGGCTGCTGATGCTGACTGGATCCGGGGACCCGGCTGGGGCTTTGGCTGCTGTGGCTGGTCCTGTGGCCAGTTCAGGGCTTGCAGGGCTGGCGCAGTTTCCAGGGTAGTCCCTCCAGACATGGTGGTGGGTGCAGCTTTCTCTTCCCGCAACTGCAGGGAGGATGAGGCATAAAGTCGGCAGGTTCCCTTGGAACGGCCTTGGGTGGCTCCTTTGGAACGGTCCCTTCCGGACAGCAGAGGCTGCAGAGGGTGGGAGCAGGCATAGTCTTCTGCCAACAAGTTTTCCTGGAACAGGCTCTCTCTCTCTCAGGGCTCCCTTGGCACAGAGGTCCCTCCAAAGGGACCAGTGGGGTGCTGAGGGGGAAGCATCTCCCTCCTGGAGCTGCTGCTTGAGAGAGGGGGCTGGGGGGGCAATGCAGCTTTCCTCTGGCTTGGCTCGAAATAAGCACTGCCGAATTCCTCTTGGCAACTGCTTTGCTGTTTCAAAGGTTATGGGCAGTCCTTTGTAAAGCTATATGGGCCGCTCACAGGTAGTCCTGACACTGAATTACAGGCACTGATGGTGCTCTGAAGTTCCCCATGACCTGTAGGGTCATGCAGGATGCAGCTGGATGCTGTTCCTGCTTTTGCAAGCTGGCACACAAAGAGTTGTGAGTCGCCAGTCTGCAGCTCATAGCTTTAGTAGATGCTGGGAACTGCCAAGATTCAGACAAGTTCTGCCCACTGACTGGGTGCTCACCCTTGGGGTTCAGTCCCTTTCAAGACACAGTGGGACTCCTGATACGATGCAAGGCTGTCTGTAGCTTCAGAGCATCTTGAGAAGGACTCTTTATGAGCTTCTGGGTAAACTGAAGCATGGTGGCACTTCCTGGGCTGCTGGCTTCTCTCTGAACTGTAGAGGCCAGTAGTTTGCTGTATTAGTGACCTCTTTATGATGAGGAATTAATTAATTACATGTACCACGGGTGCTGATAGGTACATCTTTATTTTAAAGGTGGACGAGGTTGCGCTGGAGCGCTGTAAGGTATGAAATCCAAAAGCATGGCACAACCCTGCAAGCTACCCACAAAACCCCAAAGAAGAGCCCAATCCCAAGTAAAGCACAACTAACTTACCCTAAACACTTAATAAGAAACACGGCAGTACCGAAGATTGTGAAATGGCAGAGCTGTCCGTCTCCCACCTGGGCAGCTCCCCGCAGAACCAAATCTTGTTTTGTAGGATCAGGGAAGCATCAGAACTTTGCCAGTAGCGATCTTCGGGTTTTTTCAAGGGTCCGTATTATGTGACATCAGGCCAGGACATCACAGGAGGCTGGGTCTTGGAGCCAAAGCCCCACCCAAATTTAACAATCGTGTTCTTACCCTACTGCTCATGCACGCAGCCTGCTCAGGGGGTTGCACATCCCCTGCCCAGCAATAGCCTTCCTCATCTTCATCTTCCTCAGGTCCATTAGCAGTCAAACGAGGGTTTGAAGGACTTTTGTGATTAGCTCAGGATGTCAACACATTCAGTCCATTCCCATCCCCACTTAGTTTTATGAACAGAGGAACCTACAGATACATGTTAGTCGTTACTCTTATTGTGCACCTGGGAGCTTCTGATCAAACACTTAAGCATTCCCAGGCAGCCCCAGGCAGCTGGGTACTTCTAATCAAACTCCAGTTAACTCTTTCCTGTTACATACATGTGTGAGCGAGCAGAGCTTAATAGAAGCAATAGCAAGAAGCTTAGTAGCAAGAGCTTAAGTGCCAAGAGCTGAGGCAGAGAGTGACATGTTTACCATTTGAGGTATACTTTTACATTACTTGAGCCTTGAATGTGGCCCAGTGGTCAACCTTATAAGACCTTTACAGCCTATGACTGAGCGTGTAGCTAGGATTATGTCCAAACTTGGAAGGAGCACAGGCTTAGCATAAGTATCCCATGCAACAGGCTGCTGATGTTGTTTACCCCAAACAAGGCAGGTTTGGTACAGTGTCTTTACCCTAGGCTTTTGTGTTCCCAGCCTAGGCTGAGCACCCACTCCAGAAAGGAAGAGTAACAAAACTAGAGGGTTACCAACTGCTGCGATGGAGAGACGGGACGAGGCCTGATGCAAGCCAAGTGTTGATTTATTGTACAAAGCTTTTTCTTTATATAGGTTAACATACTATCAGAAGGCAGCTTGTAATTGGTCATTGGTATGTCCATACTACAGTTGTAAATTCATGATTGGCTACAGAGAGAAAGTATCACACGGACGCATATATTTTTCAGAAGGCTTAAGCATACGTCAGGCAAGAGATAAGGGATTCCATAATTCTGTCCTAAGTTTTGCTTTGTTCTTGTTATCAGGTCCCTGCATAACTCCCTTAGGTCACAGTGGCCTCTAGGGAGCCGACGTGTCTGTGTTTTCCTTCTAGCTGCACTCTGTTCCCAGGGTTTGCCACCCATCAGGGTTAAAGCATCTCCTTCTATCAGTAAGACAATGTCTGGGGTTCTGGTCCCTAAATCAATTCCTTCAACCAACAGCTTCCTCCTCTTACCAGATGATAGCTTGTTAGTACTTCTCCACAAAAGAATGCAGCCATGGTCAGCAAGAGCCTAGCAAAAGCACCAGTTAGTATCTGCTATAGCAAAGAAGATTAAAAAAAAAGGAAAAAAAGTTAGTTTATACAACCAAGTTTGTTAGATATCAGACCAATGGGATTATTTAGACCTTGTCATTATTTTCCCTTTTACAGCCAATGGTAATTGATTTACATTCTACCACTTTTCTACTCAATATGTGGAAAATTTTCCCAGGCACAGCCTAAAACTGTCACAAAGAGGAAGAGAATATTTTTTTTTTGCCTGGCAGGGCTGCTATTTGTCAGAATTACTAGTACATTTGGGTTGTTGTGAGACAGGCTTATGCAGGACCTATGCCTATGTCTTTGCATAAGGGAAAGACTCAGCTTGAGGACAATTACTAGATGCACTGTTTAGCTGATGGAGACTGAAGAAAATACTGTGTGGGTACCTGTATGACTTACTGTAGCTTTCAGGTAGGAGGTTACATGCTATGGTGAATCATGAAACTAAGAATTCAAGACAATCTGTTTCAGTGAATGTGAAATAAAACGATCTCTTAGAATTCAGTTTGAGGGATCAGAAGCATAGTTTGTTGTGAAGGTAGTTGTTGAAAGACTGTACTGAACCTTTGCCTCTCTTTTCCTCTGCAGATACTGCACACCAAGACACATAAATTATGAAGATCTGGAGCGTAAATACTGGAAGAACTTAACTTTTGTGGCACCAATTTATGGAGCAGATATCAGTGGGAGCATTTATGATGAAGTATGCATAGCTTTTTTATGAAGTTTCTCTCTTCCAACCATCTCTTAAAGGGTACTATACTTAGAGGAGACATTCTTGCTTTGCAACTGAAAATCGGTCTTTCTTTTGAAATCTTTCTTATTTCACTTTAAGGACTCCAAGCAAGGCTGAGATTAAGTCTACAACTGCAAGAGTCAAAACAGTGCTGTCCTTAAACTGTAGGATACTATTCTTCTGTATCATAAGACTTTTTCCCTTATTCACTTTGAACTTTCCGGAGATTTGAGATGCCTTCCTATTTGTTTATTAACATTTCAGTGTGTGCGTTGTCTGTGTACCACTCATGAAACTTAGTGATATTTTAAATAGTTTACTTCTATTTTGCTCTCCTTCACTGAGAAAACTTGGTAGCTGCACTTTATACATGCTTGGAATCCCTACAGTTTCCTGGAAGCATGCTTACAATTACTGTGTACCTCTGAATTAAAACAGACAAAACGGAAACTTCCTAAGGAAATTAATTTTGCTGGTAGCTTGTCAAGATCTCCATGGATAAAAAGCGACTGTTAACACAGATCTCATTATCCAAAGACTTGCTGAATATCTATTTTTATCAATTAGGCTATATAAGTAGCTAGAGGAACTAGATATTGAAAGGATTATTTAAGTAGTGAGATCAACAGAAGAAATTTCAAAAAATTGGAAGATTTTAAAAAATACTGGTCGAACTTGTCTCCTAAAGTATTTCTCATGTGTAGAGTTCTTGTGATATTTCATATTCTGGGTAACTGCCTTCTGCAGTCATTAAAAAAAAAAAAAAAGAAAAATAAATGTCCCTGTGGCATATGGTCTGAAGCTCTGATAATTTTTCATGTTTCTTCACAGAACACAAATTACTTGAATGCTCTCCAAAGATAAATATAGTCATCCAGGATGGCTTAAGGCAATTCAGTTTTAGGTTATATGATCCTTGAATGATAGTTGTAAGTGTCTAGTGATCTACTGTTCAGACAAAGCAAAAAGTACAAATTCTATTGTTTGTCCACACAGCTGCATATAAATGATTTTTAAAATAGTTGAATATTGTGATTTATGGTATTTTGGTAACATTCTAGATATCTGTTACTTTTTTGAAACTAAAATGGTGCACAGTAGAGCAATGTTTCATTCAATAAGTAGAAGCTTTTTCTTCCTTGAAACTTTTCTTTAATGTTGACAGATAATGTCTGTTAGTGTAGTTTTTTACAAATTTACATTTTATTTTGATTGTGGTTACTTTGGTCTTCAATATCTTAAGGTTAATGTTGCGTGAACAATGTTTCCAAAGAAAAGAGTCTGCAGTAACACCAGATTTTGAAGTTCTGACTGGCCAAAGACAAGGTCAGATTTCCTTCTCATGGAATTGCACTCTGATTAGATTGGAAAGATGAGGAAAGAAGGTCAAAAAAGCAAAGGTGGAAGTGAGAAGAGCAGTATTCAGCAATACTAACTCAGATGTTAGGTGCACAGGGAGAGGAGACAAAGCATTGAAAGGTGCTGGGAGTGGGGAATAAAGGAACAGGGAAAAAACAATAATAACTATTAGGGGTTTTTATTGTACCTATTATTAAATGGGTATTAGTTAAAAATATAGTTAGTGAAAGGAACAGGCGTGGAAGAAAGTCTGTCTGTAATGTGACAGCTGCATCATGGTGCACAGCCCAACGTTGTTTAGAGGAAAAAAGAAGAAATGCTTGATACCAATCTGTCGATGACAAAGTATGGCTGCCAGTGATCAAAATGTTTTCTTTCAAGGTATTTTGTCTGAGTTTAATCTTTGGCCACCAGATGGTGTACTTGCACAACTAATATTTTTCATGTTTTACACTTCGAGATCGTGCTAGGACGGGACCTTTTAGGTTCTATTTGGAATTAGGGGTCTTATGTCTTCCTGCAGTTTGCTTTAGAACTGCCATTCTTTGGGGTGAGGGCGTGAATGCAGGTAGCTGACTTTTTGAGCAACACGTAGCAGAGAGGGCATGCAGGATTAATTTGTCATAACAGCCTATTTGTGATAAACAAATGCTTGCTTTTTGCAAAATAGCTCTTATAGACGAGTGTTAGAGGTATTGCATTTACTACAGAGGGTAAATATCTGGCAAAATGCCAGGTAGAAAAATACTAGGAACTTAGTGAAAGTGTTTTATATATGAGTACTTAGGCCAGTCAAAATTGGTCATAAATGCTGCTGTGCTGCAAGTCCTTATTCTTTGGCTTAAAATTTTACTAATTATATTTTCTTTTCTGTACGGTGGCATTCACTTTTATGTTGAGAAATCTGTATCTGAAGCATGATGGTGCCTTAATAGTAAAAATACTATCTAGGTTACATAAGAAACAATATTTGTGGAATCCATCATCTTGTTGGCATTGTGCCAGAGAGAGCATAGCTCTTGTAATGTTTGGTTTTCTTTAAGAGGATAATAGATTCTGAAGGGCTTGGAAGATGGGGAAAAGTTATAAATCCTGTGTTATATGGATCAGCGAAAGAAAAAACCAAAACAAAACAACCAAAGAAACCCCCCCTCCCCAAACCAGGAACAAAGCTATAAATGCAGGCTTTGAAAATTGGCAACTACCATCAGTGGTTCAGATTTTACCTTTATGATACTTGGATTATATTAGATTCCCTGTTTTGTACTTACAGTACACAGTGTGTTTATGATTGTTTGACAGCTTTGAACATAGATTAAAACTTTATGAATAAAGAAATAACCCATGAGAACGAGTGTTCGTACATTTTTAGAGTTTTATAGAAAACAATTTTAAGGTATTTACATGTTTGCTTGAAACACTATTCTGTGTTATTATGCATTTTAATTGCTATTACATTTAATTACAATGCTTTGTAGGAGGATGGCAATGTAAGTAACTCAAAAGACATTTAATGAGGGAACGTATTGTAGGGACCATTATTTATGTTAGTATTATAAGCATTAATGTATCTGTGTTCAGGACTTCATCTTTTTGTTGCTTTAAGGTCATCTGGACTTGAGTGAAAATAAATGTTCCTGAAGGAGTTTATAATTTCAGTAATAAAACACCAGTCACACTAGTTGCAGCTGTTAAACTGATTCTTGAATTGATTGTTTTGATAATTTAGGAAGCTTAATTGAGAAGTGGATTTTTTTTCCCCCCTGAATTATGTCATTTCAAGAGACCTGTTTTCCTTGTGAGTTTAGCATGTCCAAGTATGCAGAAATTTGCAAGGCCAAAGCTTACTGGAATTGAACTTGAGAGATGTTAAAGGCAACAAAAGGGACATCTGCATTCAGTTTTGGTTGCTGCTATACAAAAAAGATGCAGGTAGGCTGGTGGGTGTCTGGAGAAGGGCCATGGGAGTGATCAGAGGACTGGAAGACCTGCCATATGGGGAAAGGCTGAGAGAACTGGGTTTGTTCAGTCCTCAGAAGATTTAAGCAAGACCTTGGTCCACAGACCGGTATGTTAAGGGTGGCTATCAAGAGGCTGGAGACTCCCTTTTTATAAGGAGTCACATGGAAAAGACAGGGGCAATGGGTACAAGTTAGGGGAAGATTCTGATCTGATTCCAGGAACAAAATTTTTCACCATAGACCAATTAGACATTGGAATCATCTCCCAAGGGGAGTACTGGATTCCCCTACACTGGACAGTTCTTAAGACTCAATGGGGTGCTGGGCCATCTCATTTCAACTGTACTGTTACCTAGAAAAGTTGGACTGGATGATCCTTGGGGTTCCTTCAAACCTGGCATTCTGTGATACTGTAATCTCTAAGTGTACCCCAAGGACTGGGGTACACAAGACTGACAGTCTTGAGAAACAGGCTGATAACAACTAGGTGAAGCGCAGGAAGAAGTGCAAAGTTCTTCACCTGGCAAGGAAAAAAAAACCTTATATCTGGGGTACCTCCTGGGGGTTGGAACTGGAAAGCTACTTTGCTAAGAAAGCTTTTGGGGACCCTGGGGCACACCAACCTGAACACGAGCTGTCAATGTGTCAATGCAGTGAAGGTAGCCAACAGTGTCCTGGCCTGTACAAGGAGGAATGCTGCCAGCAGGTTGGAGGAGGTGATCCCTCCCTTTTATTCAGTACTGCTGAGGCTACACCTGAAGTATTGTGCCCAGTTCTGGGATCCCCATCTCTCAGAGATAAGGAGATACTGGAGAGAGCCCAGAAAAGAGCCAGTAGGACGTTGAATGCACTGGACTGTCTCTTGTATGACAGAATGCTGAGAGAGCTGGAACAGCTCATCCTAGGGAAGAGAAGTCTCATGGGAACCTTCCAAGTGTTTATAAATACCAACAGGGAAAGTGCAAGGAAGGTGGAGCCAGGCTTTGTCAAGAGTGCCCAGTGACAAGACCAGAGGTATGAAGTGAAATAAAATGAAGTGGTGAAACAAAGATGGTTCCTCCTGAACATCATGAAATTATTTTTCCTTGTGAGAGTGACCAGGCACAAGTGGCTTAGAGAGATTGTGGATTTCTCCATTCTTGCTCAGATAGTCACACAGATTGTCTTTTTGCAAACTTGTTAAACTGTCTTGACTGGCATCCTTCACAGTATTTTTGGTAGTGGGGGTGCTACAGGGGTGGCTTCTGTGAGAAGCTGCTAGAAACTTACCGTGTCCAACAGAGACAATGCCATCTAGCTCCAAGACAGACCTACTGCTGGCCAAAGCCAGCCCCATCAGTGGTGGTGGTAGTGCCTCTATGTTAACGTGTTTAAGATGGGGAAAACAATTGATGCACAACAGCAAGTGCAGCTGGAGAGAGGAGTGAGAATGTGAGAGAGAAACAATGTTGCAGACACCAAGGTCAGGGGTAGAGCTGTTGCCCTACATCTTAAAATGAAGACCATTGTGAGACAAGTTGTTCCCTTTCACTGCATCGAGGTTAATGGTGATGCAGATACTCACCTGCAGTTGGTGGAGGATCCCATACCAGAGCCAGTGGATGCCCCAAGTAGGTTATGACTCTGTGAAGAGCCTATGCTGGAGTAGGTTCCTGGAAAGATCTGTGGACCCATGGAGAGAGGATTCCATGCTGGAACTGGTTTTCTGGCAGACTTCTGACCCTGTGAAAGGGACCTATGCTAGAGCAGCTGGTGGAGAGCCATAGGCTGAGGGAGGAGGCTACAGCTGGATCATGCCTTGTGCTAGCGGAGGGGAAGAGTGTGAGGGGTCCACCCCTGAGTAGGAAGGAGCAGAAGAGACAGCAAGTGCTGACCACAGCCTCCCTTCCCTGTCCTCTCTGCAATACTAGGGGGAGGAGGAAGAGAATTCAGGGGTGAAGTGAAGCCCAGAAATGTGTTTTAAGGTACAGTTTTTATTTCTCATTATCTTACCCTGATTTGATTGGTAGTAAGTTATTTTTTCCTTAAGCTGGGTCTCTTTTGCCTGTAACATACAGTGAATGACCTTTCCCTTTCCTTAGGCTGACCCACAAGCTTTTCATTATATTTTTCTTCTTCTGTCAAGCTGAGGGAGGTGACTGATGGAGCAGTTTGGTTTGGCACCTGGTGTCCAGCCAGAGTCACCTCACTGCAAGTATGTACAGAGTGTTACTGGGTAGCTTAAGGAGGGGACATAGCCTAATGATTTTTTTAAATTTAGGAAATTCTACATGTTTTAGCACATGCATATGTGACCTGCTTAGTGGATGAGGGAAAGGCTGTGGATATTCTTCACCTTGACTTTAGTAAGGCCTTTGACACTTCCCCACAGGATTCTCCTGGAGAAGCTGGCTACTCATGGCTTGAATGAGTATATTCTTTGCTGTGTTAAAAATGGGCTGGATTGCCAGCTCCTAAGATTTGTGGTCAATAGTTGCTGGTCACAAATGGTGTTTACCAAAGCTTCACAAGTGATTTGGATGGAGGGTATCAAGGTGTGTTCTTGGTACGTTTGAAGACAAGACCAAGAGTGGAAGGAGTGTTGGTCTACTTGAGGGTAGGGATGTGCAGAGGATCCAGAGGGATTTGAACAGGTTGGATCAATGAGACGAGGCCCGTTGTATGAGGGTCTGAAAGGCCAAGTCCCAGGTTCTTTACTTGAATCACAAAAAACCCCATGTAGTCATAGTCTTGGGGAAGAGAGGCTGGAAGGCTGCCCAGTAGAAAAGGACCTCAGAAGTGTTGGTTGAAGGATGGCTGCATATGAACCAGCAGAGTGCACAGCTGGCCAAGAAGGCTGGCAGCATTGTGACTTTTGTAAGAAATTGGGACTAGCAGGACAAGGGCAGTGATGGTGCCCCTGTGTTTGGCACTTATGAGGCCACACCTCCAATACTGCGTTTGATTATTGGGCCCCTCACTACACGAAGGGACCCAAAAGGTGCTGGAGCTTGTCCAGAGTAGGGCTATGAAGCTGGTGAAGGGTCTAGACAACAAGTTTTAGGAGGAGTGGGAGGGGAAACTGGGGTTATTTAGTCTGGAGAAGAGGTGGCTGAGGGGAAGCATTATTGTCTTCTGCAGCTACCTGAAAGGAGATTGTAGTGAGTTTAGCGTTAGTCTCTTTGCCCAAGTAATAAGTGATAGGAAAACAGGAAACAATCTCAAGTTGCTCCGGGAGAAGTTTTGATTGGATATTAAGAAAAATGTACTGACTGAAAGAGTTATGAAGCATTCCTAGCTGTCCAGGGAAGTGGTTGAGTGACCATCCTTGGAGGTGTTTAAAAGACATGCAGATGCTGTCATGAGGGACATGGTTTAATGGTGACTTGTCTGTGTTAGATTATCTGTTGTACTTTATGATCTTAAAGGTCTTTTCTTACCTAAATGACTTTATGATAGTGTGAGGTGTCCTATCTCTACGATCTCAGTTGAGATCGATGCAAGCATTCTTTCACTTACCTGTTTGGCTCTAGTGTGCATTTCCAAAAGGGATCTACTTGTCTTGTGTTTTTAGCTCCCCTTTCAAAAAGGTGCTGCAAGGCAGTGATTATGTCTGAAAAGGTGAAAACTGCATCATATGAATCAGACTTATTATTTCCTGATATGCATGTTTGTGGTGCAGAAATTTTGCTTGTAACCTTTTCCTGTCTGTATTTTATTTACTTGAAGAAGCAATACCAACCTGGCAGGTGGTTTTTCTTTTTGTTTGTTTGTTTGTTTACTATTGATTGGTTTGTCTGGGTTTATGGAGAGAGGAGTAGGTGACCAGACACATTTTTTTCCCCTGTATTTTTATGCTACTCTGTTTCAGTCTCTCTCTCTTAACTTGCATTTTACTCCTCTGTGCTATTTTAGCTGTTACAGTCAGTCATAGGGGCTTTTTAATCCCAGTTACAGAAGAGATGTCCAGTATGCTGGACATGCATCTATGAGATAGTCACAAGAAGAACTGAACACATTTTTGGAAAGATTGTGTGTTTTAATGTATACGTACAGAAACCATGTTCATAAAAATAGAATACATCACACTGTTAGTTCATTTTAGTAAAGTGCAAAGAATTTGAAAGAAATAAATTAATTTAAAAATTTCCTATGGAACTTGTTTTGTTATCTGCAGAGGAGTCACTGCTTTACAACCTTGAGCTTCACTTTTTACCAGTATACTGAAAGCTACCTTTTTCTTTGTGCCTTTGAGAAAAGAGCTTCTTCTAAACTGCAAATGTTCAGATATTGAAAAGCTGCTTGTGAAATGTCCTGTTTTATCTGCATATTGTGTTTAAAGCCTGTTCAAAGGCTGTTAAAGGAGTCAGAAAAACTCTTAATGGTAATTTACAGTAAGTTTGCATCACCTACAAAATTAGACAAGATTTGAATAGTGGTCTGTATAAACTATGTATCTCACAATATTTCTCTAAAGATAAATGCAACGTAAGTCTTAATATGTGAGGCAATGACCATAGGTGATGTTTCAAACCTGTATTTCTGTATTATAGTAAAGAAAAAAACAAAACTATTTTTCAGTTGTTTTCCTGATGTTGGATTGTGTGTTAGATGACAAGCATTTTTTAAAAGTGTTTGCTATAAATTATGTGGATAAATTAAAAATACATTCTTTACGTATTCCCTTAAAACTATTGTAATAATCTTACGTTGTTGTGATATTCTGAGCAGGATAAGTATTTTATATTTTCCTAACATTGAACAGAGTGGAATGTCTTTTATATATGTAAGAAGCTACTAGCTACACCTCACAGTGTATTTTGATTTGTAGAATTGTTGTTATGTGTTGACATGTTAAACAGCTGTTTTGAAGGTTCTGTTATCTTTTTAGTGTGCATTGCAATTGTGAAGTTGAAAAAACAGTTACATAAGTATTGAAAAAGTTGGAATTGATATTTCACTATGTTTTGGAATAATAAAAAATACTTGTGAGAGAAAATACCAGCTTTGATAATAATTTGTAATAATTGCTTGTAACGATCAAGGCATAAATATAAAACTGATTTATTTATTATATTTAAGTTCAAGGAAACAGTAAGAGCTAACAGAATTCAGTCTGATGTTAGCGTTTCAGACAGTTTCAGTGGACACTTCCTTTTGAGCTAGCAGTACTTCTCCAAAATAGGCTTTAGAAAATGGAAATAGCCCATGCATCTTGAGTGTAGAAATTGTGTAGTTGGTATGTTTGGTATTTTGAAACAAACTATTTCTCTGAGGATTGTTCTCCATGGGAGGCTTTGATTTTATTTCAAGGACAGAACACCAGCAGTTTGCTTGGTGACAACTTGTGACTTGACTTAACAGAAGGTGAAAAGATGAGAAGTGGTGCTAAAATAAAAATAAAACATCCTAATTATTACTAAATTCTTATTAAGAGAAAAGTAATATTTCAGGATGTTATGGTTAGTAAAAGCTTACTTGGATTAAAGAGGGCATCTGTACAAATAAATTGGTAAAAAGCTAACAGTAGTGTTAAGTAGAAGGGTGACATTCTTATCTGAAGAAACCTATGTGAAAACTGCTACAGGATGGAAGGATATTCTGGGGAAGTAATGCTTTAGTTAGGTTGTCTCTTGCCTGCTTTTGGCTACTCTGAGTATGTGGCCTACGTTAACAGTTGGTTTTTATGACATATTTGTTGTTATCTTCTAACCCTATGTGTGTTGCTGTGCTTACAACTTGTTTTGCCGCATCACTTAGTTTCTCCAAATTGCCCAATTTGTGAACAAAGATAAATCACATTAAAAAAAAAATCTGTAAATAAATTTCACGAATCTTTGAAAATGTTTCTTGAAATGAATTTTATATATTGCAGCTCTATTAACTTGCTGAAGATTGTGATTTTTAGATTTGAAAGGTGTAGATTTAAGTAGCATCTGCTGTTTGTGTTTATTTTAGTGGTTAGTTTTTTTCCTTTGGTCATCATATTTTTTTCTTTTAGAATTTTAAATGCTTGTATGTCACACAAATGCCTGTTCGGGTAGACTAATTCTGTAGTTTACAGTCCTTTACTCTCCTTTATAAATGTCCCTGATAACTTACAGATACTTTTTCTTACTAAGTGAAATAGTTACATCAGGCAAACAAGCGCTTAATATGATGAACATATAGAAATTACCATCTCGTATATAATTTCTAGTTGCTGCTTGTGTTACATGCTTGAACATAATCCCAAAAAACAAAGAAATGAGCAGTGAGAGTATTAAATGTTCATTATTTCTTGCTTTTAACATGAATTCTTACTTCACCACCTGCCCAACTATTGAATGTCACAGTGTTCCTTGGACTCCAGTCTGCCATCATTTTGTTCTCCACATTTCAGTAAGGTATTACCAGAATTGTATAGAGTTCATCATGGTGGGGTAATAGTCAAGGGCGTGTTTAAGGACTGTCTTACTTAAAAAAAAAAAAACAAACAAACAACAACCAAAAGCCTGAACTGAGTTTGTAATGTTTTTATTATATTCCTTGTTTTTCTAACTGCTTCAGCCCAGCTAATGTCTCCCCTGGAGGTGCTAATAATTGCTGTTACAATGAGGTCTAATATCTTCAGTTTTGCAGCTTTGATCTTGGTTATTCTGATTATTGTATGCGGTATTACCTGAAATTAGAATTGCACTTTGTAGATAATTGTGACACTTAAGGAAAACTGTGTGGCTTTCTGAATAGCTTTTAATGTACAAATTTTATAGGCAATAATGTAAAGAAACAGCTGAAATCTAGTTAAATCAATAGACTCATTTTTATGGTATATTTCTTACGTAGTATTTCCTTATGGCTAGACATACCTCTAATGTGATGTAATGGTTTTAGTTTTTATACCTTAGAAAGAAATAGTACATTTGCACATAAATTAAATGTTACAGTATTTTTTCATACCATTTAGTATTACTCAGTAACTAACTAAAAAGTGTAGATAGGTTGAGTGAAACTTAGAGGCATCCAGTTTTCAACTCATCAATATTTTGGCTGCAGCTATTATTTCTGTTGTGTATGGTATTTTACTCCCTGTTAGATTTATGTATTACCTGTTAAGCAGATAGGAAATTCTGAACATGTCAGACTTAGAACCTGCTATAAATCTTCCTAACATTAGGACAGTTTTTCTCTGGATAACTTCAATTGTCTTTTAAAGTGCTTACAAATTTTTTATTAATATGTAGTCTTCTAAGGGTTAGTTCTGATATTTACCTTTTGGCTGAGACTGTTGTATAAAGCTGCATTACTTTGTCAAATTATTAATATATTCATTATGTGTCTTTTTCAGGGTGTTGAGGAATGGAATATTGCTCATCTTAATACAATATTAGATGTTGTAGGAGAAGACTGCGGGATTTCTATCGAGGGTGTAAATACGCCATATCTGTATTTTGGCATGTGGAAAACAACATTTGCATGGCACACTGAAGACATGGATCTCTACAGTATTAATTATCTCCACTTTGGGGAGCCAAAGTCATGGCAAGTTTAAATTTTTATGAAAGATGATTTCATTTATCTGTTTGTTTCAGATGACTAAACTAAACAAATGAGATACAATGGCTTCACAGTGAAGCTTTCTTGGAAAGCCAAGTTAGTACTTTTGGGTTTTTTAGGTCTGAGAACGCTATGAAGTATGTGATAATAAAGGACATCACAGTGATGCATTCTTTCATTTTAAAGGAAGAGACTAATTTAATACATAAGACCTCCATAAATGCATTTGAGTTCAACAGAAAAAGGTTGTAATGATTCAATATGAGAAGTTCAGTGAGTTGGGAACCCAGTCTTTCGTACTCTGCTTCTTATCACCAAGATGAGTATTGAACTGATGGAGCAGGTCCAGAGGAGGGCCACAAAAATGATCAGGGGGTTGGAGCACCTCTGCTATGAAGACAGGCTGAGGGAGCTGGGGTTGTTCAGCCTGGAAAGGAGGAGGGTCTAGGGAGACTTGATAGTGGCCTTCTAGTACCTGAAGGGGGCCTGCAAGAGGAACAGAAAGAAACTGTTTACAAAGGCCTTCAGTGATAGGACAAGGGGCAATGGCTTCAATCTTGAGAAGAGCAGATTTAGACTGGGTGTTAGGAACAGGTTCTTTATTCTGAGGGTAGTGGAACACTGGAACAGGTTGCCCTGGGGAGGTGGTTGTGGTCCCATCCCTGGAGATATTCAAAGTGCGGCTCAACAGGGCTCTGAGCAACCTGATCTAATTGAGGATGCCCCTGCTGACTGCAGAGGGGGTTGGACTAGATGACCATTGAAGGTCCCTTCCAACCCAGACCATTCTATGAATACAAGAGGCTGCTTTTCTGGGTGCTTTCTGCAGAGTAAAGCAATGATTCTTTGTTTCTGTTGTGTGCTTGTGTTAATACTTTTAATAATACCATCTTAAAAGTCACCCCATTTATAAAAACACTTACCAGAGTCTACGGTTCCAAGTAACCACTTGGAACTGGAATCACTTGGAACCCTTTGCACAAAAAGCTATACAAGTGACACAATAAGCCAAACCTTTTTTATTTGTAAGATGCCATTTACAAAGTGTAGCGTTGAAGAGTAGAGGTCTGTGAGGTCACCAGAAAGGCAGAAAAGGTAATACTGACTACTTTAAATATGTGGAATTTTCTGGTTAGGCTTTATATTAATTTAATTTTCACTTAATAGGTGATGTTAACTGTCAGTCAGGATGGACTTCCACAAGATCTTTGGCTGTGAGATACAATGAATTTAATTTTTTATGTTCTCAAACATATGTACAGTGTATGTGACTGTTTTTTAAGTCTGCAGTGTAAGTTATAGAAGGTTAGAAAAGGAGCATCTGTCTAAGTTTAAGAGCTGCTTTATGTTATCCATGTTGTGGATAAGTCATATGAAATCTGTTACTAGTTTTTTTTTTTTAATGGTAAATAGAGGTTTTGTTTTCTGATTTTATAAACTAGGGGTTTGTCACCATGTAGTCACCATTCAATGATGCTATTGCAGCCTGCATTTTACATTCTGGGAGTTATGTTATGAGGTCCTTGGAAAAAGAAAAAGAATTTTGAGATCTTTGTATTCATGTAGCTGCTATTTTCATTTAGCTCCACTGCTTTTCTTGCTGATAAAGTAGTACTCACTTTGTGATGCATGCTAGTGGGATGTCCTTGGTTGTTACACAATGACAACTGTGAAATTCATGGAGCATGTCTCAAGGATTACAATTTTTAGCATTGTTTGAAGACACGTAGTCCTTCTTCCTCTAACAGTTTCCCTGAATGAGGAGTTAGATTATATTTCCATCTTGAGTATGTCCTTAAACTAGGTTTTTAATGTTGGAACAAACCTGGTGATAGATGCATTTTCTAGAGTGGGTGCTGGTGGTTGAAGAGAAATGAAAACCTACTTCAGACAGATGACAACTAGAATCACTGTATTTATTTTAACTACAGTAGTAGATTATGTAGGGTGCTTTAAAAATTGCATGCAGTATTTTCAGACAGCTATAATAATGCTATGCTGCACTTAATTTTTCTAAACAAATGTGCTTATACCAGTGTCTTAAGGGAAGTATGTTCTTTTAATTTGAAGTTACAAAGAGTTAGAGATGCTTCAATGCTAGATTATTGAAGTTTGAATTAACTGAATATGTTCCAATTAAATAACAATGATTTTCACTAGATTATCATTGAACATTCATAATAACGTTCAAATAATCTAACATGCATTTGCATATGTTTAGTTTCACTAATAAAACATGTAAATGTGTAGTGCTAAAGATTCCATTACTGACTTAAAGAAAAAAGGAGAGGAGACATTTCTAGGTGTGTTATGAGTGCATCTCTGTGCAACATCCAAACGTTCCTAATAAAATTGAGCTTGTTTAAAATCTGTATTTTTTTCTTGTATTGTTCTCTCCTTGTTTGACATGAAAGGTAGAACTTGTATTTTACTTTAATGGACTAGCAATAAGTTTGTTCTTGTAGGACAGAAACTGTAAAGGTAACAGTAACTCAGAGGTTATTTATATTTTACATGTGAGTAACCGAAGTATTTACTAAAATTAAGTAGGTTGTAATTTTGCTGTTTTCAGCCAAACTGCCAGAACGTTGCTTTTTCATTTCATAAAGTCGAGTATCTGGGTTCTCATCAACCATGTTTTCTGAGCTAGAGCAGGACTGAGTGATCACAGCTACAGGACTACTATCTGTTGTTGTGTCTCCTGGGGATTTGGAAAATATAGGTAGAACAGGGAGTGCACATTGCACCTAGTTCGTGAATAGACAATGTGTGTTATTGCTGAAGACTAAGAGTCAATTTGCAAAACAAAAATAAAAAAATGAGGCAGTGGAGTTGTTAGCTTATTTGAAGTGCTCTGAGAAATCGTGTAATAGAATTAATCTTGTAAAAAATCTATATAAGTGTTTCAAAAGCAGAGGCTAATGGTTTAGATCTAATGTTTATTATTTATTTGTAGTTATTTGTAGCCAGTACCCTTGATTATGTATTTATGAAGATCACTTTGAACAATACTCAATAAATGTCTGTACCATCATTTTTTCTTTCTAATGTAGCAATGAGCAGTGTCTCTTCAGCTTTATATATCTTTGCATAACACTTAACGAGTATATCTTCCTAAGCTAATAAAATTAAAATGTAGTTAGCATTAATATGTCCCTTTTTATCTGTTTCTTCGTTTATTATTCCAGAAACATTCTCTTTTTCTCTTAGTGATTTTGCATTTGATGTCCATTACATTTTACTTTTAAAGAGGGCTGGACTTGCACTTTAAGATAAAGAAATCAAACAAAAGTTAGTGACCGTTTGATAGTGTAGCTAAAGGGAAGCTGGGCACAACATGACAAAAGATGTTTTCCTAAGAGCTTTTGAACCTGCTGAAGTTCTTTTAGCAGCTAACTGTTGAGACTTAAGAGTGAATACTTTTTTCTCTGACGTGGTGATCTGAGTTTGGGAGGGTTTTCTTGTTTAAGGGAGTATAATGTTTAGTGTAATATAGTAGACCAAGGATCCAATAATATTCATGTAACTGTGATTTGAGTAATATCAAAGGCGGATTGCTCAACTGCAGAAAAGCTTGATTTGTTAAAAATTGTGTTAGGAACCAGCTTTGAAGGGCTTGGAAAGCAGCTGTGGAGTTCCTTGTGTCCAGTACTACAAAGATGGTCTCCTGTTCTTGGATCTTTTCTTAGCTGTGATATAAAAGCAATGGGGACAGTGGGAAGAAATAAAAGATTGAGGAGCGCATGCTGCCGCAGACACAAAAGACAATAACGAAAAGCGCCAGCTTGCATTGAATGAATTGTTGCTTGGTAACTTTAGATCAACTAAATAGCTATAGCCAGATAAAATGATGTCCCAGCTTATTTTTCTGAGAGCTTATTGAGAGTTCAGTTGTACAGGTTTACATTTTTGTAATTTTAAGAAGTACTTAAATGTTTACATATGCAAATGGCAGCATACAATTGCATAGTACCACAAAAATTTAGTTACATGTACTTAAGGAAGAGAAACTTTTTAGGAGAAAGATCCAGTCCAATTAGGGACAGGTAAAGCAAAGCAAAGTCTTAGACTAAGTGTTTTGTGAGACATTAACACTGTCTATTCCTAATTTACGTTATGGAGTTGCATTTAATGACATACAGTAAAGTATATAATGCTATACATGGCATGTGTCTCCACTTGGGTGTGAAAGATAGAGTCATAGTTGGGATCACTGTGTATATGTTGATGCACGTATAATACAGAGTGGAGAACAGCCACACATACTTTGGAAGTAAAAGAGAAACAAAATCCGTTATTTTAAGACAGTGAATTTTTGATTAAAACTGAAGAGAGCAGAGTGAAGCTGGAATTCTCCTACTTAGTACCGTTTGAGATCTGTTGTCAGTTGACATGGATTTTGCTACAGTTCAGCTTAGAGCACTACCTTCTGTGGTCAAAGGGTCTTTTGTGCAGCAGTTTCAGGTGTAATAGAGTAAAATTGAATGTGTGTGCAAATTAGAGCTTTAGGTAGTGGGATGTCAGTTTCTAGTGCAAAATGAGGGACTTCACTTGTTTTTCTAAGTTGTTGGAGGAGATGAATGAAATCTGTGTTTGGTGTAGTAAAAGAGAAAAGTGGTAGGTTTGACTTAGTTCAAATCCACATTTTCAAATAGCATTATGTATGGCATTTTTTCATTTTCTAAAACATTTTTTTATAGATAAGAATCAACCTATTGCTTTTGTAACATAAACTGAAGAAAAGTCTATTACATCCTGTATCCTGTATCCAAGCAATTGAAGTCAATAATGCCTAATTAATATGTGCAATATATCTGTTCAGTCAATATATGAACAAAAATATTCAGAAAAGCAGAACAAAATGGCAGATTTTTAATAATCTTAAATTTTTTTAAACTGTAATAAACATTAAAAATAACATGATTAATTGCAGTTATTTTTTATTGTTGCTGCTATGTTGCAGATAGCATATGGAATCCTTAGAAAATAATTTATTGTAAGAGCAGAGTGATTCTAAGATATGTATAATTGTTTTAAATTAAGGAAAGTGTGTTGTAAAAATAATTGTAGATTCATTACACTTAGAGTTAAAAAAAGACGAGTAACACTTTTATTCCACAACAGTGGCTATAGGAAAAAAAATAGGTGTTTAATGCTCATATGTTTCTGTTGAATTCTTGTGTGTTGCGAAGCTGAATAAAATTAAAAGCAATTCAACCTGTGTAAATAAGATTTATGTGGTTTTCTTCAATTTAGAAAATGAAAGTGTATGTCTCTTAAACTGGAGTAGTGTAACTACATCAAATAGTGCCACTGTGCATTATTTTAAATAGTGAACGTAACATTCTTGAACTACATATTATAATGTTTAATCTAGAAGTAAACAATTTTTTCCAAAGAAGTACCTTTTTTTTTTTTTAACTCAGAAATTGGTGTGGTTTTGGTGTATAATTTTTCAGTCTTCAGTATTTTTTGCTTCTGTATCTTTAGATACTTACCATGTGTGAATCATGGGGTTTGTAATAGTTATTTCTTTAAACATTTAATGCTTTTCTTTATGTGAATTTTAGGTACGCTATTCCTCCAGAGCATGGGAAACGGCTTGAAAGACTAGCTCAAGGTAATATTTTCAGTATTTCCATACATAGGATGTTTGAAGGACAAACCTCTAGCAAAGTGAAAAGCATTGTCTTTGACTAACCTACTGTGTTTTATTACCTAATGGTATGTGACTTTTATATGTTTACAGTATGCTTGTGAACAAGGAATTCTTAAAACAATACAGTCTTTTTTTCCATCTTCTTAGAACTTCATTTCGTACTGGTGTTTTTAGCTTGGCGGTGTTTATGAAAATTAGGCGTAGTATTCTGTTTTCATTGGATTTTTTTTGCTGCTGTTGTGTCTCTCTGCCCTAGCTTTTTCTTGTAAGAGCTTCTATTAATCAGTAACATTTGAATCTTAACTTTTTAATCTAGGTTTGATACAAAAATAGAAATATTGAAGGCAGCTGAGTCTCCAGAAGTTTCATGAAAGTAAATGACTTGGTAGAGGATGGAAGTCTGTTTACTATGTTTCAAAAGAGGGAAGCAGACAAATTGAAGCTAAATATTTTTTTCCCTTTTTTTTTCAGCACCCTGTTGTGTGAGCATACATATAAATTCATTTTGCCCACATGTGTTCTTGCTTTTGCCCTCCAGAGGTATGAGGAATGTGTGTTGAGAAGGAGCAAAGGATATTGTTGTAAAGTTTAAATCTAAGGGATAAAAATCACTAGTGTATGGGAAAAGTCTCCTCACACTGTAATTTATTTTCAGTAAAACTACACCTCTTTTTTTTTTTTGTTTTCAGATTGAGTGCATGTTTTATATTCATACCCATTTTATGTGCATATGGGTGCATGACTCTTTCTGAGCTAATTTTCGACTATTGCTGAAAACAGTAAGGTGGCATATATCACTGAGATGTGAAAATAAAGACTCACAAACTTGCAGTCTTAAGAAAAAAAGTCTCAGATGGCTTTTAGATTGGGTAATTTACCATAACTAAATTTTGCCATAGGTTTTGGTTAGCTAAAGTCATCTTTCTTTTTTTAAAACATTATTTTTCTAACTTGCAAGTAAAGAACACTTCATATACATACCATGACACTTTTGATTTTCACAGGTAAACAAGTTGATATTCGTTGTAGATTGGGTAAGCAAACTTGACTTATGATATCATTCAATAATTATTTTTAACATTTACCGGAAATGGGGAAGGAGTGACAGGAACAGGTAATTAGAAAAAGTTCAGAGAGGGCTATCAGAACTGGTGCAAAATTTGCCTTTTTCTTAATAAGCTTTCACTTTGAGTCTGAAAGTGTCAAAGGGAAGAGAATATGATAAAGAGCTGTGATGACTGGCATAGAAAAGGCAGTTAAAGAGTAACAGCTATGATTTTGAAGATTTCTAGCAAGTTCAAAACAAACAGAAGATGATGATTCGTTTCTTATTATGAGTTCCTCAGTGTCCATCATGGATCCAAAATTTTGCATGGATTCAGATGGAGACTATACAATGCTGGCAAAAAAATAAATCTGTCGGAGGAGTATATGAACTGCATCTGGCTTTGGAAGTTTTGGACCAGCAACTCGTTGGTACTAGATTATTTAGAGGAAGCAAAGATTTCATGCTTGATCTAAACACTTCTCTGTACATCTAATTTTTATTTGCTAAGGACAAGACCTTTGGGTAGATAGATTTGTCATTTGATGTGGTATGGCTGCTGTTACAGTGAAGAGCTGGAATCCCCCTCCCACAGTGACAATAACCAGGCTAGCTCAGTCTGGAAGCAAATGAAGCTGTATTTACAGGCAAAATTACAATCTATGATGAAATGCAATGAATATGTACAAATATACACTATTCACAACATCTACAAATACGTACAATCAACAGAAAAACACAACAAAGCCCTCTGGCCCCAAAAGGGGGCTGTGCTTCTTCTCTCCCCACCCCCTTCCCAGAGCAGGCAAAAGGGAAGAAAGCCAAGAAGCAGAGAGAGGTTCGTTAAACTTAGCTTGTCAAGGTCAGTATGCGAGTGTGTGTTACTTTCAGCCAGAGGAGAAAAGAAGCAGGCAGACAAACTGAGAGTGACTGCAAGACTGTACCTTGTTTTGAGTACTGACTCTTAAACATTTCTATCTCTCCACTTTTCTGCTCTAACTTTTTGAGAAGAAATTAAAAACACAGTCTGCTCAGGCATTTATTATAGATGTCATGTTGATCAATTTTATCTATGTAGTATTTTAAAAATATTCAGGTTTAAACGTTGTGTAATAACTCTGTATTGAAACATTTTCTTCTTGTGGCTATGGGAAGAGAATGAGTAGTTCCAGCAAAACCTGTTCCCTCATTTCTAAAAACTGAGTGGTGTTGAGGCATGACATTGCTTGTTGGAGGCTAAAAGGTCTCTTCAGATTTTTCTATGGACCCTGATTTTCCAAGATACAAGAGTAACCTGTTCATATTCAGAATGTAAGTAATGTTAGAGATACATGTTTTGCTACATGGGAGCTTTTGAGGTCACTTAGAGATACAGTTTGAGAAAATACTATGTAAGAAAACTGTTGTCTGAAGGTGCTCAGACTTACTACTGGTAAAGGAGCTGGGCATAAAGCATGGGGAGAAGTGGAAATCTCCAAAACCACTGTTCCTCAGAAGCCAGTAGGTTATACTGGGGAACGGTGTCATAATTCCCAATGTCAGCATTCTCCTAAAGAAACATGTGGCCATGGGATATGCAGGTGGACTCTTTGCTGAATTAAAAGCAGGCTGAATGACAGGGCCCAGAGAGTCTTGATAAATGGAGTTAAAACCAGCTGGTGGCTGGTCACAAGCAATGTCCCCCAGGGCTAGGTATTGGTATTAAGCAAGGCTCTGCGAAGAGGTCTGGACAGGTTAAATTGACCAAGTGCCGGGTCCTGCCACACAATGCTACAGGATTAGGGAAGCGTGGCTGGAAAGCAGTCCTATGGAAGAGGATCTAGGGGTGCTGGTGGATGGCTGGCTGGACATGAGCCAGCAGTGTGTCCAGGTGGCCAAGAAGGCCAATAGCATCCTGGCCTGTATCAAGAACAGTATGTGCAGCAGGACTAGGGAAGTGATTGTGCTCCTGTACTTGGACCTGGTGAGGCCACAGCTTGAGTACTGTGTTCAGTTCTGGGTGCCACAGTGTAAGAAAGACATTGAGATCCTCGATGGTGTCCAGAGAAGAGCCAACGAGGCTGGCGAGGGATTCGGAGGGCATGGCATATGAAAAGCAGCTGAGGGAACTGGGGTTGTTTAGTCTGGAGAAGAGACTAAATCATCTCTACTGAGAGAGTGGTGAGGCATTGGAACAGGCTGCCCAGGAAGGTGGTGGAGTCACCATCCCTGGAAGTCCTTGAGAAGCATGTAGATGTAGCTCTTCAGGATGTACATTAGTGGTCATGGTAGTTGGGTTATGGTTGGACTTGATCTCAAAGGTCTTTTCCGACCTTAATTATTCTGTGACTCCAAGCAATAGAGAACATTGCATTATAACATCACAAGACTCTTACAAATAAATATATTAAATGTAGGCACACTCAAGACATGCCCAAAACTCAACAGAAGGATTCTCAGACACCACACTAATGTTAAAATTATGCATTTACAAGATTACCAGTTAGTCCCAGACATTTAGTGAAATGCCACATCCAAAAGAAAAAACACCAATCTCTATCTAAGATATAACTACCATTCAAACTGTATATTCATGCTTTTATGAGACAGATGAAATCTTAATTTAATCAGTTAACTCTAAATTAGTTCTACAAAAGCAGGGACAGGGAGGGATGGCAGCGTATCTCCCTGGCTTGGGTTTTTAGCTCACTTGCTTCTGCTTGCTGCTTCTTTCTGCTGTGGTTTCTCCTGCAAATAGGCTATGGTAATTGTGCATTATTATTATTATTATTACCTTAATAATGCAGTAATCTCTTATTTCACTCTCTTAGTCTCAACCCAGAGTATTTTTTTTTTGTGTGTTGCTTTTCTGTTACTTCGGTGATGGGGGAAACAGACAGGTGAACCTGTTTGGTCACTTTAGGTAAGGTTTTTAAAGAGTTAGTTAACATAAGCAGCAATAGCAAAGAACACCTAGGGTTCAGATTGTTAGCAATGAAAAGGATGCTCTCAGGAGGGACTACATAAATATTCTGACAGATAACCTTTCCCCAGATAAGGTAATCTTATATAAAGTAACCAGAAATATTTGTGCTAACAAAATAAAACTGCTTCTTGAATTAGTCTTACTACTGGGCTGTTGAAGACACTCCTTTTGTCAGCACTAGTCTACTTCACTAGACAACGATGTTTCCATAGAAATACTGGTGTTACAATCCATAATCTAGATACAAGTCAAAGCCTTCTCATTTGGAGGGAATGCTGTGAGCACTGGGCACTAAAGCTGATCCCTAGCTCTGTCTGACACACACAAGACATTGCTGCACTGAGAGCCTCTAAAGCATACATGAAATGATTAAGTGATTAACATCTTAAAATCAGTTCAACTCCATAACTTAAGAAATGGTGAGCATTGTTAACTGGAAGGCTCATTCCTTTGTATCACAAATCGCTCCTATCAGATGACCGTATTGCATCACAACTCTCAATTACCAGCTGAAGTGGATTGGGTTCCATTCTTCCAATCACCGTTTTCAAGATAGTTGGAACACTTATCCATGGTACTAAATCTGCAACTCCCCTGACTCAGAGAGTGATTTTCTATGTATTACCTTGCATAATTGCAATTATTTGGCCATTTAATGAAACACACACAAAATCATAGTCTTAGGGAACTTGCAAATAAAATTCTGACTAGTCAATGAATGAGGCTAGACTTCCTATCTTTACCTGCATTTTCACACTCAAGTCTTCACCTGAAATTTTACATTAAAGATACTGTATCTCTATTTTATTAATATAGATGGAGAACATAGATATTAAATATATATAATAAAACATAGATATTAAATAATTAATAAACCACCTTACAACTCTTAAGTTTTAAGCATCTTTATTGTACTTTAATGTAACTAAAAATAATCCACCAAACCTTACAAAGGAGCAATGGCAATTTCAATGCTATGCTAAGCAGAGACTACAAAAGTAGCACACGTGAATGTGAGTGTTATGGCCAGCTAAGTTTATTATCTCTTAAATGTGAATTTCCTGATTTCACTCATGTAACTATCAGTTGTTACAAGAAAAATTCTTCAGTTGCTCAAGTTTCCAGATTTGAGACCTTCAGAAATTTGCAAGTTCTACATCAAGTTTCATTGCAATAATTTATACTTGCTTTCATCATAGCAGGTAATGACTTCTGCATGAAATTAATTAATACTATACACCATACAAAGCTTTTATAACACCCCTATATACTTAAATTGTATTAAACTTCATTTGCTTCTTTAGCATAACTGAACATCATAGATGATGACATTTCCTCCCTAGTACATTTTTTGCAATTAAATGATCTATTAAAAGACCTTGAAAATCCTTCAAGCTGTCATTTTTGATTTGTGATGACTTCTCTATTTTCTGTCCCATTTTGTGCACCAAAAAACCCCAAACCTTAGGAATACCACAGCACTACAGATTAACATCAGAACAAGTATAAAAATCGCAGTTAAAAGCTCACTTGAGATTTTTATTACGTTTATGTCTACATATAATTGAAAAAAACTACATAAATGGAAAAGCAGCTGAAGGGCAAAATCAAACTGTTGTCTTTATTAGATGGAAGTCTAATAATGTCTTTCAAATAAAGTATTTGTAGGTGCCACAGTCAATCCAGATTTCAGTGGAAAGCAAAAATGAAAGCAGTCATGCATAAAAGGCATGTGTGATGTGCAGACACGATAATGGAAAATATTCTAGCCTTCCTTTAATTTTATGTGTCAAATACTGCCTTGATATAGGGATTCCATCATGTTTAACGTATCTTTTTTCAAAAATGATTTAGGAGCACTTAATGTGGTAGGCAGCTGGTCCTCACAGCTAACCTACTCGAATAAACTACTTTTTTTCTTCAGAAATATTACTCATCCCAAATTATAATTTAAAATATTTTCAATAAACATGCAATTAAATATGGTCTCATTTACACTTGTGAGTGGGTACCAGTTGGTTTTAACTCCATTTACTGCAACTCTTTGGGCCCTGCTTTCCTGACTCTTTTTAATCTGGGTTTTAACTGCTAACCAGTTGTACCACAGGGATTTTCTTTTCAGAAAGAAAGGCTTGTATGATCTCACCTTTAGCCTGGGCAAACAATCTGGTAAACAACCTTGTAATGAGGGAATAACTGCCTTCTTTTCTTCCTTCCTTTATTAAAGGGTGAAGTGCTTTTGAGAAAATTACATGAATGAAACTGGAAAATTTGAATGTGTAGACTTGGACAGAATTGAAAGACAGTTAAACTTTTTTTCTAGTGTTAGGGAATGTGTAGACTGCACTTTGATTTCACTTCAAGGGCTTTGTAACCACAGAAAATGTTCTCTTGTGAATTTCTCTTACTGGATTTCATGCAGTTGTGCTCTGCTACTCTGCAGTGTTTGCAACTTTCTTAGAATTCAGCAGCAAGCTTATCTTCTGTTTGGAATTGTCACACCTATTTCTGATCTCTTGGAGCTGTGGCGGTGCAACTCATGTTTTAGATATATGCCCAGTTATTGAGCTAATTAAGCATATTGCCATAGCAGAATTTGGTACAAAATTTGTTTTCTTGGGGAAGATAACTCAGTCAAACTCTCTCTGCTTTTAGAAATTGAGATTTTTTGCTGCTTTTTTTTGTAGTTATTTCCTCAGCCTGAAGGATCGCTTTCAATCACTTTTTTTTTACAGTATGTTCCAGTATATTACTGTGCTGCTCAGGACTGACATTTCTTGAAATTTGAAAGACATATATTCCAAGTTATGATTGTTACAATTATGTTATAGGTGTTAATTATGTTCAAAAATAGTTGAAATTTATTTTCTGGAGCTTAGTAATTGTAGGATGTCTTTGTCATGGAGAGGGGGAATAGGGATGGAGGATGGTGATTATTATGAATTATGAAAAGATGAGTTATGAAATTATTGTTTATTATTATTAATATTCGATTAATTACTTTATATGTATTGATTCGGATGCACGGTAGTAATAATATAGACCATAACTGATTTAGTATTTACAATCATACCCAATTATAATATTTACAGTCAATTTCTAATTAAGGGAACGAAAGGGTGCAGTTCCACCGCTTGTCCACTAGATGGAGACTCGACAAGGCGCTTGCGGCTGCTAGCTGGCTATAGAGATATTTATAATGTTGTCACGAGGCAGGTTAAGCTGGAAATATCACGCGGCTGTGCGTGGGCACTTTGAATAGAAGGTTACTAAATGTTATACACCTACCAAGTTGTGCAGCTCAAACTACAATATTACTTGAAATTCTAAAAGAGAGTAAAGAATTCTATGCCTGTTGGGAAGCAAAAAGAAAGGTAATAAGTTTGGTCTCACAGTATCTTAGCATAGTTGTTTGTACTTAGATCAACATGAGTGTGTGATGCACTGTTTCTGTGCTGCTTAACAACTGTATACTTGAAAAATTTGGAAGAAACTTCTTCTAGGGCTGCAGAAGGTTATAGAGAAGATTGTACAAGGAATATAGCAATTATGTGATAAAATTTTTCTGGAATTGTAGGGTGAGTAATGGAATCACAGAATCACAGAAACAATCAGATTGAAAAAGACCCTCAAGATCACCAAGTCCAACTGATAACCTTACTCTACAAAGTTCACCCCTAACCATATCCCCAAGCACCACATCCAAATGACCTTTAAACACATCCTGGGTTGGTGACTCAACCACCTCCTTGGGCAGCACATTCCAATTCCTGACCATTCCTTCTGTGAAAAATTTTGTCCTAAGGTCCAGTCTAAACCTACCCAGTCATAGTAGTAGAGAGCAGTGAGGTCTCCCCTCAGCCTCCTCCTTTCCAAAATAAACAGCCCCAGCTCCCTCAGTTGCTTCTCATAAGATTTATTCTCCAGGCCCTTCACCAACTTCATTGCCCTCCTCTGCACTCCAGCACCTTCACATCTCTCCTGTATTGAGGTGCCCAAAGCTGGACACAATACTCGAGGTGTGGCCTCACCAGAGCTGAGTACCAGGGCACAATCACCTCCCTACTCCTGCTGGACACAGTGTTTCAAATACAAGTCAGGATGCCGTTGGCTTTCTTGGCCACCCAGGCACGCTGATTGCTCATGTTCAGTTGCCCAACGATTAGAACCCCCAGGTCCCTTTCTGTTAGACAGCTTGCCAGCCACACTTCCCCAAGCCTGTATCATTGCTTGGGGTTGTTATGACCCAAGTGCAGGACCTAGCATTGGGCCTTGGTGAAGCTCATCCCATTAACGTTGGCCATTGATCCAATCTATCCAAGTCCCTCTGTAGAGCCTCCCTACCCTCATGCAGATCAACACTCCCACCCAACTTGGTGTCATCTGCATTGATGACACACACTCCATGTCTTCATCTAGGTCATCAGTAAAGATGTTAAACAGAAGTGGTCCCAACACTGAGCCCTGAGGAACACCACTTGTGACTGGCTGCCATCTGGATTTAACTCCACTGACCACCACTCTTTGGGCCTGTTCACCCAGCCAGCATTCTATCCAGCAGAGCCTGTGCTCATCCAAGCCACAAGCAGCCAGTTTGTCCATGAGAATTCTGTGGGGAACAGTGTCAAAAGCTTTTTCAAAGTCTAGGTAGACAATATCCACAGCCTTTCCCTCATCCAAAAGTCAGCTCATCCTGTCATGGAAGGAGATCAGGTTGGTCAGGCAGGACCTGCCCTTCATGAACCATGCTGACTGGCCCTGATCCCCTGGCTGTTCTCTCTATGTCATGTAACGGTGCTCGAGATGATCTGCTCCATGACCTTCTCTGACTGAGGTCAGATTGACAGGTCTACAGTTTCCTGGATCCTCCTTTCCTCCTTTCTTGTAGATGGGTGTTACATTTACTGTTCTCCTGTCCATTGGGCCCTCCCCAGTTAGCCAGGCCTTCAGGTAAACAATGGATAGTGGCTTGGCGAGCACAGCTGCCAACTCCCTCAGCACCCTTGGGTGTAGCCCATCCAGCCCCATAGACTTGTGTGTGTCTAAGTGGTGTAGCAGGTCACTGACCACTTCCTCATTTATTGTGATGACCTCATTCTGATTCCCTTCCCTGACTCCAGGTTCATGAGGCTGGGTGTCCAAGGAACTGCTGGATCCAGTGCTAAAGACTGAGGCAAAGCAGGCATTGAGCACCTCAGCCTTCTCCTCATCCTTAGTCACTCTCTTTCCCTCTGTATCCAACAAAGGATGGAGATTTTCCCTAGTCCTCCTTTTGTTGTTAATGAATTTATAGAAATATTTTTTATTATCCTTAATGGCTGTGGCTAGGTTGAGCTCTGGCTGTGCTTTGGCTCTCCTAATTTTCTCCCTGCATAGCTTCACTACATCTTTATAGTCCTGATGAGAAACCTGTCCCCTCTTCCAAAGGTCATAGACTCTCCCTTTGCTCTTGAGGTCCAGCCAAAGATCCCTATTCAGCCAGGCCAGACGCCTTCCCTGCCGACTCGTTTTTGGCTATGACCTCCTTTCAGGTAGTTGTAGACAGCAATGAGGTCTCCCCTGAGCCTCCTCTTCTCCAGGCTAAACAACTCCAGCTCCCTCAGCCGCTCCTCATTGGGCTTGTGCTCCAGACCCCTCAACAGCTTTGTTGCCCTTCTCTGGACACGTTCAAACAACTCAACTTCTTTCTTGATGTTGAATTGAGGGGTCCAGAACTGGACGTAGTACTCAAGCTGTGGCCTAACCAGCACTGAGTTTAGGGGCAAAATGACTTCCCTGCTCCTGCTGGCCACACTACTCCTGATACAGGCCAGGATGCCATTGGCCTTCTTAACTACCTGGGCACACTGCTGGCTCATGCTCAGCCTACTGTCAACCAGGACCACCAGGTCTGTTTCCACCTGGCTGATCTCCAGCCACTCCAACCCCAGCCTGCAGCACTGCATGGGGTTGTTGTGGACAATGTGTACAGCCTCCTTTTGTTGTTAATGAATTTATAGAAATATTTTTTATTATCCTTAATGGCTGTGGCTAGGTTGAGCTCTAGCTGTGCTTTGGCTCTCCTAATTTTTTCCCTGCATAGCTTCACTACATCTTTATAGTCCTGATGAGAAACCTGTCCCCTCTTCCAAAGGCCATAGACTTTTGTTCTTGAGGTCCAGCCAAAGATCTCTATTCAGCCAGACCAGACACCTTCCCTGCCGACTCGTTTTTTGGCCTTTCTGGACTCCTATATCCTCCAGGGTGGTCTCCCAAGGGACTTTGTCAATCATTCTCCTGAACAGGCCAAAGTTTGCCCTCTGGAAGTTCAAGGTGGCAGTTTTACTAACCCCTTTCTTTGTTTCCCCAAGAACAGAGAACTTGATCATCTCATGATTGCTGAGCCCTAGACACTCTCCAACCTTGACGTCCCCCACAAGTTCTTCCCTGTTCACAAGAAGCAGGTCCAGGAGGGCACATTCCCTGGTTGGCTCCCTCACCTCACTCCACACACTCCAGACCCTCCTGGACTTTTGTCTCCCTACTGTATTGTATTCCCAGCAGACATCTGGGACGTTGTAGTCTCCCATGAGAACAAGGGAAGTGATTGTGAAACCTCTCTCAACTGTTTATAAAAAATTTCACCTACCTCTTCATCTTGGCTTTGAGGTCTAGGGCAGATTCCCATCACAATATCACTCTTTCTGTCCTTACTCCTGATTCTTACCCATGAGGACTCAATCCTATCATCACCTTCATTAATTTGCATAGTTTCATATGTTTCCCTAACATAGAGGGCCACTCTTCCACCTCTTTTTCCTTGCTTACCCCTTCTGAAAAGTTGGTTCCCATCAATTACAGCACTCCAGTTGTGGCAGTCATCCCACCAGGTTTTCATGTCTGGCCTCCAGCTCCTCCTGTTTACTGCCCATGGTTTGTGCATTTGTGTATAAACATTTCAGGGAGGGAGCTGAGTACGTAGTTTTCAACCTTGAGGTGGGGTAGACCTTCTGGCTAGCTAAGATGCCAACACACTGCTCCACAAGCTTTGGGCTACTATACCCAGTGTTCTTGGTGGCAAGGCCAGCTATGTCCCTGTCCCTTTTAAAACCAATTTAAAGCCTTGTCGATGAGCCCAGCCAACTCATGTGCAACGATTCTTTTCCCCTTATGGGACAGATGAACATCTGTCACCAGCAGACCTGGTGTCAAGAAAACTTCCCCATGGTCAAAACCCCCAAAGTCTTGTTGAAGGCACCAACCTCTAAGCCATTTATTAATCACATGGATTTTTTTTTTCCTTCAATATTACTTCCTGTCACTAGAGGGATTGAGGAGAACACCACTTGTGCTCCTGAGCCCCCAAATAATCTCCCAAAGCCCTGAAGTCCTTTTTCAATTGCTTTTGATGCCTATACATTGCCTCATCACTCCCAATCTGCACAACCAGCAGCAGGTAATAGTCTGATGGCCACACCAGATTGGGGAGTCTCTTAGAAATGTCCCAACCCCATCCCCCAAGCACAGGCAGCGGACCTCCCTATGGATGGATCTGGCCTGCAAATATGGCCCTCAGTTCCCCTGAGAAGGGAATCCCCTACTACCACCACCTTTCTTTGTTTCTTCTTTGCACGAGTCCTAACTTGTGGGACTGGCTGACAAGTCCTGGGTAGCTGTGTGCACAGACAGTCATGTCTATCCTCGTTCATCTGGCCCTCTGTTTCAAGAGCCTCCTACCTGGTGTGTGTGGGCAACTGAGAAGACTGGGAGGATTGAGGAAGGGGACTCCCCTGCCTCTCCAGAGAGGGACGTGCTTCCATTCCTCCCCATCCCTCGTGTTTTTCCTTTTTCCAGGTGACAAGAGCACATGGGATCCCCTGCTTCTTGTGCCACCCACACCTGCTGACCCTCCCCCAGGGACAGCAGAGTCTGACTCCCCAAGTCTATCTCCTCTTCATATCCCTTTATAGTCCTTAGCCTTGCAACTTCTTCCTTCAGCTCAGCCACCAGATGGAGCAGATTGTTGCCCTGATCACATCTAACACACGTGTTGTTTCTGCAAACCTCCATTTGCAAGGGCCAGGCTCCAGCACTCACCACCAGGGGCTTGGACATCTCCATGTCTGCTCAGAATCTCTGTCTGGGTACCCACAGTTCTACTGACAACAGTCCTCAGCCTGGTCATCACCAGGGCTGGATCTCTTATCACTAATTGACTTCACAGGCTACTGGGACACACCCAGATGACTTGCCTTGCTTCTTGCATGACCTTGCTCAGCATACAGGGCTCACAGACCCCCAATGAACTGTGAACAGCTGCAGCACCCCCTGGGGCTCCTACAATCACTGTTTGATCAGCCTGTGCTCCCAGGGATTTCTTATCACCTGACCAAGGATGGGTGATACCGGTTCTGCCCACGTGGGTGGGTGGTGGGCAGTGCTGTCTCTGCAGCAGATGGCCCTTTGGTGTGTTAATGCCTCGTTTAGATTTACCGGGAGGTGCTGGTTCCACCCACCCAGCTCAGCAGCCCACCCACAAGCTGCCAGCCCCCCAGCACAGTAAAACTCTTTTCCAGGCTTCAAAAAGCCCTAAAAAGAGCTTTTCGATGGATTTTTTTGGCTACAGATCCCCTGCCCAGCACAGTCTTACCTGCACTGAATCTAATCTCTGTAGCGAAATATGAGTCATCAGAGAGAAGAAATGAAATGTGACATTGCAGAGAAGGCTATATATTATGGGAAAAGGCTTTCATTTATGTAGTTAATTAATGGGAAGTTTTTTTTTTTTAAATGATCATGTAGTGAACATATTGTTCCCAAGAATGAAACTGCTTCTGTGAATGATAAAGATTTATGTGAGAGCGGTAGATGAATTTGTGTAAATACAGCAAAAGGCTGTCAGAAAACCTTTTTACTGTTGAGATGTGCTGTGTCTAATGTGTCCACTAAGCAATGTTTTTGCATTATTTTCTAGTGATTTTTGTTACGTTTTTGCTGTGTTTTTCCTGGATGACCTCTTCTTACTCTTTTTCCGGGAGAACAGTTATAACTAATTTCAGAGAAAGTCAGTGGTATTCTTGGTTAATATATTAATTTTGGACATTGTTACCTTGGATAATCCTAGGTAATCCATCAAACTGCATTTCTCTCAAAGTTCTTTTGTATTCAGCACACATAAAATACCATTTTGTGCATCAATGAATCTAAAGTATTTTTTTCCAAATCAGTATTAATGCCGTTATTAAGGAGAGCTTTTTGTTGTGAAGAACTGGCATTGTGTTTTCTCCAGTATCAGGTGGCTGTGCAAGAAAATTCATTATAATTTCTGTCCATTTTTCCTGGGTCATTCTTCTCCGTAACAGAATAGGATTACATATGTTTTCCTTGCACCCAGAAAAAAGTAATCATTTAAAAATTACTTTATATCTGGATTTTGTTTATCATGTGACTTTTAATTAGGTTTGTAATAGAAAGGAAAATAGTTTTAGAGAAAAACTTTTTAACCAAACATTATCATAGAATTTTTTTTTAGTAGTACAGTCAGACTAATTCATTTTGCACTGTTAAAAATACTTAGAAGTAATAATTTCTTCCTATATATTTTAAGTGGGAGGTGTGATGAAACTGTATGTGTAGCAGTGAGAGCTTACTCCTAGAGTCTAAGACAAGGTGCCAGTACTCCCTATTTTAACTTCTTGCTTGCTTGAGTATTGAACTTCAGAGAGAAGGATTACTTTCAAGTATTGCATCCATGATGTAGTAAAATTATGTATTATCTAGTACTGCTAAGCATAGGGATGTTAGTCATAGTGTATCTTATGGTGATTATTGCTAATAGTCTGGTACAAACACTGAAAACAACCGTAAGTGTAAAAATAATGATAATTTATAACACAGCCAAAAGTATTCCTCTTGGCTCCCAACCAAAGATACTTGATCGCTTCATAGCAAGCAGTATGGAAGTGGAAGAGGGATTGAGAGCAGTGTAGTAGGTGGTTAGATGGCTCTCACCATATTCCTTCCATTCCTTCCAGTTTTCATCTCTTTTCAGGAGCTCTTTGCTTTCATGAACTACTATGCCTTTCTTTTCTCTCATTGTAGTGTTTGTAGGAATTGTGTTGGCAGGTTTTGAGTGTTACATTCTTTCTTAAAGGAAGTCTGAACCAAGGTGAGGAAGGAATAAAATGGCAATGGTTTGGAAACTTGCCCCTTCTTTCTACTTCTCTTCTCCAAATTTCCCCTGTAACATAGTGATTTGTTACCACAATATAATTCAGTTAAAGGGAAAAGAACTCAATGTTTTCATTTCAAAAATGGAAAGACTGGGTAGCACATGTGAACTGTGGCTGAGGTGCTGTTCACTTTCCTGGTTAGAGGGTCAAATTCTGGAGTTTAATATGTTGTTCATAATTTCACATTTCTCCCCAGCTCCATGTTCTTGTCAACTGGATTATATAATTATTCAATGAACTGAGTGCAGTTTGTGCAGTGGATATAAACAACAATGAAAGTTGAAACATGAAAAGCAATTTTGTTCATAGCAACCAAGACAAGATATGAACTAAAACCCACCTGTTTTCAGATGTACCAGATATCTCTGTGAAAGTAGCTATACTCTCTAACCTTTTCTGGATAGAAAGTTGTGTTTACTGTATAGATGGTCTAGAAGTGCTATGTAATCCTAGCATTGATACACTACAGTTTATTTCATGTTTCCAGAAGTTGCAGAAAGAACACTAATGTAAAAACCCCAGCCCTAACAGTAAAATATTTCTGTGAAGCATAAAGAAGTACACCTAGGTTTACAGTTCCAAATTTCCTTTAAATTATTCAACTTCTTAAACACAAACCCCATGAAACTTAGGAAGTGCATTTGATTTTGATACAGATCTCTCAGAACCTAGCAATAACTGGATAAAAAAATATGAAAGAAGTTTAATCAACATTATATATTATAAAAGATGACAAAGATTTCCTGTGTTTTAATCAAAAGATACTCAGTTCTGCTTGTCTTGCCTTATTAGGGTTCTTCCCAAGCAGCTATCAAGGATGTGATGCTTTTCTTCGCCACAAAATGACTCTTATTTCTCCATCAATATTGAAAATGTATGGAATTCCTTTTGACAAGGTACATTGTTTATTCTTATTTTATGCTTTCATGCATAGAATTAAGTAGTGTTTTTACTGTAAGGATTGTCTGTAGTAAAGGTGAGGCAATGAAAACAAATGCTTGTAATATTAGGAATTTTATATGGTTAGCTTGGAATTTTCTAGCAGAAAACACTCCTAGCCATCATAGTGTTATCCTTCAAGTTTCTGTGATTTTTAAGACGTTACCAATAGTTTTGGGTTCTACTTTATTTCCACTCAAATTTGCATGTGATTTTCTGTTGTATACTTCATAATTTAAAACAAGTATTTAATATTTTTGTCTGTATATAGTCTTTCTGATGCAATTAAATGTAACTTTATTAGTTATGATCAAAAAAGTGTCAGGAGTATTAAAACCAAAAGAAGTTACTTAATTTAAAATAAATTTTAAAAGCTATAACAT
Source organism: Indicator indicator (assembly GCF_027791375.1). NCBI lineage: Eukaryota > Metazoa > Chordata > Aves > Piciformes > Indicatoridae > Indicator > Indicator indicator. The sequence continues at coordinate 39,675,136 of NC_072053.1, forward strand.
ATTAGAAAAAGAGTGAATACTATCTTGTGTTCCTAGGTTGTGGCAAACTGTACACTTAGTAAGCACTTTATATAAACAGAAAGCAGGAATAATAGCTGTGTTCTCTGTGGATGAATTAATACATAGCTGCTTTCAAAGGCAGATGAATTATTGAGTTACTACTATCCTACAAGGTTTTCTAATCCTTAGTGTTTTCAACTTTGAACTTCGTGTAGTAATCAGCTAATAAAAACATTTCTCCTGAATTGCTTCTTCTTTAAGTGTGTTTATTCTACATCCTGAATTCTTTGGAAATTTTTAAACTCAAGACTGAAAGCCTACTCTGGAGGCTAGAGCTTGGTTTGAAAGGTTCCCTGCCTGAACATCTGCTGATTGATACAGAGTTTTTAAAAGCATTTTGATCATTAAGAGGTTGTGATTCTTGCATTCCCACTATGCAGACTGCTTTAAGGTGTTCAGAAGAACTAGACAATGTATACTGCTTCTTACTGTATTCCCACTGCAGTACAATCCTGTCAGCTGTCCTTGCCACACTCCTTTGATGTGGTTTCTTTTTTAGCTTATGATGGTGTTTGTTTATTGAGATCATGTAGGCGTGTGCAAACTTAGTTTATCATGTTCCGTGGCCTAGAATATGGGGTAATGCAGTACTTTCTCTCTGTTTTAGCTGATATTTTTAGAACAGTATGAAACATAACCTATAGAAATATTTTTTTAAGTTAATGCTGTGATATAACCTCAGAAGGTAGCTAAGCACCATACAGCTGCTTGCTCACTTGCCCCTTGTGGTATGCAGGAAAGAATTGGAAGGGTAAAAGTGTGAGAACTTGTAGGCTGAGATAGAGAGTTTAACAGATAAAGTGAAAGACATCCAAGCAAAGCAAAGCAATGAATTTCTTCACTGCTTCCCATCTTTAGGCAGATGTCCAGCTATCTCTGGGAAACCAAGGCTCCATCATGTGTGATAGTGGTTTGGGAAGAAAAACACCATTACCTGAGGCATTCTCCCATTCTCCTTCTTCCCCCAGCTTTTATTGCTGAGCACTACATCATATGGTCTGCAATATCCCTTTGGTCAGTTGAAATCATCTGTCCCACTGTGCCTTCTCCCAGTTTCTTGTGTATTCCCAGCCTACTTGCTGTCAGGGCTATGTGAGGAACAGAAAAGGTCCTGATGCTGTGTAAGCACTGCTCACAGTTACAAAAATACCAACTCTGTTTTCAGCAAAGGTGAAATTAAGCCACTGATTTGTTGTATGCCTTTTGGATTATACTTCACTTTTCGTACTTAAATCAACATGTGTATAAAACTGAAGAAATGTAGGCATTTAGAATGATATTGCCTGCCATGGAAAGCAAGCTTTTTTGAATAAATTACTTATCTAAGAAGTAGTTTGTTTTCTGAATGATGTATTATCGTATGGAAATGTAGTTGCTGAGTTCAGTTTGTGTAATATATAGGTAAATACTGATTCCTGTCATAGCCTTGTGCTTTATCATGAAGTGTCAGATGAAACCTTCTGGATTGAAATGTTTTATAACTAGATTTATAGTTTGGGATTTACAGAACATTACTCTGAACAGTACAGTTTTCAGTGGCTGGTGTTTAAAGCAGTGTTTTGCAGAAGGGCAGCATACTTGTTATTTGTTTTCATTACCATAGATTTGAGGCAGGTGAGAACGTGGATTTTCTTATTTCAAGATGTTGATTTATGTATTTTAATGCTGCAAACAACAACAAAAAAATACCAACCTCCCTCCTCTCCACCCTCCCACCCCCAAAAAAAAGTTGCTAGAAATAGTTAAACATTTAGGTTTTATTCTGTTGCCTAGTCTTGGGAGGAAGCAGACTGTACCCAAGTGTAATTGTAATTAATGGGATTCAGTGAGAAAGTGAATAGAGAGAACCAGGCTGTGATGTCTCATGGCTCAAAGTGATAGAAGTGGAAATGTGCTGAATGCTGATAAGTCAGCCTATGCCTACCGGGTGGTAGCTGAACTGTGTCTTGTAATAGAGCACCTGCTAAACTGTCACCATTGGGAGGGTGTATTGAGATAAATTTTGGAATTGTTAGCATTGAAAATAATCTTTCTTAAACATTCCCACAGTGATTGTTGCAGTGCTACCGTAGCAGTTACAATATATGCACCTCTGTGCATTTGTGTGCGTATGTTAAATACGAACCCACACAAAATTAACCTTGCAGAGTGCAAATGCAAAACGTTATTAGCTAAGTATATTTTTTTTCCTGTTTTCCTTTCCTCATCCAGAGGGGATACAGTCAGAAATCACATCTTGAAATACTGTCCCTATGTATTTCTTCTCACATTGAGGAAAAAAAAAGAAACACGACACAAAGAATTCATAAAAATATATGATGAGAATTTTGAAGAAGAAAGGAGGAATTCTAGAAGCAGAAATTGAGCATAAGACAACTGTGCCAGCAAAAAGCTAAGATTTAAGACATAACATAATAAGCATTTGCAGTTACAAGTTTTAATTTTAGTGATTGTTTAAAATTTAACTCTCCCTTTTTGTGATTTCAGTCATAAGAGCATTTCCCTAAAGAAAGCTGAATTTGTCCTTTCAATTTTTCTTAGTTTATTGCTTATGCAAACCATTGTGACACAATGAAAACAGCCTCTTTAATCTCTAAGAACTCTCCCTATTTTCCTGTGATCAGCAAATGCATCTTATTGAGCAGTCATCCGTCATTGCTCAGATGATTTGCTTCATTTAAATAGATCTGTTTGCTTTTTAGTGGGCCTGCTGCCTGATGTGTATTTCGCAGAAAAAGACTTAACAAACAGAATATGGGAAATCTCATTTAACTATTTACTTCTGAATCTTCTAGTTTGTTGATTAACGCTTTTTTGACGATGTCTCCCGTAACATTCTCGTAGGTAAGCTTAGGAAGTGTGGGTTTGATGAACAGAAAGGTGGGTTGAAAACTGTCTGAATGACAGAGCACAGGGGGTTGTGGTCAGTGTCACAGAGTCTAATTGGAGACGTGTAGCTAGTGCTGTTCCCCAGGGCTTAGTACTGGGCCCAGTCTTGTTCAACATCATCAGTAACCTGGATAAAGGGGCGAAGTGTACTTTCAGCAAGTTTTCTGATGATACAGAAACAGTAAGGAATGGCTGATGGACCAGAAGGTTGTGCTGCCTTTCAGTGAGACCTGGACAGGCTGGAGAGTTGGGTAGAGTTGAACCTCTTGAAGTTCAACAATGGCAAGTGCGGAGTCCTGCATCTGTGGACAAATAATCCCAAGCATCAGGACAGGTTAGGGTTGGACCTTCTGGAAAGCAGCTCTGTGGAAAAGGGAATACTGGTGGATAACAAGTTCACTTGCTCTTGTGGCAAGAAGGGCAATAGTATTCTGGAGCGCATTAAGAAGAATGTGACCAGCAGGTCAAGAGAGGCTCTCCTCCTCCTTTTCTCTGCCCTGGTGAGGCAGCACTTGGGGTATTGTGTCCAGCTCTAGGCTCCCCAGTTCAAGAGGGACAGGGCTATACTTGAGAGAGTCCCACAAAGGACCAATGAAGGTGATTAGGGGACTGGAGCATCTCTTATGAGGAGAGGCTGAGAAACTTGAAGCTCTTTAGTCTGGAAAAAAAAGGCTAAGAGCAGAGCTTATAACTGCATGGAAATACCTAAAGGGCAGAGAACATGAGGGTGAAACTCGGGCTCTTTTGGGTGGTGCCCAGTGATAAGTCAAAAAGCAACAGGTACAAACTAGAACACAAACTTTTGCTTGAACTTAAGGAAAAACTTTTTTACTGTGAGGGTGACAGGGCACTGGCAGAGGCTGCCCAGAGAGATTGTGGAGTCTCCTTCTCTGGTGACTTTCAAATCCTGCCTGGATGCTTTCCTGTGCAGCCTACTTTAGGTATACCTGCATTGTCAGGGGAGTTGAAGTAGATGATCTTCAGAGGTCCCTTCCAACCCCTACCATTCTATGGTTCCTGTTGGATATCTCAGAAGGCAGTTGCTGTTTGTAGTCTGACTAACCTGTCCTTGATACTGTCTTTGTAGGTTTGACTTTAAGAAATTAAATCTGTCTTTGAGTGCGCAGAATATCACAGAAGGTTAGGGGTTGAAAGGGACCTCCAGAGATCATTGAGTCCGTCAGTGACTGACAAGTAGTACTGTTTCTCTTCTTTGTGTCCAGAGAAGAGTGGTAGTCCATCCAAGTACAGGAAGATGACATTTCCATCTTGAAAAAAAAAGAGTAATCCAGATCATTGATTTGTTTACCTCACCCTTTTTGTACTTTATTCAGGAAGCCTTTTCTATCTGAATCCTCATTTTTATAAGTACTAGGAACTGGCTACACAAAATAGAATTACTGTGGCAATATTTCTAATTTGATTGCTTTTCACTGCACTTATAAAGAACAGTGCAGTCCTTTATAACTACCCTTGCTTAATCTCTAAAGCAATGCCAGAGTTTAACTGTGGTCAAGCTTTTCCTTTGAGAATCTCCTTCCAGGCCCTTTGCCCCTTGTTATCAATAGTACAGGAGTCATGTTCTCTTAAATTGTGCTTCAAGGGAAAGAGGGGAGGGACAAAGGCAGGTTAAAATCTGTTTCATGCACTTAAATGATGTTTTAATGACTGTTTTGAGACGCTGCACATGGCATTTCCAGTGGAAGAATTCTCTTGGTGTTGTCACAGAAAGAGTAATGCATTTCACTCATGAGAGAGCAGGAGCAATATACTTCGTTGATAAAAACCAGTGATTTAACAAAGTTCAATGGTGAATGCTACAGTGGTTTAACAAGATTCAGTGCCAAGGCACACTTCATTATTTACTGCAGAGAACAGTCAGACAAAAATGCCAGGGAGACCCTTGCGTTAACTCATGAGGTTCAGAGGGGACTTCCTTGTGTGCTAAACTGTTTTCAGAGGGAATTCTATCTGTGGCTGGATCTAGGCTTAATCCCAGTCCTGGTCAGTGTCTTATGTCTAAAGGTTTGTACATGTGCAATGAATCCTTTCTATCACTCAGTTAAGATTGCAAAGTTTCAGTGCACTTACTCTCATTTTACTTACTGATAATGTGTTGTGACAAGGACTCTCTCACCCTCAAGGAGTAACCATGGGAGGTGTCCCAGATGAAGGGGAAATCTTCACATGTAGCCTTCTGCTGTGCACAGGAAGCCCTGGGCTGTGTACTATGTGTGGAGTAACTTGTAGTCATATGGGCACACTAGGGGGTGTGTATGTGGCACTGTGCAAGACAACCTTTGGCTCCTGTGTTGCTGTCTTTCTCCTCAGAGTTCTCCTTAAACTGGTTGCAGCCATTATGCCACCACTGGTGGTTATGACTTAAGCCAAGGATGAGCATAATGATCACAGTTGTAGGACTGAAGAATTGGTGAAGGGCTAAAATGACTTAAAGATACTGCCTTAGAGGACCCAGATTTATTCGTTATATTCATTTGGGATAAACAACATTGTTTTGTTTAGCTGCTAAGACATGTTAACTTAAAATTTCCTTGCTTGATAATCAGTAGTAAGCAACTTAAAAGACAAATCAGGACATCAGTTGCAGGACTTCAAATCATAATTTAAGTGGATGAGTTAGAAGAGAAGGGTGAGAATAAGATTTCAGTCCTGCCAGGAAAAGTTCTTGTTCCATTCTTATGAAACATCTTCAGGATGGTGGACAGGATAATTTCTTCAAAACTTAACTTGTACTTTTATCTAGGAATGATCATTGTGGGTACTTTGACCCAGCTTATCTCTGCTTTTTCTTGGTCAGGAAGATTGATACTGTCTTTGCGCTGTCTTTTCTAATTCCCTGTACTTCAGATTTTATTACCAGTGAACCTTTACTCCAGGATTATCTTTTCTGAAAGTTACTTTATGAATTTGTAAAGTAATATATGCAGTGTATGTATGTATTTCAAATTAAACAAGATTGTCCAAAGTATACTGTTCCTGTTTGCATTAAATTGCAGCTGTGTGCAAGGTGAAAAAAATGCTGTCTTCGTAGGTGTTAGCAAAATCAAATACATTTTTCATTGCTTCAGGAGTGCAACTACTTTTGTATTGTGATTCATTTAGGTTTGGGGTTTTTTTCATGTTTTTATTTCAATTTTGTGCTACAGGTTACACAAGAGGCAGGAGAATTTGTGATCACTTTTCCATATGGATATCATGCAGGATTTAACCATGGTTTTAACTGTGCAGAGTCAACAAACTTTGCCACCATTCGATGGATTGATTATGGAAAGGCAGCAAAGTTGGTAAGCCATATTGCAGAAGATTGATGCATAAGGAGATTTTCTGTGGTGCTTTCTTTGTGAGAATCTATAGAAGCTGTTGAGGAGACCTATTGTATCAGGTAGTGCCTTATACTGCCATTAAAATTCTAATTACAGTTGTTCTTTTTATATTGGGTATTACACTTTCAGCAATGTGCATTCCTCTCAGTAGTGAGTTTTGTTTACATCTTAATGTGTGTGTTGTTCTTCAAATCTCTTTTATTTACATTTTTTTTAAAGTGGAGCTATGTATACTGAGATCAATATATGTTAAGACAACTGACTTCTGCTCTTAAAGCTCCTATAAGCTCTACTGTTTGTGAAAGGACCTTATTAATCTAAGAATTTTGATACCTGGAAAGAAACATAAATAATTAAGCTCATTAAACACTTGGAACTGGAAAACCATCATGAAAAAGTTCTCAAATAATGGAAATGTATGATTCTAGACATTATTGATGATTACTGGTAGTGAGTTTGGATATGCTTCAAATGGGACATGTTTATAAAAAGTTGTATAAATTCTTACAAGAACATACTGCTCTCTTTTGTAAAATGCAGTCACTAGTTACTCATGCATTCTTCAGTGGTAGATGCTTAGCATCAGTGTGCATCTCACTTGTACAGGCTTTTGGGAGAGTTGCATTTTATCAGCCAACAGTAAGGTCTTGTCTGTAAAGTTAGTTAAAAAAATTCAATGTCTTTGGTAGTTTGAAATTTGTATAGATAGTGAAATGAAACAAAGTTGTGGGGAGTACAGGCATAGAAACTTATTAGTTTTAAGCTGTCATGGATTTTAAAAGGTAGGAGTGTGCTGCAGCTCTAAAATTGATTGAGCTGAACTTCAGGAATGGCAAACTTTATCTTTAGATGTAGCAAAGCTGAGTTAATGATACCTGCGGTGTCATCCTTTTCAGTGTACAGGCTTCACACTTCTTACATTTAAAAAAAAATGATCTACCATTTGGTGTGTAGCCACACCAGTACCAACTTAAATGTTTTATGCTTCCAGTGTGCATCTCAGTTATTTTATGCTTAATATCGTAATTAAATTCAGCAGAGTTAGAAGATAATTTTTTTAAAGCTAGTGAAATTTTATTCCCTGACCGCAGGGAATATTTCTGAAAAAGCTTCTGAAATTTTGAAGCTAGGAAGCCTTGGCATTATACAGTCCTAAATACAGTTTTATTTAGTCTAGTGTACGAATAAAACTTTAATCTTAGAACAGTGAATTTTTTGTTTTGTGAGTGCTGCACATGGGAGCAGTATTGTTCATTTAGGGTATAAGAAAGTGAGGTAGTTTGGTGGTGTCTGCAGTTGTATTTAAGTATCTGAAAGTCTGGAAGTGGCAGATGAAGCAGTAATGACTAGTCTTCCTCTGCAGAGAAATCTTAGAAATCTTAGTCAAATGTGAACTCCACTTTCTGTGGCAAGCTGTCAATGTGCTTAATGTTACCTGCTTATTTTTTATTACTTATTACCACAAGAATTAGAATTAAAGTTTATTTTTAAATGAAAAAAACAATATGCAAGGAAATGCTAATAGTAGATTTATAAAGATTTTTAAATGGAAATAGGTAAGGAAAGAACTAGTGGAATGGTGGTGAAATAATTCTTCATAACACTTGTTAATTTTGTGCAAATACGGTAAACAAGTCAAAGAGAGAAAGTATTATAACTGGTTATCTGTTATTAAATTGTAATTATATGAAACTTTGATAATGTACACAAGTTCCTGATTACTCTAAATTTGGTACACTGTTTCCTGATTACTTGTTCCCATAGAAAAAAACAGGGGGATAGCTATGATTAATTTTTTTCACAGCCTCAGGAAACGTCCTGGAAATATTAATTTAAAAGGTCATTCTTTGTCATTCTTCAGAGTACTGATATACTTGACTTTTTTTCTTTATGTGGTATGTCCAAGAATTTTAATAGAAAAAATATTTTAGATCGCCCAATTCCTCTGTATTGTACTACAGAAATTGCCTGCATAAGCAAAATCCAGCTCAGTTCATCAATGTGCTCTCCTTAGAGAATATTGTGTACTGATGAATGATTATTTATTTACTACAGCAACACTTTTACAGAATAGTTTCTAATTGATGACAGCTGGATTTTTCTGTTAGGAAAGGTTCTGAAGTACAGTAGTCATTCTTCACTAATTTTGCAGGGGGCAAAAAAGAATCAGGCAGAGATTTCCATTAAATAAATCATTAGGCAGTGTGACAATGTACATTGCTGCAAGAAATAATACGGTGTTACAGGTTCTGTGAAATCAATTGCAAATGTTAAATCAGAGATGGTCTAGACCCTCGATATTGGAAACTTTAAGAAGGGACTATATATGCAAATTAAAAAAATTATTTTCTGTCATTAAAAATGCTGATTTTACAATCTTGGTTTCACTGTGCACACCCTAGTAGGGATCAGGGACGTATCCTCCATCTTGTTGTAGAGTTTGTGTTAAGACTTCACTGGGAATGACACAGGAAAACCAATACAAAGTGGCACCTCTAGGGTGCTGTTTGCCACAACTTGGCTGCCACTTTGAGCCGTGTTCTCACTTTTGGGCAGAACTAAATTGAATTAAGCAGAAGTAAAAAGTAGATTAGATTAAAACCAAAACCAAACAAAAAAACAAACAACAAAGGGCACAGAAATGGAATAATAATAGACACACTCCAAGTCCCCCAACTCCTGGGGAGAAACAGCGTAGCTTTTGCTCTTGTTCCACTGGCAGGAACACTCAGGAAGAGAAATGGGAGATACTGGTGAAAGAAACAAACCAGTCATAGTCTTCTGTAGATGCTTGGTGGTAAATGGGTGTGGTGCAGAGAGATATTGGTGAAGTGCTGATACATGATAATGGTGGGACATAGAAAATCAAAGGTAGGTAATACTCAGCTCTGTTCATGTTCTGTGAGGATGAGAAGCAATGTAAGCTTTAGATTTTCTTAATCATAATTCTTTAACTTTCATTTGTTGAATGCTATTTCTGAAAAATACGTTAAAATATAGGGGTAGGTGGGGTATTTCTTTAGAATCCTGTGAATTTTGTCATTTTCCTAGTGGAGCTGCATTCAGATAAACTGGAAATGTGTAGCTTCCTGAAGTACATTTTGACTTTCCTTACTCCGATGCATTTTGTTACTGTTAGCAAAGCAGACGAGTCAGTGAGAATTGGCCTCTATGTTTTGTGGGCATCTACTTTTGATTTTTGTGGAGTAGGTAACTTGAGTGCTGAACAACGGCTGATGTTCAGTTGTTAGGATTGGTGAATAGAAATGTTTACAGAATTCTTTTATGTCTAATAAAAGAAAAATCCTTTTGAAGCAATTGTATAAAAGACACTTGTCACAGAATTTTTTTTTTCTTAATGTTTATTAGCTGCAGGCTGGGACACCCTCTGCACCCCTTTCAAATCGATGGATTATATATATTTATTAATTGTGTTTATTAATTCTGTGTTTATGCTTGTTGTAATTGGTATTTGTAATAAACGCTTCATACAAGGTGCAAGTCCTTTCACTTACAGGTGATGAAACTGGAATTATCAGTTGTGATCTGACCCAAATTTTAGCTCTGGCAGATGGGCTCAATAAACTTCGTGCAGTCTAATTTGATAGTGAGAACTGGAAATAGATTGGCAGTTTGAGTAAGATTTGCTTTTTTCGCACAAGCCTTTTTTTTTTAAATTTCCTTGCTGCTGTTTTCTAAATGTTTGAAAAACATTGCATAGTCCCACTTAAGCTTGATAGGAGAAGGTAGTTCATGGAACAGAGAATTGGGTTGAAATGGAGATCCCATCTAGGAAAAGTCCAGGAGATTGGTAATGTGAGCAGGTTCAGTCAGGGCTGTCTGATTTTCCTTTATGCAGTGGTGATTATTTTAATTTATTTTCTTCCATTTTCTGCTCTTTTAGTGTTTAAGTCTCCACATTCCCCTGGTCTGGTGCTTTTTTCAATGCTGTTGTCAGGGTTTCTCACAACTCTCTGCTACCCATTGCCCAAATTGGTATGCATACTTTCAGATAGCACTGGCGCTTCTGAATATTGCTGTCACTGCTCACTGTCTCTGTTTTGTGGCACCACTTGGTGACTTTCACTCAGTATGAATGTATGTAAATTTTACTGCATTCTATCAGGGATAGAGTCACACCAGATGATTTTACTAGTCATAATGATTCTTTTTTATCCTCTTAAGATGTGATCTGTTTTCAGATGTTGGTGCTGGAAAGCTTGTTATTTAGCTGATCTGTAGAACCTGAGGAGAGAAGTCCACCAACCTTTCCTACTTGAAACTGGGGCTACTTAACTATTATTGCTCTCTTTCATAAAATTAAGTCAGTAATTACTCATGCATTCTTCAGTGGTAGCTGCTTAGCAACCGTGTTTTCTGTGTATGGGTTAGATCAAAGTGCTGGCCTGCAGGTTGTATTTTTCCATTTGGTAGGATGAAGTGCAGTTGTTTTGATGTTAGGTTTGATGGATTTGTTTGCCACTGCATTCATTAGCTTCACATCAAAAAACTGACAGGCTGTTAAATGAAACTTTGGCTTAGATTTTCAGCTTGACTGTTTTGAGACCTTTGTGAAGATACTTTGATTTTGTGCTGCAGCAGCCTCCAGCAGTAACAACTGTTTCAAAGGAAAATAAAGTTATTTAGTATCCTGATTTTGTTTGGGTAAAAGAGAGTCATTGTCTTCCGGTTAGCTACTGTCCAGCTCATGCTATCCAAACAATATAGTTATTGTGAAATATATATTGAAAGTCAATATGTATGACTTAAGTTTATCAGAGAAGAAATTACACTTACTACACTTTTCCACCTCTCATAATTTATTGAGTTGATTTTTTTTTTTGTAAGTATTAGGTTTAGGTTGCTTTATATAGTAAACTAATAGCTGTCTGTTTAAAACCAAAAATTCTACTCAGTTGTACCTGGGTGGTTTTTTTCTAAATATTTTTATTTTTTTTCTCCCCCAAATGTGGATGAATTAAAGTTTTAAAATATCTTGCTACTCCAACAGATTTTTAGTACTGAATGTCAGAATAATTACACCCATAAACTCATGAGATTGATTCTTTTATAACTTTATTAGTTGAAATTGGGTGCTGCTGTCAAGGAAACTGAGACACACCACGTTGATGCAGCCTACAATGATATCAGCATCATTCAAGATATACAAATTAATGCTTTTACTTGCTGGAAATGATAATTAGACACCTTATATCATTGACCTAGGTGCTAAGGAAATCTTTCATGAATTCGGGAACTAGACAAGCTTTCCATTTCTGGTCCTGATGTTGGTATACCACTTCAGAGCAAATCTTATGCCCTCTGCAGTTTAACATTTCACTTCATAATCATAGTGCTGCTCACAGCTTTGTGGTTGTCATAGAATGTGCGCTCTTATTTTTTTCTTTATTTCTTTTATATTGATCCTTTTTGCCTATCTTATTGCCATAATCTACTGTCCATGTTTGGCTCTAACATCACAAACTGAACAAGGCAGGGTGATGGTGTTGTTCTCTATGTGCAAGAGCAACTGGATTGTGCTGATTTCCACCCAGGGAGGGAGGTAGAACAGGTGGAAAGCTTATGGGTGAGACCTAAGGGATGTGGAGAGGTAGGTGAAACTGTTGTGTGGGTCTACTATAGACCACCAAATCAAGCAGAAGATGCTGATGAGTCCTTCTACAGTCAACTGGAGGCAGCCTCTAGTACATACTCCTTGGTATTCATAGGTGACTTCAGTCACCCTGACATTTGCTGGAAACCCCACACAGCCAGGCACAGCCAGTCCAAAAGGCTCTTGCAGTGTGTTGATGATAACTTCTTGATGCAGGTAGTGGAGGAGCCAACAAGGAGAGGCTCACTACTGGAGCTTGTATTGACTAGTATAGAAGGACTGGTCTGGAACATTAAGGTTGGAACAGCCTTGGTGACAGTGACCAGAACACGGTGTTATACAGGGTAGAAGCAGGGCAGGAAGTAGGATTACGACCCTGGACTTCTGCAGGGCTAACATTGCATTCCTCAGAGATACACTGGCAGGAGTCCCATGGGCTAAGACTCTGGAGGGTAAAGGAGCCCACTTCCTCCAAGCCCAAGATAGGTGTGTTCCCTTGAGTAAAAAATGGGGTAGGCATGCCAGGAGATCTGCATGGATGAACAAGGAGCTTCTGAATGAAATCTCACAGAAGAAGGATACTTACAGTTCATGGAAGAAGGGACTTGTCACATGGGAATACCATAGAGTAGTTGCTAGGGCATCTAGGAAGGCAACAAGGAAGGCCAAAGTCCTCTTGGAACTGAAACTGGCAAAGGAAGTAAAAGAGAGCAAGAAGGGCTTCTTCAGATATATCAGTAGGAAAAAGAAGAAGAGGGAAGGTGTGGGCCCACTGCTGAACAAAGAGGAAGCCCTGATAACTGAGGATGAAGAGAAGGCAGAATTGATGAATGCCTTCTTTGCTTCAGTCTTTACTCCTAAGACTGAACTCCCTTATGAATTCCAGACCCTGGATGAAGGAGAAGATGACTGCAGGAGGGAGGACCTTCCACTAGTCAATGAAGATTGGGTTAGGGATCAGTTCCATAAACAACATCCATAAGTCCATGGGGCCTGATGAGATGCACCCAAGAGTGCTGAGAGAGCTGGCTGATGCTGTTGCTCTACCACTCTCCATCATTTTTGCCAAATCATGGCAGACAGGAGAGGTGCCTGAGGTCTGGAGGAAAGCCAATGTCACTCCAGTCTTCAAAAAGGGCAAGAAAGAGGTTTCAGGAAACTACAGACCAGTGAGCCTTACCTCCATCCCTGGAAAAATGATGGAGCTGCTCCTTCTGCAGGTCATCACTAGGCACTTGAAAGAAAGGAAGATGATCAGGAGTAGTTATCATGGATTTACCAAGGGGAAATCATGCTTGACTAATCTGATAGTGTCCTATGATGTTGTAACAGGATGGGTAGATGCAGGGAGACCAGTGGATGTAGTCTGCCTTGACCTTAGTAAAGCTTTTTGATGCTGTCTCCCATACCATCCTGGAGAGTAGGCTCAGGAAGTGTGAAATTAAAGAGCAGACAGTGAGATGGATTAGGAACTGGTTACAAAATAGAGTGCAAAGAGTGGTGATCAATGGTGCCAAGTCCAGCTGGAGAGCTGTAACCAGTATTAAAATTTCCAGCTTTAAAAATCCATTGCTGTAATGGGGAGACTGTCAGCCTCCCAGTGGACAGTAACTTGGACACTTTTAGATTTCTAGTGACATCATGAATTTAGAATTGTAATGGTTTTAGGAGCAGAAAGTAATAGTAATAATCACAGTATTTTTATCTGGGAATGTGAGAGATTTATATAATATTGCTTTTTTAATTTCACTTGTTGGTAGAGCAGCTGATTGCAAGTTTGTCATCTGAAACCTCATACATTTGTATCTCTGTGTTTTCACAGTGTGCTATGCTGCATGCAAGTACTATTGTTACATGTGAGTAGTGAAGTCCGTGGTTCTGAAGATCAGTGTGAATTCTTGGCAATCTTTCCCATCTCTGCCTAACTTAACTTTTTTTGTGTGATGCTATGATACATGTGTCTGAGGTTATTCATGCATGTTTCTGGCACAGGACTCACAAGTAAGGTGTCTTGTTCTATTAAATAAAAATCAAATCAACACTGTGGGATTTTTTTTAATGTAATTTTGAATTTAAATAAGAATTTAAACATTGGACTACTTTCTGGTAACAGAGTGACTGGAAATGACAGAATCTACTTTTCTCTTTGTTTTTGTTTGTGGCTTGTCTTTTTCCCTAAATGATATTGTAGACTTTCCATTTATTAAAATATGAAATGTACCAAGTTGGCATACTTGGTAGATATTTAGTTGTTTTTATGTTATAGCAGCTTTCACAAAATGAGGTGACTTTTTTCATAGAAAAAAGTCAATAATTTACAACAATCTTGTCTTTTCAGAATATAATTAATATGAAATTTTGAGTAAATCAGTCCAGTTTGTCTTTCCTTATTTTTCACCAGAATGCAGATTACAATTATCCTTGATTCACTGAGGAAAAACTGTTGTCACTTGATATCTTTCTGTCCATATATTAATGTCACAGCCTGTAAAGAGAGATTACTTTCATTCCAGTTTTTTTGAGAAAGAAGAATTTGATCTAGGAAATGTTTTTCCTAAGAATGAGATTCACAAAATAGACTCTGTTGAAATGCAGGTGTCCAACGTTTAAGGTAGCCTAAGATTTTTGTCTTTGTCTAGCCAGAGGAGTACCAATCTCCAAGAATTCAGTGCAATATTTACAGCTCTGGCAATGTTACAGATACCAGGAAGCATTTCAGGTGTCAGGGCATGCCTAGGCAATTTAAGTGAGCCATCTGTCATTGTATTTTCATATTTGTACTGTGTGCATATGTAAAACTTGTCCTAAAAATTAAATGGATTCTTCTACTGTAAGAAGTCAGTTCTCTAGCCTCGTGTGGCAGTTTAGGCTGGGTGCCCCCTGCCACTGCTGCATGAGATACACCTCTGGTGTCCTGGGTGCCCACCCAATAGGGGTGGACACAGGAAACGGCGTATTGCTACCCATAAATCCTGCGCCCTATAAGTCCATCTGCAAAGTCATTCTCTTTCTCTTTCTTCCCTCTCTGCTTCCATGGGAGATGTCCTCTCTTATCGGGTAATGCTGGGGGAGTATCCTCAAGGCCTCTTAGGCCTGTCTAGGCCTAATGCCAGGAGGAGAATGGAGGGGGGGCAGTCTCAGACCTGGCCAGCCTGAGACTTGCCTA
The DNA here is from genome assembly GCF_027791375.1 of Indicator indicator. Taxonomy (NCBI): domain Eukaryota; kingdom Metazoa; phylum Chordata; class Aves; order Piciformes; family Indicatoridae; genus Indicator; species Indicator indicator. Next base: position 39,690,209 of record NC_072053.1, read on the forward strand.
GCAGTGGGAGGGGAAAGAAAGAGCCCTGGGGGTTTTGGGTTTACCCTCAGGTGGGAAGAAGGGAAGGATTGGGAAGCCTTTGGGAATTCTGTGAAGGGTTCTGTACGCTTTGGGATACTCTTTGTCACTATGAGTTGTAGTCTTCTGTAGCTTCAGCAATTGCTTTTCCATTTAAACTTTCCATCACTCTCCAATCCGTTTGTGTGAGTCTCATTCTTTTGTCCCTTTCAGGGCAAGAGATGATCTGTCTGGCCCCAAACCAGCACACCTCGCTAGAATAATTTCATATTTTGACACTGAGAGGTGACCTATCCTGATAGGCAAAAAGATTACTTAACGTGTTAGGGTTCAGTTCTCCTAATATTACCTCCTACACCTTTCCCCTCATAAACAAAGCCCTCATTCAAGTAAATATGATGATGATGATTTATTATTATTCTTTTGCAACCATTTTTACTCTGAATTTGAGCTACCAGAGTTCATGTCTTCTCAGTTGTAGCAGGTAATTCTACAGCTAGTTATTGCTGATAAGCAACATGCTGCAGGCAGAGTAGTGCAGGAAGAGTGAGATGCTTTGTTTCATGTATTTTCTAGTAAATTACTGCTGCCAGGAGGAAGTATGTTCTCAGGATACTAGAAAACGTTCTGCTGATGTTCTTCCACGTAGTTTCTGTTGATCTTTGTCACTGCCTTGAATTCAGATGTTTCAGTTTTTGTTTGTTTGTGTGGTGGTGGGGTTCCCCCCTCCCGTTTTCTTTTGGTCTCTTTTCTGTGTATAGAGAGAAAGCTTTGTATGAAGATGTGTATTCCACTGGGGGACCTTCTGTAGGATTCTTCTCCAGTGGAGGTGAATCACTCCTGTAGTTGGTATTAGACTGAACAGTTTACCTCAGGCCAAATATACTGCAAAGATAAGCACCTACTTTTCAATTTTATCTCTTTCTCTGGAATATTAGATAAAAATTAAGAAGAAAGGCTGAATCAATATAAAGGAGTTGAAACTCAAAGGGCTTATTTACTTGATCTCAAAGAAAACATGGTAAATGTACATATATAATTCAAAATCCTTCCCTTTGAACAATGAAGAAGGCTTGTATGAATGAATAAGAATAAATTATACACCCACTGGTGAGGTAACTACACCAGGGCATACTGTAGTGTTGCTGTGTTACTTCTAGTATCAATGAGTTTATGCAGGACAGCAGATACATGAAATAGGAGCTGAGCATGGCAAGATGCTTCTGCTGCAGGTTTAGTGTCCCCATTGTGCTTTCTGCCTGAGTGAGTGGGTAAAATCAATCACCTTGAGGTGTTGTCTTTCTCTGAGGTTATGTATTGTCACCTCTTAACTCAGTGACAGTGTAACACCGAAGAAAAAGATATGTTAATGTATTAGATGAAATACATTCTGCATAGTTCATTACAAGACCTGGTGTACATTCTTAGAGCAAAACAAATCACTTCATTCTTTTGGAAGTTTATAACCAGTATAACCAAATAACTTTAGTTAAGAATATTTGTTTTCTTTATGTAATATGGCCTCCTAAATTCAGCATCCTCATCAGATAAATTACTAACTTTCACATCTTAACAACAAAATCACCTGATCTTACCTTTGCTATGTGACATCCCATGCACTTGGTATTCTGTGTGAGATTTTTTACCTGAATTTTCTGTTGCAAATATTTATCTACATGTCTATATATAAAAAGATGTATTGCTCTAGGGAACTAGAAGTGTCTGCTTCTAGGGGGCAGTCTACTTTGAAATAAACATCAAACATCAGAATGAAAAGAAGAAACAACTTACTTTTATCTTAGCGTCCTTTGTGCTTGTATCTGGATTTTCCCAAGCTATTCCAATTAAGCTATTTTAGTTACTACTTCTAAGTACCTTGCTGCAGGACAATATATGCTGTGTGTTTGTGGCATTTTCAAACCACATTGAGAGCAATCACAGTATGTTAAAGATGGAGAGCTCTGAGTATTTTTATGCACTATTATGAGTGCTGTGAGAAAAACAAAATCTGTTGCTTTACAGCTCTTCCTCCATCTCCTTCACATGCTGCCTTCTTAAACTGATGATGTTATTCCTACAGTAATGTCAAGTTTTAGGAAACTGGGGAGACTTCCATTACCATTACCTGGACAAACTGTTCCTGACATTGTGGAGGTTGTTGTCTTGTTTTGGGAAAAATAGGGAATGGTGAATTCTGAACAAACCAGTTAGTATTCTGACTGAATCGTATAAAATCCTGCAGGTTTGATACCTAATGCTAGGGGTTAGGTACTCTGTGCATAGGTATGTTCAGAGGGTTTTTCTTCCCATAATGTTCCTTGCAATAGCTGTTATAAAGTATAGGTGGTTTACTACTTACTATATAATATATAAATTGCTTCAAGGGAATTCTAATTGATTTTTTTCTTTTCAAAAGAGTTTTCTTTTCAAAGTAATTGCTTTATTCATAACTTTTATCAAGCAGCTCTCTCTCATCTGTTCTAAAAAAATAAAATGCCGTATCTTAGTGTAAAAATATTTCATGTACATACAGGTGGAATAGTCAGCCATCAGCAGCTCCTCATATATGACTCTTATTTGAGTGGTGATAGTGTTTTGAAAACAGTATATAGTTCCCTAATTTTTTTCTCTTCAGGATCTCTAATTCCTGAAAACTTCATTAAAAAAAAAAAAAGGATGCAAACAATTTAGAGCATCTTGCAAAAGAGAATATAGAGCACTAGTGTCTTTCCATGAAATTGCTTTATATTTCTACCCCTTTGCCCTTAGAGTCCCTTAAGGATCTAAGAAAAGTTTTGTAATATTTACTGCTATGTACTGTAGATATTTCTCATTTAAAATACAGCGTTATACCCTCTGAAGAAGGTAATCAGGTCTGCTAACTTTTATCCGGTTAGCCCATTGGCTGTGTGGTGCATGGATATTTTAAAATAATTTCAATATTTGTTTCTTAAGCTTAGAAACGCATCAGAAACATGCCAAAGCACACAGATTGTGTCAGTTTCTTCCTAAAACTTCAATTTTTCTTCCTTATAGGATTATCTGCCTGGAAAACCGTAAAATCTTGCATGTTCCTTTCATGGCTCTGGCTACAGTGTTGACAACTTGTTGGTTTCTTGATCTAGCAGACCCAGTCCGCTATAGAGACGCTGCTTATAAGTGTAGGACTAAAATCTATTCAGAGGGTTTTTTTTAGTTGAAGAAAACTTAAAAAAAAAGTAATGCTGTCAAATTTCATGTCTTTATGTGGGTTAGAAAATGGAAATAAATACCAGAAAATCTGTTCTTGCAGCAGTTTTGACCTGAATAAATTAAATGCTAACTTTTTAATGCAAGATTATTTATTTTTTTTAAATTTAATTGCTAAGCTACTTTGGCATAAATGTATTTTGACATTTTTATTTCTGACTTTTGTAAGGTGCTGAGCACATTCAAGTCCTATTGACCTAGGTAGCATAATTCAACATCTATAAAAAGCAAGCAATTTTTAAAATTAATTTCAGACCACTTTAGTGTTAATAGTGACTACTAACAGGTCTCCTGCATCTCCTTGGCTCTGCAACTTTTGTGGGCATGCTACATATACTTTTCTACATATGCTACATAAATTTTTTTAATAGGCACATTCATATTTTCTGTGAGACAGCTCTTCCGTCATCGACTCAGCACCAAGTACTTGCAAATGCAGAGTGGTGATGACTTCAACAGAACTGTTCAGTGGCTTTGTGTAACGTGGGTCATCATAATCAAAGGGACAGTGATAGTGTAGTGCAATTGCAGAGAACCAGCCTGGAGAGTGAAGTAAATTTTTTTTCCTCTAGCTTTGTTGCTAAACTCTGACATGTGACAGAATCAGTGTTTTGTTTCATAAAAATGATATGTCTAGCACATAAAAGCTATTTTAGAATAATGTGAAATTTTATTGACTGCTCTGCTGCTTGTAAAATTGTTACACAGCAGCTTGGATTGTAAAAGCTTTGAATCCAAAGAAAACAAATTTCATATTAGTGTCTTTAATTAAGTTTTGCTTAATTTAAATAATATAATTTGTATTAATTATGCTCCTCAAGTTCATTTAGATTTTTATTTTTAATTACGATTTAGTAGTCTTGTTTCACCTTCCAGAGCTATTCATAAAATGATGGTGAAGAAAATGTGTGTTAATTAAATTAACATTTATATACATTTATTAAACCAAAATCAGGTTGTAACTTAATATCTTTTTCTTTTTCCCTCCTTTGTGAAAGCTTGTTATACATGTTAATATTTCGTAGGAAGACAATCCAATTTTATTTGTATTTTTCTTTTTTTAATTAATAAATCCATGTAGTCCTAATATTATGTAGGTATGTCTTTTGGTCTAACTACCTGAGAAGATGCCAGCACTACCTTCAGGAGCTGCTGAGATGATTGCTAAAGTGCAGCTTAATCCTCTTAGATCCTTCTGCATCCTGTGACTTGTGTCTCTTCTATATTAGCTGGTGTCAGTGCAGCACTGAAATACAGTCTCAAACTCATCTCTTATGTCATTTTCATCTCTTGTATTCTTAATATGTATAGTGCGTCTCCCAGTTATTAGTGTAAAATAATAATTGTGTTTATTTGTGTGTGTGTTTTTTCTTTCTTGAGTGTCCTGTTAACCAAGATAATATAGCAAGAAACGAAGCACGAGAAGCTGTTTAAGGTACTATGTGAGATCTGCTATTGGTGGATGCACTTCCCTTGTAAGAGAGAAGTGGTATAAAACAGTGATTTAACAAAGTTTGATGGTAAATTTGACAGTGGCTTAATGAGATTCAGTGGCAAGGTACACTTGATTATTTACTACCTAGAGGACAGGATCAAACAGAACTGTCAGGGATACCCTCCTGTGGAGTCATGAGGTTCAGGCAGGATCCCTGTGCACTCTAAATCCTTCTCAGAGAGGAATGTAGCTGTGGCTGGGTCCAGACTTAGAATCATAGAATCACAGAGTGCTTTGTGGTGGAAGAGACCTCTAAAGGTCATCTAGTCCAACTGCGCTGTAGTTAGCAGGAACATCTTTTAAACTAGATCAGGTAGCTCAGAGCCCCATCCAACCTGAGCTTGAGTGTTTCTAGGGACAGGGCATCTAACCACCTCTTCAGGCAACCTATTCCACCACCCTTAGTGTAAAAAATGTCTTCCTTCCATCTGACCCTTTTCAGTTTAAAACCATTACTGCTTGTCCTGTCACAACAGACCTTGCTAAAAAGACGGTTCCCATTTATTTTTATAGGCCCCTTTTGTAAGTACTAAACAGCTGCAATAAGGCTGAACACATGTTGTGGTGCCCAGCTGGCACCTCACACAACTGGCCCCCTCCCCCAGCAGTGGAATGGGAAGGAAAATCTGGAGGAAAAAACCCTGAAGCCCCATGGGTTGAGATAAAGAGAGTTCAAAGGAACCATACCAAGAGATTCTGGGACCCTTCTCAGCCTGTTCCACCTGCAAAAGGAGAGGAAGAAAAAAGAAAAAAGGAATTGCCACCTCACAGTTACAAGCTCAACCCCCCTGCTTTGCTCTGGCCAGCCCTTTCTTTATATAGCAGGCGTGATGTCAGCATGGCATCAAAAACCCATCGGCTAGTTCAGGTGGCCGCCTTGGCTATGTCCCCTCCCAGCTTCTTGTGAACTAAAACCTTGTCATAGATCGCAGGACAACAGTTGGGATCTCACCAGAATGGAGTAGAGTGGTGGAGTCACCTCCCTTAACCTGCTGGCCACGCTTTTTTTTGGTGCAGTCCAGGATGTGGTTGGCCTTCTGGGCTGCGAGTGCACATTGTGCCCTCATGTCCAGATTTTCATCCACTCCAAGTCTTTCTCTGCTGGGCTGCTCTCAATCCACTCATTCCTCAGACTGTACTGATAGCTGAGGCTTGTCCCAACCCAGGTGCAGGACCATGCATTTGGCCTTGTACTCAACTAAGAGGCTCACATGGGCCCGTTTCCCTAGCTTGTGCAGGTCCCTCTAGATGGCATCTCCTTCCTCTGGCATGCCAGCTGTATCACTCAGCCTGGTGTCATCTGCAAACTTGCTGAGGATGTGCTTGATTCCGTTGTCTGTGTCATTGATGAAGATGTTAAATAGCACTGGTCCCAGTATGGATCCTGAAGTACATTGTTACTTGTCTCCATCTAGACACTGAGATGCTCTCTGGATACGACCATCCAACCAATTACCCACCAGTGTACCCCACTAAAATCAATCTCTGTATCTCTCCAAATTAGAGGGAATATTGTGGGAGATGGAGTCAAAGGCCTTACCCAACGCCCAGATAGATGGCATCTGTAGTTCTTGAAGATTTCTTTATTTTTAAAGCTTATGAATTTCTTGAAATATTATTTACAGTCAAATGAGGAAACCCTAGATTTTTAGAGGAGACTTTCCCTTGTCTTCCATTCCTGTCCTCCCTCCCCCTTCCTTTTTTTTTTTTTTTTTTTTAATTTCAAGTGGGTCTTTTATTTGCTGCAGTACAACTGCTCAGGCTTTAGCTGCTGGCTTTTAGGAACTACTAGGAAGTTATGATGGTTTACTATAGGCAAAAACTGAATAAAATTGGTTTGCTGGACATGATTTATGGTTATAACAAGCGAGAGTAAAAATTATTTGAATGATATTCTTGTATTTGCTCTTAGAAGGAATGTGCTTTTTTAAAGTGCAGTTTTATGGATAGTTTAGCACTTCATAACTTCCTGGACCAAGAACCCATTTAAGTTCTTGAGAATTTTTATGAACCCCATGTGATTTAGTGAATACCAGAGGAGGGTATTGCAGGACTATCAGTATGATGATGAACAAGCTACAGTGTACTGCAATTGTGTGGTGCCTATTTAAATGTATAGATTTGCTATCAAGCGATTCCTTTGCCTCCAAAGAACCATTACTTGAATTAGTAGATCTCTTATTTACACTGAAAGGAAAACATCGTTTTACATAATTATTTTTTTTTTAAGGTAATGATCACTTAGTGCTAACTCGTATGATAAAAGCACCAAGCCTAACAGAGAGTTTTAGCAGTACTTGGCATCCTGGTTGAATTTGTAATTACAGTTACTCTGTCCCCTTGTCACTCTTGTAAATTGCTTACTTTCATTTAGATTGGTTTGAGGAAAAGTTTGTCATAATCTGAATAGTTGCTTCATGCCTGATGGTGAAAAAAAAAATTTTTGTTCTGTTTGCTCTTGCTTTTTCACATTTATCATCTCTGACTTTCTTTTTTTTTTCTTTGCCCTGACAATCCAGTAAAGAAACTGCTTTATTTTATATATAGCTTTTATTATAATTTGGCTTTCAGTATTTAATCCCCGAAGTAACTGCTCAGCAGCACTACAGGGAGTGTGGACACAACTTTTTAATGTGTGATAATACTGAACATCAATCTATAAAGCAAATTCTAAACATAATCTATATTTTTTTAAATTCTGAAAATAGGTTTTATCTCCTACGTAGGTGAACATTGGGAGAACTCCCACCTTCCATCTTTGAGCTCATCAGCTTTTCTACAGAGTTTACTCTCAAAACATTCGATCTATTCAAGTATTTTTCTGGCAAGCTTAGATTTCTAGCACTGCGAATGGGTCTAGATACCAGAAAAGATTTATGACTTCCTGGCCATTCTTAACTCTCACTTAATTTGTGGGAAAGAGAAGTACAGAAAACTTCTAGTTCCAAGTTCAGGGAATACCTCATTTTAAATTTCGTAGTATCCTGTATTTTATTAAGGTTATCATCCAAGAAGGAATTTTCAGTGGGTTGTCTGCAATAATAATGACAAATGAGATGGTAATTTAATAAAACACAGGTGAAATTAGAACAACCTGGCCAACAGCCTTAATGCAAATTCAAAGATGGGAGAAGTTCAGTGAGTAATTGCTTCCTTTCATCTTAGAGGATTATTATCATGCCGTGTTTGGGCTTTTTGTGTATTTTTTTAGAACGGCCTTAAAAGATTACTTCTGTTGCTGTGAGCAAGGAGTTCTTTTGTAATCATGTCAGTTCTCTGATCGTCATTTAAATTTTAAGAGAATAACCTGTTTTTAAGGCTTCTGTTTCTAAACCCACCATGATAGAGGTGGTTTTCTGAAGGCTTCCCCCTTTTTTTTTTTTTTTTTTTTTTTTTTTTTTTTTTTTTTTTTTTTCTCTCTCTCTGGTCTATCCTGATCTTGTTCTCTGTAATCTGTCCTGATCCTTAGGTTCTTACACAGAGTATGACTCAGAACATGTGGCCTGCTTTTCATGAGATACACAAAACTTTAAAGTATTCACAGCCATCGCTTCAGAATAACCAGGAAACACCCTTACATACATTTTTCTACTGGGGGGCAATTGTTTCATTTCTGTGTGAATATCTCAAGACCTCCAAAAGTCCCCTCTTAAGGATGTATTTAGGCTGGGGTTTATGTGTGGTTGTTGAAACTATTTTTGCTTCTGAAACTAAAAAATGATGTATAATTCAAGGAAACCTCTTTGATTTCTTGGATTTAGGCAATTTAAGTGTATTGTAGTGCTGCTTTAGTACATCTTGATAGCATTTCAGTGTCCTTTCCTGAAGAGCTAGAATGTTACTTACAGGAGCAGTGACTTGGTGAGGTTTGAAGATCCACATGATGAGGGAGATGAAGAACTTCCATCTTCTAGGAAGCTTCATCTTTATGCCCTCTGTGAATCCTGAAACTTTATAGAAGATGGTGGCAGCACATCTGTTGTTAGGTGGTCACAAGTGGCCTCTGCAGAGTCAAATGCTTTTTTCTGGTGACATATGTGAATGAAAATGGTTTCAGTTTTTTATTTGGACCTCAATCTTGCTAGGTATCTGTGGAGAATTTTCTTGGTACTGCTGTCCTGATGATGATAATGTCTATTTTGGAAGTTTTTAGTTTGTCTCGCATCTTGAACTATTTCCCTTTCCCAAGGCAGAGGGTAAGGAGGCACTGCATAAGCAGTAGAACTATAGACAATCTGTAAACTTCACTGGCAAAGTACAGGTATCTGGGAGCTTAAGGCATATGTTTGAGGACTCAACCATTCAAATTGTTGAGATAAGGTGATAGATACTTGTGAGATCATAAGCACTTCCATTTGTGTGTGATTTGTCTCTTTTTTTCCCCTTTTTCCCTTAGTTTGCTGATAACCACTTCTTTCTTCTGCACTTGTCACTGTAGTTGAGTGTCAACACACTTCAACAGTTTATGTCTGAGAGTATGGGTGAGCTGGGGATTGCTGCTGTACACATATATCAGGATAGCTGCTTATTGATTGGATATTATAAGTACTAAGAACTTAGTTTGTGTTCAGAGTCCTCAGCAGAAGACTTAATTTGACCATTTTTTTGTTTTCCAGAAATATATTGGAAGTCCATCAATACATATCCATAAAATTTCAGAATCTAAGCAATGAGTTTGCAAGATTACAAAAAAAAGATGGACAAAGAGGAGTGTAGATAATAGGAAACAGTTATGCCTTTATTCTGGTGAGGCAAATACGAATCGTTGTATATCATCCCTGTATGAGGAAAACAAAAATCACAAAAATCACAGTTTAGAGTTTTCTCTCTCCTCTTGTCTTAAATGTGTTGAGTTATAGTGAAAGTGGCTCTTAAAACAGAAAGGATGAAGAAAACCTAATGTTAAGATGAGCAAAACTCTCTTTTATTTAGGAGACATTGCCATTTCCTTTTATTTGCTGATTTTATCTAGGCCTGAAATCTTTTGTGGTTTAAAAATACTCAGAAAGGCCATATGAAAACAGCCTGTTGAGAAAAATGCAAGATCATTATTTATGTGCTGGGACAACATACTGCCTTGTTTCCAAGGTGATACTGTTACACTCTGTGCTCCTAATTATATTTTAGATGAATATAAGGAAATCACAAGGCCTGTATACGTTAGAGCTTAAATATGTGATGCCAAATGAAATTACCTAGTGTGATCCAGTTATTATATCACAAAACTGCACTTAAAGCATTTGTGCTTTAGCATGTGCAGGACCAAGATGTTAAAGGCTGGAGGGATAATTTGATCTAATCAAGCCTTTCAACATCTGTTTAACTCCACCTGTACTGGTGCTGTTTATCTGAACTAGTTTAGTTCAATCTAGGACTTTATTGAAAGGTACTAGTCTAGACAAAGGCAAACCTAAAATGAGCAAAACTTTCTGTAAGCTCTTCTGATATGAGGTGTTGAATTAGGTGGCTCACAGTTCTCTGAGTTCTGCAGGTGTTAAAAAAATCATGGTAGCATTACTAGCAATAAGCTGTAGTGTTTGGGAAAATAAAGCAAGAATTTGTTCTAAATAATGATTAAAATAATAAAATATTTATAAATATAAATCCAGTGTTTATCAAAGATAAGATCTGGAGGCTTTGTAAGATGAGCATATTGTTTGGTTTTTAAAAATCTGATTAGGTATATTGTCATTATCAAATAGTCTGTGTTGACTGGATATAAGATTGTTTCTTAACCTCCCCTGTGTAGTTCTCTTCACAGTTGCCTTAGAATGTCGGTGTGGAGTAGATTGTTTTGTTTATTGCTAAATAGGATATAATTTCATATTCATTTCAATCAAAAAATTGAGTTAATAGTACACAACTTGACTGGACATTTTCACATGGCAAGTAATTTAAGTGAGATCATGCAAGAAAATTTATCTTAAAGTAAGGTTAGCCAAGTCTGTTTTCCAACTCTTAGAGCAACAAAAACTAAAACTGCATGTTTTCTCTTCAGAACTTTTCTATAGTTCTCTGACTGCTGACTACTCTTTGAAAAACAGAAATTACATTTGGGGTCTGTTGGAATTTTATCACAGTAAAACAAATACTTCTATTTCAGTAACGTGTTACTCGGAATGTTTATTGGAGCATGAGCTCCGATTTTTATGTCCAATTTTAGCTTTTTGTCAGCAGAGGGCAATGTAACTTCATACTTCCTTTGAAAGGATTTAATTTGTTGATCTTTTTGTTTCTGGTTTTAACTAAAGGAGCACCTACTTGTAAATACTGAGAAAATATATGAACTCGTGATGAAAAAGCAATGAGCTGTGGTTTTAGTATTCCTTGTGCACTTTCAGAAGGCTGTATAAACTTCCTAGTAGTTGATTCCTATGGGAGGTGTGCTCTAAGTTAATAAGCAAACAGATAATGTCCAGACTTTATGGAGATTGAAAACCATACTATTCCATTTTTACTGGACTAACTGATGCATCTTTAGCAATTAGATGATGCACTCCTTGAGTGTTTGGTTCCTGTTGTGTGGGGTTTTTGTTTGTTTGTTTTTTCCTTTGGGACAGACTCAAATAACATTTGGGAGTCTTTCTGTCATTTCTTTTTACACCTCTTTTGGGTTTACCATGGCATTAAATCCCCTATTCTGAATTTGTGGCACACTACAGGCAATGAGTATGTGTGTTGTAACATTAAATGTAGTGAAAAGCTGTGCTGTGGTAATTAAGAAAAAGTACATTCCGGTCTCCATTACAACTCATTCATTCTGTATGTTGTGAGAAGATGTTTTGTTTATGGCTGGGGTGGTAAAATGAGCATTTACAGTCCTTAGGAAATGTGTGTACCATAACTCTTTAACGTATATCATGTTAGTACTAATCTGCTATGATAGTTCTTTGATTTATTTTTTTTATGCTGCTATTTAAGTTTTCATTTAATTCTTCTTTGAGAACATATCAGGAACCCACCAATGTATTTTCATGTGCAGCAGTTGTGTGGGTGGGGTTTTTCTTGTGTTTTTTTTTTTTTAAATATGCTTTTCCATTTCTGATGCTCTTGAGGCATATTCAGAAAGACTTCAGACATATGTTTTCTTGTTTTTCATTTTCTCCTTTGGGCATCACACATTCAAAAAGTCAACTTTACTGTCAGAGCATAAATACAATTCCTGCTAACAGTCTGGGACAGGCAGCATTTACCAGTGTTAAAACATGAGACGACATTTCGCAGTGTTAAAATGTGAGGCTAGGATTAAAAGATTTGAGTTCTAGCTCCAGCTCTACCCTTAGCTTGCTAAATGACCTCAGGCAGTTGCATCCATCTCTTTACTTTCATTTCAAATGCATTGGATGATGTTGGTCTTCCACTGTTACTAAAATTTTCTGAAGATGTTTGCTACTCTTTAAGCTGCAGTATTTAAAATGCAAATAACAATAGAACTCAAAGTACCGTATGCGGATAAAAATGGCAGAAAAATGCAGAAAGTGGGTATTCGGTGTTGTGCAGCTCTTCTGGGTGTTTGGACTCATGTATCGTGTTCCAGTTCCAGAGCTGACCCAAATGACAGGATTTGATCAATTCATTCAGTGAATCACACTATCACTCTGTTGTAAAATGGGGACAGTTTTGAACCAACTTCAGCAGATATCAAAGTCTTAGAATGGGAGATAGAATTGCAAATAATAATAATAATAACAACGATGATTTAAAATCTTATTTAGAAAAAAACCCACTGAAATTTCACATATAAATATAGTGCTGACTCTGTGGTTATATCTCACAACATAAACAAATTGTTAATTGTGGCCTTCCAATATCTTAAGGGGGCCTACAAGAAAGCTGGTGAGGGACTTTTAAGGGTGTCAGGTAATGATAGGGCTAGGGGGAATGGAACAGAAATAGAAATGGGTAGATTCAGATGGGATCTTAGGAAGCAATTCTTCACCATGAGGACAGTGAGACACTGGAATAGGTTGCTGCCCAGGGAGGTGGTAGAAGCCACATCCCTGGAGGGTTTTAAGGCCAGGATGGATGTGGCTCTGGGCAACCTAATGTAGTGTCCATGGCAGGGGGATTGGAACTAGATGATCCTTGAGGTCCCTTCCAACCCTAGCAATTCTATGATTCTATGATTAAATGTCTCATTGTTAGATGGTAAAAATGAACATAGTTATATACATGCAAATGTAACTACCAAAGTGTACATTAAGTAAATAGTTTAAAATTGCTTTTCTCGAATTTCAGACTTTTCATTTCATTTATTGGAAAATGATTGTTTTATTTTTAAAAAGCTATTAATTGTAGTGAGTACAAACACAGTGTTACAGATACCTCACTATAGTTGATTTTATTGTTCATTATAACAGAGTTAAGTGGGGAAAAGAAGAAACTATGTGTAATAAACTGTAATAAACTGCAGAGCTAAATGCTTTTTATTCTCAGTGCTATATCCAGGCACACAGTGAGGTGGATTGGGAGTGGGCTGAATAACAAAGCACAGAGGGTTGTGATCAATAATGCAGTGTCTAGTTGGAGGCCTGTGGCTAGTCTTGTTCCCCTGGGACCTTGTTCAGCATAGTCATTAATGCACCAGACTTGGTTGTGTTAGATAATGATTGGTCTTGATGATATTAAAGGTCTTTTCTAACCGAAACGATTCTGTGAATAGCCTGGTTGGAAGGTCAGTGTACTTTCAGCAAGTTTGCTGGTGATACAAAATTGGGAGGATTGGCAGACACAGCAGGAAACTGTGCTGCCATTCAGTGAGACCTGGACATGTTGAAGAGTTAGGCAGAGGTGGACTGCATGAAGTTGAACAAGTGCAGAATCCTGCACCTGGGGACGAATAATCCCATGCACCAGTACAGATCATGGGCTGACCTGCTGCAGCTCTGTAGAGAAGGACCTGGGAATGCTGGTGGACAGGAAGTTCACTATGAACCAGCAATGTGCCTTGTAGCCAAGAAGGCAAATGGTACTTTGGGATGCGTTAAGAAGAATGTGCCCAGCAAGCCAAGGGAGTTTCTGCTCCCCCTCTACTCTGCCCTGGTGAGTTCACATCTAGAGTGCTGTGTCCAGTTCTGGGTTCCTGAGTTCAAGAGGGACAAGGAACTACTGGAGAGAGCCCAATGGAGTGTCATGAAGATGAGTAAGGTATTGGAGCATCTCTCCTGTGAGGAGGGGTTAAGAGACCTGGGGCTGTTTAGTCTGGAAAAAATAAAATTGGGAAGGGGATCTTACCAAGGGTACCTCCAGGTCATGAGAATGGGGCTGAGCTCTTTTCAGTGACAGCACAAGGAGCATGAGGTACAAACTAAAACACAAGAGATTTCACTTGAACTGAAGGAGAAACTTCTTTACTGTGAGGGTGACAGAGCACTGACACAGGTTGCCCAGAGGAAATGTGGAGAATTTCAAAACTTGCCTGGATGCATTCCTGTGTGGCCTGCTCTAGGCATACCTGCATTAGCAGGAGGTTTGGACTTGATGAACTTCAGAGGTCCTTATCAACCTCTACCACTCTATGATTCTATGTGAACGTGTATGGTGTCTTAGTAGAGAAATGGTAACTTCTTAAAATGTGCTATTTAGATAACTTATTATGCTACCATATCCTTAAGAACGTTGGCATTGTGTAATATTGTAGGACAAAAGGAGGTTTTTTCCTAATAATTTTGACATTTAAAACATCCTTGTTATTAAATTGCTCTTAACCAAGTATATTTTACCACTATTTAATAATTATTATATATGTGATATTGAACAAACCACAAAAGAGCTTTAGTCTGAGGAATGGAGGACAAGTTGAAACATAATTCATTTTATTAAGTACACTTCCATTAAATCTAAAATACTCAGAGTGCTTACTTAATATGATCATTAGTTGAGTAATGAAATTAGTGAAGATATCTTTGGGTAGTAATGTACTAAGTAAGCTTTCAACAGATACTCTGTGAGCTCCCTTTGTGACAGACATTTTAGTGTACTACAGCTACATCAGCTAATTCCCTCAGGACTCTAGGATGCATTTCATTGGCTCTCATGGGCTTGCATATCTTCAGGTTCCTCAGCTGATCACGCACCCTGTCTTCACTTACAGTGGGGAGGGACTTTGTCACCGTGATCTCCAGCTTGTGGGCCATCAACATGAGAGCTAGGAGGAGAGGGGTTGCCAGTGAAGACTGGGGCAAAAAAGTTGTGGAGAATCTCAGCCTTTCCCTCATCCACTGGTACAGGTTCCACACTGTTGCTCATCAGGCAGGGTATGTGTAATAAAATAGACATTTATATATTATATTTAATATTTTGGCAGTGGTGTCTTCAGACACTGACGTAACTTATTTACGAAGTATATTTACAAGTTCTGTTATTCATTTGTGGGTAATATATTCCACATATGAAGACAGTTAAACAATTTAAGCACATATCTGAGAATTTCCAATACAGCTATTTAAATTGGAAAGAAAGGTGCTGTGATCTGCAGTTTCCCACAAGGGGGATTCTGTAGCAAACCAGCCAGGTACTCATGGCTTGGTCCTTTGTCTGGTATCTTCCCAGATGCTGTAGCTGTAATTCAAGCAGCTCTTGGCTTGGAGAGGTCTAAGGGGTCTCTCTCCTCTCATGCCCAGTTCACAGGTTGTGGCTTTCCTTGGTGCAGAGAGGGCTAAGGGGCCTCTTTCCTCTTGTGTGCTCCGTCACCGGGCTGTAGCCTTTCCTTGGCTCTGAGAGGGCTGAGGAGCCTCTCTCCTGTGTGCAGTTCATGGGCTTGTAGCAGTGCAGCTTTACTGGGTTTCAGCTCTCTGAGGGCTTTTCCCTTTGCTGCCTCTGGTGCAGGGCTCTCGGAGTGTTGGTTGCCTTGGTCCAGGTGCAAGGCCCAGATGTGGTTTGCCTGCTAGGACAAACTCTTCAACTGCAACTTCAGCAGTATTTGACTCTTGTTGCTTTCTCAGTGAGAACAAGGTCAATTGCCTACCATCTCATCTAGTTTAAATACTGTCCGAGAGAAACCTGATAGCTGAACCTGTAGAATGGGGCATATCCAAACATGGCCAGGGGCACACACAGTTCACAGGTGTGATACTAGGTTAGTTACACGTGCTGCACGTTTACCTGGACTGTCTGGACCCCAGGAAATGTCCAGGTTTGCACATTCACAGGTGCTTTACCCATTGTCTGGGTTAGGGCATATTTTGGGGTTTGTCCCTTCAGGACAGTATGTTTTCTTTAACCCTCCTTTTCCGGTTAATGTACCTGTAGAAGCCTTCCTTGTTTTTCTTTACATCCCTTGCCAAGTTCAGCTCCAGCTGCTCCTTGGCCTTCCTGACTTTGTCCCTATATGGCCAGGCACTGTCCCTGTACTCTTCCCAGGATGCCTGTCCCTCCTTCCGTTTCCTGTCTAGCCCCATCTTGCCCCTTTGGTTCGACCAGCAGGTCAACCTTGGTGGTCTCTTGCCCTCCTTGCCCAATTTCTTACATGTGGGGATTGAGGTCTTTTGTGCTCTATAGAGAGCATCCTTAAATATCCACCAGCTTTGTTTGGCTCCCTTGTCCCTGAGGGCCGTTTCTTGCAGAGTTCTATTTACTAACTCCTTGAAGGGCTGGAAGTCTGCTTTCTTGAAATTTAGAGTTCTAACTGCTTCTTGTGGGCTTTCGTACTCCTTAACACAGTCACCTGCACTAGCGCATAATTGTTGTAGCCCAGGCTGCCTTCAACATTGACATCCCTGATGATTTCACTTGCATTTGTGACCAACAGGTCCAACAACACATCTCCTCGAGTAGGACTGTTAATTTCTTGTCTCAAGAAGTTGTCATCTAGCCACTGTAGGAGCCTCCTGGATTGCCTGCAGCCAGCTGTGTTGCTTTTCCAACAGATGTTGGAGTGGTTAAAATCCCCCAGAAGGATAAGGCTGTGATTGTGATGGCTCCTCAAGCTGGAGTAAGAAGGCTTCATCAATAGGCTCCACTAGGTGAGATGGCCTGTAGTAGACTACAGCTCCCTTTATTGTCCTGATCTCTAATACCAACCCATAAGCTTTCAATCTGCTTGTGGCTATTCTTTAGTGACAGCTCCTCACTTTATATCCACTTTTTTATATAGAGGGCAACACATCCAACCCTTTTTCCTCTCCTGTCCCTTCTGAACAGCTCGTAGCCATTGATGGTGACTCAAACATAGGATTCATCCCACCAAGTTTCTGTAATTGCCACTATGTCATAGCTTTCCTGTAGCAGGATAGCTTCCAGCTCCTCTTGTTTGTTGCCCGTGCTGCGTGCATTGGTGTAGAGACTCTTCAGCTGGTCTGCTGGCACTTAGCAGTGGGGCACTCCACTGATCCCCCAAGGCGCTTCATGGCAGCTACCCTCCTGTCTCCTATTACCTCATGAGCTCTTGCTTCAGCTCTGCAAGACCTTGCCTTTGCGGCGGTGTTCACAGCACGCTTCAGTGCAACAGATTGGAGGCCCTTACTGTCACCACATCCTTCCAACTCTGATGTGTCATCCTGCCACTTACCATGGACCATTTTGTTATCGTCTCCCACCTCAAGTGAAATGGCAGAGTGAAGGCTGTTATTAGGCTCATCTCTAGTGTACCTGTGTTTAGCCCCCCTCCCCCTTCAAACCTAGTTTAAAGCCTGTTCGACAAGCCCTGCCAAGTCATGTGCCAGGACCTTTTTCCCCCTCTGAGACAGATGTACTCCATCTGTTGCTAGCAGACCTGGTGCCATACAAAGTTCCAAAATTCTGTTGGTGGCACAAGCCTCTGAGCCACTTGTTAATCATGCATGACTTCCTGTTTCTTTCAGTATTCCTAGCTGCCAATAAGGGTATTGATGAACAAATTACCTGTGCCCGTGATCCCTCCACCACTTTCTCCAGTGCCTCGAAGTCCCTTTTGATTGCTGTTAGACTCTGGTATCAACCTCATTGCTTCCCACCTGCATAACTAGCAAGGGGCAGTAATCAGAGGGCTGTACTAGATGAGACAGCCTTTTGGTAACATCTCTGTCCCAGGCCCCAAGGAAGCAGCAGAATTCCATGTGGGAAGGATCCAGCTGACATTACAGGGCCCTCTGTTCCATTCATAAGGGAATAATGAATAACAAGTAGTCTCCTCTTTTTTTTTTTTCTTTTGGGTACAAGTTCTGATATGAGGGGTAGACTGATTCGCTTTAGGCAACCTCCCAGATGGTGTTTCTTCTGCCTTCTCATTCACCTTGCCCTCAACCTCCATTGCCACATACTTGTTGTGCAAGGGCAACTGGGAAGGTGAGGGGAGCTGTGAGGGGTTTCCCTTGCCTCTTCTAACAGGCACCTGTATCCGTTCGCTCCTCTTTCTTGGCTCACCTCCCTGGTTCTCAACTTCCAGTGCTCCATATCTGTTGTGCAGAGGTAACTGGGAAAGGGAGGGAGGCTGGGAAGGGGTTCACCTACCTCCCTGAGCAGGGGCCTGTATCTGTTCCCCTTGTTTTCTTAGGCCACTTCCTTCTGCTGGATGACCTCCTTATGCCTGATGATAATTAGCATGGGGCTTGTCTGACTCCTGATGCGTGTCTGCCCTGAATGCTCCTTAGTCTTTCTACCTGTTCTTTAAACTCTGCCACCATACAAAGCAGGTCATTCACCTGCTCACACTGCGTGCAGGTGTTTTTTGTACTGTCCTCTGGTATTACCAGCAAACTCAGACACTCCCTGCAGCTGGTGGTCTGGACAGCTGCGTGCCTGCAACCTGCATCAGTGCTTCAGTGTGTGGGAGCTCTGTCTGGATTCCCACCTCCATTTTGGCTGGGATCAGGAGCACAATCTTCTTCTGCCAGGTGGATACCATTATGCCTCTCTTTTAATATTTATATTTTTAATATTGGTATTATTTTTATATATTTTTTTAACCCACATGTGCTGCTCTTTGTTACTGAGAGAAAGCTGTTGCTGTCTCTTTAAATGGTTGCTGTGTGCCACTCCCTGCCTCTTTAAAGTTACTGGAGCAACACCCCCCAGCTGAGTCTCATGAGAGCAGAGACCCTGCCCCCTCTGCCTCTCTCCGGGCTCCCCCATCAGCTAAAGCTTACCTGTTTACCTAAAATTAAAGCTAATATAAAGTGTGCCCAGCTAGAGCTTTGGAGTGCTGCAGCCTCTGTTGCTGTCCCTTTAAATAGCGATGATGTGACAAGCTTGCTGTGAGAAAGATGTTTTGATCTGATCCTTCAACAAGATTTAGTTTAGGTAGTTTAAATAAAACTAATTATGAAGAGGTTACTGTGGGTTCTGTTTTGTGGGTGGTGGGTTGTTTTTTTTTTTTTTTTTGGTAGGTTCAGGGGTCTGTTTTGGGTCTAGTGCTGTTTAACATCTTTGTCAGTGACATGGACGGTGGCATTGAGTGCACCCTCAGCAAGTTTGCTGATGACACCAAGCTGTGTGATGTGGTGGACTCACTTGAGGGAAGGGATGCCATTCAGAAGGATCTTGACAGGCTTGAGAAGTGGGTCAGTGCAAATTCCATAAGGTTCAATAAGGCAAAGTGCAAGGTCCTGCATCTGGGTCAGCCCAGATGGGTACAAATACAGGTGCGGGGTGCAGAGTGGGTTGAGAGTAGCCCTGAAGAAAAAGACTTGGGGCTGTTGAGTGATGAGAAGCAGAATGTGAGCTGGCAGTGCACTCATGCAGCCCAGAAGGAGGTGCATGTCCAGCAGGTCTTTATTCTGCTTTTATAAGACCCCCACTTTGAATACTGCGTCCAACTGTGGTGTCCTCATCATAAGAAGGACGTCAGACTGTTGGGGCAAGTCCAGAGGAGGGTCACAAAGGTGATCCAAAGGCTGGAACACCTCTGCTATGAGTGTAGGCTGGGGGAGCTGAGGTGGTTCAGCCTGGAAAAGAGAAGATGCCAGGGTACGTTATAGCTCCCTTCCAATACCTGACGGAACCTGCAGGAAGGCTGGAGAAGGACTCTTCATAAGGGTGTCTAGCAATAGGACAAGGGGGAATGGTTTTAATCTGAGGGAGAGTATGTTTAGACTGGATCTTCAGAGTCTCACCAAGATCTTCCTCCTAAGTAGGCTGCCCAGGGATCTTTTGGATGTCTTCTCCCTGGAGGCGTTCAAGGCCGGGTTGGATGAGGCCTTGAGCATCCAAGTCTGGCTGTGAGGTGTACCTGCCCTTGGCAGGGAGGTTGGAATAGCTGATCTCTAAGGTCCCTTCCAACCTAAGCCATTTTATGATTTATGTATTTAAACTTGAATTTGTGCTGGTTTAGTGCAAGAGAAAGGAAAAGTACAATTGCAAGTGTGGGGGTTTCTGGTGTTGTTGATTTTACTTTTTTTTTTTGCTGATTTATGCAATTACAAATAAATGCAGTGTAGTTGTTTCTTGGACTTGAGGTAATTCTTCAGGTATGTAGTGAATATCACTGCTCCTATGTGATGATGTGATGGCATAGATTATTATGATGAAATGATTTGGTCCCAATATTTGGTATATTTGTGTACAGAACAGACATGTAGTAAAGGAAATGACAGGGATTCTGTTCCTGTGTAGTTGTTTGTTGTTGGTGTTTTTTTTAATCTCTGAAATGAGTTATGAGGGCATTCTAAATTAAGTTACCCTGCATTAGATGTCTGACCTCAGAACTGTTGAACCCATTTTTATTATCTTGATTATTCAAGAAAGAAGGCTGTACATTAGGAATATGGCTTATTTTTATTTGTAGAATCCACTGACCTAATGATTCTGCATAAAATCTTGTTCTTAAAGAAGCTGAAACAGAGTAGAAAGGTACAGTGTTGAGGGGGAAATTAAGGTTTGATAAAAGATGCCCGTGGAAGCTGAGATGAAGGAAGCACCTTTCCCTACTTAATGCAGAGAGACGGTTATTTGGGTCTTGAGTATCTGTTCTTTTACAGTACTTTGGTCTTAGGGATCTGTTGCCAAAAGGCTCCATTTTTTTGCATGGTGTGCTGTCGGAAAACTACTACGTTGTAATATTCTTACTGTCAGTTTCAGGTCTGGTGTGTTGTATTAGTTTGGGTTAAATTAATGAGGTGGGAATTATAAAATATAGTTATTTTTATTTTCCCCAAAACCCCACCCCAAAACTATGTACAAAACTGATAGAATTATTTACAGGTTCTATTTGGTCATGAATTCTTCCAGGATGCTTAATGGCAATTTTGCCACAATTTAGAGAGTTCAGAGACTGGAAAAAGCTATGACACAAATAGCTTCACCCACTTATAAACCAAAGGCCAACCCATAACCCTCAGGAAGATATGAGCAGCCCAGGGTTTACTCACGAGGATTAGAGTAGGAATTTGGAGATAGTCCCTAGCTGACAGGCTCCAGAAACTGTCGGTTTGTAATCCAGTTCGAGGCTCAGGCTTTATCCCAGGGCTCTGGACCAGACACTGGAAGCAAGGCAGGACACTTGAGACGACAAGGCGAGGCTTCAGCAAGCAACAGCAAGGCAGATTTGAGTGAGGCTTGAGCAAGGTGGATCTGAGCAAGGGCCCGAGGCTACCCAGCCCTTGTATATATACAAAATGCCAGAGGTCACTTGGTCCAACGGGGCACTAGAGCTGCCCGATGGAAAGCGTTCTGCCAGGCTATGACCATAAAAGGCAGAGGCCAGGACCTTGTATCTGGGGAAGCTTACGTGCTCTGATCCCAGATAGGCATCTTGTTTACCAGACAGGCAAGGTCCTGTCCCCTTTGTTCCTTTTCCCGCATTGCCCTGTTATTGTGGCAGGAAGGAGGGGAGAGAAAGGATCTGTCTAGACATCTTGAGGCCTGTCTGGATTTGTACTGGGCCATGTGTCATGGCCTACCACCACAGTGTAGATACTAATTCTTTATATGGGTTTTTGACATGTAGTTGATAAGATTGAAAGGCTGAAACAGAGCTAGGTGTCTATTTCACAGATTCCGAACGGCGTTATGGTGATTAATGCGAAGAATACGGCAGTCCATTACTAGTTCCGCATCAGTCTGCAGTACAGACGTGCTGTGATATGAGTAAGGACATATAATCCAGATACCTCCTAAAAATTAAATAATGTCTTATGCCTCACAGGAGGACAAGGGTGAAGTCCTGTGCAAAGTCAGTTTAAAATGATTTAGTATGTGGTATTCCCAAAGCAATGAAGAGGCAGTACTCAAATTCTTTTTAAAAAGTGAGATTTTGTATTTGTGTTTCCACCAGGTTTTCTGACTGTTATGTTCGCCTGCCAGTTCTCAGAGTTGGAATTCTTATTTTTATTTTAATGGGTTTTATATCTGATTTTGATTCTGTATTATCACTGCATAAAACTGAGTATGAGCTTACATTTTAAAAATGGTTTTAGTTGTACGATGGTTTAAAATGTTCTGTTTGAATTTTTACCATGACATAATGGAAGTGTTTACTTAATATTAATTGGGTATTATTTCAGACTTGTCTTAAAAAGGATTAGGTTATATCATGTTTGTCATATTTTCTCATTTTAATAACGTCCTTGTTTTGTGGCAGCTGATAATTAATTTCCGAACCAAATTCTTTTGTCTGCCTGATTCAGAGGATGTTAAGGAATGCTACTTGGTGTGCGTTCTCTGAGGCTATAGTTAGAAGTCTTTTCTTTTTTTCCTTTGGTTTTGCTGTCTTAATGGAATTCAACTCAGCACTGATGGGTTCCTTGGCATTTTTGATTCAAATTGTTGCTTCTACAGAGAAAGCAAGTACTTGACAGAAAATGGACAGTCTTTTATTTTATTGTTATAATACTCGGGAAAGGCCAACTAGTGAATATGTAAAAGGAAGCAAAAAATGTTCTAGAAGGAAATGTGAACAAAGTTTTACATCCCTTGAAACCAGACTGCTTTCTTTTAAATCTTCATTACTTATTCAACAATATTATAAAACAATGTTCTTTCTGCAAGATAATACAAATATTGCTGTTAAAAATAGTCATTGTAATGACCTTTTAACGTACTGCTATATTTTAAGATCAATCAAAAGGAGATATCCCAGTATCTTCTATTTCTTCCTTTAATTAGAATCCTTACTATTTTCCAGTTAAGATTAGTTTCACATTTCTATTATATAGCTTTGATTGCTTCCTTAATTAAAAATAAAGTAGTGAACAATGATTGAAATAGTTCAATAGGTGGAAATTACCTTTTTTCAGACTTGCTGAAGGTAAGATATTTTAAAAAGAAATTGAGATATTAATGAGAATGTTGTACTAACAAGATTAGCATTAGGTGTCTGCAGTAAAAATATAATAATTCTAGGCATAAAATGCACTGAAATTTTCAAGACTGTGGCTTGAAATCAGAAGAGGAATATTTCTGAAATACCAGTTCTAGGAGTATGATACGAGAATAAAAATCAGTTTGAGGTTTGCAGAGTAGTTTTAATGAAAACTAGAAGTAATAAAAATATTTGAGACTTAACATTTTTATGCTTGTAAAACATGTGCCACATTTTCTAAAAAAGAAATAATCTAATAATTTCAAAACTATTATGAAACAAAGTAATAACTGACTTAATTTTAATTTCATAATTGTAATTAGTATAATAAGACTCTAAATTGGAATAGGTTTTGAAATTGGTATTCTAGTCAGCATATTTAATTGATTTGGAAGTTCTTACTTGCTGAGCTATGCCAACTGGTTATTGGAGTAGAATCATAGAATCATTCTGATTGGAAAAGGTCGCTGAGATCATCGAGTCTAACTGTCAACGAAACTCCACCATGATCATTAAACCGTGTCCCAAACAGTAACAGGTGTGGAAACATCTCTAAATTCTGAATAGTTAATAAGTAAATGCCACAAAATATCCAATTCAAAAATAAAACCTGGCCATTATAATCAGATTTAACTTTAAAAAAACATTTTTTTTTTTTTTTAAAAAAACATGGTAACATGGCAGCTGGATGCATTTTGTTATTCAAAAGTGGAGTAACAAAATCTGCTACTGTTCACTGCCATATTATATCTCCTGGCTTTTGGTGTTTACTCTTTCTTTGATTTTTTGGGGAGGATGATGGGGTGTGACAGTTCTGGCAATGGAAACATCTAGATATTTTGGGTAGGTAGTCCATGAATTTTAGTATAAAGCAATGTATGCATATGTTTGCAAAGTTGGTATGCTTGGCTTGGTGCTGTGTGGCAACTTGCTGTTTTTAATTCTTGGTGTTTAGGTAGAGTTTGTGAAAAGTCGTTACACTATAAGGAAATCATTGCTAGACTCCAGTCAGTTTTGTATGATTTACGTCTTGAGCTACTATGTGTTTTATTTTAGAATTTCTCAGAAGTAGACTTACCACTGTTAGATGCTCTACATAGGAAGGATTTTGAGGCAAAGACTGTATTTTTGTAATTTTATGTCACCAATTAAAATTTGCTACTGAATCTTGCCCATCTCACAAAGACTCTGTAGACCACAATATAATACTCGGGGATGCAGGGTAGAATTAGTTTGTCATATTTAGCCTTTGCATAGTATAAATGAAGAAAGCATGATGAGTTATGTGGTTTTTTTTTTTACTTTTTTTAAAAATTATTTCGTTATCCAAACTATACTTTTCAGTTCAAAATACATAATTTCTGAACTTGTCACATACTGTTTTTCATTACAGGCTTTCAAAGAGGGGAAAGAAAAAGTTAGGTGGTTCAAGTTGTTTTGCCTCTGAACCAGCTGACTGCACTTTCTTTTCTGAATATGGCAAATGATGCTCATTTGCACGCCAAGTGTATTCATAAAATTGACATCTGTATTAGAAGAGCAGAAATATTGAATAAAAGCAATATTCTGTATTTCTTTGGCATAGGTATTTAATTATTTGATGGTTACTTCTCTTATTTATGTCTCTTGGGCAGCTCTACCAGCCCTTATTGACACTGGCATGGATTATCTGTCTTTTCCACATGTATTTGCCATCTTTGCTTAAGTTCTGATAGGTCTTACATTGGTTGTCTCTTGTTGGAAATAAATTCAGTTCCATTATTTTCTTAAGTAAATGTGAGCCTGTGCAGCTTCATTGTGGGTTTTGCTAGGGATGTGTAAACCTGTTAAGTATGAGCTGCTGTGATTTTAACAATGTGTCCTTGTCTGGGACACATTGTTTGATGAAGATCATCATGGAGAAGGGAGATAATTGTATAGTAGTGGTGAGTGACCACACACAGCAATAGGTGATAAACAGGTGCTCGGTACAGGATCGGGATGTGTGTCCCTGTGGCTGTTGGAGATATTGTTTTCTGCCAGGCTGAGACCTGTTTGAATATGTCTTTCTTGAAGAGCCCACCCATTTGGATACCCTGTTTGGTGGTTGCAAAGGAGCACACTGTGAGAAGATGGTGTATGCTGCTGTTTGCTACACGAAGTAGCTGAGGTGTTATGTGCGTTCTTTTCTGTTTAACATAACTTCAAAAAGCAGTGGGAATAAATAGAAGAGCACTAACAAAAACACATTAGAAACCATTAGAAAGAAAAGGTATGGAAAAGTCATAATAAGGAAAATATAGTAAATAAAATGGAGAGAAAGTTATCTAGGAAGAATCCATTTTTTTAAAAAGACATACTTCTGTGAGAAGAAATTGGGATTTTTTTTGTGTGTGTGGCATAAATGTTTATATATGCATGGATAACTTCAATCTTAGTAAATACTTAGTAAAATTTGTGTGGTCTCTTTTAATAGCGGCAGTAATAGTGGCTTTGTCTGGAATTCTGCATAATTTCTGTGTCCATTTTGCTCTTTGCTCAGCACAGATCATGAGCTTGTTGAGCTTCATTATATTGACAGTCTTGGTCTTTTATTTTCTTCATGACTGCTCTTTGATTGTAAGGAAACACATTATGTTAGTGAACATTAGAATGAATTATTATTTTATTGTGGCATTGTTCTTTATGTGCCCTGTTCTTTCCTATTTTACTCTGTCAGTCGAGAGTCTGCTCTCAGCCTATGAGGGAGACACTTAAAAAAGTCATTATTTGTCACCAAGCACTAGATATGGATCCTATGTGGAATTTATCAGGTATTATCATAGCTACAAAAGCTTAGGTACAAATAATTATTTGGGCTGATTATATTTTGGGCATGTTAAAGAGAAAAAACAGTTTCTTAAACTTAGGTAAGCATCCAGTGAAGACTGGAAAGATTCAATGTGACTTAAAACCAGTGAGAAAATATTTCCTCTCTGTTATTGACATTTAATAAATTTAGTCTTAAGCAAGAAACTATATGTGATAATCAGAAAGACTAAATGAACTTTATTTAGTTTTTGAGGGCTCAGTGTTTTAATCCTAGTCTAGTCTACACAAGTCTAGTGAGATTATGTGTTGGCTTTATTTGTTGCAGGCTGACTGGTATAAAAAGATTTTGTGGCAAACAGTGTTTGCTGAATTATGAAACTAGTAAAACATAGGGCTTGCATGTTCTTGTCTGAATTTGCGTGCAGCAGTTTAAAGAGCTGTCATTTCCACAGAGAGAACTATATGGTGTTACTAAAAAGGGGGTGTGTTTGCTGATTTGTTGATAGAAATTCTTGGAAGTTCTTGAAGAAAACTTACAAAGGTGAGGCTGTTGACAAGGTCTAGTGGAGATGCTTGTAATGAAAGGGCTGTTTTGAAGAATTATGTTACAGAGATCGATAAAGGAGATGTTTAAAGTACTAGAAGGCCAGCAAAATTAAAAGTGATGCTGAGCAAGCAAAATTAAAAGTGCAAAGTAAATACATTTTTGCTATATTGCATTTCTTTGCCATCACTGAAATGCAGTATGCCTGGATTTTACATTTAACAGGGCTTCAGTGATAAATAAGAAGAATATCAGGTGCATCTTTAGTGAATGCACTTTCTTCCCCCCTCCTGCTTTTTTTGGAAAGGAAGATGTTGACTTGCTCTTGGACCAAGAATCATGTTTTCTAAATGCGGAAGGAAATTAAAGTTCCAACCATATTTGACCACAAAGGTTTGATGCAGTGCAATGTGCTTCATAAGGTGTAGTAGATTTCTTGGATTCATTTTTCTTTCATTTAATCACTATTATAATGATAAAAAATGTGAAGTGGTTCACTAATACTTCAGAAGACATTAATAAACATTTTATACTTAATTTTTAACACTGTTATATTGAAATCCATACCCATCATTTGGCTTTCCAGATTCTGGGAAAGATATGGCCAATTCTTTTAACTTCTATTCTCAAGCACAAGTGCTGTCGATCTCTCAGATACACATGTAACAACTTTCAGGTATGAAAACCTAACAGAATCTGAGTATTTATGTATTCATTCTTATTTCTGTCAATTTATTGTAGAGATTCACAATATGAGGAAAAAGCAACTGCTAGGCAGAATATGTTCTCTTTAACAGGTTAAAGATACTGCGTTGCAAAAATGAAAAAGAAAATTAAAATCAGAGGTATCTTGATATTTATAATTGTTGACAGTATTTTGCTTTCTGTTGCAGTAACTTGCTAATGGTATTGAACAGAAGATTTAAATTAATTTTTGTGGAAATAATTTGTATAAAAGTATAACAGGAGTAAATTCACTATGCATTTTTGAGAAGGTTTTATTGTTATCACCAGAGCTCAGAGGAAAAGGTGCTTGAGGGCGTGTAGGACGGGAAAAAAACAGCCTGCCTGTGATTGTTAGAAATTTCTTGGTGGTATTTTAACATTATCAGCATGTCTTTCTTATGTGCCTTAGGGAAGCCTGTGTTTACTTCTTACAAAGCTGTGATATGGTAATCCGCAATCATCTTTCAAGTTGTTACTGGCTTTTGCTGTGCAAAGAAAATGCAGTCTGTTGTATTATGTGAAATGATCTTAACTGATGGGGAAGTGAGGCCTTCTTCTTGCCAATGATAGTGGAGAGCTTTTGTGAACTTGGCTCCTGCATACTTCTAGAAACGCCAGCATATTTAGGTGTATAAGGAATTTTAAAAATCAATCTTTGGGAAAATTTATACTTCAGACTTTACATTCAAATTTAATCCACTGCGTTCCTGTTTTTTAACACATTCCAGTTGTGAAAAGTAATTAAGCTTGCAAAAAAAAAATCATTTGGAAACAAAGATACTAAATTTCTCCTTTAAAGTTAAATCAGGGTTGGAAATGCATTAATTAAGCTTTTCTAGTGCCATACTTGTAATGGAAGTACCTGAATTAATGCACCGAGTTCTCCACAGAGACAGTAGAATCTCTAAGGAGAAGTTTGCACTGTTTAGGTACCAAAAGTTTCAGTTCAGTCAGGTGGGAAATCTAAAGCCTGTGATGTTAGCACTTAAGGTTGGATGTTAATAAATAGGGATGGGGGAAGGCTCTTTATGGTATCTGGACTACAAAGTGACAGCATTTGAAACTATTTCTGTACAGTAACATTTCTAACAGTAGTCCTGGGTGATCTTCCAGAAAAAGAAAGCTTAGCACATTTTTTTTTGTCCTCAATGTATGAATTATTAGCTACATTGATAGTCCTTTAATAGAGCTTGCTGCTCTAGCTGATTATCAGGGAGCCAGAGACAGGTCAGAGACAGATGCAGACAAGTGGAATGTGTTGGTTGGAGTTTTTGTTTTGTTTTGTTTGTTTGAATTATTTCATTAGGTTTCCCATGTTGCTTTTGTATATTGTTTGTGGGTATAAACTTTTATTGTACACAACTGAGCTGCTTTTGTTCTGCAAGTTAGTGAGGTTAGAGCTTTGGAGATTTTTCTGGGGGTAGATTTGTCCTCTTTGGCATAATATCTCATAAGTATTGTTTTTTCCATTCAAAATGCTTTATCAGGTAAACTTAGAAACTTCCAGAAAGTGTCAAACTTCATCTGCAAGAATTGCATATACTGGATGTACTTACATTGTTGTTTGAGAAATGGCAGTTGAAAATGTGAAAACTCGCTTATTTTTTACAATACACTAAGATGAATATGTCAACTCAGTAGGTATTTTTCACTCAGCTATAACTACATCTGTAGCCAGCTGGGCAATTACAGATGCATCTAGGAAAAGGTCTTGACACAAATGGTGAAATTTCTTTGAAAGTCACTGCTAACACACTTATTCAAAAGTAGTGGAGATACTTCAAAATATTTCCTTTGGCAAATGTAACACAGTTTATCAATTGTATGATTATGTCTTACATTTTTATTGAGGTTCTTTACTGTGAACATGAATTCTTATTCCAGTTATTTCCGTAAGTAGGTCTTTTTATGAAGAACCTATTGTAGTGATAAAAAAAATCAAATGTACCTTTACTCAGTGTTTCATAGAAAGGTGCTTGTTAAATATTAGTGAAATGTATTTTGACTCATCTGCATAGCAGCAAGATGTACTTTTTGTTGACTAGAGAAGACAAAAATTGAATGGTTAATGTCTTTGTAGGTCATTAGGTCATTCTTACACTAATGGAGAAACTGTATGTAAAAGAATAGTAATGTTAAAAAAATCAAGTACTGAGAAATTAGTCTGTCAAAACTAAGGGGCTAGTTCAACTTTAATTCACCCCTGTTATGTTAATATGTAATCCTGAATTTTATGAACAGAACCTTGCTCCATTAACAGTATTCACTTAGTAGTCCTTTATCAGAGCATATGATGTATAGTCATACTGTTCATTATTCAAATCAGCCACAAAAAAAGAGGAAAATTCCTTCTAGATGTCTTTGTAGTGCTTTCATCATTGAATCTTGTACTGTTCAGGTTTCAGAAGATAAAAGCAGTGTGGTGGATTGAAATTACCCCCCAACATAAAATTTCCAGACTAGCTCAATTGGAAAGCAAATGAAGCTATATTTACAAGCACAATTGCAATCTAGAAATATGGAATGCAATGAATACGTACAAGATAAACAATATTTACAAATATATACAAATTTATAAACAACACAAGAACCCTGCCTGGACAAAACTAGGGGGTTACCAACAGGTTGACAGTGTTGATGCACAAGGGAAGAGCACCTGATGTCATCTACCTGGCCTTGTACAAAGCATTTGACACTGTCTCCAATGACATCCTGGTGACTAAACTGGAAAGACATGGATTGATGGGTGGATGACTCAGTGGATAAAGAATTGACTTGATGATTGCTGTGCAATGCTGCAGAGTTGGGGAAAAGTGGCTGGAAAGCTGCCTGGAAGAGAAAGTCCTGATGGTGTTGATCCACACCTGGCTGAACATGAGCCAACAGTGTGCCCAGATGGCCTAGAAGGTCAATAGCATCCTGGCATGGAAGATCAGTAACAGGTAATAATCTGAGAACCACAACAAACTAGGAAGTTTCCTAGTGACATCCTTAACCGGAGCGCTGGGAAGACAGCATATTCCCTGTTAGGTGGGGTTACCCAGCATACTGGACACTCTGTTACCCTAAGGAGGCAGTCCCCTATGACTAGCCGTTCTTTTCTTCCTTATGATTGTAGTGATATATGTGGTAGACCTTTCCGACTGTGGACATACATCTGGTGTAGGTTGCCAATTGTCCACATCTTCATTTGACTGGTCTTTCTCAACCACAGCCTCTTACCTGTGTTTCAGTGGCACCTGGGGATGTGGAGTGAAGAGGTTTTTTTGTCTGCTGCTTTGACCCTCAAGTTGCCTTCATTCACTCCCCTTGTTCAGGCTACTTCCTTTGGTCTGGCAGGGACAGAATACAGGGGCTCAATGTTCGGCTTCACTAATGCTCCTCAACCTTTCATCTTGCAACTCTGCCACCTGGCAGAGGAGATCAGCCACTTGCACACAGCGCACCCTGCAGTTGTCATAACTGGTGGTTGTGGCCAGTGAAAGTCTCTGACACTCCTTGCAACCTGTCACCTGGACAGGTGCATGTTTCTGTGGGTTCTCTGTCTGGGTTCCCATGTCCACCCTGGCAAGAGCTGAGCACATGGCCTTCTGTGGTTGATCTCTTTCTCAGTGGCTGACAACCGCTAACAGGGGTCTCCTGTTAAGGTGGCCAAGCTGCTGTTCCTCCATGCATGGCCTGCTTGCTGCTCTGCTGAGCACTCTCTGCATGCGCCTCACACACTAGAGCTACAGGTTTCTGTCGTGTCTCTGCTCTCCCTCAGGCTTCCCTGGCCCTGGGAACCCCCTGTCCACCTCAGTCTAAGCATGGGTCTTTGTTGCTGCTGCCTCACTCCTTGTGGTCTGAGAGAACTGTAAAAAGTGCAAGCTGTAAGAAGGGATCAAAATGGCAAAATCATGGAGTCATAATTCAAATAGATTAAAAAAATATGGAGTGTCTCAAGTGGTTTTAAAAAGTAAATAAAATTTTTAAAAGTTTATTCTTAGCTGTGGGAAATGTATTTGTAAGCTTTAAGAAATTCACTATTTAGAAACAGATATTTAAAGGCTGCCTCAACTAAGCACCTGACCTAGAAATGATTTTCAGAAGTAAATCCCAGCTGAGCTGCTGTGTTTGCAGTCACGATTAGGGTTGTCTCATATTCTAAAAGCAAACAGAGTCATAGAGTATAAACTTGTCTCCAGTGTATATAAATCCCAACACAGACTGAAGAAATCCTCTCTTATCCAGCCAGTTCTCATATCTTATAATGAGCTCTATCACACAGCAGAGTAATTAAGAGTTGATTTTATATAGGAGGACAGTCCTGTGTTTACTCATGGCACAGGTGTAAGGCTTTCATAATGAAGCACTGCAAGAGAAAAGCTGTCAGGGGGGTGGTGAAGAAAGAATACTTCAGTGTTTATCTCAAGACTACTGCAGGCTTTGTTTGCTAATACCATTAACTTACTGGGTCAGTTTTAAATCTTGGAATCTATTTGTGCTGCATGAAAAGATAGCTCTTCATGCACAGAAATTATATTTATTATGTGATATACTATGTTATTAACTATATTTTTGTTATGCTATGCATCTTTTTGATGAAGAGATGTAGATTAATACATGTAAAACTAGTGATGAAACACAAGGCAAAAAAAAGTGTAAGAAAATATGATTTTTTATTGCATACCTCTGAAATTACCCAGTGTATAAAAATTGTGGAAGAATCAGCAAAAGAATTTTTATATACTCTTGATTCCTAGAACAGAGACATCACTAATTAAATAATACCAAACAGTACAGTGTGTATAAGAATGCAAAAAAATTTGTAGTTTATTCATAAACAGAAAAATAACATGATTGGAGCATTTTAAATGTTCTAGTGAAAAGATGATGCCACTTCAGCATTAGTATGCAAGTCATACCATATTTCCTTGAAACCTACTACTGAAAAACATTGCAACTTTTAAATTTCACACAGCCTAATTTCTTTATACTTCAAAATCTGTTTTGCTGAATAGCCAAAAAGCACCCTTTCCCCATCTGCTCATAGACATGAAAAGGTTTCAGCTTTTGTTTTAATTAGTTTTCTTTTAAAAAATGTTAGACAAGACTTAATAATCATCATTATCACTTGCACTGAGTATGTGATTTACTGGATGCTGGAAGAAGAGTTTTTCTATTAATCTGTATTGTGATTCTTGAAATCAGATCTGGCACGTTACTGATACCGTGAATATAATGTGTATCCTCATAACCATTTGCAGCAACAGGAAAACAATGCTCAGGAATTATAACTTTTTATCATGTATGCTCAAGCAAAAGGAAAAATTCCTAAGGTCTTTTACCATTTAACTACAAAAGATAAATTCACTTTTAAAGTATAGAAGCTTTACCATACAGTACAACCTGTGCAGTGGAAGCTTTACGACATAGGAACTTCTGCTTACTACACCTTCTTGAAGAGATAATCCCATCAGACACTTCTATGTACTCTTACATGCTTTTGTCTAAAATTCCCTGAAGGCCCTGAAATTAAAATACTAAATTAGTCATTTGCTACCGGTTTACCTAATTAGGTATTTCATACATTTATTTACTAACTATTTTTTCCTGACATTTAAGTTTGTGATATTTTATCACTGGACAAAGGACTTACATATTTGTATTTTAAACTACATAATTTTAATTCATGAATCCTAGTCTAGCTGATCACCATTTTCTAGTTCTCAATCACAATGCTGTTTTTATTGAATACAGTTACTAAAAATATCAGATAAATTTACAAGACATTTTTAATAAAGTTGGTAATTTCACAATTACCAACTTTTTTTTGCAGATACACGATATATGCATCTTAATTACAAAAGTGATTATTTAACTCATATACTTTTTGACTGGCAAATGTTCTTTAAAAGACTTTATACTTTAAACCCTTATTTTTTAATGACTACTGAAGTTACAAGGTGTTTCTATCAGTAATTTTAAACTGATCAGTGGAACTACTTAGAGAAAAAGGGGCCTGCTACATATAAAGATACTATACTGCTAAATGCATGATTTTAAAACATAATTTTTGACTTGTGTGAAACCTCACATTTTTCTGTTATCTCCAAAATTGGAGGTGTTTTACAGGCCAAATCCACCATTCAACATTAAACTCTCTCTCTGATGCTTTCTTAAAGATATCCTGTAATAAAGATATTCTAATACCTTCCGACATTTCCGACTAGGAAATGTCAGCATATGGACATCATAAGCATGGCTTGGACTTTTAATATAATTCAGATTGAAGCTTATAAGAGGCAAAGACAGTGAAATTACTAAAATTTCATTAAGTTACTGTTGTTTCCAGAGTTGTGTAGTGAGAGAAAGCAATAAATAAGCAAATATTTCCAACAACCAAAATGCAGTTATGAATATAAATGTATGCAACCAAATATAATTCTCCTTTGGGTACCATGGTCAATTCTTAGTAAGAGCACTGTCTATTATTAATAACTTGACAGACTACAGGAAATCACTCATTCATATTTTGTAAGTACACTCTTAGGTGGCTTTATTGAAAGATCTCCTTATTTGAAAAAAATCTTTGAAGTTTCCTGGACCTGTGTTTTAGGATATGTATTTGTGTTGCATTATAAGACATGTATGTCTCACTTCCTAGGTCTTGATACATATTTATGCAATTTTCACTTCCTTCTTTAATATTCAGTCTTCTATTCTGGACACAGCCTTGAGCTAAGTAAAGGGAATACTGCACTGTTACACATGCAAATGACAGCACAAGCATATAAATGCACTAGACAAAATGACATATGAGGCTATAAAAGAAAAGTGGATGTGGAGCACATTGTAATAAATGGAACAGCTGTAAATCCAAGGAAGAACCTTGGTGAAGCAAAAAATAGGAAAGTGTTGGGTAGAGTGATGATTGCATCCAGATCTGATGCTGATTGCATCAACCATAGCTAAGGCAACAGCAAAGGAGCAGAATTGGCTCCTGTTAGAACTTAACCTTGGTCTGAGCACAGACTCTGCATACATCAGAGAACTATAGAACCATGTAATGGTTTGGGTTGGAAGGGACCTCAGGAGTTCATGTAGTCCAACCCCCCTCCTGTGTTCAGGGACAAACTGCTAAATCAGGTTGCTCAGAGCCTTGTCAAGCCTGACCTTGAATATCTTCAGGGATAAGGCATCAACTACCTCCCTAGGCAACCGGTTCCACTGTTCTGCCACCCCTATGGCAAAGAACACGTTCCCAACATCCAGTCCAAATCTACTCTTCTCTAATTTAAAACCTATTTTGTTGTTAAAAGAAACCTTGAAGCATGCTAGGAACAGGTTCTTTACCATGAGAGTACTGGAACAGGTTGCCTAGGGAGGTAGTTGGGGCCCCAACCCTGGAGATAACGCAAAGTGAGGCTTGACAGGGCTCTGGGCAACCTGATCTAGTTGAGGATGCCCTGCTGACTGCAGAGGGGGTTGGAGTGGATGACCTTTGAAGAATCCTTCCAACCCAGACCATTCTATTATTCTACGATTCTAAATAGCAGAAAATTTGTTATGTTAAAAGATGAGGAATACTAAGAAAAATAATCAGTGGAAGTGTTGAAAATGCAACCTTTTTGTAGACTACACTTTTTCTTGAGTCTTTTAAAAACTAGACAAATTCTTGTCAGTATCCTTATAATGGATTCACCCAGAATGATATAGCTATATCATTTTACTTGAACTTTTTGCAGTAGATTCAAAAAAAGTATTGCTTAATTTTAGATTGTGATCAGCTATTTTGCTTCATGGAAATTCCTATAGTCCTGCTAGGTCTAAAGCTTCTATGAGATTCCTTTTTTTTCTAAAAATTATTTCTATTAGGATTGCACTAAGACCTTTTCAAAGAGAGTTAAGGTACTGCTATTGTTGGAGCCAGTTAGAGTAGTATTGAAAGCTGTGTACCTCACAGGAGTTGGTTTCAAACAGCCTGTGTGTTCACTCTGACTATTTATGCTTCTGTGGCAGTTTCTCCCTCTAGTTGTTTGAGGAGTAAAAGGCTAAATTTGAAACTCAAGCACTTCAGCTGTTTTCTGCTTTGTTTACAAAACAAGTTTATTGGTGTTTCAAGCCCAGAACAAAATTTGTGCTTTTCTTTACCTTTGTTGTGATTCTTTTTGGTATGCTTTGGTTAGAATATCACTTGAGCTGGGCAATGACTCCAACCAGATTTTGCTGTCATGCTATTCAATATAGAATCTGGCAAAACTGAAAACCCAGAAATGGACTGGATATGCCATATGTCAAATGGCCTGTTCTGTGTATTTGTAGTGCTCAGAGTATTATTTCCGGTTGATGACAGCAAAAGCAGATGTTAAATAATTCTATTTCATACTCCACAATAGAAGAGTTGAGAGCAAGACTGTGTAGGAGGGGGAGGGCAATGTTATTTTTTTTTTTAAATAGAATTGGTTTTATTCACATTCATTTCTTTGAAGATTTCACTCACTTTGTTACACTTACCCTCTCAGACTGACATACTGTTGGTCTGTGTTGTGTCCCACAGTTGGTGGGTGTCCCAACAGTTTGGCTGGGATTAGTTGTTTAGGTATGTGTCCTGGGTTAACACAGCCCACACTCACAAGCCTCCTTTTTCCCTGAGACAGACAGAATGGAAAATAACACAAAAAAAAATCTGTGTTAAGATAAGGAGTTTAATGAGATGATACACTGCACAATTACATTAGTAAAAGCAGAAGCAGCAGCAGAAGCCAGCAATAAAATGGTTCCCCCTACACAAGCATGGTACAGACAGCCCAGCAGAAAAGACCAACACCCCAAAACTGGAAACCAGAAGCAGCAACTGGAACAGGAAGCCTCTAGTGTTGCAATCTGAACTTCACACCGCATAATACTTTGCTCCAGCCAGCACTTCATTTTGAAGCTGGCATGGCAGCAGCATGGTATTCAATACACTCATCCCAGAGTATTGTTATAGTAAGCAACATCTTTCTCCCTTCCCACCCTAAAATAAACTAATAACTTAGTCTGTTTCTGTGCATCAACAAATCTCATGAAATCCTAAGACTTTGCTGTCTTTATGTTGTCCTTTGAAAGCATGGTTTTGTCAGTGTTTGCATAGAACTTGTAAAAATACATGGGTCTCAGGGAAGTGGTGTTTGGAAGTTTGTTTCTGAGCTCAGATGTGCTGGTGCACAAAGAAACTCCAAGGAGCATGAAGGCATTCAGCACTTTCTGGAGTTGCTGAGAATTTAGCAGGATCAAACTCTAATTGCATTTTAATGTTCTTTCTCTAACAGTCTTATAGATCACTCTTGGATGGTTCCAAGATGTGATGTGAAAATCAAATGGTTGTCTTTAAGCTCACACAAGCTGCTTTGCAAGCTACTAAAACTAAACTGCTTTGAAAGTAATTTTAACTAGTTGTTGAAACTGAAGTCTGTCTTGGAAAGTTTTTTTGATAGTATCTTTTACTTGGTCACAGACTTACTTGAAAACAGTCATTTACATGGTTTAGGTTTTAAAAGAAAATTATTAAATGTGAGTAGTTTGGTGTTACAATTCATATCTAGAAGTTCTGATTCACACTCCCCCCGTCCTTACTCAATGAAATGTGATGTTCATTGAATGAAAGTTACAGCACATGAATTTCTGCCAGATCCCATAGGCTTGCGTGCTACCAGGAGTAGCAGATATTTCAGTGTTAGTGATATCCATAAGCTGTTAGACTGCTGGAGTTAATCCTGAAGACTGATTTAGCTTTAAAGGATAAGTTATTTGTTGGTAACAGACATTGGAGCTTTTTCAAGACTTTGGAATGATGCAACAAGGAAAGCTACAGAAAACATATATTCTTAAGTTCTGTATAATCAGTTTTGAGTTTCCTTTCTCTGCACATTTTGGTAGATAAACTGAACATAGTAATTGTTCCCAAGCTTTTGTTGTTTGCCTTAGTTTTAAAAATGGTTTTCAAAATCTCATTTCCCCCCAAAGTATCTCAATTTTCAGATGGAAAAGTTGATAAAATTTGAAGATGTGGATATTTCCATTTTAAAAATGAATGTAATTAATTATATTCTGAAAGTCCTGTGTTTCATCCCACTTTTCCATGTTAAAAGGAAGTCTGGGAGACTTCAGCAGCTGAAGTTTTTTTAAAATAAAAGAATCCTTGGATGATGTGGAGCCGTTGCAGCAGACTGATGATCTGGTGGTTCATCCTCTGTAATATGGGAGTGGCAGGAACCAGACACTCTCCATTTTGGATGTTTCTACTGCTGAATATCTATCTGAAAATGTATTGTAATAAAACCAAAACCAGCCTGAGGGATACACTGCTTTTTATAATTCTGCATGTGCTCTCTGGCTAGGTACAAAGAAAGGGGAAATGCATAGAAAACAGTTATAATTGGAAGCCTCTTAATCTTCTGATTTCCTCTGACTCTTTCGAGCACAGAGGAGAATCTGGGCCAGTGCATTAGCAATAGTTTATATTTACATGCATAATTATTTGATTTCCCCCCTCCCAGCATAACTGGTGTTATAATATGCAAAGAATATACCTTCTGCATCTTGCTGGGCAGAGTGTGAAAGGATCATGCACCAGCTTTATTCTAAGAACACAGGAATTTGTGGCAGTTGTAAGCAAATGAAAATGGACACCAGTTGCTATGGTCAGAAGATAAAGCAGGCTTCGTTATAAGCAAATTGTGCTTAAATACACAGTTACAGAAAGCAACTCTGCTAGACAGATATGCTTTTCTTAGCAAAGGAAAATTTTAAAATTAAAATAAACTAGGTACCCCTTTACATTTATCAGTAGTGTGGCTCCTTGTCTTCTTGCATTACAGGTGAAATGCCACTATGTGGAATCTGAAGGAATTGTGGTTTTTGTAGCAGTAACTGGACCACTGTTACCCAAAGTAACAGTTTGACCAGCTTTTCTGCTCTCGTCTTTGATTTCTGCTCTGGAATTAGGTGATCTCATTCACACAGAAAGGACTTAAGGGAAGAGAATGGGCTTAAGGCATTACTTTTAAGAACTACTTTTTTCCCTTTTCTGACAGCAGGTCAGTTTGAGGTAGTGTTCTAGATTCTGCCACTGCAGGAGCTCGTGTCCTATGGGTATGAGCTTCTGGTTTTGGAGATTTGAAGGAGAATGTCTGTAGCAGACTTCCTACTGTAATTGTTACAATAGTTTCAACTATTAAGAGTGTAGTAGTGAAGATAATGGTGAGGCTTTGGCATTGGCTGCCAAGGTAATTTTGATCTGCCATAATTTGCCTGAGGAAATGCAAGGAAATCATAACAGTTTTCTGGGATGGAAAAATGAGAGTTCCACAGTTTTCAGGCATTTACAAATTGTGATTTTCTCAAATAAATGATGGGTCATAGAATCGTGGAGTTGTTATGGTTGGAAGGGACCTCAGGGATCATCTAGTTCCAACCCCGCTGCCATGGGCAGGGACACCTCACACTAGATCAGAGCCACATCCAGCCTGGCCTTAAAAACCTCCAGGGATGGGGCTTCTACCACCTCCCTGGGCAACCTCTTCCAGTGTCTCACCACCCTCATGGTGAAGAACTTCTTCCTAACATCCAATCTGAATCTACTCACTTCTAGTTTTGCTCCTCTCCCTCTAGTCCTATTGCTACCTGACATCCTAAAAAGTCCCTCCCCAGCTTTCTTGTAGCTCCCCTTAAGATAGTGGAAAGCCACAATAAGGTTTCCTCAGAGCTTTTTCTTCTCCAGACTGAATAGCTCCAACTTTCTCAGCCTGTCCTCATAGGAGAGGTGCTCCAGCCCTCTGATCCTCCTCGTGGCCCTTCTCTAGATGTGTTCCAGCATGTCCAGATTCTTCCTGTAACAGGGGCTCCAGAACTGGATGCAGTACTCCAGGTGGGGTCTCACCAGAGTGGAATAGAGGGGGAGAATCACCTCTCTTGACCTGCTGGCTATGCTTCTCTTCATGCAACCCAGGATGTGATTTGCTTTGTGGGCTGCAAGTGCACACTGGTGGCTCATGTTGAGCTTCTCATCCACCAGCACCCCAAGTGCTTTTCTTCAGGGCTGCTCTTGACCCAGTGACTGCCCAGCCTATATTCGTGCTTGGATTGCCTCAACCCAGATGCAGGACCTTGCACTTGGTCTCGTTGAACCTCATGAGGTTGGCTTGTGCCCAGCTCTCCAGCCTGTCCAGGTCCCTCTGGATGCCATCCCTTCCCTCCAGCATGTCTGCTGCACCACACAGCTTGGTGTCATCAGCAAACTTGCTGAGGGTGCACTCAATGCCACTGTCCATGTCACCGACAAAGATGTTGAACAAGACTGGTCCCAGGACTGATCCCTGAGGGACTCCTCTTGTCACTGGCCTCCACTGGGATGTAGAGCCATTGACAGCCACTCTTTGGGTGTGGCCGTCAAGGCTGTTTTTTATCCACTGAATAGTCCATCCATCAAACCCAGACTTTACTATCTTGGAGACCAGGATGTGGTGTGGGACAGTGTCAAAGGCTTTGCTGAGGTCCAGGTAAATGATGTCAGTTACTTGACCTTCATCTGTTAATGTTGTGACCTTGTCATAGAAGGCCACCAGGTTTGTCAGGTAGGATTTGCTCTTGGTGAAGCCATGCTGATTGTACCCAATCACCTCTTTGTTATTCTTCTGCCTCAGCAGAGCCTCCAGGAGGATCTGCTCCATGATCTTACTGTGCACAGAGGTGAGACTGACTGGCCTGTAGTTCCCTGGGTGTGGTAGTTTTAGGCTATGCCTTTAATGTTTTTTCACAGATCTCGAGCAGAAAGTAGTAAAATGTAAATAAATCACTATTGGGTGTAAAAAGGAAAATAATGATAATTCTAACCAACCCCAATGGAGAGATATTTACCATAAGATTTAGTTCCCAAAGCAATCTCTCTCCCTTCCTGCTTCTTCACTTTGGGAGAGACTAACTTGCTTCTGCTTGACTTTGGCTGCACTGCTTTTTTCGTGACTGGTATTAACTTCTCTATTTTTGTCTCTTGTCCCTTGTGTACAGGGGGGTAGGGGAGGAGGCAGGAAAGGGAGAAGCTACTAGCTTCCCCTGGTCTTTGGCCAGGGGGATCCTTGTGCTATTTATTAATTGTAAATACTTGTAAATATTGTAAATATTTTGTATTTGTACCTATTTGTTGCATTCCATTGTAGGTTTTAGTTTTGCTTGTAAATACGGCTTCCATTTGCTTCCAACTGAGCTGGTCTGGCAAATTTAATGTTGGGGGGTGTGTGTGGAATTTTCAACCCACCACACCTGGGTCATCTTTCTTTCCCTTTTTGAAAATGGGGGTTATATTTCCCCTTTTCAAGTCATTGGGGACTTCCCCAGACTGCCAGGACATTTGGAATATAATAGAGAGCAGCTTAGTGACCTCCTCTGCCAGTTCCCTCAGGACCTGTGGGTGTACCTCTTTGGGTCCCGTGGACTTGGACGCTTTCAGGTTCTTCAGATGTCATGAACCTGATCTTCACTCACAGTGGGCAGTTCCTTCTTCCAGTCCCTGCCATTATCTTCTGTTATTCTGGGAGTGTGTCTGGAGCCCTTGCCAGTGAAGACTGAGGTGAAGAAATCAATGAGAATCTCAGTCTTCTCCATGTCCCTTGTCAGCAGTTCACCTGTTTCCTTTCTGAGGGACCCCACGCATTCCCCAGTCTTCTTTTTACCATTGCTACACCTATAGAAATTTTTGCTGTTCCCCTTGATCTCCCTGGCTAGATTTAATTCTAACTGAGCTGTAGCTTTTCACACCAGGTCTCTTGCTGCTTGGGCAGCTTCCTTCTATGCCCCCCATTCTACCTGTCCTTTCTTCCACTCCTTGCAGAGTTTCTTTTTGTGTGACAGCATGTCCAGGAGCTCCTTGCTCATCCACGCAGGTCTCCTAGCATTCTTTCCTGCTTTCCTCTTTGTGGGGATGCTTTGCTCGTGGGCACAGAGAAGATGATCCTTGAACACAGACCAGCTGTCCTGGCCCCTCTTCCCTCTCAGGCTTTGTCCCAGGATACTTTGGCCAGCAGATTCCTGAACCAATCAATGTCTGCATGCCTAAAGTCCAGGGTTGTAGGCTTGGGATATGTCCTCCTAGTTGCCCTGAGGATCTTAAATTCTATTGCTTCGTGGTCACTGCAGCCAAGGTTATCCCTGAGCCTCACATTGGCCACCAACCCTTCTCTATTGGTGAGAACAAGGTCCAGCATAGCACCTTTTCTTGTTGATTGCTCTAACGTTTGGAGGAGGAGGTTGTCATCTCTGCATTCCAGGAACATCCTGGAATGCTGGTACCTAGCAGTGTTGTCCCTCCAGCAGATGTCAGGGTGGTTGAAATCCCTCACAAGGACCAGGGCTTGTGAACATGAAGCCACTTCTATTTGCCTGTGGAGAGCCTCATCTGCTTGGTTCTGCAGGTGGCCTATAGCAGACCCCTACAGTAACATCTCCTTCCCCTGTCTTCCCTTTAATCTTCACCCATATGCTCTCAACCAGCTCATCATCCTTCCCCAGGTGGAGCTCCACTGATTCCAGCTGGTCACTGATACAGAGAGCAACAGCTCCTCCCCTCCTCCCCTGTCTGTCCTTCCTAAAGAGCTTGTACCCATCTATCCCTACATTTCAATCATAGGAATCATCCCACCAACTTTCATTAGTAGCCACTATGTCATGGCATCCTAGCAGCACAGTGCCCCTTAATTCATCCTGTGTGTTGCCCAAGCTGTCTGCATTTGCATAGAGGCACTTCAGCTGGGCTGGTTATGTCACCCTCTTAGGTGAATCCCCCTTGATTCCCTTGGGGTGTCCCAGTGCTTCATCCTTGGCTTGCCTCAGAGCAACAAGTTGAGAGCCCTTGTTAGTACTCTGTTCCTCTGCCTCTGGTGATGCTGCCCCCAATGTTTGTCACAGGCAAGCATGAGATTAACAACTCCTTCCCCCTTTGAATCTAGTTTAAAGCCCTATCCATGAGTCCTGCCAACTTCTGCCCCAGGATCCTTTTCCCCCTCTGGGACAGGTGCATCCCATTGGTTGTTTGCAGCTCTGGTGCTTTGTAAACTGAGCTGTGATCATAAAATCCAAACCCCTGTCAATGACACCAGTCCTGGAGCCATGAATTGACCTGTTGGCTCTTCCTAAATGTTCCCTCATCCATCAGCAATGTCAGAGGGATGGAGGAGAACACATCTTGAGCTCCTGATCCCTTTAGCAGTTGCCCCAGGTCAATGAACCATGGTCAATTGTATGATATTTAACAAGTGCAGGGTGCTGGACTTCAGTCACAACAACCCCATGCAATGCTACAGGCTTGGGGAGGAGTGACTGGAAAGCTGCCCAGCAGAAAAAGACCTGGCTATGGTGGTTGATACAGTTGTCTGAACATGAGCCAGAAGTGTGGTCAGGTGGCTGAGAAGGCCAACAGCATCCTGGCCTCAGAAATAGTGTGTCCCGCAGAAGCAGGGAAGTGACTGTGCCCCTGTACTTGGCACTGGTGAGTCCACGCCTTGAACATTGTGTTCAGTTTTGGACCCCTGACTGCAAGAAGGGCACTGGGTTTCTGGAATGTGCCCAGAGAAGGACAGTGAGGCTTGTGAAGGACCTGGAGAACAAGTCTTAAGAGGACTGACTGAGGAAACTGGGATTGTGTAGTTTGAGTTTGTCATCTTAATTTGTTGACCTTCACTTTTCTCTCTCTCTTTTTTTTTTTTAATTGCTTATTAAGTAATACTGAATGTGGGAAATATAAGCAATTTCTTTACTTGTAGTGAAAATGTTAAAATTAAAATATTGCAGACTGGATTAGTCTCTGCCACTACCTTTTCAATGGGTTAATGCAATAATTTCCTTTCAATACTAAAAGGCATATTTTCAGGACTTAGTTCAGTCCATTTATTGTTTTAAAATTTTAACATCTTTTGGTTGTAAATAGATTTGTATATTTATTAAACCATTAAAAAAGTAGACTATGGTAGCTTATTTGTTTAAAAAAATACATTGATTGCTGCATGGAGTTGAAAAGGTAATTGAGAATTGAATTTTGACAAAAAATGCTTTGCTACAAATTCCTCAGTTTGACAGTGAAAAAGGTATTTTGAGTTTACAGTGTTGGTCAGCACTTCACTTTTCTAGTTTTGTTTGTTCTCTACCCTTGTATGACAAAAACATAGCTAAAATTCTGCTTGTGAGAAGTTCTCAGATTTCTCATTCTCCTCCCTCCCCCAACCTGTGTTCAAAGTTAGTTTTCTGATTAGAATGTTACATTATCACTCTGATTTTTTTTTTTGTTCATTTTACAACTTATGCTGTAATGTAACTGGACTGATTTAAGCTGTTGTGGTGGTTTTAAGGCTATGCCTTTAATTTCTTTTCACAGAGTTCGAGCAGAAAAGTAAAAAGAATGATTATTCTAAACAATTCCATTGGAGAGAGAGAAACTTTTAAGATTCAGTTCTCAAAACAAAGTTCAGTCTGTATGGTGTTTTTCTGCTGGGCAGTCTAGCAGAGTGCTTCTGGGTTTCTCCTTTTTCTTTCTTCACTGAAGAAGATAACGTACTGACCTTGAAAGCTAACAACCTCTCTTGTCTTTTCTTCCTTTTGCCAGGGGGGTCTGGAGAAGGCAGGCAAGCGGGAGGCAGAGGGATAGCTTTCCTGGCTTTGGCCAGGAGGGTTTTGTGCTGTTTCTGTTAATTGTACATGTCTGTAAATATTGTGTATTTTATATATATTCATCGCATTCCATTGTAGACTGTAGTTTTTTTTTGTAAATACAGCTTCATTTGCTTCCAAGCTGAGCTAGTCTGGTGGTGTTAATGTGGGAAGGGACTTTCAACCCACCACAGCTGTAGTCGTGTGCAGTTGAGCTGGTCACTGAAGATTTGTGTAAAGTCAGCAGAGAAGGAGGCATTTGCAGGCTGCAGTTTCTTTAGCAAGAGACCATAGGCATGAGTTTAAGTAAAGCATGAATTGTATGCTGAACTCCATTGACTATATTGACAAATTTGCCACTACTGCAAACATAGTTCAGAGTGGCTTTACTCAACATGTGGTCTAAAGATTGTGCTTCGATGACTTTTATGATTCTTCTGTGAATGCCATGGAATACATATACCTCAAATTGGTTTCTTTTAGTATTATGAACGATTCAAGAAATATTAGCTTGTTTATCATCAACCAACATTTTTGGCCCGATTATCACTGAG
Organism: Indicator indicator; assembly: GCF_027791375.1. Lineage (NCBI taxonomy): Eukaryota > Metazoa > Chordata > Aves > Piciformes > Indicatoridae > Indicator > Indicator indicator. The sequence continues at coordinate 39,734,455 of NC_072053.1, forward strand.
AGTGTCCTGATCTTTTAGGACACTTTACAGAAATGAACACATTTTAGTCTAGTGCCTATATATTAAGGCTTTTTTCACATCTCATGTGCTAATATAAACAGGATGTTTTTTCTCTGCTGTGTGTCTTCTGATAGACTTGTTAAAGCCTTTTTTTCAGGTGCTGCGTAGTGTTGTGTTCTACTTTCTAACAGTACTCCTGTGTGTGCTTTGCAAAATGTGATTGGGTGTGTGTTCAAATTCTTTCTTCCACGCTCAGGCTTTTATGGTCTTTAAGACTGTGGAACACTTGCTGAGAATACAGCTTGGCTTCATTGTTATAGCAAGTCCAAACAAATTGGTCTGTGAAAAAAAATGTGTTATAGCACATTTTCTAACCCTGATTCTTGAAAGAGAGACTGGTGCACAGCAAATGTCAACATTGATTAAAAACTTTCTTTACTGTGTTTTAAGAAATGTACATATGTTAATTTATTTACATAGTACATAGAAAGCAGTGTCCATCTGTTTCTGTTTGTCATGGACAAATGTACTGAAATCTGTTTGGACTGATGGTACCTGCTCATCCGGACTCAAATGAGTGAAATGTTCTTGCTTTGTTTAAAATGATACAATTTTGTGATATTGCTCAGGCTAATTGCAAGGTGTGGTTGGTAGGTGCTAAAAGGCTACCCCATTTGTTGCATATATTTTATTAGGACAATTACTGTTAGGTAAAAATTACTAGTCAAATCGTTTTTCTCAATACCAAGCAGGTGTGGTTTTTTGCTGTTCTCTCTTACAGTAGTGATGTTTAGCATGAACAATAACTGCATGTGCCTGATATTCTTCAGCTCAGGCTTTTTAGGGGAGGGATGATAATGATTTTGACACACATTTTTTTATGATGCATTGAAAACATGTGTGTAAGCTGCCTGGCACATTGTTGCCCTATCTGATGCATTCCAGAGTTTCCTCATAGATAGGACTACAAAAATATGAATTCTCTTTATGGTACATCCAGCCTACTAGATTGATTTATTTATATATCTTATTATTTTGCCAAAAGCTTATTTTAGATTTTCCCTTTGGAATCTTCTCTGTGCTAGCATGCTTTCTCTAAAATTTCCAACCACCATTATTACTGGTTCAGTTATACACCTGGCAGAAGCAGTGAAAGCTGCAGCGCACATAAAGTGCGGAAGGCTCTTGGCAGCTTTGCATTTTTTGCTTTCTTAATCTGCTGTGAGCAAGGTTTGTACAATGGAAGTTTGCCCTTGTTATTACTGACATCACTGCATCTTCTCCTTTGATGTTTTTGCCCTTTCTTAAGCATGTTTTAGCAGAGGCTGCTGGGCTCAGCTATGGGTCCACTGGAACTGGTGGAATGGACTGCGTCCAGCATGGGGCATCCTCTGGCCTCTGCCCATAAAGGTCACCCTGCAGCTTCCCCCTACTTTGCTGTGGGCAACTACTGCAGTAATTTATACTATTTAGACACTGCTCAGCTTCTGCTTTTATTCTACTTTTAATCTTAAAGCAAAAGTTCATCATCTAGGAATTGTTGAGATTACATTTTCATTATGAAGATTTTTTTTTTGTGGTATATATCTAGTTACTGTAGTGCTTAAAAATCCCTGCTTCTGTGATTTGGACTTTTGCTGTATTATGCTGCTGCTGTGACTCAGATAAGCTTGAACCCTTGGAGAATTCACTGTTATTTGAATCATAGTGGCTTTGCTAATCTCTTTGCTATATTTCATCTGTGAATCTGTCTTTTCTCAAATGCTTCAGTCAGATTTACATTGAAAAATGTTGTGTTACAGCTGTGCTGTATTTGGCTTTGGTCTTATTATGCTGGGGATTCAAGATACGTCTTTCTGTCCATAAGGACTAATGCAGTATAATGGCAATTCTCTGGAAACCATAGCTGATGATTAAGGTACAGCATATTCTGTGGGAAAAACAATGTCACTTTCTGAACTGACTTGTTCTGTAGCGAAGTTTGAGGTGGGGAGTGCACTAAATTGGTTTGTAGTGTGTCAAACTGCAAAATGAGTTAATCCTAACCTGAGCTAGCGCATGTGTGCTTGTTTAAGTCATACTGCGTTTCTGTACTATTACTACATCTGAAAAACTACAGTACTTGTTTTCTAGTTTCTAACTAGAGATTTATTTCCCCCCCAACCTCTTCTTTTGTTTTGACCTGTGCTTGTGCATAAGGATTAGTACAGGTGTGTTAACATAAGCTGCCATTGCACTTTCTTTTCCTTGCATAATCACATAAGAGTTTCTGGTTTATCCTTTACACAAATCTTGTAAAAATGAAAATAGTAAGTACTTTGGTATTAGCTGCAGTCTTAGGCAACACCTTTTGTAAATTATTTCCAAGTGAGTTGTCTTCGGGTTCTGTAGTGGGGGAAGGAAGGTTATATAAATATGTGTGTATGTATGTGAGAGGAAATGGCTTTAAGCTTGAGGAGGGTAGATTTATACTGAATATTAGGAATAAATTATTTACAGTAAGGTTGGTGAGATACTGAAACAGATTTCTCAGGGAGGTCATGGATGCCCCCTCCCTGGAGGTGTTCAAGGCCAGATAGGATAAGGGCTTGAGCAATGTGGTCTAATAGAAGGTGTCTGCTCCTCTACTGAGGGGGAGTGGGTTAGAACAAAAGGATCTTGAAGGTTCCTTCCAACCCAAACCATTCTATAAATAGGTTTATTTAGGCTAGTTTGGCTATTGGAGAGGATTTCACGTTGTCTAGAAGTCTTTGAAAACTCTGCTGGTAGCTAGGCTGTTTTAGGGTATCTTTAGCCAAGCATAGTAAGGAGAGGTATACAGTAGTTTGTACTGTGCCTTTTGCTAAATTCCACTATTACCATTGTCTTTCAGCAATAGTGGCATTGTTTTACTGTAAATTGGTACTTCCCATTTACAGATGAGTGCTGTGCCATCTCTATCAGCATGCTGCTACCTCATTGCTGGGGCCTCACAGTAGGTCAGAAGTTCAGCATGTCATGCAGCCAGTCACCAGCTGCCACAATTTATTCTGCTGTCTGTGAGAGTGGGGATACAACCCTATCAGAAATTGTACATAGTGTATCATTGAATTGTTCACACCTCCATGGAATTTTATATCTGAATGCTGGTGCTATTATTGATAGCTCTTTATTTTAGGCTGTTTTTTCTTAAAAAATACATCACTTCTAAAGTGCATTACATTAAGGGACTACATTGCTCTGACTAGTCAGAAGTCTGATGAGGAATCAGAAAGCTTAAATATATTGGAAAAAAATATTTAATCAAAAGGCAGCCTGCTCATAGCATATCGCTAAAGATTTAATTTGAATACAAAGTATCAGTCTAAGTCGTCATTAAAAATAGGAGCAAATTATAATTTAATGTATTTGAAATAGTAATGAGACCTTGGTTTTCTATACCGTGTTATTTGTCTTCCAAACTGAAGTGAATAGTGCTTTTGTTTTGTTTTGTTTAGTTTTGCCTTTTTTTTTTTAATTGATTGGTTTCCTTTGGCATAGTACCGTGTTGTATTTTCCCAGTCCATGTGTTAACTGTCAAACTCTATTGCCATTGCCAGGTAGATGAGTATAATATAGTATTTGTATTATGTATCAGATTAGACAAATATTGCAAGTTATAATGCTGCTTTTATTTATTGCTAGTATTTCTTGGTATATGTACAAGCTATCACAGAATCACAGAGTGTTAAGGGCTGGAAGGGACCTCAAAAGATCATCTAGTCCAAACCCCGCCTGTCAGAGCAGGACCACCTATACCAGATCATACAGGAACACATCCAGGTGGGTTCTGAATATCTTGAGAGGCAGACTCCACAACACCCCTGGGCAGCCTGTTCCAGTGCTCCATTACCCTCACTGTAAAGAAGTTTCTCCTCATGTTGAGGTGAAATCTTCTATGTTCAAGCTTGTCTTATTACTGTACACCACCGAAAAGAGCTTCACCCCCTCCACTTGACACCCACCCCTCAGATATTTATACACATTGATGAGATTCCCTCTTAGGCTTCTCTTCTCACAGAATCACAGAATCAACCAGGTTGGAAAAGACCTCAGAAATCATCAAATCCAACCTATTACCTAGTACCTAGCACCACCTGACAACTAAACCAGGGCTCCAAGTGCCACATCCAGTCTTTTTTTTAACACCTTCAGGGATGGTGACTCCACCACCTCCCTGGGCAGCCCATTATACTACTTTTCTCAAGCCTAACAGCCCCAGGTCTCTCTGCACAGCCTGACAGGGTGTCAAATTCCCTCCCTCCCCCCAGTTTTGTATCATCACTGAACTTGCTGAGGGTGCTCTCAAAAATCCCCTCATCCAGGTCATTGATAAAGATACTGAACAAAACTGGAACACCACTGGCCACAGGCCTCCAAGTTGACTCTGTGCCTCTGATGACAACCCTGTGAACTCTGTTGTGGAGCCAGTTTCCAATCCACCTCATGGACCAACTGTATGTGCCATATTTCCTGAGCTGTTCTATGAGGATGTTATGGAAGATGGTATTAAAAGTCTTACTGAAGTCAAGGTGTATCAGATTAGTCAGGCAGGATCTCTCCTTGGCAATTCCATGTTGGCTACTCCTGATAACCTTCTTGTCTTCCATGTGGTTAGATATGACCTCCAGGATGAGCTGCTCTGTCATCTTTCCAGGAATGGAGGTGAGGCTGGCTGGTCTGTAGTTGCCTGGGTCCTACTTCTTGGATTTTTTTCAAGACTGGAGCAACATTTGCTTTCCTCCAGTCGTCAGGCACCTTTCCTATTCTCCATGACTTTTCAAAAATGATGGAGAGAGGCTCAGCGAAGGTATCAGCCAGCTCTCTCAGCACTCTTGGAAGAACCCCTTTGGGGCCCACAGATTTGTGTGTCTTCAGTTGGTACAAGAGATCTCTAACCCTGTCCTGACTGACCAGTGGAATGTCCTCCTCCCTCCAGTTTTTCTCCCTTGCTTCCGGAGACTGAGGTTCCTGAGCGCTGGTCTTAGGAGTAAAGACTGAGTCAAAGAAGGCATTCAGCCACTCTGCCATCTCTGCATCGTCACTGACCATATCTCCTATATCATTCAGTAGTGGGCCTATGTTTTCTCTGCTCTTCCTTTTGTCATTGATGTATTTGAAAAAGCTCTTCTTGTTTTCTTTCACCTCCCTGGCAAGACTCCATTCCAAGAGGGCCTTGATCTTCCTTGTTGTATCTCTACATTCTCTGGCAGTATTTCTATAATCCTCCCAATTGACCTGACCTTTTCCCCACATCTTATAAACCACCTTTTTCTTTTTGAGTTTTTCTAAGAGCTCCTTACTTATCCATGCAGGTCTTCTGCCTCCCTTACTTGATTTTTTTTTTCAAGGGAATACATTTTTCTCGAGCTTGAAGAAGGTAATGTTTGAATATTAACCAGCTCTCTTGGGCCCCCCTTCCTTCTAGAGCCCTGGCCCACTGGGTATTTCTAGAGTCTTGAAGAGGGCAAAGTTAACCCTCTTAAATTCCAGGATTGAAATTATGCTTGTCATCCTGTTTTTATTACATAATCAAAAGTACCAGCTTATTGTACCATTTTACAGATGACAGAGTTACAAATACCATTAGAAGTGAATAAGATAAATATCGTATTCTCTGAATAGCACCATCCACTTTCACTGCATAAGATGACATGGTCCTCAGTCAAACTTAAAAACAAGCTAGCTTGTTGCTTGTGTTTGTGTTCCTTTGGGTGATGGCCTGATAAACAGTGATGATTTTCTGAAACAAACAAACAAAAAACCTACCTGAATACGTTTGGTCCATGATTTTTAATCAGTCTTTCATGTATCTGTCTTCCCTTTTCTAAGAAGGTTTTTGAAGTTGGAGTTTAAACTAGTTCCTAGCCATAATGAGTCAAGTTGAGTACCTTTGGAGATAGCAGTGAGTAACAAAGGATTCTGTTACCCGTTATGACCAACTTGCAGTAACACTTCACTGTTTTTTTTTATCCTTTATAATAGTTGCAAAACCGGAGCATGAAAGTCAAAGAAAATACATCTCTGCAAGAAGAGTTTGGCTGTGGGATAGTAGCATTATCTTTTGCAGTTGTTTCTGACCTACTGTACAAAAAGGAATTAATATGAATTACAATATAATTTCTATTTTATGTTCTGTTTCAGTATGATTTATATAGTGTCAGGTTTCTTGTCACCATAGTTACTTCTCCAGTCCACAGTGATTCTCAGTAACACTGTACATTTTGGCACAAATTTACCCCAATTCTATAATTTTCTTCTATAAACAGGATCCTGGATTAAAGTAATGTGTATTGTATCTGATTTTTAAAGAAAATAGATTTGCTTTAGTATATTAAAAATTCATTGTTAATTGCTATAAAGTAGAAAAGAATTTTCTTGATAGATAAAAAGTATTCTGGAGACTAACATGTTTAAATACACATGTCCTTAAACACCCCCTCTCCCCCCTTTTTTTTTTTTTAAAACCTTGATTTGATTTAAAAATGGTCATCAAAATTCTGTTCAGGCAATTGATTCATCTGTGGAGGATTTACTATTTTATTATAAAATTACAGAGACTAACTGGTATTGATGAAGAACATATTGTAAAATATATATATATAAAAAAAATCAAAGCTGGAAACAAGGAAATTGTAAAAGTCTTCCCATCACCGGTGACTGGTAATTTTCATAATGTATATGTTGTCCACCAGCACCTCACTATTCTTTGTACACGAAGAGAAAAGAAGTTTTCAATACACTGGATGACTTGGAAGTAGGAGTGGCTTTAATTTGTGTTTGAACTGAGGCTTGTAAAATGTGAAGAGCAGCTTGGTGCCAGTATATGAGACTTAGTCTTGCAGCAAGGAAAATATCTTGATCTGCTGGCCACACTTCTTTTGATGCAGCTCAGGATGCAATTTGCCTTTTGGGCTGCAAGTCTTGATAAAGATACTAAAAAGCACTTGTCCCAGTATTGAGGACTCCTGAGGTACACCACTTGTCTCTGTCTGGGCTTTGAGCCATTGACCAGTGCCCTCTGGATGTGACCATCCAACTAGTTCCTTATCCACTGAACAGTCACACCCATCAAATCCGTATCTCTCCTACTTAGAAGAATGTTGTGGGGGACTGTGTCAAAGGCCTTGCAGAAGGCCTGACAGATGACATCCATTGCCCCTTACCATGTCGACTGATGTTGTTGCTCCACTATAGAAAAGAACTAGGTTTGTCAGGTAGGGCTTGCCCTTAGTAAAGCCATACTAGCTGTCTCAATTCATCTTTGTGTCCTGCATGTGCTTTAGCAGAGCTTCTAGGAGGATCTGTTCCATGATCTTCCCAGGCACATGTAGTGAAGCCACCACATGCCCAGAATTATGCCCCCGAATACCAGCAAACTTGTCCCAACATGTTTTGGTAAGCCCCCCCTTTACACCCTCCTTTCAGGAGAGGAGGACAAAGGCCCAGGCGCCAACCTGTCTCCTAAGGGGTAAAAAACTGCATGCACCCATTGCATGGCATGCTCATGCTCCTTCCATCTAAGGGCATAATTCTAGCTTCATCCTTTATATAGGTTGAAGCAGGTTGTTGACAAGTGTGCCCATTGGCCAGATCCAGCCTCGAGAAATCTATAAGTACTACTCCATTTCTTTACTACCTTGCTCTCTCCTTTTGCTTTCACTTGCTACATAAGTTTGTGCTGCGTAAGCTGTAAGTCTTCTCATACGCAAGCATACTAGAAGCCTCTGCAATATGAAAAGAAGCCAGCCCACTGAGCTGCTCGAGGAACCAGCAAACAGGATGATCCCTTCACTGAACCACCATCGTAAGCCCAGTCGAGAGGACTGTGGAAAAGCCCCGAGGGTAAGCTTTAGCCCAGAAGGGGAAGGACTAGGCCCAAGCCAGGCAGTCCAGATCTGCTGCAGTCATAAGCAGAAATGCATCTTGTGTGACCCCACCGTTTGTGGGAGAGAAAAGGAGCCGCCCACCGTAGCCACTCCACAGCCCTGTGCTGTTAGGATAAAGCACCTGGGATTTCCCGAGGGACAGAGAGAGAGAAGATATCCTCTCTGTTGAGATCAAGCCAAGACTGCATTGTAACCTTGGTGAGGAGCAGTTGCTGAGATTTGGCGTAGTCAGCTCACTTCCAGCCGAGCTGAGGGGGTAGTGCTACTTCACCACACCCCTCCCCCGACCCCGCCTACCCGGAATCGTCACCTGACCTGGCCCTGTTGCAGAAGACCCCTCCCCACACCGGACCTGCCAAGGGCCGACCCTCTGTTCAGGGAGCCACTCCAACCCTGCTAAGGGAAACCGCCAATTGGTGGAAAGCCTTGCTCCCACCTGCGGAGGCGGGAGGAGAAGGAAAGCCTCGCCTCTCCACTGATGCGGGAGGAGAAAACAAGCCTTACCCCCACCTGCAAAGGTGGGAAGAGAAAGAAAGTCATTGCCCGAATGGGAGCAGCCCCGGGCAGACAGGCAACCAACAGCCGGCCGGCAGCAGCAAGCGTAACCCAGCAACTTGCCTCGCTATAAAGACAGACAGAATGTATCTTTCCATGTGTACAACATTCAGTAACATTCTATTCAAAGCGCCCGCATGTAGCCGTGTGATATTTCCAGCTTAACTTGCCTCGTGATAACATTTATAAGTATCTTTGTACATAGTCGCAGCCTCAAAGCGTCTTGTCGAGTCTCCATCTAGTGGACAAGCGGCGGAACTGCACTTTTCCTTCCCATAACTAGAAATTGATTCTGTAACTATTATAATTCGGTAAAATTGTAAATACTGAACCAGTTATGGAATATATTTTTACAACCATGCATTTGAATAAATATATACGGTGATTAATAGGTTATTAATAATTTCAATAATTAATATATAATATTTTTCATAATTCATATTTCATAATTATTAATTAATAACCATTATCCTCCATCCCAAATCACCCACAACAGTACAGGGATGAGGCTGACAGGTTAGTAGTTCACAGGGTCCTCCGTTTACCATTTTAAAAATTAGGTGTAATGTTTCCCTTCTTTCAGTCTCCAGAGACTGCACATTTCAAATATGGAGAGTGGCTTGGCAACTACATCAGCCAGTTCCCTCAGGGCTCTGGGATGTGTCTCATCAGGTCTCATAGATTTGTACATGTTCAAGTTCCTTCAGGTGGTCATGAATCTTTTCTTTCACTAACTGTTAACGCTATCTGTTACTGAACAAAAGAAATGCAATAGTAAATAGTATTAGTAACAACTGGAGTTTTTTCTTTCTACTAGTGATATGAAAATTTTACTACTATTGCAGGAGACTATAGTAAAACTATTTTTTGAAAAAAAAAAAAAGAGTTCAAAGTGAACATAGTAAGACATAGCTGAAACACTGTGAAATTCTGATCACTTATGCTCAAGAAAAGTTAATTCAAAAAGTTTTTCTGAAGGGAGAATTCTCATTTGAAAGCAAATTAAAAAAAAACCAAACTTGATTTATTGACTAAAGCAGAGTTGAATAGAAACCATAGGCACAGAAATGGGTTTGAAAAGCAAGCGACAATATTATGTGTAATTGCATTTTAGGTTTTCTTCCTATAGCCATTTTGTGTTCCAGGACATAAAACTATACTTCACTTGTGGGTAACCGAATCCTCTGGTTCTGTTGCAGACCTGATGGATTTTGAAACATTATCCTTGCAAGTATGTAAGTGTTCACTACCAGTACAGGTATGTGCAAGTCACATAGTCAACCTCATAATATCACCATGAAATTTTTACACCTGCTGGAAATAAAGTTCTAGACTGAGGTCTTGTAAAAATAGTTTAGAAAGGCATAGTACAATGCCTTTTCTTAATATTAGAACAAGCAACCTGCTAGGTGAAGTAGGGAAAAAGACATGTGGTGTAGGTGTAATCCTGTGGACATTAACTATTACTGCAAAAGCATATGGTGGGAATGAATTAAACTTACTTTTTCCAGAAACGAATGATGAGTTCAGGAGGACAAGAAAGGGAAAAAACCCTCATTTTTTGCTTGTTGTGTGTTAGAAGTAGCCATTTTGGTTCTGTTTTCATTTTGTCATTGGAACCACTTGGGTTTTTCCTTCAAATGGGAATACTGCTTGTTATGATCCCCTGAAATGAAGCAGTAATAAAATCTCAACCTATTTAAAAACCAGGAAGATCAACTACTGTGTATTTAAATAGAGGGCTTTTAGTATTACAGTATACTGATTGGTTTTTTTTTTTATTTCCCCTATAATCAATCTGAAAGAAGTAAACATTAGAAGAAAATAATCCTCATGATCTAGACCTCATCTGGTAGGTACCTAGCAAAAGAAGGTAGTCATGGCCTTTTGTTAGGTGATTTATTTCATTCCACTTGGTGCCATATGAAGAGTGTGAACTTTTGCTAAAGCTTTTTATCAGTTCTGATTACAGCAACTGACATCTTCCTTAAGAATATTATCCCTGGAAAAGAAGTGCAGTTGCTCCTGTACTTGTTTGTATGCAATAGTGAAGAAATGTGAAGTGGTCAGTTTGCCTTTTCAGACTACACAGGGTAGAAGGTGTGGTATTTCACAAGTAAAATGTTCACAGAAAAATTCTTTTAAGATAATGTGCATCTAGTTTTAGAAAGGTCATCTTGCTACTTGGTTTTTCTGCATCACAAGCATTTCATGTACCCTTGCAATGAATTTGTACAAAACCCCAGTGAGGTAACTCAGGGTGCAATCTTTATTTATAGCTTCTTTTGCTGTAAATTTTCTTCTGTTTGTGTTTTTTGAACCCAGTTTTACTTTTATGTTAAGATAGTTTTCTATTAAGCTACCTATATTCACAAATCTTCTGATTCTGTAAGGCATGGTGCATCTTCAGCTTCCAATCAAGTTCAACAGAAGGCAAATAAACTTTGCATTTTCTTGGAAGAAGCTTAAAGGCAAATTATCAAAGGTCTTCATTCACAGTTCTTCTGCCTTCACTGTTTTGATTTTGTGATTGTAGAAGTATTGAGTTTAAATTATGAGTTCTTTCCCACTAGAATTGCTAACTGTTGAAAAGAACATCAACCAGTATTCTCCTTTTTGTGTTGTGTCCTTCCCAGTGGCAGGTCTAGTGTTCACTGGATATGTCTATTAAGCATTAATTCTCTAAATGTGTTTTAGTAACAGAGAGAGAGGAATATGGTATGTTCCAGTGCAAGAATCTTAATTCCTACACAAACATATGGCATAGAATTATCTACTTGAAGATGGAACAATCTGATAATAATTTGCTAGAGTGACATCTGCACAATAAAATAAGATGCTGATCATGCTGGAAAAGTAAATGCAAAAGTTTTATACTAACTATTCTGACAATATCAGAAAGCCATTATCATTCCTCCATGGAATGTTAAAATTTAATGATCTAATTTGGTCTTATCACATGCAATATAAATAAAAAATAACCCTATTAAGTATTCAGAGACCCATGCTGAACACAAACTTTTAAGTGCTATTTTCTAGAACTTAGACTCACAGCATTTACATGTTTTACAAGAAACCAGGAAAGAATGTTAGGAGAAAATAAAAAATTCTCTGGTCATTTCCATCTTTTACTAGAAGGTGTTTACCTATTCTATTCTCTGCATAGTTGAAATTCTCTTCTTGTTCCTGCAATCAAGGTATGCAATCTAACATCAGCCCTTACTTTTGGGAAAAATCAAGTTAACACAAGGGTGTAACTACAGCTTTTGCTGAATCAAATGAAAGTGATGATTCTTGGAGGGCAATATGAATTATATTCATGTTAGAATTCCACACCTGAACTGAGGGAGAAAGCTCCTGCCAGTCACTTTGTTTTTGAGTGCACATGACTGAATGTCAACACGGTAGGTCTTCTGGTTTAGGCTTTGCATCTGAGGATTTCAGCTCCATCATCAGTTCTTTGAAATGGAGTGGAAATGCCCAAAAGGTTGGATGTTGCATTGAAATTGAACTAAATTCTGTTTCTAGAACTGGGATTATTAATAAGGACTATGATAGAACATAAGATGCTGTTTTCTTCAATTGAAATATTGGTAGCCATTTAGATATGCAGCAAGGAAGGAACAGCAAGGAAGGGACAGGAAATGATGGATATGAGACGCAAATTCTGACTTGTGAGCTTTAAGTTGGTTACTATATTAGGGGTAGTTCTGTTTGATAGAAATGGTTTGCCTGTCTGGTTACACAGAGAGCTAACACAGAATTGATTCATAAACCCATTTCACTCTTTGAGCATGTTCTGTCTGATTAATAGACTTCTCACAGATTAAACAGAAGCACGATATCATACAGGACCATTTGTTCAGTCTTACCAACTCTGTCAAATACAAACCTCCTGTAAAGGCCTGTCAGAGGATAAGGCATGTAGTACAATATTCTTTACCATGACACACAGGCACGAGATTTTTGTGAAGTTTAACTTCCTATAAATTTCCACAGCAACTTTGTTTTATTTCAGATAAAATAGGTGCATTTTTTAAATGGACTAAAAACAAATAAAAGAATACATTTTATGGATATGATGGCATCTGAAATGTAGTATCTAATTTATTGTGCTCACCAAAAATCCTTAGGAAAAAATATTCATTCTGTATATCCTAGATAAGCAGATTTTGAAGACACAAATCTGAATAGATAATGGTTGTGAACATATGAGACAGCTATTCTTAATGAACTATTTATCCTGAATTTTGAGCCCAATCTACAAGAAACTAGCCATATTTTTGGTTTTCATATAGAAGCTTCACTGGTTTTATTAGACTTTGTGACTACAGTAATTATTTCCTGGCAGAATTGTGGGAAAATGGAAGGGTGAAAGGAGCTAAATCTGGCTGGTGCCCAGTCACTAGTGGTGTCCTCCAGGGCTCAGTACCAGGGCCTGACCTTTTTAATATTTTTATTAGTGATCTGGATGAGGGGATTGAGTGCACCCTCAGTAGTTTTGCAGATGACACCAAGCTGGGTGGCTGTGTTGATTTGCTAGAGGGTAGGGAAGCTTTAGAACAGGATCTGGACAGGTTACATCGATGGGTCAAGGCTCACTGTATGAAGTTCAACAAGGCCAAGTACCAGGTCTTGCATGTGGCTTACAGCAGCTCCATGGTATGCTACACGCTTGGGGATGTGTGGTTGGAAAGCTGCAACTTGGAGAGGGACCTGGAGATACTGGTTCATGGTTGACTAAATATGAGTCAGTAGCGTGTCCAGGTGGCCAAGAAAACGAGTGGCAGCCTGGCTTTATTAGAAACACAGAGGCCAGCAGGAACAGGGAGGTGATCATCCCCTTTTACTCAGCACTGGTGAGGCCACACCTTGAGTATTGTGTTGTGTTCTGGGCCCCTCACTATAGGGAGACTATTGAGGTGCTGAAGGTTGTTTACAGAAGGGCAATGAAGCTTGTGAAGGACCTGGAGCACATGACCTACAAGAATTGTCTGAGGGAGCTGTTGTCCAGTCTAGAGAAGAGGAGGCTGAGGGGAGACCTCATGACCCTTCTTTACAGCTGCCTGAAGGGAGGTTAGAGTGAGGAGGGGGCAGCCTCTTCTCCTTGATGACAGTTGACATGACTAGAGGAAATGGTTACAGGGGGAAATTTATGCTGGTTATTAAGAAATACTTCTTCAGTGAAAGGGTTATCAATCATGGAAATGGTTTGTCCAGGGCAGTGGTGGAAACAGCATGTTCAAGCAGTGGGTCCTTGGCACTTAGGGACATGGTTTAGTGTTGACCCTTCAGTGTTGGGTTTAGGGTTGGACTGGATGATCTTGGAGGTGTCTTCCAACCTGACACATTCTGTGATTCTGTGAAAATATTTCCTACTCATTTGGCAGAAAAAATTAATAAGCATCACATCATATTGTCACTCTCTCACAAGCAGAATCCTGATCTTTTGTCAATACATAAGAAACAATTGGCTGATGGCAGTTCTGATTATTTTAGCATGTAATTGTTGCAAGAAGGCATATAAGATCTTAAATGATAAAACAATCATTTCGTTTTCTGCAGCCACCCAAAATGAATAATGATAATATGGCACATATTCTTTACTGCATTCTGTTTAATTGAAAAAAGGAAAAAAAAACTAAACTAAGCATACTGTTTAATAAGAGCAGTCATCATAAGAATGTCATGCCTTCTGAATCTACTTGTACGGATGATCAGCATTTAGTAACATTTTTGTCACGTTCCTCTTTATGGTCTTTACCCTTGCTTGAGATGTTTGGAAGCTACCTTTCTTATACATCCTTTTGCCCCACCAATATTAGTGAAGTGTTTTATATAGTTTGCCAGTTAGCACACGTTTAATTGTATGCAGTTTTAAAAATACTAAAGCATAGTAAGTAGAATTTAGTTTAAGCACACTCAGCATGTCAAGAATGATCCATTACTGGTGAAGAAAAGTCTTTTGAATATCAAGGAGTTGTGATATTGCATGGTATGAATGGATATAAACAGGTTAATAGTGCAGTCACATAACCAAGAAAGTAATGATATTTTTATGCTTTGCAATCACACAGATCTCTGGTTGTGCAACATTCCCAACTTCGGAGTGTGACGGGAGGGTCTTGTGTGGATGTATGAATGTGGGAGAAAGGCCATGGATGTATGTGACTGTTATTTTTACATAGCTGGTCAATTTTGGTTCTGGAGTTATTTTAGTGTCCAGCAGTATACGGTAATAGTTCTCTACAATCCTGAGCTTCCATTCTCAGAGTAAAATTGACCATCTAGCCTACTTCTGAAGAAGTTTATGCGAAGTCAATACTCTTATTCCAGGTAATACTGATATTTGGAGATTTAGCTACACTAGGCTTTTATAAGACAAAGATCTAATGGATTGACAGTAGTCCTGTTACAGACAGGTTTAAAAAATGTGTTGGACCAAAGACATGGCAAATAATTCTGGTACCTTAATAAATGCTTTTCAATTTCTTATCTACTATGAGACTGCATGCTCGACACTGAGCTCTATATACCAGTTTCATATTTGTTCTTACTTGTTGCAACACTTGGGGATACTTATTTTGCTCTAGCCTTGCTTTTTCATTTTCTGATGAACATATAAACAAATTAAATAGGTGTGTCTGGTATAGTGTGTTTTGGTTCTCTGAAAAGCTTGACCAGTACTAGAGACAGGCATTGTTAGGTCTTTTTCAGGAAAATTCCTGCCTTTTATCTATACTGGACAGCATAGTAACTCTGATCACGACAGCAATATAGCCACTTCAGTGAACAGTGAAGTAATGTTTATTTTCTTAACTCTAGGGCATGGTAAATTATCTGAGGTAAGAATATTGATCATCATCTTCTGTCAAGTCCTTCATGTGACTGTCACTCCTTCAGAAACAATAAATCAGAAAGGCCCATGTTGTCAAGATCATTGTTTCTTCGTTTTTCGCTTCACTTGAGCAGACGGAAATTCTGTTGCTTTGAATGTTGTGGGTGTTTTGTTTGTTGGGTATTTTTGTTTGGTTTTTTTTTTTTTGCTTTTTTTTTTTTGCCTTTTTTTTTTTTTTGCATTAGGTCTTTAAGTTGCATGCAAGATCTGTTTACACTGCACCTTTCCCATTGTCTATCACATTTGTTAGCTGCAAACTCCTATTTTCTAGGAATGGGTTCAATTTTCCGTGACTGTTGGCAGATGTTTCTCTAGGATCTTCAATGACAATGATGTATTTGTTGATAAACCAGTGTTTGCTAGAAGGGACTTTACATCAGTGCGACTGTTTTTTAGTAGGAGAACTTTAGTCATCAGAAACATTCCATTTCTTCAAAAAATGTTTAGTTTCAGCCTGTTTTAGAAGCATACTTCATGCAATGAATTTTCCTTTGGTTCAGTTACTCTTTTCTCTTTGTGACAGGTAAAATAAAAAAATGCTCTGATTCGACTCTTGATTCATATTTTAGCAAGTTATGTATTTGAGTAATTTTATTAGTTGAGCCCAGTGTTCCAGAATACTAACTACAAGAATTGGGTTGTGAGGAGATTCCATTCTTCCTTTTGAAGTTTAATTTAATTAAGTGCTTTTTCTTTGCATTGTTTCTGACAGGATAGCTGTTTTAAAAAAAATGTTTTGAGGGCTGGAGGTGTGGTTTTCTGTTTTTTTATTTTGGTAATAAAATGATACTCTGTTGCTGACTTTGGTTTTAAACAGTGGTAGAACATTGTATAGCAAGTTTCTTTTCTTTCTGTCCTTTGTTAAAGAGCAAGCAATATAAGTAGATAGCTGCAGATTATTAGGAATTTATTGGGTTATATTAGCTTTTAAAATACATGGTAGGACCATTTTTTTTTTACTATTATTTTTCTGCCCTCTTTTTATTCGTTGTCTTTGTAATAGAATCAGAATAGTAAGAGAGCCTTGAAAAAAAGTTACTTTGAGATGTGGAAAAATAATTCTCTTTTTCTCTGTTCAGTTAATAAGGCCTAACATAGGGAGCAAAAAAATTGAAAATCAGATACATTCTAGTCTCAGTTCCGATTGTGTCTTTCTTTGTGACATTTACAAACAAGCATTTTTATGGTCTGATTTCTTCTCCTGTGTTAATAAGGAAAAAACATAAAATTTTTTGCTAAGCATTCTGAAATTCCTGGAACGAAGGTGTATGAAACTACAGATTTTTTCATTATCTGTTGGAAGGTGTATAGGGTTTTCTGAACACTGTTCTGCCTTGCTGAGCAATAGTATAAATGAAATAAGAATGAAGACAGAAACTTTCATTAAGAGTCATATCATCAAAAAAATTCAGTAGATTGTCAATCTATAATAAATTGGTTAATGTTAATTTTTGTAGTTCTAATTCTCTGAATTTTCTGTTAGAATAATGCTTAATAATTGGAGCAGTGAGGTTATTGATATATAAAAAAAACAACAGTTGATTCATCCTGCTGTTTGACTCAGCATCTGCAGAAGCTACAAGATGTACATGAGTAATGAATGCTGGGCATCTAAGTCTCAAAAAATTAGCTTTTACAAGAATTTACCATATGCCCTAGAGGAACTTGATGAATATGATGGTGCTTTATATACTTCACATGACACTAGGCCACAGCTTTTCCCTCTTTGGAATTTCATTGCTTCCTTCTCCTTCCCTCAGGCGGAAATCATTATGTACTATGATTTACCATTGATAATGTTAATTTGATGGTTTTAACATCCCTTAATACAATGTTCTAGATACTGAAAGGTGAAACCTGACAAAATTAAAATGTGTCATGACATTTCATAATATCCTCAAAATGTTCAGAAAAAATATTTTCTGAACTTTAAAAGGTAATTTACCGTTGTATTAATACAAGGGCAGGCTACTATTCCATTTGCTGTGCTCTGCTTCAGAAGCAACAGTGAAAAATGCACATTTTTAATCTTCAGATTAAATGCGATGATTCTTTGTAGTACTTATTTTTCAGTATGATCTGTCTAAGGGCATTACCATGTGGAAATGCAACGATAACTTTCTATAATGGCAGCTAGGTTTAGAGCTCTGTTATATTTGAATTGTGTTAAAAAATGTGTCTATACTCATCTGCTTATATTAGTGTGAATCTTCAGTTATTATTAAATCTGAACCTGAATTTAAAAAAGACTTCTGAAAGTCCTGAAAATAATTTCATTTGCTGGTTTAACTAGCAACACCAATGATGCACCGATGTATTAATAGTGATGCACAGATGTATTAATTCTGCCAGAAAGTTATTTTAAATAATGCAGTATATGTGATAGTTTATTTTATCCAACAAACAGTGCT
The DNA here is from genome assembly GCF_027791375.1 of Indicator indicator. Classification (NCBI taxonomy): domain Eukaryota; kingdom Metazoa; phylum Chordata; class Aves; order Piciformes; family Indicatoridae; genus Indicator; species Indicator indicator. The sequence goes on from NC_072053.1 coordinate 39,752,226, forward strand.
CCAAAATAACAGAACAAGTCCTTATTCCTCAGCTTGTATATTTATACCAGATGTATGTCAGTGCCTGTCTTTTCAGAACTCTCTTTAGAATCTGCAGTATATAGATTTCTAATATGAGGCTTTTCCTGGTTGGTATGTAGGAAAGGAATTTTTAAATTGATATCCTGATGATTTTCTTTTTGATTTTATTGGGAATAGAGAAGGAAAATTTCCTCATGGGGTTTCTTATTACACTGACATCTTACTTACAATATGTTGCATCTATACTGTAATTAGTGAGCTTTGGATATATGTAATTGTTTGGAATCATTGTACTTGAGCCATTTGTGAATTCCTTTTTTATGCTTGATAGTAGTAACATTTCTATAAGTAAATCTGTGATAACGATAATGTGATAAATCTGGAATTTGTGTAGTCAAGATGAGAAATGACATGGTAAAGGGCCTGTATTAGGTATTGCACAGATACAAGTTATTGTTTATTCTCTCTCTCTCTCTCTCTGTATCTGTATATATATCTATATATCTGTCTACACACACTATTGCACAGAGTGTTTGTTTTCTTGCTTTGGGAGATAATTTAGAATTGGTTAATTCAGGTCTGCTGCAGACAGAGATTAATTTCTTTAAAACAAATTAAAACTTCACAGGGTCAGAATCCTTTCAGTTTAAAATACAGGAATTACAAGACAGTAAGTTTCAGTGAAGGACAGAATTCTTCATAGTCTAGATTTGAGGAAATTCAATCCAGAGGTACTATGGAAACGATGCAGATCTAAGCGAAGGATTTCACACAGGTAGTTGATACAGAGAGGTAAAGACTCCAGGCAAAGGTTTTCTGTGTATAGGCATCAGGTATGCACACGGAAGTGAATGTGAGTTAAAAAGGAGAATTTGGGCTGAAAATGCAGAGCAAAATCAGAGTTGAAGAAAACCTTTAGAATTACCAAATGTATGTAAATCCCTTTCTCTCCTCTTGCCTAGAAATTTCTGTTTTCATCTTTATCTGTCTCTAGCAAGTTCATGGATCATAGGCTGATGCCTAGATTCCTTTTTGATTTTCATCAGTTTTCTCATTTTCACTCCTAAGTCATATTTAATTCGTGATTTCTGGGTCACATTAAGGAAAAAATATTATAATCAAGAAAGTGTAACAGGCAGAAAAGATAGAGAGAGGTGAAATGTTTAAGAAAAGATAGGGTTCTTTCAGCTGTGACCTGTCACATGTTCTGTTGCTCAGGTTTCAAAGGATTTGGAGGAAAATCAGCACATTTTTGCTGTGGCATCTGATGCCGATGGAATCAGTTCCACTTAATGTAAATGGAACCTTTTCTGGGTTTTTTTTGGGTATAGGAATGTGTTAAGTGGTCTCGTGTAATTATAAAATAAATTGGACATTAGAATCAAGAAAAACAGATACTTTTTAGTAGACTACTTAAATATTGGACTATTTTATAAATATTTGAGACTGTTTGCTTATGCATATATGAATACAAATGAGAAATATTTCTAGAAATATTTTTCTATTGTTTACCCAGAACATCACAGAGTGTTTGTAAAAAGAACTTTTTAAAAGTGGTGTTTTGAATTTGTCTCTTTGTTATTTGGACGGGATGTGTCAGGGAAAAGTCAGTGTACTGCCTAGGACTTAGCAAAGGAAGAGTTGCTTTATTGAAGCTTGCACAGATGGCTAGCTGGTATCCAAGGTTTCTGCCACAGTGCCTACAAGTTGCCAGAAGGTTAGTGTGAAAATATGTAACTGTTTGATTCCATAGAAAGGAACAGTTATTGTTACCAGGATTTATTAATTCCTGTCCTCGTGACATGCAGTACCTATCAAGCATTCCTTTTACAGGTAATCTACAAGAAGCAGTTCCAGTTGCAGCACCTTAAAAATGTTTTTTATCAAAGCATACCTTTTACATTGTTTGAACATGGTTCTTTTAAAATATTGCAAGATATAATGGGTGAAATAGTTAATTGAACCTAGGCTGGTAAGAAGAATCTACATTATTTAAAATGTCTCTCTCTAATGCCTAGATCATTGCCACTGTACCAGGAAGAAATCTTTAATCATCATAAATAGTCAGGAAGGTGTATCAGTGAAAAATAGCCTGGCTAAATATTTTTTTTAGGTTATGCTCTGTGGATTGGGACCTACATAGTGTATAGAGGTTAGCAGACTAATTCTTGCCTCTTTCTGCAAATTTGTTGGTTTGTTTTATGTTTTGTAAAAATCTGTTCTCTTAACTGTTCTCATGCATGTTCCACAAGAGTTTAGCTGTACTGTGCAGATATAATGTGGAGTAGGTGCCTCTCTTTTTCTGAAGTGATTATGGAAAGAAAGGACAAAAAGCATACAAAGTATTACTGTTCTTCATCAGATTAATACTTTGGAAGAATTCTAAGTAGGTTTCAGATATAATGAAGAATGATATTTTAATTACAAAATCCAATACTGAGTGCAAAGTGTCCAAAATACTCCGGGTATTTTAAGTTTAATATGTAAAATACAGTAAAACTATAATATCAGACCTGATGTTTAGGTTGAGAAGATATTTTCATGGATAATGACATAATTTCACATTTTAGAAGGTAAATCATCAGGTATACTTCTTTGAACTGAAAGACAAGAATGCACATCCCAAAGTCTTTGCTCTGGATATACATTTCCATGCTTAGAGCTGTGAAACTGAGAAATATTACTCACCTTCTGTTAGTCAAATAATAAATAATCTGTTTTCTTTCTGTTGCAGCAAAATAATATTTTGGATTATTTAATATTCATTAAAAAAATCCAGTGACTCTATTTGAAAGAGTTTAGTATTACTGATGGTGTACTAGAAAGATCCTTAAGATACATATAAAGTGTTTTTCAGGAACTGTTCTTAGATACTAATGTAGATGTTAGTGAATCAATACGGTGACTATCAAAACATGAATTTAAATTCGCCTGAAACAGAGTCCTATGTGGGAATAATTTAATATTTTTAGTACATAATAATAGCAAGTACATGGTAATAGTACATATTTGAAAGAAATCCTTTTGCCTGAGTGTGTCTTTATAGGTAATTTTCTCACATTGCAACTGTATCTCACAATTAGTTACAGTAATTTGTTAAAGCTGCTGAAACATTTTTCTTCCAATTCATTGTGATAAAGGTTTGCGGCTACTAAAAACTGTTGTTTGGAATGCTTACCTCCAAGCTGAATCTTTATGATGGGATTAATAATAGCAGTACTGGTGATGCTGATGATGTTAATTGAGATACCAAAGAACTGTAAGAGGGTTCCCTTAAGTATTATAATTGTCATACTAATCTTTGATTGCAGAATATGTGTCAGAATAATCCTACTGCATATAGAAAATTATTCTTTCCAATGCAGATGCTGCAATGTTTATCTGTGGCAACATGAGCTATAATTTTACTTAATGAGCCCACAGCTTTGATTTTGCATTTAGTTAAAAAAAAAAACAACCAAAATATGCTTCCAAAATTATTGTGATCCATGAAGATGTCACTGTGAGTATTCCAGTAGGCAGTGGTATGTCCCTTTTGTATCTTTCCATAGAGGCTTCTTCAAAAGAATGACATCTAATTGTGCTTTAGAGAGAATCCTTCAGTTACATTCTTGTCTTGGGAACAGGAGGTCATGTAACTGTCAGCAACAAGTCAGTCAACTGAGGAATGAAGGAAAAACATTAAAACCTGTCACTGACACCACAAAGAACAGATTATTTATTGAAGCAACAAATGTATATTTTTTTGTTGGCTTATTTTATGGATTATCAGTAGAATTTATTTTCAGAACATACCTTGTTGTTTGATATGATATTTTTGAATATTTCCACCCTTTAGTTCCTAGAAGCCTGTCTTCTGGAATTTCAGGCAAACAGTAAAGTTGACCATAGTGTTTCTCCATTGCATTTTACTCAGAAGTGCATGTTTTAAAAGTTTACAACTTCTAAAAGCTTCTATTGTATTTTTAACATCTGCTTGTTTTTAAAAAAACGCAGTTCTATTAAAATGTTGTGGAAACTGATCAAAGATTACTGAGTAAAATTCTGTGCCTCATTTAGATACAATTTGAGTCTTCTTGTATACTATTATAATTCCATTGTAGAATACATTTTCTTTCTTATTTGCTTCCTTGATACTTGAGTGTTGACAAATAATTATTTTCTTCCAAACCACTGGAAGTCTTGGCATCTAAGAGTGAAAACAGTAATACTCTAAATTTTTGCTTTATTTTTAATTCTAATTTGTAAAAAAAGGAGGGGGCAAAAATTTATCAGGAGACTAAAACTGGGGACTAAAATCAAGGACTAGAGCAAAGTTGATGAGGAAAATGCTGCATGTGATTTTAGCATCTGCATTGCATAGGAGGTCAGGTTACATCTTCATACCACTCTTCTAGACCTTAAACATAATATTGTTTTCTCTTGCTTCTTTCTTCCTCTTCATAGAGAAACCTGGCCAAAACTGTAGCTTCATATGAGTATTGGGTTAGGCCGAGCTGGAGTTAATTCTCCTCACAGGATCTTTCTAGTGCTGTGTTTTGCAGCAGTAGTTGATAACACAGCAGTGTTTGGGCTACTGTTGAATAAGTACCCAGGGCTGTGTCTTTTCAACGTTTCCCTGCCCCAAGTGTATGCTGAGGGGTGGGCAAGATCTTGGGAAGGGACACGGCTGAGCCAGCTGACCCAGACTGGCCAGAGAGGTATTCCATGCCATATGACATCAGCTCAGATATAAGAATGAAGTGAAAGAAGGAGGTGGGGGATTTGTCCATGGCATCTATCCTCCTTAAGGAATCACCAAGCTTAGAGAGCCCTGCTTCCCAAAGCTGCTCATTGTCCTGCTGATGGGAAGTAGAGACTAAGATCTCTCTGCTTTCGCTTCCATGTGGTCTATTGCTTTTTTGCTCATTATTATTAAAATTGCTTCTGTCTTATTATTGGCTTTTGTTATATTTTTTCCCCCTCTTGCCCCGTCCATTTAAGAAGGGGAGTGATAGAGCGGCTCTGGTGGGCATCTGGCTTGCAGGCCAACGCCAAACCACCACAATATGGTACTTGTATGCATTTTATTCTGAAGCTTTAAAAGCTATGACTGCATATAACGCTAAAGTTCTTTGGGTCAGGTGGACACTATTTGAGTTATTTTTAGAAATAAAATAATAATACCACTACAGATATGTGCAGTCTTTGGATTCAATATGGTTTTGCATTTAAAACTATCAAGAACAACTAATAATGCAAAACGAAGTGTTCTAGTTTCTTTTTGGTCTTAACCTCCGTAGTCAAACAATGGAGTACCTTGAACAATCCTGAAGAACAGTGCCTGAACAGTCCCTGAAGAAGCAGTGGAGAAGGAAAAATGAAAATTTTGATTAAAGTAGGGTTGCTTTACAAATGTGAGATTTTTATGTTGGATTTTCTTTGCTGCAAACTGTGGTACATTCCACTACTTGTCACTTACAAATTCCTTTCTTCTCTTGTAGTGCACTTGTAGGAAAGACGTGGTGACAATATCCATGGACGTCTTCGTGAAGAAGTTTCAACCAGACAGATACCAGCTGTGGAAACAAGGCAAGGATTTATACACCATTGATCATACAAAACCAACTCCTGAATCAACACCTGAAGTAAAGATCTGGCTAAAGAAAAGAAAGAAAATGAAGAACTTTCACAAGCGGTATTTATGCTTCTTTTTCCTGTTTAATAGTCCAGTATGATGTCAATTTCCTCCCTGCTTCTTTTTTGCCATTTTCTCATGTGTTTTATTTGAGGTCACTTACTGACTTCACCCTTTAGAAGAGGTCATTCCATTAAAATTTTTAAGGTGCAGATGGTTGCCATTGTTTCTAGTGACATCTGCAACCTTAAGACAAAGCTTCTGAGAGGCGAAGTAAAGTTTAAATCAGAAAAACCTGCTATGAAGCTGTCAAAATCCAAACAGCTCTGTGAAGTCTCTAGGTATAGTCTTAGTCCTCACTGCCATATAACTCCAAGGAGTAATCACTGCCTATTTGCAACACTCTCACACTGCTACAGCTGAAACCTCTCTATGGCTATCACAGGTCAATTACAGATCATAATTTGGCAAAAGAAAGGCCTCAGTCTCAGTTGGCGGTGCTGACAACAGTAAGACAATGGGGAAGAAAAAGTCTCTTATGTTGTCACTGAAGCTATCAAAGCTTTGATCTGGTAAAGCAGTTTCATAGATGGATCTATTTTCTTGGTGTATGTTGTGGTTTTTGTTTTGCTTTGCACAGGCATTGTACACTAATGCTTTCTTGTCTTATTTAAAAAGTTTTTAATGGATTTTCTTCTTTATTATTAAATAAAAATCTACCTAATTTCTAGCCCGGAGTAGGCAGGTTTGTTGTCATCTGCTCTCTGCAGAGCGCAATTTGTTGGGTTAAAGATAGACTGATTCTTTTTTTAAGACCTGTTTTATCATTCAGATAATTTTACAGTACAGTTACTTTAAAAACTTGCTCTTAAATTGAATTTCCTCATTTTCTTAATGAGTTAATGTTTTTTGGGTTGTGGGGTTTTTTTTTTTTTTAATGACAGGAAAATCAATGTGTAAAGAAAAGGAATGCAAAATTATAGTTGAGAAATACAACATTTTGTTTGCTCTGGGTAAGAATAGTTTGTGGGGCAAACAGTGAAGTAGCTGAATGGCCAGTTTGTTTATACCTTTACCTGGACAGAGAGAGAAAGTAATTCTGTTATTTAGGTAGTGGAATGCCATTTTGCCCTCTGCTAAGTTTCACTGCATGTATTGTACAGTGTAACTGCAAGTTCACACTTGGACCAGAAGTGATTGGTTTGGTAGTACCCTTCTAGCTAGCCAGTTTTAGCTAAAAGCAAAGACTTTTTAATGTTTGTGTTTTGTTGTAAGAATGCGTGGTCTGATTTCATGCATGTAGCTAACTCAGTGAAAAGAACTCCAGTGCTGTTTGATTCTTGAGTTGGCTTTTGTTCAGGCATGGTAAAGACACACTTTACAAATGGAGAATAAAATGTTTATTCAGCTACATTTCTAGTGTAATGTGTCAATTGAAATTGTCATAATTTTGATTATAGAAATAATGCAAGCTCCATTAGAGCAAAAATAGACATACTGCCTATGGAAATCTTCAAGAATATAATGAAAAGGAGAGCTTAATTCTGGCATCTGTGGCTGAAATAGTTTGCTATATGTAAATGTAATGGCTGCATGTAAACACTAATAATACTTCCTGTTATATTACAATGGCCAGTAATGGGCATCTCATACTTCAGCAAATTCTTTGGAAGTTACTGTTTCATAGAGAGGATGTTGAGAGGTGGACACAGAATAAAATATAAAGGGTAGCAAAATGTTTTTCTTGAGATCTGTGCTGGTTTGAGCTTTATCTGGAGTCTAAAAGCCCAATTGGTAACAGATAGAGATTCCTCCCCCTCCTTTTCCTGCTAAGATAAGGTAAAACAAAATCAGGCAGGGGAAAGGAGAGGTAAATTCACAAAAGAAATAGTCTGGAATGGGTCTGAAGGTAAAAGAGGTAAATTTTAAATAAAATATATATAGCAATAACAGGGAGGATTTACAAAAGTAAAGGATAAGGATAAACAGAAAAACCCAAGCCTGCATGGCCTTATATTCTCTGGGTGTAAGTGGATTCAGTTCTTTAGAAAAGCTGGAATGCAGCTTGGAAAATAGGCCCTAACCCACATGGTCAGTGCAGGAAGCAGCAGATGATCTCTCTTGAGCAGGCGAAGCAGGGAAAGAGAGGGCAGTAAACGATGTCCACCCTTTTTATAGGCTTGCTGGACAGGAAGGGAGAGTGGAATAGACCACCTTTGACTCAGGGGACTCCTTTTCCTGGGAGGGGAAAAACCAAGTCTCTCTCTGCCCACCTGGATCAAGTTTCTTTCGTCCACCTCGGGGCTGGATTCTTTCAACCCCACATCAAGGATGGGTGTAAACCCAGCACAACATGTCTATAGTTGAAGATGCAAGACCTTTGTAAAACTCCTCATTTACTAGGAGTTTGGCTGCTATCACTAGTGTATCATGAGTTCTGAAACCTGATGTGTAGTGAAGGACATAAAAATTTCCCCCTGTCATGTAGTTGAATTTCAAACTGGACTAATTTCCGGTTACTTTTATCCTGAGCGCAATAAATTACAAATGAGTTTCTGACAGAGGTTGCTATTTCTTGTGTTTTATCCTTTCCCTTCCTTGTGTTTTATCCTTCCCTTTTTGCATTCTGAAGCTTTAATTCCTCACTTCATTTTGCATAGCATTATGAAATACTGTATATTGTTTGATATTGTAGCCATTCAAAATACTGGTGATCAAAATTTTTCCTTCTTTCAGATGTTTGTTTTTTATGTCTAAAATGCATGTAAAGACTCCTAAGACATATAATGAGATCTGATTTTAGAAGGGTGTCCAGATTGGTGTTTTATTAGCATTGGGGTTTGGAAATACTACCCTGGACGTTTTTAAGGCCAGGCTGGATGTGACTCTGGGCAATCTGATCTAGTGGAAAGTGTCCCTGCCTGTGGCAGAGGGGTTAGAACTAAATAATCCTTCAGGTCCCTTCCAACCCTGACAGTTCTGTGATTTTAGTACAGCTGAGAAGGTTTTGTCTTCATTACTTTCAAAAGGGTTGGTCTCTTTCAGGTTCAAGAGAATGATTCATTAAAAAGCTAGTTTGGATAATGTTTGAGCAATAGTTACTTAAGGTTATTTTACTTTCACAGTTCAATAATTTTGCCTAGAATGGTGATAAAAGATTACAAGGTTAAATCCAATCAGTCAGAAATCGTAAACACTGTCTCAATACAAAAAAAGATGAAAATTTGTCAATTTTTTCCACCTTAAGCAGGTGAAAGGAACATATATATTGGTAGACATTTTATCTTATCCATGACAGACTTTTTACTCTGACAGCAATATCTTTCCTAACAGCTTCCACAACACCAGATCTCAATCTAAGAAGTTTAAAACTCCAGAGGACATCAGAGTATCTGCTATGGTAGCTGGTGCAGAAATCACAGCAACTGAAACAGCTACTGACTTCAAGGTCAGTGAAGAACCTGGACAAAAAGTGATACTGGTAAATGCAGGAGTGCCTTCTGGGGAAGAAGAAAACAGTAGCAGAATGCAGCTGGATCAACACTTATTGGATAATGTCAAGGTTGAAGGTGAGATAAGGACTGATCATGTTTCATATGCAAGTTTTAGGCTGTTGGTACTCTAAAGCCACAAATCAATGGGTATTAAAGCATAATATTACCCTGAGTAGCAGACTATATATAAAATTATGCAGAGAAGGTGGATATTTGGTAAGAATGAGAAAATGCCAAAGGTAATGCTCTCATCTGAGAGCAGTTATCATCTAAACTGTTTTAATTAAGTGCTTGTTAAAGTGTCAGGATGAAGTTTTGTAAATTACATTTCTTCAGTGGACTGATATGATAAGTTTGACAGGAATTTTTTTTATATAGAAATGATACAAAATGTCTGATGCAAACAGTACATATCATACATGCTTGTAGTGTGCTACGTGTATTTATATGAAGAATGCTGCATATCAGGAGTTATTTATACTTGTGCACAAAAATGATTTATTTTGAGACTGCAGATTTCTTGTCACTTTCTGCTGAGCTGTCTGACAATGCAAGTTACAAAGGCCTTATCAGGCCAAAGATGGTTCTGTTTTCCCCCTGAACTATTTTATACTAATATACCTGATTTATTATGGACTTTATTTCTTCTGTCTTGTATTTCATTGTAGTTCAAGTATCGTTTCACATACCTATTCAGAAAGGCAAACTGCAATTTTAGCTTCTAAATTTGTGAACAGTTCTGTTTGGTTTTATGTGTATTATGAAAATTTACTTGCAAATTGTGTATAGTTTTTCCCTCATTGTGAATACTAATGGTTGTGTTAATGCTTATTTTGAAATGGTAAACACCAAAACTGATCCACATAAACATAACAAAGTGAGTATTGCAATTTGGAGGCTTAGAAATTCCTGCCTAAAAATTAAATGGTGCTCTACTGGAGCCTTTCCAGGTCTGTCCTAATAATATTCAAAACAAAACAAAACAACAAAAAAAGCAGCTTTTCCTTTACAGCTTTCCCCAGCTTTTAATAGAGGTTTGGAGGGTCCATGATCACTTAGGAGCTAGTATTTGGTTACAGCCATTCTGTGTTCTTTGGCGAGGGACGAGAAAACAGAGAGTATTCTCTTTCCTTTGTGCTCTAGAAGAGTGGTACTTGGACCTTTGTAGGGAAAAAGACATTATTCCAATATGGTGGTGGAAGCTTCAGTATTCTCTTTGGAGATGGTTGCTTGATCTGCTTTATCTCTGGCTAGTATGTCCATTATGCTCAGTCGGGACAGTACTCTTGTACCCAGGGATTACATTTTGGTATTGGATGAGCTTTGTATTAATCTGACCTGAAAAGGGAATTTTCCCAAAAAACAAGTTCAAATAACCATTGTAAAGAAAGAAAGGAAAGGACTTTACAGAGACTGTTTAATTTAATTCCTTGGGTGTACTGCTGATTCAGAATTTACTGTGGTGTGTTTCATAGAGCTCTTCAGGAACACGTTTTTTGGGTCATCTTTCTAACCCATTGTTCTGGGTATCCCATACCAACATCAGCAGAAAAAGAATTTCAATAAAGTGCAATCCACAAAATCTCACCCTTTTAGCATCACAGGAATATACAATTATGCTAATTGGCGAAATGCAAAATTATGCTAATTGATTTTAATTTTTTGATCAGGGCTGTTGTCTTTAAGATATTCTTGGTATCAACTTGAATTAGATCTTCCTAATTATAAGCCGTTAGTCTTTGTTTATTTTCATTTTTAAAACAGGCATGGTAAGTATAAACGTAGGGTATAAAGTTCAATATATGAACATTTTATATTTTTTATTCAAATATTCAAAGTGATTGTGGGCTGTCAGGGTAATGAACTTTCAAGCTACATGAATACTCATTATTTTGAATGATGAGGATCTGTTGTGATTCAAATACAAAAACCCAATTAAATGATTAAAACTGTATTTCACTCTCCAAGTGCAAAAAATTTACATATAAATTACTCTTTGATCGAACTATTAATGCACATATGTGTATATCATTCTACCATGTGCTTTTCTGTATGATTTCAAAATGAGGAGCCGTGTTCTGAATTTGAATAACCGATACTGTTTTACAGTGAAATTACTGTAATATAAAGTGAGATTTTTTTAACAAATTATATTCTTGATCTATAGGAGGCATCCATTCAGACTCTTCTTCAATCCCTGTTCCTACACTGGGGAAACCAAAAATAGAAGATGAGGACAAGAGATCTTCCAGTCATTCTGGGGCCCACATGCCTGCCTCTGATAGCTATAGAAAAGAAGAAAGTTTGAAACTTCACGTTTGGTCTGCTTCATCCGTAGCGTACCATAAGTCAGAGCGACAAGCTTCTGAAACAGAAAATCCTGATAAAGAGGAATATGTCTCAACAGAGGATGATGTCGGTGACCTAGAAAGCTGTGAAAGTAGATTGGAGCATGGAGTAGTGCCCACTGTGAAAAAAGATGAAGATGATGGCATGGAAACATCCAATGTATGTGAACCAAATTACAGCAGTGTAGCAATACATTCCTGACTTAATGAAATGTGAATGAACATGTTTTTGATGAGACCTGATACCTGTATTAAAGCACTTTGGAATATGCATAATTTTAATCATATGCTAATTTGTACTGGTTTTGCAATGTTCAGGCAAGAGTGAGAATTTGGATCCAAACCCAGAAAGTTTTGGGAGCTTGCTTGTTAACGTATTTTCTCTCTGACTTTAGGTATCTAGTGATTATATCTGTGAATACAAATTGTCAGCAATGAATCTCAAGCTATTTACGTGTTCACTGCCTGCCAGTATGAGCAAGGCTGTCAGCTTTAATTATTGCTATTGAGATGACACTGAAATTATTAGAGATGAGTGCTGTATTTTCTATCATATATTTGTGTTTACAAAAAATGGATGTTTTGACTGAGTAACTTTAATAGTTTGCTGGTAAAATGTCAGTAGACTGCACAAATTCTGAGAAACTTTGGACTCAGGCCCTTCTCAAATGAAGAACTGGATGCAGCAAAGCTGAGTGATATCAAATTAGGTGGAAATAAATTTTGATTTATTATATTATCTCATATAGTTTATGGACTGTTACAGGCTTTTGTGGTTTAGTTGAAACTGTATCCATGGTATTGAAGATGGAGAAAGTGAATCTTCAAGTGTGTCGGTGTGAGCTGAAATTCCCCCCCCACCAACAAGTAACCAGGCTAGCCCAGTCTTGGAAGCAAATGAAGGCTGTATTTACAAGCAGAGAAATGCAATGAATATGTACAAATATACAAAATTCACAACATTTATAAATATATACAATCAACAGAAAAGCACAACCGATCTCCCTTTGCTTCCCCCCAAAGGGGCCTCCTTCTCCCAGAAGCTTCCCCCCAAGGCCCCCCTTGGACAGAAAGCAGAGTTAGTTAGAGCAGAAAGTTGTTAACTTAGCTGCCAAGGTCAGTGTGTTATCTTCAGCCACAAGAGAAGAAGAAACAGCAGCCAGACAGCCCAGCAACTGCCCCCACTGCAGAACGCAGAATGTGCAGAGTGCCCCACTTTGTTTTGAGTAATAGTTCTTAAACATTTCTATCTATCTTATTTAGAACAATCAGTATTTTGCTTTCTTACACCCAATAGTGACTTATTACACTCTTTCACTTTCTCTGTTCTGAACTTTGCAAGGAAAAATTAAAAAGACAGTTTCAAACCATCACAGTCCACCCCTTCTAAACAATTCCATTGGCTGCTACTACCATTTATCTAATCTAAAATAATATCTACAACAATAGGTGAATAAAGACCATAGTCCATTCCGGCTATCTCCGATGTAGATGATTCAAAAGAGTCAAATCACAGGAAGAACAGCAAACAGCTTGTTTCCTCGCAGATGGAGCGAAGAAAGGAACAGGGACTCTCAGGTGACTCAGGGCTCTCAGGGTTTGTGCACCACAGATCTCATGGACTCTCCTCTTGGGTGCGATGCTGTATCTGCACAACACTCTGAATTTAACCTCTCTCAGCCAAAGTTAGATTTCTTTGTGGAATGCACTGAATTTCACCATTTTCTTGCATTACCCAATATGTGTGACCAGGACCTTCAGCAGAAACCACCCCTCGGACAGGTTTGGCCTCTCCTGAAGGAGAAAATACCCAAACAGTTTTGCCTAACAGATTCTTTTCTCTGATAACAGGAACTCTATCACCTTCCTCCTTTCGCAACAAATCTGATTGGGCAGGTCCAGCTCGATTCACTGAACCTCTACTATTCACCAACCAGGTTGCTTGTGCTAAATGTTTCTCCTAGTTTTTCAAAGATCCACCCCCCATGTCTTTGAGAGTGGTTTTCAGCAAACCGTTGTAGCGTTCGATCTTCCCTGCAGCTGGTGCATAGTAGGGAATGTGGAATATCCACTCGATGCCGTGCTCTTTGGCCCAGTTTTTCACAAGATTGTTCTTGAAATGAGTTCCGTTGTCTGACTCAATCCTCTCTGGAGTTCCATGTCTCCACAGGATTTGTCTTTCCAGACCAAGAATGGTGTTACGTGCAGTTGCATGAGGAACTGGATAAGTTTCCAGCCATCCAGTGCTTGCCTCTACCATAGTCAGCACATACTGCTTACCAGATGGAGAACGAGGTAGAGTGATGTAGTCAATCTGCCAGGCTTCACCATACTTGTACTTGGACCATCGGTCACTGTACCACAAGGGCTTGATCCTCTTTGCCTGCTTAATAGCAACACAAATGTCACAGTCATGGATGACTTGTGTGATAGCATCCATGGAAATGTCAATGGATCTGTCACGAGCCCATCGGTAGGTTGCATCTCTGCCTTGATGTCCTGACGAGTCATGGGCCCACCGAGCTAAGAACAGCTCACCTCGGTGTTTCCAGTCAAGATCAGGATCAGAGTTTGTGTCCACCTGGGAAACTCTTGCAGCTAGATCTGCCTGATGGTTGTGTTGTTGTTCCTCTGTAGCTTTGCTCTTAGGAATATGAGCATCGATGTGTCTCACTTTCACTGGGATTCTCTCAATGAGAGCAGCAATGTCTTGCCACAGATCTGCAGCCCAGATTGGCTTTCCTTTCCTCTGCCAGCCATTCTTCTTCCAGTCTTTCAGCCAACCCCACAAGGCATTGGCTACCATCCATGAGTCAGTGTAGAGATAAAGCTTTGGCCATCTCTCACGTTCAGCTACGTTAAGAGCTAGCTGGACAGCTTTTACCTCTGCAAATTGACTGGATTCTCCTTCTCCATCTCTTGCTTCTGCAACTCTGCTCGTTGGACTCCACACTGCACATTTCCATCTCCGCTTGTTTCCAACAAGACGACAGGAACCGTCTGTGAACAAAGCATATCTCTTTCCATCATCAGACAGATCACTGTAAGGAGGAGCTTCCTCAGCGTGAGTTACTCTCTCCTCTGGAGGTTTTGCACAGCTTGTGCCTTCTGGCCAGTTTGTGATCACCTCCACCAAACCAGGCCTTTCGAGATTTCCCATTCAAGCTCTCTGTGTTATCAGAGCCATCCACTTAGACCATGTATTATCTGTTGCATGATGTGGTGAAGAACCTTCACCTTTGTGCATCCAATTCAGAACTGGCAATCTAAGAACTAGAATGAGTTTTGCTGATGACCTTCTGACTCTCCAACTGATGAATCAAGTTTTGAATGGGCACCAAAGAATCATGGTTGGTTCTGTATTGTCTGTGATGCACAGTTTGAGAAGCAACCGGCAGCTTTACATCCTCTATCTCATGTTGTCCCACAACTGCAGATTCATCTGAAAGCTCAGGTCTAATAGACAACTTCAATTTTCCTCCATCAATTTCTACAGTTGCTATTCCAAAAGCCCATTTGTAACCCTTAGGGTCTTTAAAACGCCCTTCTCTCAGAAAATCAATTCCCAAAATACAAGGTGCATTAGGTCCTGTTACAATAGTATGTTTCTTCCACTGCTTCCCAGTTAAACTTACGTCAACCTCTATCTTAAACAACTCTTGAGATCCACCAGTGACTCCCTGAATAGTTATAGATTCTTCCCCTTGATAATTTGATGGTATTATGATGCACTGAGCTCCTGTGTCAACCAAGGCCCTGTACTTCTGAAATTTTGAAGTGCCAGGCCACTGGATGTACACATCCCAATAGATTCTGTTATCTCCATTATCCCTTACCTCCCCCTGGCGGAAGGCAGGGCACCCCTAATGTTGGGGATTACCTCCATATGTACAGCTGGCACAATGTCCAGCACCAGAATTAGGATCACTGTTGGAGCTATCAGAGTTGCTCTGGGAAACTGAGGAAGTGACAGCTACCCTCCTGGTATTGCTACCTCGGGATCTGCCCCTCTGCAGCTCCCATAACCTCTTGAAAAGATCAGAAGTTGGTTGACCATCCCATCTGTTCATGTTCTCACCAAAGTGATCACGCAGAGTTATCCAGATGCTGCCACATGATTGCCTCTGCTGTCTTGGTTTGACCTATTCTGGAATGACCTCCTTGGAGCACGTCTGTTTTTGACAGCTGAAACTTGTATCCATCTGGAGGAAGAAGAATCAGAATCATCCCCCTTCATCAAGTTGGATATGGAGGTTTTAAATTCCTCCTTCAGCTCTTTCATGCAATTCTTTATCTCTCCAGACAAAGTTTCAATGGCTGAAACCAAAGAAGTACGTGCAAGACTATCCTCCAATTGCCTCATTTGGTCAGTGAAATGGCCAACAGTAGGAGGTACTCCACCATAATTTCTTGCCACAATCCTGCTTGCCAGAATAGTAGCATAATTAGGAGGAGCAAGCTTAATGAGCTTTTTGGCAAGGCCTGTTCCAACAGGAATTTCATCAGGATTCAGAGTCTTATGATCTCCATATATTATTTCTCTCACAGCAAATTCTTTCAGACGCTTGATTCCCTCATCTATTGTGGTCCAAGGCTTAGGGTTCCATGGTAAATCATCTCTGCTGGGGTACCTCAGCGAGACTGCCAGTAGGAGGCGTGCCCACAGAGAAGCTTTACCAATGCACTTGCCTAGGTGCCTGTCTATGCCTGTATCCTTTGAGAGCATCCCCAACTGAGAGGCCGACTTGTCGCCTACCACCAATGCTGGGGCTCCCATATCAAAACACCTGGCTAGCCAAGACAGGACTGGCTCATTATCTCCTCTGATGTAATCCTTCCTCACATGTTTAATTTCCTGTCTGGGTGCATTAGCTGACTGTATGTCATCCTCCTCCTCCTCCTCATCATCATCCTGAGGTCGCTGTCCCCATAATCCTATTTTAATCCTCCGTTGAATTTCCTGAAGTTCAGAGACACTACCAGCAGTTGCTAATTCAGCAGGGTTTACATCTCCATCATCCATGTGTGGTCTCAAGAGGTCTGCCAGAGTTTTAAGGCTAACCTTCTCTTCCTCACCAGAAGGATCTTCCTTAACAGAGGGACCCTGAGTAGAAGGACCGTCATCTCCATCTGCACCATCTCCTGCAGCATCTACATCTCCTCCTGTAGCTCCTTTACGCTTTCTGCTTACAGTGGCCACCAAATTTGCTGGATTGGCTTTCACATTCACAGCAGAGTTGGAAGGAGTAGAGGAATTTTGTGCAGGGTTAGCAGGAGCAGAGGGAGTCTGTGCAGGGTTGGCAGGAGGTGTGCTTTGAGATCCTGCAGCCACTGCTGCGTCCGTCTGGGCAGCAGAGGGAGGAGGAGGAGACTGTGCCTCGTTAATGGCGTCTGCCTGCACAGCTATGTCTGCCTGCACAACCATTTCTCTCTGTGTAACAATGTCTGTCTGCACAGCCATTTCTCTCTGCGCAACTGTGTCTGTTTGTGTACCCCTGTCTGCCCGTGTACCCCTCTCTGTCTGTGTAATCGAGTCTGTCTGTGTAACTATGTCTGCCTGTGTACCCGAGTCTGTTATCTCAGATTCTGGCAAAGGTCC
This sequence comes from Indicator indicator, assembly GCF_027791375.1. Classification (NCBI taxonomy): domain Eukaryota; kingdom Metazoa; phylum Chordata; class Aves; order Piciformes; family Indicatoridae; genus Indicator; species Indicator indicator. The sequence continues at coordinate 39,769,305 of NC_072053.1, forward strand.
TGCAGCTACTGCTGCTGGCTCTGAGTCAAAACTATCGGCAGCTTTCTCACAAACTTGAACTGTGATTTCCTGGTCACCGTAATCAGAATCAGAAACCAATTCCGAACCTCTCTGAGCTTTTCTATGTTTCCTCTTACATCTACGCAGGTCAGAAGAGCAAGTAGCTTTATGTATTGACACAGTGCTATCAGTAGCCATATGATTATTCCAAGAAACAACAAAATTAAGGCTAGCACAAGATATCTAGGGTACCACTGGTTCCAAAGACCCTCTGTAGTTGTAAGAGGAGTAACAAACTCAAACGTGTCTGCTAGCAGATTCATAGTTGAGTTACCATAGCTTCTTAGCCCGATAAGACCAGAACAGAAATCAACAACATTTAGTAACTTGTTCTTAACCCAAAGAAACGATTTATATGCCACCTATCTCACAATCTTGCCTATCATGCAGGAAACAGCCCATCTGTAGATAATCACACTGATAAGAGATGAAATAAAATTACTCAAAATCCAAAACAGCTTCATTTTGCTTCCTAATCTGAGCAGGAATAAATCATACAGGCAATCGAGCCCCGAGTTGGAGCGCCAAAAAATAAAAAGTGTATCGGTGTGAGCTGAAATTCCCCCCCCACCGACAATAACCAGGCTAACCCAGTCTGCAAGCAAATGAAGGCTGTATTTACAAGCAGAGAAATGCAATGAATATGTACAAATATACAAAATTCACAACATTTATGAATATATACAATCAACAGAAAAGCACAACCAATCTCCCTTTGCTTCCCCCCAAAGGGAACCCTTCCCAAAGGGGCCTCCCTCTCCCAGGAGCTTCCCCCCCAGGCCCCCCTTAGACAGAGAAGCAGAGTGAGTTAGAGCAGAAAGTTGTTAACTTAGCTTGCAAGGTCAGTGTGTTATCTTCAGCCAGAAGAGAAGAAGAAACAGCAGCCAGACTGCCCAGCAACTGCCCCCACTGCCGAACGCAGAATGTGCAGAATGCCTACTTTGTTTTGGGTAATAGTTCTTAAACATTTCTATCTATCCAATGGAAGTGTTTAGAACAATCGTTATTTTGCTTTCTTACACCCAATAGTGACTTATTTACATTCTTTCACTTTCTCTATTCTGAACTTTGCAAGGAAAAATTAAAAAGACAGTTTCAAACCATCACATGGATGCAGCAAAGCTGAGTGACATCAAATTAGGTGGAAATAAATTTTGATTTAATTTTATTATATTATCTCACATAGTTTATGGACTGTTACAGGCTTTTGTGGTTTAGTTGAAGCTGTATCCATGGTATTGAAGATGGAGAAAGTGGATCTTCAAGATATGATTATATCAGGACAGTGCAGATAATATGATTTCAAGGTCTCACACCTGCTATTCTTGGATTTTGAAAATGGCCTAATATATGTAAAGGAAACACTTGAAGGAAAAGATCCATCTAATAGAAGGGCTGTATTTTAAAACTTTTAAATAGTGGGTTTCATAATGGGACACCTACAAATTTGCAGTCCTTTTTTAAACTTTGTTTTACTCTGCTATGAAGTGTAGGCAGCATTGACTTGAGGGAACATAATGAAACATTAAACACTGTTAGTAGTCATAGTCACTTTCTTGAGTTGTGAGTTCAGTCCCAGCTGGCAGAAAGAGAATAGGACATCCACTGCCAGATTGCTGGACATAGTGGGATATACTTTCTTGAATCCAAAGTAAAATCATGGTGACCTTTTCACATACATGAAGTGTGCATTAACAATTTTTTTTTTTTGCAATGTTGTGTGTTTTATTAATTGACTTCAACCTTTCTGCTGTTATAGCAAGGAGCACTATGAACATCTGGGTGTCTTAATCATCACATGTTAGAGGTCTTTACTTACCTCTTTCTGTGCCTTTCAGAGATTTATAGGGGAGGTTTCAGATATTCTGCAGTGTAATTGTATGTTCTCTCTTTTAAGTGAAAAAGTCTATTGTACAGATGCAGTTAAAGTTTGACCTTATGTGTCGGTGTGAGCTGAAATTCCCCCCCCCCCCACTGACAATAACCAGGCTAGCTCAGTCTGGAAGCAAATGAAAAGCTGTATATACAAGCAGATGAAATGCAATGAATATGTACAAATATACAAAATTCACAACATTTACAAATATATACAATCAACAGAAAAGCACAACCGATCTCCCTTTGCTTCCCCCCAAGGGGACCCTCCCAAAGGGGCCTCCCTCTCCCAGGAGCTTCCCCCCCAGACCCCCCTGGACAGAGAAGCAGAGTTTAGTTAGAGCAGAAAGTTGTTAACTTAGCTGCCAAGGTCAGTACGTGTTATCTTCAGCCAGAAGAGAAGAAGAAACAGCAGCCAGACAGCCCAGCAACTGCCCCCACTGCCGAACGCAGAATGTGCAGAGTGCCTACTTTGTTTTGGGTAATAGTTCTTAAACATTTCTATCTATCCAATGGAAGTGTTTAGAACAATCGTTATTTTGCTTTCTTACACCCAATAGTGACTTATTTACAATCTTGAACTTTCTCTATTCTGAACTTTGCAAGGAAAAATTAAAAAGACAGTTTCAAACCATCACACCTTATTTCCTAAGATTTATGTTCTGTAATTTGGGAAGGGCTGCAGTAATTTTATACCTCAAACCATTTGTGTTTGACAAAGATTACGCTTTTTAAAGGAAATACTCTGAATTAGAGACAATGTTTTATTGGTATAATAGGGGTGCTTTAGGTACCCTGACAGTATGACAGAATTGACATCTGTGCTTATGTACAGATCAATGTTTTTGTGAATCAAAATTATGTTTGTAGAATTACATGCTAAAGTAGTTGTGTTTTTTTCTTTTCAGTCAGCAGAAGATGAAAGAAAGAAAATATCTAAAAGTTGGCGTCATCCACTAAGTAAACCCCCAGCCAGATCTCCAATGATTTTGGTTAAACAGCAAGCAACAGGTGATGAAGGTGTGTTTTCTGTGTTTATAAGACCATATATATAGGCATATAGGCATTTGTGAAAACAACCAGGACAAAATAATTTCTTTCTGGGTAAGAAGTGTAAACAGTGAAGCCTCTGAATCCATAGACAGGCTGTGTACTTTTTCCCTATTTTCACTCAAATTCTTATAACACCCATGGATCTACCTTTACAAAAATCTATGAACAATTTATGTCATTTAAAGTAAGTATATCCATGGATCTGTATTCCTCACTAGAACTCACAGCAGCTGAGCTTAAGAACAAGTTTTTAATTGTGTAAAAATAGATAAAAGTGACATAAGAATTGTTTGAATACAAGTCTTATCTGTAAACCATGGTTGCCTGCTACTACTACTTTTTTTTTCTTGTGTGCATTTTAGAAATGTTGGACACTTGGAATCAGTGTCTTAAGATACTGTATTTCTCATTCAAGAAAAAGGCTACAGAATTTTGGGTATCAACAAAAGCTTGTCAAGAGTCTTTACATGCATCATGATTTTCAGGATTTTGTTAGTTTCACATGGAAAGAATGAACATCTCTCTTCATCTAGTTTTCCTTTATTCTGTTGATTTAAAATAGTAATTTAAAAGCTGACTTGGATGCATATATCATCTGCTTGTCTCAGTTCTCTATATATGGTTTTAACTAAGTAGCTTGTGGGTTTGCATATTGTGAATAGCGTGCAAGACATTAAGTACGTGTTTTCACTTACAAAAAGAAGTGGAAAAACATAGCGTTTTTATCCCTGCTGACTCCAAAGGGGTTGTAGCTTCAAACTAGAAAAGAGCAGATTTCGATTGGATGTTAGGAACAGGCTCTTTACTATGAGGATGGTGGAACACTGGAACAGGTTGTCCAGGGAGGTGGTTCGGACCCCATCCCTGGAGATATTCAAAGTGAGGTTCAGCAGGGCTTTGGGCAGCCTGATCTTGTTGAGGATGCCTCTGCCTACTGCAGAGGAGGTTGGACTATCTGACCTTTGGAGGTCCCTTGCAACCTGGACCATTCTATGATTCTGTTCTATGTATTAGATGATCTTTACAGGTCCCTTCTAACCCAAACATGCTGTGATTTTATGAAAAGATCTCTGTTTTGCCAGCTGCACGATTCTCGAGAAATTTTCTTTCATTAGATTTCAGCTTACTTTTTGGCAACACAAAGCCACTGGAAGAAGGATAAGTGGCTTGCTTGGGAATACATAAGACTGAGCTTCTGACTTGGTATTTAGGTACTTTTAAAAAAATTATTCTGATGCTAAGCGGTGACCACAAGTTCCATTGTTTAACTTAATTACATAAATAAGAAGCATAATGTTAGGCAATCATTTCGAATATACTCATCTGCATTTTCACTGTAGATTGCAGATATGCATGTTATTGTCTACAGAAGAAGCACGTCCATAAATAAAAATGCTAAATGACAGTGATATATGGAACAGAATTCTGTACAAAATTAATAAGTATGACATGAAATTTAATGCTCTGTAGCGAGGTATTACGGTGATCAAAAGCATTAAAACAATATTCAGAACTTCTCAGATACTCTTTTTTGGGAGCTTACTTCAGTGCTTTAGCTTTAGAGAGCCACCATCTTGTGCAGACAGGCTCTAAAAGCTAAGAAATTCACCCAAGATAGGGATTTGCTTCTCTGAAATAAGTAGAAAAGTAAATCTCTTTACCCAGCAATCACATGTGCACAGCCAGCCAAAGTTGACAAGTAAAGCTACTTTATTCTATCAAACATGGCTTGTGAAGCTTATCAAACTGCATCAAAACAATCCATCAAAACAGAAAACATATGCATTCTTTTTTCATACTGTCTTAGCAAATTACTTCTGTAACACACAGGTGTGTTATAGGTGTTTTTTCAGGTTCCATTCTGCAGAATTTCTTCAGTTAACAGGGCTGAAGATCGGTCCTCTGATTCTCTTAGGCATTTGGTGCTATGTGGTGTCTAATGGAGCTAATGCTGTGTCTTTGGCCACACGTCTGATTCCAGAACTGTTGTATGCTTCAGTGTTTACCTGCACTTTGTATTTGCATTTTGCTTGGAGCTCTTATTTTATACTTTAAATGGCCTTTCTTATATTTTTTTTTCTTTCTTTCTTTCCCCCCCCCCCAACTTCCCCTCTGCTCCCCTGATTATTACCTCTAATCAACAGTGGCTGCTTCTTGCAGCTACTTTCTTGACTTCAGAAAGAGACAGTGTATCTGTTAATTGATTTTCCTTCCTGTAGCTAAGGAGTATTATGCTTTCAGTTAGCATCAGTTTAGGCATTGTTGAGCAGGGTGCTGTAATTTTAACTGATCCCTCCTTGTTCCAAGCCTAAAGTCATTGATTTATGTCTTCCATCTCTCTGTCTTGGAAAAGCCATACTCCCTCGCTCTTTTTTATCTGAGCTGTAGTTTTGCCAGTCTTGATGCTTTAATTAGCTGCTAAGCATCTTTCTGAAAAGTAGAGACATTATCTGTATCATACATGGGTATGTTTGGATACCTTGAGGGCTAGAGGGTGCACATTTTAGAAAATGTTATGGTAATTTACACAAAAAGGACAATATTAATATTAAGATTCATCTAGTAAAGTAACCGAAGATTTAAATATGTGGTAGGTTGTGGTGAAATTGCTCTTTCTTAAATTAGAGGTTATATTCCTTTTGCCTACTGGTGGTTTTTCAATATTACGGTTAAAACATAGTATGAAATTCCTGTTTAAGTGTGGATTCTATAAAAAACAATTTGGCTAGATGCTGATGTGATGTCACAGGTTTGTTAATTTCAAGGATTCTGCTCTTTGCCATTTTATCCAGTACTTTGTCAGTTCTCTGGTGTCTTAATTATATGTATGTATATGTATACGTATATGTATGTGGCAGCATCCTGACAAGAAGTCATATACCTTGGTTACATGATTGCCCTTCTGCTAAATAAGGATATATTTTTCATAGAATCATAGAATCAGTCAGGGTTGGAAGGGACCACAAGGATCATCTAGTTCCAACCCCCCTGCCATGGACAGGGACACCTCACACTAGATCAGGCTGGCCAGAGCCTCATCCAGCCTGGCCTTAAACACCTCCAGGGATGGGGCTCCAACCACCTCCCTGGACAACCCATTCCAGGCTCTCACCACTCTCATGGTGAAGAACTTCTTCCTTATGTCCAATCTGAATCTCCCCACTTCCAGCTTTATTCCATTCCCCCTAGTCCTATCACTACCTGATATCCTAAAAAGTTCCTCCCCAGCTTTCTTGTAGGCCCCCTTCAGAAACTGGAAGGCCACAATAAGGTCACCTCAGAGCCTTCTCTTCTCCAGACTGAACAGCCCCAACTCTTTCAGTCTGTCCTCATAGGAGAGGTGCTCCAGCCCTCTGATCATCCTGGTGGCCCTTCTCTGGACACCTTCCAGCATGTCCATATCCCTCTTGTAATAGGGGCTCCAGAACTGGGTGCAGTACTCCTGGTAGGATCTCACCAGAGCTGAGTAGAGGGAGAGAATCACCTCCCTTGACCTGCTGGCCACACTTCTCTTGATGCAGCCCAGGATCTGGTTGGCTTTCTGGGCTGCAGGTGCACACTGACAGCTCATGTTGAGCGTCTTGTCCACCAGCACCCCCAAGTCCCTCTCCTTTCCAGCCTATCACTGTCCAGCCTGTATTTGTTCTTGGGATTGCCTCAACCCAGATGCAGGACCTTGCACTTGGTCTTGTTGAACCTCATGAGGTTGGCTTGTGCCCACCTCTCCAGACTGTCAAGGTCCCTCTGGATGCCATCCCTTCCCTCCAGCATGTCTGCTGCACCACACAGCTTGGTGTCATCAGCAAACTTGCTGAGGGTGCACTCAATGCCGCTGTCCATGTCACCAACAAAGATGTTGAACAAGACTGGTCCCAGGACTGATCCCTGAGGGACTCGGCTTGTCACTGGCCTCCACTGGGACATAGAGCCATTGACAGCCACTCTTTGGGTGCAGCCATCAAGCCAGTTCTTTATCCATATAGTAGTCCACCCATCAAACCCATGTGTCACCAGCTTGGAGACCAGGATGTGGTGTGGGACAGTGTTGAAGGCTTTGTTCAGGTCCAGCTAAATGACATCAGTTGCTTGCCCCTCATCGATTAATGTTGTCACCTGTTCATAGAAGGCCACCAGGTTTGTCAGGCAGGATTTGCCCTTGGTGAAGCCATGCTGACTGTACCCAGTCACCTCTTCACTCTTCTTCTGTCTCACTAGTGCCTTCAGGAGGATCTGCTCCATGATCTTACCAGGCACAGAGGTGAGACTGACTGGCCTGTAGTTCCCTGGTTCTTTCTTCTTACCCTTTTTGAAAATGGGAGTAATGTTTCCCCTTTTCCAGTCACTGGGGACTTCCCCAGACTGCCAGGGCTTTTGGAATGTAATAGAGAGGGGTTTAGCAACCTCATCTGCCAGTTCTCTCAGTACCTGTGGGTGTATCCCTTCGGGTCCAATGGACTTGAACACTTTCAGGTTCCTCAGGTGATCACGAACCTGATCTTCACTTATGATGGGCAGTTCGTCCTCCTGGTCCCTGCCGTTAGCTTCCATGACATTTTTGTTAGGAGAGAAAACATGTTAGAATAATTTCATGTAGCTGTTAAGCACTTGCCTGCTTATTGATTGAAGGAAGTAATTAAGAGTTTTATTGGACGTGGCAACTGTTGATATTTCTTATCTGGAACTGCAATTTGATATTATTTTCATGTATCTGTTCTTCACTGTGATTTAATTTGTCAGCATGCTTTTGCGGGAACACCAGAAGAGAAACAATAGATTTTGGGTGAGCAGAATGTTTACAATGAAGACAGAGATTGAAGAATTGCTGAGAGAGACTGGCAAACTGAAGCTTCAGTATCTTCCTTTGCACATGCTATCATGTGAGTTAAATATCTGTGGCTAGATGAGTGCCAGTCAGAGATTTTTCTGATCATGTTGAGGAACATTTGTTGTCAGGTGTAAGGGGAATAATCACTATTCACTATGTTCCTCTTTATGAAGGTGCTTCATCCATATCCTGGAGTTCCCAGCAATGTAATTCATCATACGCATTCTCTATGTTTTTTGAACAAAGATAATGGTGATAATGACTATGATACTTCTCTGGTCTATTGGTACCACATTTTTTTAGATCATCTCTTCCTTTACAAGAAAGATTTGTGCATTGACACATTAGTTCATATTTTAATTTATTTGGGTCTGCTAAAATCATAAATGTTAGCAGGAGAAAGTTCTTCACAGAGAGAGTGGTTGGCCGTTGGAATGTGCTGCCCAGGGAGGTGGTGGAGTCACCATCCCTGGAGGTGTTCAAGAGGGGATTGGACGTGGCACTTGGTGCCATGGTTTAGATAGTCATGAGGTTTAGGGTGACAGGTTGGACTCGATGATCTTTGAGGTCTCTTCCAGCCTTCTTGATTCTATGATTCTATGATTCTATAAGAAGAAGATACAGGCTAGGGCTATCCTGAAAACTTGAGAAATCGGGGCTTTATAGTTAATCTACAAATTGTGTCACTTTCCACAAGTTAGATACTGTCTGTAGCCATTTCAAATACAGATAATTTATGTTCAAATTAATACATTTTAAGTCCTTTAGATACTGAGGTTCTATTAGGAAGTTTCTGTGAATAAAGGAGATCACAATAGTATGAAGCCAGCATCCTATGACACTGTTGGCCATTTCAGACTCATAGTTTTGCAAAGAGAATACTGTCATATTCAACAGCATGCTTTAATATTACCAGATACTTTTGCTATCACTAGAGTCCTTTGGTGGAAATTGATTTTTTTTTTGGGGGGGGTGGGGGGAAGGGGGTGCTCTTGGACATTGAGTTTTGTGTTTTCTTTTTATCACTGCATATGCTTCTTTATGTGTATATTTCTTTATGATGTGAATGTTTCTGATACAGAAAAAGGATTGAGCTAGTTGTTTCTTTGAGGTCTATTGATGTAATTTTTTTTTCTTTCACTCTCACTGAACTTTTCCATATGTATGTCTGGCTTCTGAGTCTCCTTTATTATGATTGTTTTTGTGGAATTAATGCCTGAAGGACTGAGATGAGAAATACTGGAGAAATCAATCCCAGAAGCTCTAGCTCAGGCTCCTAGTGCAGAAAAATACTGCAGTAGTACAGCACGATCTGTAGGTCACACTCAAAATGCTAGTAATGTTTACCTAATGAATCTTGGTCTTACCTTGGTGTTATGTATTAGCTTGTGGTAATATTATTCTTTTTTGTTTAATGCAGTTACATTTATGCTAGTTAAGCAATAAAAAGCAAATATAGCAGAAGGAGCAAGGATGCTGACTTTGGATGCATGTTGATTGGTCCCATAGATTTCTTTCCAGCACAAGTTTTAAATTGAAGTTCATTAAAAGGTAGAAAGGGACCTGGGGGTACTGGTTGACAGTAGGCTGGGCAGTGTGCCCAGGTGGCCAAGAAGGCCAATGGCATCCTGGCCTGTATCAGAAATAGTGTGGCCAGCAGGAGCAGGGAAGTCATTGTGCCCCTGTACTCAGCAATGGTTAGGCCACACCTTGAGTAGACACTTGAACACGTCCACGGAAGGGCAACGAGGCTGATGAGAGGTCTCAAGCACAAGCCCTATGAGGAGAGGCTGAGGGAGCTGGGGTTGTTTAGCCTGGAGAAGAGGAGGCTCAGGGGTGACCTTATTGCTTTCTACAGCTACCTGAAAGGAGGTTGTAGACAGGTGGGGGTTGGTCTCTTCTTCCAGGCAACCAGCACCAGAACAAGAGGATGCAGTCTCAAGCTGCGCCAGGGGAAATTTAGGCTGGAGGTGAGGAGAAAGTTCTTCACAGAAAGAGTGATCTGCCCTTGGAATATGCTGCCCAGGGAGGTGGTGAAGTCACCATCCCTGGAGGTGTTAAAAAAAGGATTGGACCTGGCACTTGAAGCTGTGATTTAGTTAGTCATGAGGTGCTGGGTGATAGGTTGGACTTGATCTCTGAGGTCTTTTCCAGCCTTGTTGATTCTATGATTCTATGAAAATTTGGCATTGCCATTGCCATAGATGATATAACCATAGTGTATAGATTGAATTCAGTTTGGATTTCTTTGTATACAGTTTTTAGTGTTTTGTACATGATTCAGAGTTTAGAATTTTTCTTTCGTTATTATCTAAGGAAGCAGAAAGAAAACTATTGTGAAAGGAAAAGGTGACTTGAACAAGTTTGATAAGTGAAAATTGCTAGTTTTACAGCTGCTGTTTTCCTTCTTCTGTGACATCAAATAAAGCTTCTTCAGTTTTTACATTCACCCTCAGCATCCTGTAAAATGTGCTTCATCTGATACTAATGGTCAAGCCGTATAAGGCATGTCCAGTAATGTTGTAATTAGGAGAAATATTCTGAAATAGGGGAAAACTATGCTTGTAGAAGAAGTTGTTCTTTTGCTTCAGAGCTTGAAGGTTCATACTTACTTTAGAGAGAAATGCTATTTTTTTTTCTTCCTGATGCAACTTGGAAGGTAGAAAAGAATTTGTCAACCCATCAAGAGTCATATTTTTGTCACATTACTGTTACGATTTACTGTATTGAACTGGCTTCTGAGTGGGGTTTTGCTTCTTTAAAAATGAGCTAATCACATACTTAATTTCTAGCGTTGGGAGAGACCAGTACTATTTGCCACTTGGAACGGTATTTGCTATGCTAGAAAAAGGTGTTTTCTCCCCTTTCCTCTGGTATCTACATTGCTTCTGATAAGTTTAAATTAAATTTTAAAGATTTGATTACCATCTAAAACTTCTAGCACTTGCATACCATGTGCTATCCTGAATACTCAAAAAAACTTTACAAAATTATGGCAGAGTCTTGGGCGGGTATTTAGGAAAGAGAGGTGTTGAAAATGAAAGCTTTTTTGTGAATGTCCAGTGGTCTATCAGCTGATCTCCAGAAATGGAAGAACCGACAGCTGTGGTTATTGCCTCTAGTGGCTTCTGTCCCTTGACATCTTTCACAAACTGTGCTTATCTACCTTTGACTGAACTCCTACAAATGCCAGGATCTATTTTGATTCAAGTTCCTCTAATGTTTATGCCTCATTTGCTGGACTGTGGTATGTGTAATGATCATTAAGACTCATTGTCCTCTAGATAAACCTTTACAACTCTAATTGTGCAACTTCCTTAGATTTAAAATAAAATATTTTAGCTGTTAAAGGAATGAATATCTTAGGTACAGAGGGATGTATAATTTCTGATTATCAAGTGGGCCAAAATGAAAATGGTTTTCCTGCTGCATTAGTGGAGCATTTCAGTAACCTTCTCAAGGGTAGCTATAGAGTTGGTAGGCAAACTATATATGACATTTGTCAAGGAGACAGATGTCTCTTCTGTAAGGTTATCTTCTGAAATTTAGGTTCTGTCCAAAGAGAAACGCAAAAAAGTATGACTTGCGTGTAACAAAGATTAGTTCCCTGAGGTATTGGTACAGAAGATTGCCTGATAAATTATCCTAGTTCCATGATAATCATGGTTGTAATTTTCCTTTTTTTTTTTAAAGAAAAAAGGAAAATGTGGCCCATAGAGTTATCAAAATCTGAAGCTGCTTTGTAAACCATCAGTATTACAGAATCATAGGATCTGGAAGAGACCTCTGTAGATACCCCATCAAAGCCCATCACCAGAGCAGGTTCACCTAGAGCAGGTTGCACAGGATAGTGTCCAGGTGGGTTTTGAATGACTCTAGTGACTTTGAGTATTGGAAGTGACTTGATTTTATTGCACATGGAGTTGTAAACTTGGCTGAGAAGAGTGTGTAATATTTATTTTTTCAAATGTACAAATTAACTACGCTTAAGAAATAGATCCTTGTGGGAGTTTGAATGCAGTTGTTCTCTAGCATACGGAGTATTTGTGGATTATTTGTACAAGTGATCTCTGCAAGAATTGTAGCCTGTAATTCCAATTCAGATATTGATTTGCCTTATGGATTTGGACCTGTGATCACGTCTTTCTGGTTTTGCGTCTTCCATCCTTAATTTATGAAGGTATGTAACTGTTTGAGATCCTGGTTCATTGGAGGACTTCAGCACAATCTTAACTGTAAGCATTCAAGTAGCCTGGTTCTTAAAAATGTCACTTGTATTCTGCCCAGAAGCACTGGTACTGGAGTGATATATTGGTACAAGTTAGATCTGTGCTGTCTGAGGCATATAAAATAACCATAAAATATTTTTTTTTATCTCCAAGAGTAGCATAAAATGAGACTATGTTCTTGCATCTGCTCTGTAATATTTCTAAAACCCTCTTAACAACTTAATACCTGTATATTTACTTGGCTGTATAGTACTCAGTAGGATGGTCAAGGAAGATATGATTTTTTAATAGCATAATTAAGAAGTACCAAATTCTGTCATATTTCAGTGACCCTTTTTATCAGTAGTCACGAGGTGCCTGAGGATTGGGAGAAAGGTTTTGGTATTTTTCCACTTCTGTACAGATGCACATACTGACAAGTAGGTTGGAAAAGTTTTGTAGTGATTTACAAAACAGTAAGAAATACTGTGTGCTAGCGTGGAAAATTGTTAGACGGCAGGAAGAGAATTGGAGATAAAAAGCCTACTATACTAATACTGCTGATAAGATATTGCATGCTCATTAGCTTTAATGGGCAGCTGATAAAGGTAGGGACCACTCCAGTGTTGGTCATTGTGGTGGTTTGGCCCTGGCTGGGGGCCAAATGCCCACCAAAGCCACTCTATCACTTACCTTCTTAGATGGACAGGGAAGAGGGGAAAATACAACAAATGACCCATAGTAAGATAGAAGCAATTTAATAATGCAAGGCAAAAGCAAAGGCTGCATGCAGAACCAAAAGCAAAGATGTTATTCTCTACTTCCCATCAGCAGACAATGTTGGGTCACTCCCAGGAAGCAGGGCTGTACATGTATTGGTTGCTCCAGAGGACAGACACCATCAAGGAATGTCCCCCCACTTCCTTCTTTCACTTAGCTTATATATCTGAGCTGACATCGAATGGCATGGAATACCCCTTTGGCCAGTTTGGGTCAGTTGGCCTGGCTGTGTCCCTTCCCAAGAATTTGCCCACCCCTCAGTGTAGCCTTGGGGTGAGGAAATGTTGGAAAAGTACAGTCAGGGTGCTTGGTTCAGTAGTGGCCAAAACACTGGTGTGTTATCAACACCTAGATACAGCACTAGAACAATGCTCTGGGGAGAATTAACTCCAGTTCAGACAAACCCAATGCAGTCATCCCTTATGTTTCCAGAGGTTAATGAGATAGCAATTTTAAATAAAGAGGAAGAATTAAATAAAATAATATTTTTGTCTCTTATGTAAAGAATCGTGATTCATATGTACCGAATACAGGGCTAAAGCTATGCATGATCAGACCTTTCTTAATTATGTGAAATACGTTTAGATTGAAATATATGTATACTACATTTGGAGTTGGTCAGCTTAAATGAACTTTAGTAAGCATGTGTGGGGGAGGTAATAGTAGTTCCTGAAAACTTCAATTTAGTTTTAGCTGTTGATCAGATCTTCTGGCTGGTAAGTACAGTGACTCCCAACAAATTGAATTGGAATACAAAGTAAAAACTTCAGTCATTAAAAATGGTAAAACATAACATAAGGGAATCAACTGAGATGGAATTGAATGGAGAAAGCAGCTGGTAATAAACCTTTTACAGTGCTGTGAATTAAAGCTTTCTAGAGAGCAGTTATCTGCTAGTCTTTAGTTTGCAGTCTGTTTTTGTAACAGTTTTGCACTGGCAGCTACTTTTTTTGCTGATAGGTGGTAAATTCCAGCAGTTTTGTTTCTGTTTCAATTTTCTTAAGTGTAGTGGCTATTCTTTAAACTTACACAATGTAAAGACAGCTGAAATCACTGGAGTTGCTGTAAAGTACATATGTATAAAAATTGAAATAATAACACAAATATGTTCTACATGTTTCATGTTGGCAGTTCTTACAGATGTAAGGACACCTCCCTTTCTAGTATCATCCTGTCCATATTTTAAATACAATTACTTGGCTAGTGGGTCACCTTTAAGCTTGGATTTTGGACATGATGCGTATCTGTATTTCTGGAGTCACTAGGTAGTTCATGATTTTTAGTATCAGTAAGAATATATGGCTTGTGCTCCAGCTTGGGTAGCAAGAATTAGAAGACACCCTGGTTGGGCTCAATTCTTCCTTCTATATTCACAAAAAAACTTGTGTAGCTATTTAGAGAATACAGTGGATCAAAGATTACTTTTAACCTCTTATATTTATTGGGTGCTTTTATAGTCCACTGTTTGAAGCAGAGAATGATTTTGTTGCAAGAATTAGGAAGCAAACAAAAATATCAGTGCCACAATACTGTAAAACTGTTTTTACAGAGTGTGTGAACATAAAGGGGTTCTCTACACCATGAGTCCTCAGCTGTCTCTAATCATCAGCATAATAATTTTAATGATTTTTTTTTGGTTACTTTGCCACTTGTAGGAAAAAAATTAGAGAGGCAAAACTCCATTTGTAACTTAGACTGCTCACTGCCGTAAAGGAGAAAAAAATATTTCTATAAATATATTAATGGCAAAAGAAGAGGCAAGGACAATCTCCCCTCTTTATTGGATGCGGAGGGGAATATAGCAACAAAAGATGAGGAAAAGGCAGAGGTACTTAACACCTTCTTTGAGTCAATCTTCAATAGTGGGACAGGTTGTCTTCAGCACAACTGGCCTCCTGGACTGGCAGATGGAGCCAGGGACCAGTATAGTCCCCCTGTAATCCAGGAAGAAGCAGTAAGGAACCTGCTGAGCAACTTGGATCCTCACAAGTCCATGGGACCAGATGGGATCCATCCCAGGGTGCTGAGAGAGCTGGCAGATGAGCTGGCCAAGCCACTCTCCATCATTTATCAGCAGTCCTGGCTCACTGGAGAGGTCCCTGATGACTGGAAGCTGGCCAATGTGATGCCCATCCACAAGAAGGGCCAGAAGGAGGAACCAGGAAACTACAGGCCTGTCAGCCTGACCTCGGTGCCAGGCAAGGTTATGGAACAGGTCATCCTGAGTGCAATCACACAGAACCTACAGGATGGCCAAGGGACCAGGCCCAGCCATCATGGATTCAGGAGGGGCAGGTCCTGCCTGACCAACCTGATCTGCTTTTATGATCAGGTTACCTGCCTGGTGAATGCAGGGCAGGCTGTGGATGTAGTCTACCTGGACTTCAGCAAAGCCTTTGACACCGTCTGCCACAAGAAGCTCTTGGCAAAGCTGGCAGCTTGTGGCTTGGACAGATTCACTCTGAAATGGGTCAAGAACTGACTGGAGGGCTGAGCCCAGAGAGTGGTGGTGAACGGTGCCAGATCCAGTTGGCAGCCAGTCACTAGTGGTGACCCCCAGGGATCAGTGCTGGGCCCCATCCTGTTCAATATCTTTACTGATGATGTAGATGAAGGAATTGAGTCCATCATCAGTAAGTTTGCAGGTGACACCAAGTTAGGAGCAGGTGCTGATCTGTTGGAGGGTAGGAGGGCCCTGCAGAGGGACCTTGACAAGCTGGATAGGTGGGCAGAGGCCAATGGCATGAGATTTAACACGTCTAAGTGCAGGGTTCTACACACTGGCCACAACAACCCCAAGCAGCGCTACAGGCTGGGGACAGAGTGGCTGGAGAGCAGCCAGGCAGAAAGGGACCTGGGGGTTCTGGTTGATAGTAGGCTGAACATGAGCCAGCAGTGTGCCCAGGTGGCCAGGAGAGCCAATGGCATCCTGGCCTCTATCAGGAATGGTGTAGCCAGCAGGACAAGGGAGGTTATTCTTCCCCTGTACTCAGCACACCTTGATTATTGTGTCCAGTTCTGGGCTCCTCAATTCAAGAGAGATGTTGAGGTACTGGAATGTGTCCAGAGAAGGGCAACGAAGTTGGTGAGGGGTCTGAAACACAAACCCTATGAGGAGAGGCTGAGGGAGCTGGGGTTGTTTAGCCTGGAGAAGAGGAGGCTCAGGGGAGACCTCATTGCTGTCTGCAACTACCTGAAGGGAGGCTGTAGCCAGGTGGGGGTCGGTCTCTTCTCCCAGGCAACCAGCAGCAGAACGAGGGGACACAGTCTCAAGTTGTGCCAGGGGAGGTCTAGGCTGGATATTAGGAGGAAGTTCTTCACAGAGAGAGTGATTGCCCATTGGAATGGGCTGCCAGGGAGGTGGTGGAGTTGCTGACCCGGGAGATGTTCAAGAGAAGACTGGATGAGGCACTTGGTGCCATGGTCTGGTTGATTGGATAGGGCTGGGTGATAGGTTGGACTGGATGATCTTGGAGGTCTCTTCCAACCTGGTTGATTCTATTATTCTATTAAAAAACTGGCTTCTAGTGCAGTCTGGCAGGGTCCTTTAAGTATTTTACTTATGGAAAAATAAGGTGCATAATAGAAAATTTACTTATTTGAAGTCAGTAGAAGTTACATGGGATTTTGATGTGTGCACTCAAATCACAATATAAGTACAAACTATGTTTTGAGAGTGTACTAATTGCAGTATATAATTCAGTTGCAACATAAATGTAAATTTCATTACTGGCATCTAATAACATGCTCACTGTCACAGTGCTGGAAGTTTCCAGTCTCCAGGAAGAAATATATTGGTTGCAAATACTTGAGGCCCATTGCTTGCCTTTTATTTATTTTTTTTTTTAATTTGCATTTTGTCATGGGAGCAAACATTTTCGTAATGCTTACTTCTCAAGTCACTTGAGTCAGAGATGAATACCAAACCAGATCTCTTGATCGTTCATTGTCCTTGGCATATGTGGTGACCATCACCTGAATGAGGTCTATTTCAGTAGACTGTAGTAAATGATCTGTATCTGTATGGGTATCGCATATGATTGAGACTGCAAATTTGAGTCTAGGAAGTTTTTTTTATTCTCTACAAATATAGCTTATGCATTATATTATCTTTTACAACTGCTTATTTTTCTTCTTCTAGCATGCTATGTGTTTATTTCTTCTTGTCTAACTTCTGCACTGCTAATCGCAAATAACCTTTGAAGTCCTTCTTTTTTTTACTTTTCTTAAACTTGTTAGAACCTTTCAGTTTTTCAAATTCATCCTAAATATCAGTGGGATAAGTGCTTTGTTCTGCTGTCCATGAAAACTCCTGGTTACTGGTTTCCCATCCCTCCTTTTCAAAGTTACTGGTGAGATTTTTCTAGCCTTTGCTAGTATTTATAATAATTCTATGCCCTCTTTTAAAGCAGGTTTTCTCTGCTCACTTCTTACTTGTGACTATAACATCAAATCAGAAAGCAGGTTTTTGCCAAACGGATCATTACTCAGGAGCCTCCTGCCAACTATTCTAGTTAGAACACTCTGACTAGGTTCTTTTTAGCTATTCCACATGTAAAGGGTTTAATGAATAACACAAAATTTTCTTATTTGGAATTGTATGAAGTTACACAGGATTTTTATTCAGCAGAGTGATACAGCAATGCACTTAAATCACGGTGAAAGTACAAGTTAAATCGTAGCAATTTTGATATTACAGTTACATCACAATACAAGTACAAATTGCATTGGACAAGGTGTATCAATTGCAACACACAGTTCATTTGCAAAATAAATGTGAACTTCGTTATGGGACTCTAATGATATGATCAGGAAGTGATCTGATATTGCAACACCTGCATGCATCTTACAATTGCGTCAAATTGACTTTCGAAATATTTTTTCAAACTTTGAATTTTTCTGACTTTTCAAAAGATGTTGAGATCTGCTTCAACTGCTGTTACTTTTTTTATATTTTACTTTTGAAAATAAAGCACCCCATTAGTGAACTAAACAATTTAATCAAGGAGCTTTTTTAATCAAGGAGCTTTTTTGGGCTTAGCCTTTAGAGCTCTGATACAGTATGGCTGTTGTCTCGTATATGATTTTTTTTGAGAACCGAAGTGTTGTTGTGCATGGTACCAAAGATGAAATTAAATATCTTGTACAGTACAAGAAATTTAAAAAATTACATTTTCATATTTTGTTATTAAAATTGTGGCTTTACTTACTGAAAAAAGGACAGTTTCTGAAAATGAGTTTTCTGTTATATTGCAGGAAGAGTAAAGTTTCAACACTGTAAGTATTTTCCATTATTATTATTATTATTATTATTATTATTATTATTATTATTATTATTATTATTATTATTAATTTCCTCCAGGACATTTGAAACTATAGATAATGTCTCCCAAGGCTGAGATTATGCTCAACTACCTGAAAAATAACAGATGCTGCTGTGCTCTTTGTAGCAGAGAATGCTGCTGTTCAAAGCCAGGAGACATCAGTGGAACATAACCCCAAGCAGCAAAGTCATTGTTGAGATTGGCAAAAGCAAATTATACTATATTAGCATCTATGGCTTTTCCCATCTGCTGGGTTAAATCAGCAAACTCTGGCAACAGCCCATTCTGCAAATGGCCCAAATGTTTTCTGCCTGAGAATCTGAGTTTAACTTAGTAAGCAAAAACTGTTCAAAGTAGTAGCATAGTGTGTTGGAGCAAGTTTGCCAGAAACTGTTAAACTAAGGACGTTTGTGAAAACATTTATTTAATTTACTTACCCACTTGGAAAGCAGAACAGTTAACTGTTCATAAATACTTTGTAATAGAAGTTTCCTTTGTAGCAGAGATTGTGAGCTATTATTTCCTTTTTGTTTGCACAGTTTGTTTTAATGAATCCATTTTCTTATGTAAAGAGATACAAATGCATATACATAATTGCATTAATGAGAACTAGTGTATACAAAATTACAATACAGAGATTAATCCTATATAAATATTCTCTTCAGGAAACAAATATGATACCAGGAATTAGTGTGCGTTTTGCCATTGTTAATCACCTTTTAGTATCAGTGCCACTATGGCTGAATTATTATGTTTTACAGTAAGGCTTATGCAATTGTTTTGCATTTATTTAAAGTAATTAATTGGCTGATCAGGTGTTCCTTCTGTTCTTTTGGGAAAAAAAGGGTACTTGCTCCGTCTCCTTAGGAAACAAAATATTTAACATCAATATGAATTTTAACTGGTAAACTGATATTATAAAAATGCCCTGGTGGTTCAAGCAGAATTGAGATTTGTAGCAGAATTGTAGATTTGTTAGGGGTGGAAGTAAGGAGGTGTTTTAAATACAAAGCAATAATCTGCATTATCTCATCCTGTTAATACCTTTTTTTTTCAGCTAGTATTGATGCATTTTAGACGTCAGCATTAATGTGTGATAGAATTGCAGCAAGAAACATGTCAGGCATTCAGTTTGTTATGCAACAGGCTTCATTCATATAAGACTATTTTAAAAAAATTGCATACTGACAGACTGGCATGATAAGCTCTCCTTGGGAGCCTGTAAGAGGCTGAAATGTCACTTTCATTATGTAAAGGCCACCCTGAATAGTTATTTTCAAGGCATACCAAAATCAGTGATATATTTAAATTATGTATTCATAGGATGTTTGAATCCGAATCAGATATGTAGTCAAAGTCTATATAGTAGAGGGTCTGGAAATTTGATTTGAAAATAAAAGAGCAACTTTGAAGGTTTGTATCTTACCTGGGAAATTTCTGTCTGCTTTAAATTCTGATGTCTAATGCCATAGCCAAACTCAGGTCAGTCTTTTTACTTGTAAACACAATTCAAATACCAGTACTAAAGAGCCAAATACTGCGTTCCTTGTGCTGGAGTCAAATACTTTCTGGCTGGATTCTTTTAGATATCCCACATGAGAAATATTTAATACCAAATTCACTGGAAGATATTTGATGTTACATAGGATTTTGTACTAGCAGAGCAATATAGCTATGTACTGAAGTCACAATACAAGCATGATATAGCAGTCACTGTATATAGTTGGATCACAATATAACAATAATTCCCATTACTGGTCTCTATATGTCTCCATCATAATGCTGGGTGGCACCATTTGCTGGGAAGGAGTACAGATTCAGACCTATTGCTCTCTTTGAAGTTCATTTTGTTCAGTTTGTATACTCTTATGTTGGACTGAGCCATATACTCTGATCTGACTGGCTCAGGAAGATATGTGCAATCTTCTGACTAACTCAGGAAAAAACATTTACACACACAGTTGATACAGCCACCCTCTGATGCCCTTCATGCTGAGATAAATTTGGCTTCCTTTGCAGCAGCTATGGGCAGTAACTCCTTCAATTCTTCCCTGAGATTCAAAAGCACAGACCACTTATATATGTCCTCTGAGCCTTCTTCAGATTCAGGGTTTTAATGATCAGTCAAATGATGCATGGAACATTAAAGTGTAGATTAGAAGAACAGTGCTCCAAGTTACATACAGAATGTACCTCCATCATCAAGAAGATTTTCAGGGGACAGCCAGTGTTAGGTGGAATTGAAGGAGTGTCTGCTTAATAATAGGCCTTTTTTCACGTGTAAAATGTCCAAGTTTTCATCTGTCCTAGAAAACATTAATTGAGTGTGAACCTCCTTTTATGTTGTTTAAAGATGGGGTGATCTCAGCGTTTCTGACTCTTTTTCTGGCATAAGGGAACACTTGAAACCTTGAGTGATAATTCCACATTTGTTTCCTTTGCATAGTGCCTCCTTGTTAATGACACAAATTTTAGAAGTTCCTTATAGCTCTTACTGATTGCACAAAGAAGCTTAATGTACAATTGCAAAAGTAGGGTCAGATTTGAAATTGGAGTTACCTGTGAGTTTTTGGGGTTGTATCTGCATAGATGATTCCAGTGGTGCAAGTACAAGTCTTTATTTTTTAAATTTAGTTTAATTGAGTTTTTATACAGTGCAAGATACTGCATAATCTGTCTTTTTAAATATGAAAGTGGTTTATTTCAGTGTAGGTTATTTGTTTTTTTTTTTTCATGTAATTCCTCAGGTATGTCACATTCAACATAGTAAAGGCTTCGTGTGGTAACCAGTGGATTTTCATTCTTTGCAGTTAAAGAAACTCTCTGCTGTATTTTTATAGTTACAAAATTTTATTACATCCTGAAAAGATGTGCTGGATGGTTCTCCTAGTTTCAGTTCAAAGTAGGACGTGAGCACATACCTCTTCATATAGCTCTCCTCTAAGTGTTGTGTTTGATCTACTGAAATTCTCCAGGGACAAATAGTCTCAGTGAGCTTGACTCTAAGATATGGACGATTTAAGTTACAATAAGATAATAATTGTTCTGTTTCTTAAAGCAATTCTGAATGCCTCTAAGTAGCACGTGCATTTCAGGTTATGCATAACATTTACACTTGAATGTGTATTATTTGAGAAGGTATTCTGCTAAAGAGATGTCTGTTTTTGTAGCTGAAGTGGTGGCCTCGATTTTTGTACAGTTTGTTGCTGTGGGAATAATTACTATATCTTAGAGTGCCATGATTTGGGTGGAGATTAAACAACAGAAATAGATCAATGGAAGACTTCAAATATGGTTCTTGGAGTATTTGTCAGTGTGCCTGTGTGCTATACATGAGAATTTGCAATCTCTTGATCAGTGGTCTTAGTTGAGCTGCAAATGTATTTTCCTGTCATGTTCAATTCCTGTATTTTCTTTTATTCCTTTTGACAGCCAGATATATCCTGTTCTCTAGTTAAGCAGATTTGATGTTTCCTTACCAAAGAATATCTGGAATACATTATTCACTTTTGTACTGATTAATTCTTATTTTGGAATGTTAGTTTCATGCTGGCAAGCTGAAAAAAAAACAAATGGCATGTCAGAGTTCTCACCAGGGAATTCTGCTACACACCTGCAGAAAGTCCTGTTCATGCACTTACTGGCAATGAACTCTGAGGAAGTGTGAGTGATTTGATCCAGTTTACAGCAGACAAAGACATAAAGATAGATTGCCTGGCTCCATTTCATGAGCAAACACCAACCTCTCCATACCTCTGCACTGTCTGACCTGAATCTTTCAGATTGTCTGTCTCAGGCCATTGATTGGCCTCTTAGTGTGAAGACAGTTTATGTCAAAGAAAATTTGACTGAATAATGGCATGTACCATGGGGTGTTGTTGGTTCATAGTGTTGCATAAGTGGCTGTTCATCAAAATTAACCTGGAAAATCTTCCTTTCAGTGGCATTGGTATCTCTTAAAAAAAAAGCACACAAAATGAAACTGGTCAGGTTCTTCTGATGTAGAATATTTACTCTGAAGATTGCGTGTTTCAACTTGTGAGAAAGTTGGTGGAAGCAGCATTGTTGTTATATTCTGTAATCAGAGTCATGTACTTAGCATATTTTTTTTAATATCACTTTTTTGTTTTGTTTGTTATGATTTCACTGCGAGGTTAGGAGAATGCTGATAATGAGACCCTCAAAAGATGATAAATTAAGCTTGAGGTTACCTACGAAATTCTTGAAGATGACTAAAATTCACAAGCCATTCAGAGGATCATACAAATGTTATATACCTTAAGAGCATCCATGCTCATTATTCTTAATTTTCTATGCTGTTGGTGTAACATTGCTCTAAGAAGTACTGGGTTAGCTAGACTCTGAAAGGAAGATGGGTATTTTTCATTTCCTGGCTGTACTTCTGGGCTTGTTACGGTGGAGAAGAGTGAGAAGTTGTAGAGTGTGGTGAAGGCACCATATGCCCAGAATTATGCCCCCAAATACCAGGGGTGTTATCCCAACATGTTCAGGCAAGTTCCCTCTTTCCATCCTCCTTTCTGGAGTGGGGGACAAAGGCCCAGGTGCCAGCCTGCCTTGTAAGGGGTAAACAACTGCATGCACCCATGGCATGGCATGCTCATGCTCCTTCCATTTAAGGACATAATTCTAGCTTCACGCTTTTTAACGGCTAAAGCAGGTTGTTGACAAGTGTGCCCATTGGCCAGATCCAGCCTCGAGAAACTTAGAAGTATCACCCCACTTGTTTACAAGTTGCTCTCTCCTTTTGCTCTCTCCAGAGCTTTGCACACTCTTACTTTGCTTGAGCCTTGTAAGCTCGCAGTGCTTAAGCCATTGACAGTAAGTCTTCTCACTCCCACATGCATCATACTAGCGGCCTCTGCAACACAGAGAAGAAGCCAGCACCCTGGGAAGGCCACCGTGCCTCAGATTGCCCAAGAAACTTGCAAAAGAGATCGCTTTGCTGAAGCTACAGAAAGCCAGCATCGAAAGCCCAGTCCTGGCAGATCGGAAGAAGATTTTGCTGTGTCTTAAAGAGGACTGTACTCCCCAGGGTAAGCCATTAGTCCAGAGGGGGAGGGACTAGCCCGAGCCTGGCAGTCCAACATCTGCTACAGCTATAAGCAGCAGACCGAGCAGCCATGACTTCATGTGTACTGGCTAGTATAAGCAGGAACAGCGCTTAACTGTGCTGTGTGACCCCGCTGTATGTGGGAGACAAATGGAGCCACCTGCTTCACCGCTCCACAGCCCGGTGCCATCAGGGTAACTCACAGTTGGAACTTCCCGAGAGAGAAAATTCTGCCCTCTCCTTTGAGTTCAAACCAAGGACTGCATTTCTGAGTATTATGTAATTAAGATTGTTGTGGGAGGGGGGTGATTAGAGATGGAGGATGATGGATATTATGACATATGAATTATGAAAATTGTTATTATTAAAATTATGAATAAGCGATTAATCACCATATATACATTGATTCGAATGCATGGTTGTAAAAATATAGTCCAGTATATACAATTATACCCAATTATAGTATTTACAGAATCAATTTCTAATTAAGGGAAAGAAAGGTGCAGTTCCGCTGTTTGTCCACTAGTTGGAGACTCGACAAAATGGCTGCTAACTGTGTACACATACATTTATGATGTTATCATGAGGCAAGTTAAGCTAGAAATATCACGCGGCTACGCACGGGTGTTTTGAATAGAATGTTACTGAATGTTGCACACATGAAAAGATACATTCTGTCTTTCTTCCTAGCGAGGCAAGCTGCTGGGTTATGTTGGCTACTTGCTGCTTATCTGCCCTCGGGCTGCTCCCATCCAGGTGGCGACTTTCTTTCTTCCCCCTGCCTCCACAGGTGGCTGTGAGGCTTATTTTCTCCTCCCCTGGTTGCAGGGAGGGGCGGCTTGCTTTCCGCTGATCGGCGGTTTCCCTTAGTGGGGTTGGCCCTCGTGGTCGAGGTGACAGTTCCCAGTAGGCGGGTTTCAGTGGGCGTGCAGTGAAGCAGTGCTTTCCCCCTTGGCTCAGCTCAAAGTGAGCTGACTCTGCCAAATATTGGTGACTGCTTTCCATTAAGGTTACAGTGCTGCAGTCTTTGCCTTGATCTCAATGGAGAAGATATCTTTCACTCTCTCTTTCCCTTGGGGAAATCCCGGGTGCTTTTTCCTGATGACACAGGGCTGTGGAGTGGCAACAGTAGGCGGCTCCTTTTCTCTCCCGCAAACGGCAGGGTCATGCAAGATGCGTTTCTGCTTATGGCTGCTTTAATTAGCTTGCAGCAGATCTGGACTGCCAGGCTTGGGGCTAGTCCTTCCCTTTCTGGGCTAAAGCTTACCCTCGGTGCTTCCTCAGTCCTTTCAAATGGACTTACGACGCCGGCTCGGCGAAGGGATCATCCTTTGCTGGTTCCTCGAGTGTCTCGGTGGGCTGGCTTCTTTTCCATATCACGGAGGCTTCCAGTATGCTTGCGTGTGAGAAGGCTTACAGCTTAAGCAGTGTGAGTTTACATAGCGATTGAAGGCAAAAGGAGAGAGCAAAGTAGGAAACAAATGGAGTAATACTTATAGATTTCTCGAGGCTGCATCTGACCAATGGGCACGCTTGCCAACTACCTGCTTCGACCTATAGAAAGGGTGAAGCTAGAATTATGCCCTTGAATGGAAAGAGCATGAGCATGCCATGCAATGGGTGCATGCAGTTGTTTACCCCTTAGGAGACAGGTTGGTGCCTGGGCCTTTGTCCTTCTCTCCTGAAAGGAGGGTGTAAAGGGGGGATAGCCAAAACATGTTGGGACAAGTTTGCTGCTATTTGGGGGCATAATTCTGGGCATGTGGTGCCTTCACTACATAGATATAAATATTGTTCTCATCAAAACCAGAACCAATATGGTCATGGACTCAGCAATATGCTGGAAGTAGTGGGAAACCAAAGCACTGTGGGAGAGAACTAGGGCTGTCATCCCATAATTGATTCTAGGACTAGAAATTTAGTGATAGATTTTTGACTGAAAAGGGGCATAATAGGCTGAGTTTTGCAGTGAAGACTCAACCCTGCTGGGAGAATTAGGAGTGATAAGTAGCGCGTTCAGAGAATGTCAGTTTCAAAGTGGATAATTGATAGGGAAGATTTAAGTTGCAAACCTTCACAACAAATTTTATGTGACTCTTTTTTTTCTCATAAGACACAATAAAGCTGTGAATTCCACTGCAAGGTCACAACTATAATGAAAATATTTTAAAAATGGTGGCATAAGATCATGAAAGAAAGGAAGTTGAAAAATTTGGAAAATAAATTGTCAGATGTGAACCCATTTGTGAGATGTAAGGAAAAAATTTAATAGATCTGAAAAGGACTAGAGGCATAGATTTTGGAACTATTTGTTTCACAGTTCTGGAAAATTGCAAGCAATAGAAAAAGTACGATTGGATAGAGTAGTTTTAACTAAAAGCTTCGTTAAACTTTTAACTTAGAAACCAAATAACTCAGAAAGCTGTAAATGTGATGTTTGCATTTTATGTTTTCTTCTTTTCCTTGTGTTGAGCTATTTCTTTAAAGCTATTCTTCCACAACTATCTTAATCACCGTGAAGCACTTTTGCAGAATATTGACTTGGTGACAGCTTTTTTGCAGTTGTTTTGTATTTGTCCTACCTGGATTATTGGCAAATGCTTATTGAATTGATAGTATTTCTCTTGAGAAAATATAGAAAATTAAATGAAATTCACAGGATTTTTTATTTTTTTCCCCCTCTATTTGGCTTTGGCTTCTATGAAAATGTTTTAATATATATTTTATTTAACACTGATAAAAATGCTATCAATTCTATAGTGATTTGTAGCAATGCAAAGGAGACCCATAATGCTTGGCATGAAGTCAGTGATGGGCTGAAGGAATGTGATGATTCAGCTTAGTGTACTTCATTAAACGTTTCTCTGTTGGTGGGATTTTCTTCTGAAAGAAACATTTTTTCTTAAATACACCATTAGAAAATGACTGTATGCCAAAGACCTTTTTTGTTATCTGAAAGTTCTGTTCAATAACTTTCCACATTTTTCTTCCCACATTATTTTAATTACTCTAATTGACACCTACATGCCTTCTCATTGATCATGAAAGATTTTATAGGCACTGTTCCCTTGAATGAAAAGAACCACAGACCTCATCATTAATCAGAGCAGTGTATAAGGACACAGTTCTGAAAAAGGCACTTAAACATTTCCTGTCAGCAATGCTTTCCTTTCTAGATGAAATGACATTTCCCTTCTCATAATCCATGTGTTTCGTGGATGACAGTAACTAGGTGCCTTGTGAAGATACCTGAAGGTTTCCAACCAGCTCAGACACTAGGATAAAATTTTGATGTTAACAACTGGATTATTAATAATTATGCCATTGATTTCACTGGTGCAAGGGTTGTACAGAGTTTTCATGGCTTTCCCTTTTCCACATCTTTCTAGATAGCAAATGGCTGCATTTTTAGATTACTCCTCTTGAATACTCTATTTCTCTCTGACTTACAATCTGTTTTTAATTCCTAGTTTTTTCTAGAATCTTTTAATTGCAGACCTCTGATACTACCAAATAATTTTTCCCATAGAGGGATCCAGCATGCCTGTCCAGCTACACTTTTTGTTCCCCTTTACTCCCTGGCTGTAACACTTTTCTCTTTTTTCCCTTCAGAAAAGGAATGTCAGATTCCAGTTGAGAGGTGTCATTCTAAGTGAACAGAATGATTTGTCTGGCACTACTTGGCAACATGTTGCATCCTTAGGGAATTCAGGGCAGAGTGCATGGAGGGATAGAGGACAGAGGCTGAAAGAAATACGGAGTGGGAGAGTAAGATGCCATGTTGTGGATATGAATACAAGTTCTAAATAGTAGAGCTAGTGGAACAGTCAGCAAACAGCACAGGTGTTAAAACACCTTTTTTTGTGCTTGTCATGATGCATATTTCTTTTAGAATTTGTATTCACACACAGATGTCTGATAGCATTGGTTTATCTTCACTGTTAACACACATGATAAAATCATTGTTGTCTTCATTCCATGACTACAATGTAACTAATTGTTTGTTTTATTTAAGAACTGGCTGAGATTACCTTAACTGAAGAGAAAGTTCAAGAGACAGAGACATGGGCCAGGCCTTTGGTTTACCTTTGGCAGACAAAAGCACCCAATTTCAATGCTGAAAAAGAATACAATGCAGCTTGTGCAAAAAAAGAACCACACTGTGCCATTTGCACACTCTTCATGCCATATAAGGTAATCAAGATCCTAACAGTTCCATCTCCAGATGGGGTATGTAATAGCTACTTTGGGTAAATTAGAATTAAGGTAATCTTATGCATTTGATTTGTAAGAGAAGTACATGAACTCACTACTGTTAAAATTAGAACTGATACCCTTATTCCCATGTGTTCACCCTTGGTTGCGAACAGTGTATGCTTTCTACTAGGGTTTTTTTAGGATTGGTGTTAGTGTTATGTGTGCTTGTTCTTAACTTCACAATTTTTGAGGTGGCAAATCCACATAGGTTTGTTTCCTTTATCTATTTCCTTATATGTGCATCTTCAAATGCATTTCCTGAGAGCCTCTTCTGTTGCAGATCATTGAGTCCAACCATTATATAACTCTGCCAAGTCTGGTACTCTACTATGTCTCATATTTGTGTACCTTTTAAACACCCCCAGGGGTGATGATTCAACTACCTCCCTGTGGAGCCTATTCCAGTGTTTGAGAACCCTTTCGGAGAAGAAGGTTATTCTAATATCCAGTTGAAACCTCCCCTGATGTAACTTGAGGCCATTTCCTCTTGTCCTGTCACAGAAAAGAGACCAACCTCCACCTTGCTATAATCTCCTTTCAGTTGCAGAGAGTGAGCAAGTCTCCCCTCAGCCTCCTCTTCTCCAGACAAAACAATCCCAGTTCCACCAGCTGGTCCTCGTAAGGCTTGTTCTCTACACTCTTCACCAGCTTCTTTGCCCTTCTTGGGACCTGCTTCAGCAACTCACTGTTTTTCTCATAGTGAGCACAGTATTCAAGCTGTGGCCTTACTAGTGCTGAGTACAGAATTGCAGTCAATCCCCTGTACCTGCTCGTCACAGTATTCCTGATGCAGGCCAGAATGCTTTAGGCATTCTAGGCCACCTGGGCACACTGCTGGCTCATGTTCATCTGGTTGTCCATCAGCACCCCCTCAGGTCTTTCTTTTCTGGGCAGCTTTCCAGCCACACAACCCCAAGCCTGTAGCATTGCATGGGGTTGTTATGACTGAGGTGCAGCACCCAGCATGTGGCCTTGTTGAACCTCGTACAACTGTCCCTGGCCCATCAATCCAGCCTGTCCAGGTCCCTCTGCAGAGCCTTCCTACACTCAAGGAGATTGACACTCCCTCCTAGATTAGCATCATCTTGTGGTGGTGGGGCTAAACAGGCCAGGCACAAATGCAGGCAGGCCCTGATGTGTCTAGACATGGTCCTCCCCCTCCCACCTCCCTCTTGCAGCAGTTGGGGTAACTCGGGAAAAGGGACAAAAGAGAGGCCCCAACATGCCTGGGTAAACAAGTTTCCTACTGGAGTGAGAGCACATGTACTGGCCACTGCTTCTCCCTGACCAGGCCTACGTTTCTGCCTTTTATGGCCACTGCCTGGCAGAATCCCTTTCATTGGGTAACTGTTTGATGGCTTCAGTTGCCCTGTTGGCACAATTGAATCTCGGGCAAGATATATATACGGGCCGATTTCTAGTCACCTTTCATTGATTGAATTTGCCTGCTTGGACCTGCCTTGCTTGAAGCTGCATTGCCTTGAGTTGCCTTGCCTCGAATTGCCTGCTCCAAGACCTGGGATGGAAGCCACAAGCCTACTCACTGCCACGAGCCTTAGAGCTGGAGCCAAGCCTTGCTTCCCCTTGCACCTAGATTGTTGCCGTGCCTCAGTTTCCTCAAGACAAAGCAAGAGCTCATCATGAGAAGCATTTAAACAGCCCGCTGTCCTGCTGACACCAGACCATCCCTGATCCTGTGTGGTATTCCTGCCTGCAATTAGCCATGCTTAGTGCACGAGAGCGCCCCCAAAAGCCTCAACGGCTAATATACAGCAGCATCAACCCCCCATTTGGGGTAGAACCTTTTGTGAGTAATTAATTCATTGCTGTTGAGTCTCCCCCCCTGTGGTCAAGCACCATTTTGCTCTCAGGGACTCTCTGTTATTCCTCCCGGTTTGCTTAAAATTGTTAAAATTGTTAATTTTCCTAAATATTGTACATTCCCACTGTAAATATATTTTCTAACTCTACATTGAACCTATTTAATATGTTCTGGGCAATTTGTTAGTAAAAAGTTGTTAATATTTTTATTAATACTCACATTTGCCATATCTTAATTATAAATTCAGAAATTCCTTAACATATCTGCAGACTTAAAGAAGATGCACTCAACCCTTCATCCAGATCACTGATGAAGACATTAAAGAGAACTGGGCACAATACTAAGCCCCGGGGGACACCACTAGTGACTGGCTACCAACTGGATTTAACTTCATTCACTACCACTCTTTGGGGCCAGCCATCCAACCAGTTTTTCACCAGTGAAATGTCAATTCTTCCAAGCCATGAGCAACTAGTTTCTCCAGGAGGATGCCGTGGGAGACAGTGTCAAAAGCTTTACTGAAGTCCAGATAAACAACATCCACAGCCTTTTCCTCATCCACTAAGTGGGTCACATAATCATGTGCTAAAACATAGAGAGTCACCTTGTCTGGAGGGAGGCCAGGTTTGTCATGCCCTTCATGAACCCATGCTGACTGGGCCTGATCATTTGGTTGCTCTGCAAGTGCTGCATAATGGCTCACAAGATGACCTGCTCCAGGACCTTCACTGGCACTGAGTTCAGACTGTCAGTCTGTAGCTCCCCAGGTCCTCCTTAACGCCCTCCATGTAAATGGGTGTCACATTTGCCAATCTCCAGTCAGCTAGGCCCTCCCCGTTTGGCCAGGACTTCTGGTAAATGATGGAAAATGGCTTGAGCACTTCTGCCAGCTCCCTCAGTACCCTCTGGTGTATGCCATCTGTCCCCATAGACTTGTGTATGTCTAAGTGATGCAGCGGGTCAGTAACCATCTCCTCTTGTATTATGGGGGATTCATTCTATTCCCCATCAATCTCCTGGCTCAGGGGGCTGGAAGGTATTGAGTACCTCAGCTTTTTACTCGTCCTTGACTGCTAAAAGAATTGGAAAGTGCTTTAAAAAACTGATTGAGATTCCCCGTAGTCCTTGTTTTGTTGCTAATGTATTTATAGAAACACTTCTTGTTCACTTTAACAGCTGAAACCAAATTAATTTCCAGTTGGAATTTGTACTTTCTAATTTTCTTCCTGCGTGCACTCATGACAGTCTTGTAGTTCTCCCGAGTGCACTGCCCCTTCTTCCAACCACCACAGACTCTTTTTTTTTGCCCTGAATTGCAACCAAATATCTCTATTCAGCCAGGCAGGCCTTCTTTCAGAATGGGGATAGCCTGTTCCTGTTCCCTTAAGAGTTCAATTTTGAGCAGTGTCTGGCCTTCCTGGACTCCTGAGCCCTTCAGGACTGCCTCCCAATGGACTCTTTCAGCCAGTATTGTAAACAGGCCAAATTCTGCCTGCTGAAGTTCTGATGACCCCTCTCTGTACTTCTCCAGCAACTCCATCACTTCTTGGTTGCTCTGCTCAAGGTGGCTCCCCCCATCCATTCTAGTATCTGCTTGGTATTGTCTTATGGAACCCCTTATGTCAAATGTCAGCTACAAATGCTATCTGGAATCCCCTCAGCATGGGAACTAGGAAGAAAACTTTTATTGCACTAGACCCAGTTAAAGGACTCAAGAGGAGACAGAGGTGCGGTATCACTGAACACTGCTGAAATAACACCAGTTTGCAGGCTGAGTGCTATTCTAGTTCTTGCAGTTATTTGAACAATCAAGGAACTATAGAATGACTGTGACAAATACCTAGAAGTAGTTAATTTTCTCATAAAACTGTTACACTGTTAGTGCAAGAGCTGGGAGGGGAGAAACCATTTCATCATTGTCAAAAGGAAAGAGTAAGTAAAAGTCTCCTTTTTGTTAACTATAAATTCTGTTCGTTTTCCAGACAGACAATTATGATGAAGAAAGTCCTGTTTTCAGGGAAACAGACTCAGCAGGAACATTGGTGGCTGAAAATGAAAAGAGTAAACCTCTTATTCCTGAGTTGTGTTTTATTTATAGTGAAGAAAACACTGAAAACTATCCATCAAATGCCTTTATTGAAGAAGATGGAACAAGTCTTCTCATTTCCTGTACAAAGTGTTGTGTACGGGTTCATGCAAGTAAATAAACTAATTGTTCAGTTATTTCAAATATTGTCTGATTGATAAATAGTAGTTAACTGGGATTCTAGTATATCTTGTAAAATATTGGAAGACTATTTCCCTGTATAATGCTTCAATCACTGGCTAATTTTTTTTACAGTATGTTAAACTTTATATTATTTATATGACTGCTGTGAAAATAGTGAAGAATTAACTTTTCCTCAAACTTTTAGTAATCACACACTTCTGATTCTTCCTTCAATTCTGAGCTATTAAATTCCTCTTTTTACCTCTCATACTTTAAATGATTGCGTGATGTTAGTATGTCCTTATTAGGTAGTCAGGGTGAAATCCTGCTTGATAGGAGAACTTGACTTCAGGTGTGCCTTAATTTCCTTCACTTCGCATTCTTTTTTTATTATTTTAAGAGTGACTGATGAGTGTGTGTATTTTCTGCAATATCTTCCACAGGTAGCAGGACTTGAATAGTAACTCTAAAAACTCCATGTGAGATTCTTACATGGAAGTGTGATGTAATTGCATGGAATAAATTTAATTAGTTCAAATTGTACATTTCTATTGCGGGGGGAATTTGTAATTTGGTGTTGAACTGACAGAAGACAAGAAATCCCTTGGGGTTTGTTTTATTTGGGTTTTTGGGGTTTTGTTTGTTTTGATTTTTGGTTTGTGGGGGTTTTAATTTTTTTTTTTTTGGTATCTGAATTTTAAGAGTTTGTTTGAGCTTTGGGAGGTGTCTGTGCATCTAATTTATATATTTAATAGACTAAGAAATTAGCTGTAAACCTAGATTGGAAAAGTCTCCTTGGTCACAAGAGATGTGTTTTACTAGTGTTTACGCACAGTTGAATTGTGTAGTATCACAAATAG
This sequence comes from Indicator indicator, assembly GCF_027791375.1. NCBI lineage: Eukaryota > Metazoa > Chordata > Aves > Piciformes > Indicatoridae > Indicator > Indicator indicator. The sequence goes on from NC_072053.1 coordinate 39,801,649, forward strand.
TAATGCAAAATACAATAATTAGTCCAACTATCTTATTCTAGGTTGCTATGGTGTTCCTTCTCATGAAATCCATAATGGATGGTTGTGTTCTCGATGCAAAAAAGAAGCCTGGACAGCTGTAAGTTTCACACAATACTTAGATTATAATTAAAACAAACCATAAGTACATGCATGACTGCATATGGGATGTGTGTGTGTCTGTATTTTTTTCTACACACGTGCATACTTGTTGGGGAATGGTTAGGTTTCAGTGTAAAATATAATAGCATTTTAACAGACAAACTTGGAATAATTTTATAGATTCCTGAAAAAGAATGGCTAACACAGTATAATGGTGTGTAAAATGTTGTTCAAGGAAACAAAGTACATAAAGTAGGAAAAAAAGAGATTTCCTGTAGACATTTTTTGCTTTTGGTATGCATATGTCAATAGAGACAAGGCAAGAGTATAACAAATTACAATCAAGAGTGAAATTGTTCTTTTACAGCATTTGATGTTTGTTGTTTACTGTTTACTGTTCACTTGTGAAGCTACTAAATGCCTGTTGTTTTCTTTTAATGAAAAGTAAAAGTAGTTTTATACAGCAAAGAATAAACTGCAAGCAATTGGTATTTCATAGAATACCTGAACATATACTCATTTTCTGAAAAAGCAGTAAAAAATTTTACATTTCACCAGTTTGTCAGTTGTCCTGCTAAATTATCTAGTATTTTCCTTAAAACAGCTTGAGGAACTGTGATAATCAGTTTTGATGGCAGCATAGCTTTTCTTCATTCAGTTGTCGAATTAAAACCAGTTATCTTGAGAATGTAAATCCTTAAATGATGTCATAAAATTTTTAGCTATATTGAAAAAAAAAAAGAGAATTCAGTCTGTTAGAAAATACAGTATTGCTTCCTCAGGTAGCATTTCTTCCACTTATGAAAGTTACTTACATGAAAGTTAGAATTAGATCATTATCAAACTGAAAGTAACAATAAAAATAAACATATGAGTTTTCTTTTGTACACTGTCAACGTTTTAAGATTCTTTCATTGAATGGTGAGAGTTAAGGAAACAAAAGAGGGACTTGTATTTTTAATCCACATATTACCTAAGCTGGGGAAAACAAAGGAAAAGTGTGACTCATAACTGGTCATTACAAAAATATGGTTCATATATAATGTTTAATTTTTTATTCTCTCAGCGAATTGCTATTAAAATACTTACTGAATGAATTTCTAACTCTGTAGTGTGTTCTTATTTTAGTAGGAAAGGTGATCTTACTAGGTAAAATCCAATTTTCATCTTTCATAGATAACCAGAAAACCTTGTTATAGTTTCCTTATCAGACTATTACAAGTTTCAGTATCTCATGAACTACTTGTGTCTGTGTGACTCCTGTTGTGGAGTCAGGGGAATGTCAAGGGGAAAAGCTAAACCTTTTCCAGCAAGTGACAGGTTGCCATAAACTCAGAATCTAATTTAGTGTTAAACAAGCTGGCTTAGAAAGCCCCTCTTCTCTATTAAAAGTTTTGTTAATTGCTTTTCAGAGGAGATACAGCTGTGATGTGCAAGTATGGGAATTCTTATTCATGAAATACTGTGTATGACAGCAGTAGGACTGAATCAGATGCTTTTGCTAAAAGCACTGGAGAATGTAACACACTTTGCCTTAGCATATGGTATGGACTGCAGTATAACAGTAATATACCTGAGCAGAATTTTGGGGAAAGTCTTTGTCTTTTGATTATCATGCGTTTTTAAAAGTCCAAAATCACTGCAAAATAAAATTACATACTCTTTTTAAAGTTTGTTAATGCTGTGTCGTAGAAAAGGATTCAATTTTTTTTCTTGGGGTTCTAAAGTTATAAGTGTTCTTGAAGTGAAGAGAACATTCAGATAGCACAGTGGTAGGTGAAAAATAAGAACAAAAATAGTGAGACGATTCATTTACTTTTGCTTTGGGCCAATAAAGGGAGAATTGGGTAATACAGAAAGAGGAAAGTGTTGGGGGTATTAAAGCTTGACTTGACTGTGATTTTTCTTTGACAAAATTTTAGGGAAAAAATTCACACCCAAGGACAGTGTTAATTTGAGGAGAATTATGCTTTTTACTGAAGTAAATTTAGTTCTGTTACGATGCATTTAAGTTTCTGAAAGTAAGGAAGATTAGAATTTAAAGGAGAGTACTTTTTGGCCAAATTATTTGAGCATCACCAGATGAGGTGAAGCAGTGGAAGAGATAT